>NC_058521.1:544262947-544873629 GCF_904849725.1 Hordeum vulgare subsp. vulgare | reverse complement strand
CCGACGCTCGTCAACCTATTCGACGCACTCAATGCGGACGTCCCTATGTGTGGTAGATGCAGATGTGATGGGTCTAGCGACGAACTTTCCTCGGTGTCCATTACTTAGCGTGTTTGGCTACTTTGAGGAAAGGGAATGAGAGTATAAAGGATGTAGTTTATTGGGGGCTAAAAAGATGATTAGTAGCCCTAATCCCATGTTTGGTGCATGTGATGGGAATTAGCAGTGTGATTTTAAGAGGAAGTCTCGTCCCAAGTGAATTAACAGGGGACGGGAAGAGATACATAAGAATTTAAACCTCCTTAATTACATTTCTCCTTCCCTCCTCAATGTCCTTGCCTCCCAAACAAACAATGTACTTCCTCCATTTCTAAATATAAGATCTTTTATAGATTTTATTATGGATTATATACGGATGTGTGTCGACATATTTTAAAGTGTATATTTATTTATTTTGCTCCATATGTAATCTATTGTAGAATCTTTGAATGGCCTTATACTTAGAACGATGGAAGTACATTGTTTGTATCTTAAAAAGATTGCCCCCCAAACAAACAATGTACTTCCTCCATTGCTAAATATAAGATCTTTTATAGATCTTATTATGGACTATATACGGATGTATGTCGACACATTTTAAAGTGTACATTTATTATTTTGCTCCATATGTAATATATTGTAGAATCTTTAAAAGATCTTATACGTCGACATTTTAAAGTGTACATTTATTATTTTGCTCCATATGTAATATATCGTAGAATCTTTAAAAGGTCTTATACTTAAGAACGACGGAAGTACATTGTTTGTATCTCAAAAAGATTCACTCATTATGGGCGTGTTTGGTTCCCTGGGTAGCTACAGGCTGCATTGCATCAGGGGTCCTGGATGAGCATGGCCTGGTTGGGCTGATGCAAGCAGGAGTAGAGATGGGTGTTTGGTTCAGTTGCATCAGATGGCTGCAGCTCCTACATATTTTTTTGAATTTTGCTGAAATCGAGGTGACGAAGACGGCTCCAGACGGCGAAATCCGACGTGCGGCGGCGCTAGGCGGCCGGATCTGGCGTGGGGCGGCTTGACGAGGGCGGCGGCGGTGCTTGGTCGAGGACGGCGGCGGCGGTGCTTGGTCGAGGACGGCGGCGGTGCTTGGTCGAGGACGGCGGCGGCGCATGGTCGAGGACGACGGCGCTAGGCGGCCGGATCTGGCGTGGGGCGGCTTGACGAGGGCGGCGGCGGTGCTTGGTCGAGGACGACGGCGTTTGATCGAGAACGGCGGCGGCGACACTTGATGGTGGCGACGAAGCTTCGTCGAGGATGAATGAGGAGGGCGGCGACGGAGCTCGGTGGAGGACGACGACGGGGCTCGATGGAGGACGGCGGTGGAGCTCGATGGAGGACGGCGGTGGAGCTCGATGGAGGAGGAACAAGGAGGGCGGTGGAGCTCGATGGAAAAGGAAGGAAAGAACGAGGCAACGACCTGCATGCGAGCTACGCAGGAAACTTGCGTTTCCCTCAGCCTGGCTGAGAGGCCTACTTTTGCATCCAGCAAACCAGGCTCAAAAGACCATGCAGTGTACCAAACATTTGATTTTTGCATGGTGGGTGCGAGCCACATGCGGTGCGGGGAACCAAACACCCCCTATATGTCTCGGACCCCTCATGCACATTTCTTACCACTAATTTCCACCAACCAAGCACGCTCTTAGAATGTTGTGTTATACTAGCTGTGTCCCTCTCAGTTTGAGGCGCTAAGACATTTTTTTTCCTTCCATCCATGCGTTGAGGCGCAACACTAAACAACAGTTATCAAGGGTTGGCTCAGGCAAAGCAGATTTTCCATCAAACAAAACAGACTCTTTTGCGACCCATAATAAAACCAAGCTAAGATGTACACTTCAAGATAATGGAACAGATACAAATTATATGTGAATTTAACATGTTAATGACGCAACACAAACTGATAATGACTGTTACAGACGATCCATCCCATAAGAGTTAAAAGAGAAAAAAAATCAATCCAAACGAAGAGTTCAATTGATAATACATGAAGTGAACTTATAATTGTATTATTTAGTTCACACACTTCACTTGATCACTTCAAACAGGAGAAGAAAACATCATCTAGATGAAAATGCTTAGATAAGATGCCAAATTCCAGCAGTTTGCCATATATAGTTGACGTTCGATAACAATGAGACCAAATACATGACCATCGAGCCATCCCAAACAACTACAGAGTCCAGACAAAAATGAGGAAAGATGTCTATCATTTACCCATCGCAAATAACTCCAGGCAACAGCAGAAATGGTAACTACAGCGCCAACAGTGCTTCGACTTTTGCAATCTGCTCTTCTTCAGTCATCGGAGCTGGGGTACTGTTGGTCTCATCATAAAGGTCATGCTTCCATTTCTCTGTCTGATGATCACCCGCATCCTCGTGCATGTTGCTTCTTCCACCATACTGGTAGTCAAACCTGTCTCTGCCCCTTCCCCCTCTGCCAGCAAAACGACCTCTTGGATCATAGCCATTTCTCTGACCAGGGCTCCTGTAATCAGAAAATCCCCACCTGGTACCTCGGTCATCTGGCCTTATGAATTCCCGTGAGTGGTAGTTTCTCCTTTCTTCTCCCATTCCAGAGGTTAGCCCAGGTTGATCAGGTATACGAGATCTTGAATGCGGTTCTGTAACAGCAGGAGCTGATTCTTGCCCCGCCAGTGGCATTCCCATCTCCTTAAATCCTGGCCTCCTTTTGGCAACCGGAGCGTCTTGCTCCAACTTGAAAAACCCATCGTGCTTCCATGTAGAATCAACATCACTCTGTTGCTGAGCCTGCCCGACCTTTTCCTGCAAACCATGTCCTTCAGACCTGTGTTTATATCTATCATCGAGATGTTCATTTTGATCCCTTTGTCTTCCATAATCTTCAAAACAAAAACAAAAATACCCTAAGCAAAGGGATGGAAAGATAAACTAGCGCTGAAATTAATAAGAACTAATAAGGCAGCTCACAACTACCTTGGTGACCATAGCGTCGACCACCTTGCCTAGCACGTTCACGCTCATCATGCTGTACATACAAGTACAAGTAGCCTAATGTTGTTAATAAGTGGACATTTGAAGGTATGTGTCACAAGAGAACTACCACTAAATCACCAGAAATATAGCACTTATGCATGATGACCTGACAACAGAGAGGTATTCTTTAGCAACAACCCAACAATCTCAGCACAACTAGTTCCGTAACAGTATGAGCAATTAACATGAACATGAATACCAATGTAGAAGTAAACATATAGTCGTAGCTCATATCTATGAGTTGTAGACGGTAGATCACCGAAATACTAACACAAACCACCGAACCAGTTAAACTCTAAACTATAAAAATGAACGGGAATAATTTGATCTAGGTAAAAAAACATTAGGGGAGAACATTTAGACTCTACAACATGTGTAAACAGACTACAATGTAGGCTCAACCAAACTGAATCAGAAAGCCACTAAAGTGAGCAAAATAGTACTCCCTCCGCTTCTAAAAATATACAGGTGCCATGGGATCCATGACCAACCTTCAAAAGTTTGACCATTAGTACACATACATGAAAATTTTGGTATTGGATTTCTCTTGCAAAATACCAACACAAACTATTTACCTACATTACAATATAAAACACACAGTGTAAATCTTGCATCGTGGACTGCGGAAAACAAATAAAAAATGACTCATATCTGCAGATGGAGGAAGTACATAATAAGAAGGAACAAGTGGTAGTCCATGGATCTAACTAAATCATAATTCTATACACTTGGGAGAAGAAACTATACCACTGGAACTGGAATATGATAGCAATACATTACTACATACTGAAAAAGTTGCAACCCATGTAAGAAAGTAATAGTAAAAGTGTGAGCAATTATAGAACAAAATGAACTGATGATGTGTAATTTAAGCCAATTGGCCTTCTAGCTAGTCTGTACTACTTCCTAGATAGCACAACAAACAGACATTTCATAAGGGAACTAGCACAAGAATTGGCAGTTACTGCTCCAGCACATGTAAACAATCAAGCCGCGATCCTCTAACTGTCTATTAAGTGCACTGCAAACGGCTATCAAGCCACCGAGAGCAAAGAACATAACCCACTGACAACAATCCCTTTCTGCACATGCGTGTATAGGAGACAAGAACCTGAAAGGAAGAAGATCTAGGCCGCCAGGCCTCTCTGGTCTCGGAGAACCGCTTGGTTCCCCTGGGAGACCTCTCGTGCCTCGCGGGAGGGTCCTCCTTCGCGTCGCCCGGCGGCGGCTTCCCCTCCCCGCGCACCGGATCAGGATCGTCGCGCCGCGCCTGCGGGTCCTGCAAGGGCTTGCTCCTCCTCTCGTCGCGGTCGCCAGCGTCATCGGCGCCCTTCTCGGCCCGACGCCTGTGGTGGCTCCTGTCGGATTCGTGCCTCCGGTCGTCTCTCCGCCTCCTCGGGCTACCAAGAAATGAGTTCCGGAATGGGGTCAGCACGGGCGCGAATCGCATTGCCACGAGAGCACGGGACGCCGATCGGAAATTGCAAGCACTAATCTGGAAATTGTTTCCAGCGAGACGTATCGGGGGAGACGAGGGGGGTTGCGGTGGATTGGGTTGGGCACTTGCCTGGGGTCGTCCCGGCGCGACCTGGACGAGGAGTGCGGGCGCCTCCCGTGGGAGTCGCGGCCCTCCCGCCGGGACGCCTCGCGCGGCTCCCTCGCCGTCTCCGTCTCCGTCGCCGTCGCCGTCGCCGTCATCCTCTTCTTCGTTATCGGGTTCCTCTTTCCCCCACTTCGCTGCCCCTCGCCTGGGTGGAGCGCGAGCCTAGGGTTTTTACCCTGGGTCGAAAGGGTGCGTCGGACCCGAGCCCGACCGGACCGGACCACACGCCGCGAGCTGGTCTGGTCTCTCGTCTCGCGTGGTCTGCTTTAAGATTCGTGCTTGGCTGACTGTGGCGGAAAACTGGAGAGTGAAAAGGGAGTGGGAGAGAGAGCGAAGCGAGAGTGTTTGCGCAATCATCGATGATGGTTCGTATCAAGCCTGTCTCCGACCTCCCTAGCTGGTAAGATATGGCTGTAGTCGGACAGGGATTTTTGGTTGCAGCATGTGTTTATCCGAATCGTGCAAGGAACATTGCATGGGGCAAGGAATGGAGAAGCACAACATTCAGGAAGTGTGTCAACCTTTGTGGTCGTTAGATCCATTAGAGTTACTATACATGTCTGCTAGTTCAGTTTTTATTATTCAATCAGTTCCATTACAAGTCTTTGGATGGGTCGCTATGTTGAATTCCGTGCTAATTCGAGTAGACCCTAATTGTGTGGGGGAATCTGAACCGGTGTTTGGTTTACAAAACCCAGATGTCTCCCTTGTATTTGGAGATTGATTATTTCTTCAGCAGATAGAAAATATAAAATGCCATGGGGGTGATTGGTGACTTTGAGATATGGTGCTGGACAGACTATCTAGAGTTGGAACTGGTGCAGATGATTCGAGAGGGACTGTTCTCTTCTCTGGTCCAGTGATCGGTGATTCTTCCTTGCTTTTTCTCTCTCGACAGATTGTTTAGGGAAGTTCCTTGTTTTATAACAGTTCTGTGTTTTTAAGTTGCCAGACTCAGAGTTCAGAAATCCTTATAACAGTTCTGTGTTTTTATATTACTATTTTATCTATGTTCCTCTGCAATGCAACTCGCGTACAACTTACCTTGTTCCGTGGTCGTTTATCTAATCAAATCTAGGAGCATGCTTTTTAGTACTCCACTATATCATCAGTTATCCACGTGGACAATGGACAGACGAATTAACTCAATTTTCAATAATTAGTGCCACAGCTGCTTCCTCGATTCTGCGGTTTTGACCTAGTTTAATAAAAGGGTTGGATCTTGTTAAACATGGAATTGACGTGTACTTTGCATTTGTGTTACAATCAGGTCCAGAAGCACATAGTTGTCACAGCTTAGTATTGTGTCATCAAATATGCAATTTCTATCCGTTTTGTCTCTGAAGTACAATATCAGTTCTTTCGGTTATCTTGTGCTGAGACATTTCTATGTGACATTGCAGCTCCTTTCCCAAGATGTATCGACTCCGAGCCAAGGACAAGATTAAGATGGCAATCAAGCGTGGGTTCAACGACGAGGATGAGGAGGAAGTGACACAGATGTCAAACCCAATGAACTTAAAGGAGGCCACTCTCGCAGACAAGATCACAAAGGAAGCTTTGGCTAAGGTTATGGCTCACAGGAAAGCCTCTGCCCTGACAGCTGCCCCGCGGACCGCCACAGCTCCTCCCCTGCCCTGGAGAACGCCACAGGCCCAACCGCTACCCTGGAGACTGCCCCGACCTTCGCCCTGGCCCGAGCCATCCACTAAATCTGGTATAAGAATATCTCCAGTTTCTTTCTGAATACATGTAGGTAGATGGTAAATAATCTATCAAGAGTAAAGGATGAGGTTTCTCTTTTTTAACTATACTCTGCTTATGTATGGTGGTTTGGATGTTACCTGACTTCAAGACTTTCGATGTCTTTTGAATATATCTAATTTTCATTTTAAAAGGTTTACATGATGTATGATCTCTTTTGCATTCTCCGCAGTCGAAAAGACTGCTGTACAAATGGGCAATTGGCACAAGGCAAAGATTTCAGGAGAATGTTTGCATCAACAAGGTTTTCAATTTTCTCTTGTTTTTAGTTCCCTTCCTTATGATGATCATTCACAAACCTTAAAATTTAGCTGAGTTTGTGCATTGAAACTGGCGGAAGGGGGCCAGTAAATGGTAAGGGGAGACGTTTTCCCGTGGTATAAATCTCGTGGTTACGTTGGGATGGCTTTATCGTCGTGGTGGCCGTGTATGATTTCGTGTTTATGTGAGATGATCGTATGATTTTCTGTTGTCCAGGAAAACCCAGCATATTGAGTCGGTCTGCCTTTGTTGTGATGACGTAGAGGACGTGTTTGATAAGAGAAAATCCTATTGTGTTTATATACGAATATCGTTTTTTAATTATTTAATTGAGAAGAATTCGTCAAGTTCACATTTCCAGAATTATTCAGTCAAACAATCCGATCTTAGTTCCTTCAAAATGATCCGAGATTTTGTGACCCATTTCGTGTGCTACTGATCGGTAGTCCTATCAGCTGGCCTTGCGCCGGAGGAGCTCCCTAGTGTCGTCGGCGGGGTCCTTGGTGCAGCGGAGGAACTCGATCACGATAGTCTTGCCGGTGGCGCGCCTTAACGACGATGTCGGAGCTGCCCCTGCCGATGCCGCACCTCTCCTGCCTCCTGGTGTTTGATTCTGGCCCTTGGGTGGTCATCGCATGGCCTGTGTGCCGACGAGAGTGAATTCCGTTTTTTATCCTGTAGTTGTACATTTATGACACATATTATCCTATTTAGTGAAATTTTTATTAAAAATATCAGATTTTAATGACTTTTAACACGGTATTTCCTCATATTTATATTTTTCTTGTCTATGTAAGATAGGATCGGCATGTTGCGTTAATGATTCGTAGAAAAATCTATAAAGATCAAAGGACATCGTTGACGATCATGTCCAGACTTTTCTTGTCCATCTGTTTCATTCCTCATGGACGTTCATATATTTTTAGACCCTCGATGTCACATCATACCATGCCTGATGGACATGCATCAGAAAACGAGTGTCCAAAGCTTTCAAAAGAGATATTATAGACGAATTTCCACTTGATGGGGGTAATTAGGGTCATAAATGTACAACTACAGGATAAAAAGCGGAATTGACTCTGCTGACGATCGATCAACAGCTTGGTTGCCGGTTGGTGCCTTGCTGCTGGAGAGGGGGTCGAGATGGAAGAGACGATCGATGCATTGGAGGCTTTCCCCTTTCCGGGTAGATCGTCTCTTCAGTAAATGAACAACCTGAATTCAACTCGGAAATGAACCTGAATTCAACTCGGAAATGAACCTGAATCGGGAAATCCTTCGGGCCGGAAACGCAGGCAGCAAGGAAAATAGAAGCTCGCAGCCACCGTAACTCGGACTGAAACTGAACTGAATTCCACCGTAACTCGGACCTGTCGAAACAAAATAGCCAACGCAGGGCATGGATCCATACGGAAGTTCCTCCCTCCCCATTCTCCATCATCGATCTCTGCTTCCTTAGTTCCGCCGCCTCCCCATTCTCCTTCATCGATCTCTGCCTCCTTAGTTCCGCCGCCCTCTCCAGCAACCAAAGTAGTTCGTTTGTCGAGCTAGCGCCGGCCATGGCCGTCCTCAAGCGACCTGCCGCTGTCCTCGACGCCGGCCACGGCCACGCGACGGCCGCTCAACATCGACAATCGCCGTCGTGCTGCAAGAGGAGCCGCGCCTCCATCGGGAGCACCGACGACTACGAGAAGGTGGCCTGCCTAGGGAAAGGCGGCTTCGGCGTCGTCCACAGGATGCGCCACCGCGTCACCAAGAAGAACGTGGCCGTCAAGTTCCTCTCCTCGCCCGACGACACCGACGTCGTCAAAGATCTTGAGCAGGAGGCACGATTCCTCGAGGCCTGCGACGGAAACCCCTACGTCGTCGGCTTCGAGGGCCTGGTGTGCGACCCAGCAACCGGCGACACCGCAGGCCTCGTCATGGAGTACGTCGAGGCGTCGAGCCTCTGGTCTTTGCTGTGGGACAGGCGCGAGCGCGACGACCCGCCGCTCCCGGAATCCACGGTGCGCGACTTCATGTGGAAGCTCCTGACCGGTGCCGACAAGATGCACGAGCACGACCGCCACATCGTCCACCGCGACATCAAGCCAGCCAATATCCTCGTCGGGAAAAACCTGGAGCTCCTTAAGATTTGCGACCTCGGGCTGGCCATGTCCATGGCCGACTGGCCGCCGTACAACCGGGCCGGCACGGCGTCCTACATGGCGCCCGAGATGATCCTGGGGAAGAAGGACTACGAAGCGGTCGTGGATACGTGGTCCATCGGCTGCGTCTTTGCCGAACTGCTCACCGGCAAGACGCTGTTCAATGGCTACCTCGAAGATGACGACGAAGACGAGACAACGAATGACATAAGGCAGCTGTGGAGCATCTTCTGTGTGCTCGGGATGCCGGACGAGAGGACGTGGCCGGAGTTCAAGTCGCTGCCGCTCACCGCCGACGTGCTGAAACGGCTACCAGCGGGGTACAAGCACAGCCGGCTCCGGTATTTGTTCCCTGAAGACAAGCTGTCCGAGGAAGGATTCCAGGTGTTGCAAGGGCTCCTCACGTGCAACCCCGACGAGCGACTGACGGCAGCCGACGCGCTGAAGCTCCCATGGTTCGATGCACCTCGTTCGGTGGCCGCCGCCGCTGCCGCTGCGAAGGTCGACTCTCTGTCGTTTTCGAAAAAGAAGGCACCAAGGATCAAGTTCATCCCACCGGCGATGCCACCACGTGGAACGCAGCGCAACGAGTGTAATTAGACCCTGTAGATCAGTAGATGTAACTGTGCTTGGATGAGCCATCAAAGTAGAGGCTGATCCCTGGTGCCTTGATCGCCGGATCGCCCATTAGTGTTGGCCTGCTTTTCTGAATTCTATGTGTCATTGTGCACATGTTCAGAGAATCAGAGATGTGTAGTTGTGAAGTTGTTTTCAGAGATTACATTCGAGTGCTGACATGTTGTTTACTACTCCTACATGCTCAATTGTTGAGTTATACTGCACAATCTCCGTTGTTTTTCCAAAATAATGAGCTGATGATAAATCTCCTGCCAGTGTAAGTTTCATGAGTTTTTGTAAATCCAGTGGCACTAGTTAAACAATTGGGCTTCTTTCCACCATCTTTTCCGTATGCAGGTTTCTTAATGTGAAATAGATAGAAAAACAAGTATCGTCATGTATATATATGAATGCATCAATTCTCCTTATCCTGAACCAACTTCAAGAGCTTAGTGGAGATTTCAGTTTCTTTTCAGTTTAGTCATGTTCATAGAGGAGCCAATGTAGCTCGCCAGCACCCATCCAACATGGGCGAGGGTTTCGACAAGGAAACCCAATTTCCCCGCTGCTTGTTGTCATAGCCATCGATCCTCTTCATCGTGTGAAGAGTCTACTCAAAATTCCAGTCGCCGTGTGGAACGCAGCGCAACGAGTGTAATTAGACTCCGTAGATCAGTATTCAGAGATGTAATGCTTGGATGAGCCATCTATGAGCCATCTAGTAGAAGCTGATCCCTGGCGCCTTGATCGTTAATGTTGGCCTGCTTTTCTGAATTCTATGAGTCATCGTGCGCATGTTCAGAGAATCAGTGATATGTAATTGTGAGGTTGTGTTCACATGGTCAGTTGTTATTGAGTTATAGTGCACAATTTGTGCTATTTTTCCAAAATCCTGAACCGATGATAAACATGTACTAGTACAACTTCATACAGTTCAGTGTATGTGTTTCCACCATCGGAAATATGCAAATTCAGTTACTCCTTATGCAAATTCAGTTACTTTTGTAATAGATAGGAAAGGCAAGTATGTCCTCTATTTCGGAAATTGCACCATCGGAATGCATGGATTTTGAGTACTTAATTTCTACCGGATCTTCAACACACTAGTGGCTAAAAATCAAATCCCCCAACCCGGAGGTGTCCTGCTTCCTCGTATGTGTCATAGATTTCCCGAATTGTTGCAATTGTTTTGGATAGTTTGGTTAAGAAAAATATTTTTTGGCTAAGTAAAAAATCTTATCCACGGAGGTTATAGCAATCCTCCTCAAACCTCCTTTTGGTTTGTTTTTGCATTTCTTCGTTTGTGTACATAATTGGCTAACAATATTCTTAATTAATTTAACATGGTGGATTATTATTTTTATCTCCTTTCTCTCAATGCTACAAAATATCATAGCTAAGTCACAACAATGGTCTGCGGTCTCTTGTTTTTTTAGCCGAAACCGTAGAACAATTGTTCTACAGTAGTTTTCATTTATAAATTATGTACAAAAGTTAAAGTTACAATAGAAATCAACCAATTCCAGCTCTAGGAAACATAATAAAAATTGCATTACATTTATTGATCCATCCGAATTCTGATTTTCTCTGCCTTGATGGGCTTTGCTGGGAGCTGGGTTGCCCATAGTCCCTCTTTTGGATAGTGCTTCCATGCGTCCAAGTGTGGTGGTGCTGCTATGAAAATCTTATTAATCCTCACACACAAAATACCCCAACATCCCATATACTATATCACCAACTTTCTAGGACTGAAGGCCTCACAATCAATTGAGGTCTTCAATTGAAATTTGGTCACCCAATTTTGATCAGATCAATAATTCTCAAAACTATCTCATTTAATTTGATATACAATACACTATGCTTTCTAAGTTTTAGTTCTTCACAAATTATTGAAATTTAGAATTGGGTCACCCGATTTTGACGGGTTAACAGTCTCTAAATGAGCATTCTCACCCAATTCTTTTAATTCACATGCTTCCTAATTTTGGAGCTTTAACATTTGATTGATGTATAAAATTTTGAATTTGGTTCACATTTTGATGGGATCGACGATTACTCTAATCAATCGGCAGCAATCGACAAATAAAAACATATCAACCCAGTGCACCCTCGCACCACCTAAAGAAAAGTAGTGCAAATATGTAAAAGTGTAGCATCAATATAGTAGAGGTAGTTAATGATGTAGAAAATTTCCTCATATAAATATGGATTGATTAGCAGATAACACACAATCACATCACAAAAGACTAACCAAAACACCTCATTCAATAAAAAAAACATACTTGATCATCTTGCCCACTCACCAAACCAAATATTACCTCTATTCCAATACTTGATCATACTTATTGGTGCACATAGGTGAGCCTAGTTGTTTTAGGTTTTATGCTTGGCAAATTAAACGTTAATTTTATTCCGCATTTGTTCAAGCCTAAATTGTAATTATTTTAAAGCGCCTATTCACCTCCCTCTAGGCGACATCCACGTCCTTTCACCTGCGTTCACGCCTGCACGTCGCCCCACCGGTGTCTGCAGCGCCGTCGTCGCGCCCACGCCTGCGCTCTGCGGCCCCCGCCATCGCATCGCGGTCCCGTCCTCACCATGGAGCTCGGGCTCATGTATCCCTCCTCGGAGGCATACTATCCTTGGGCCCGAGGAGAAGAAGCGGAGGGGGACAAGTGTAGTCGGGGTTGTCGCCGCCGAGGAAGTGTCGGAGTCAACGCGGGAGAGAGAGGGGAAGAGAGATGTAAGTAGGAATATTTGTATTTTAAGGTGTAATCATTTATGTTCGTGCTACTATTATTAAGTTTTAAGTTCTAAGTTGTGAGAGCCCAAGTTATAAGGGTGATGTTCATGCTACTATATATATCTATGTTATGTTCGGGTGTGCTAATATATGTATGTTTTATTCAAGTAATAGTGTGTTTTTCTATATCTTTACTCCTTGCCTTTTTATGTATTTATGAGTCATGCAAGAAACACCACATGGAGCAACATTTTTGTCGGAGTAACAAATATTTCCATGAACCATTCAACACTTAACGTAAGTATTATTTTTCAAAGGTTAAAAGAAGAAACGTTTCTGTTTGAGTTAAGACAAGTAAAACAAGTAAAACATGTGCTAACTCTTTGCATTTTGCCGCATTTTGATTTACATTATTCCATGAACATTTTGATTTACATTTTCCACGAAAAAAACAAGTAACAGAAATAATTTTTGAATTAAGAGAAGTAAATTTTCTATGTACAACGGGCCCAAGTAAAACATGTCCTAGCTCTTTGCATTTTGCCGCATTTTTATTTACATTGTTCCATGATTTTTTTTGGCTAAAGTAAATACAAGTAAAGAAGGGGCGTATATGTTTGTTAGAGGTTTATTTGCCGAAGCAACATTTTACTATGAGGTTTTAGTTGAAGAATTTAATGTATCATAGAATGTTTTGTCGATTTACATTTGTGTGTCAAAAAATGAACCATCACAAAATACCCCACAAAATTTAGTGCACGGCTTTTTTTGTGTGTAGCAACTATTGGAAATATGGCCTAGAGGCAATATTAAATTAGTTATTATTATATTTATTTGTTCATGATAATCATTTATTATCCATGCTATAATTGTATTGATTGGAAACTCAAATACATGTGTGGATACACAGACAACATACTCTTCCTAGTGAGCCTCTAAGGACTAGCTCGTTGATCAACGATGACCAAGGTTTCCTGACCATAGACATGAGTTGTCATTTGATAATGGGATTGCATCATTAGGAGAATGATGTGATGGACAGGAGACAATATGAACGTAGCATGTGATCGTGTGAGTTTATTTCTACTGTTTTCTGCATGTCAAGTATCTGTTTTTATGACCATGAGATCATGCAACTCCCTGGCACTGGAGGAATTCCTTGTGTGTATAAAACGTCACAACGTAACTGGGTGACTATAAATGTGCTCTACAGGTATCTCTGAAGGTGTCTGTTTGGTTGGCATGAATCGAGACTGGGATTTGTCACTCCCTATGATGGAGAGGTATCTTTGGGCCCACTCGGTAATACAACATCACAAGAAGCTTGGAAGCAATGTGGCTAAGGAGTTAGTCACGAGATCTTGTATTACGGAACGAGTAAAGAGACTTGCCGGTAACAAGACTGAACTAGGTATAGAGATACCGACGATCGAATCTCGGGCAAGTAACATACCGATGGACAAAGGGAATAGTATACGTGATTGATTGAATCCTTGACATCGTGGTTCGACCGATAAAGATCTCGTAGAATATGTAGGAGCCAATATGAACATCCAGGTCCCGCTATTGGTTATTGGTCGGAGAGTGTCTCGGTCATGTCTGCATAATTCTCGAACCCGCAGGTTCTGCACACTTAAAGTTTGGTGACGATTTGGGATTAGTGAGTTATGTGTGATGGTAACCGAATGTTGTTTGGAGTCCAAGATGAGGTTCCAGACATCACGAGGAGCTCCAAAATGGTCCAGAGGTAAATATTTATATACGGGAAGTCATATTTTGGCTACCGGAAAAGTTTTGGGTTTTCCGGTATTGTACCGGAAAGCTTCTAGAAGGTTCCGGAAACTTTCTAAGGAGTCCAGAAGTCCACCAAGGGTTCTGCCACATACCAAGGGTTTGTATGGGTTGAGGGGAGACATTGTGGTCTTATTGGGCCAACCGCACAAGTCCCTCAAGGCCCATGGAGTTGGGAAAGGTGGAAAGTCCATTTTTGTATGGAAGGGAAGGAGGGGGACTAGGATTCCACCTCCTCCCCCTTGGCTGCGCCCTAGGGCTTGGGGGAGGGGGTTGTTCCCCACGCCCCTCCACTTATATATAGAGGGGAAGGGGTGCCCCAAGAGCACACACGAAGCCCTTGGCGCCCCTCTCTCTCCCTAGATCGTTTTCTCCTCCGTCCGCGGTTTCAATAGCGCTAGGCGTAGCCCTGCTGAGATAGCACCACCACCGCCGCCACCACGCCGTTGTGTTACCGGATAACTCATCTACTACTCCGCCCTCGCACACTGGATCGAGGAGGCAGAGACATCGTCGAGCTGTACGAGTGCTGAACGCGGAGGTGCCGTCCATTCGGCGCTCGATTGGGAGTTCGTGGGACGGATCATGATTGGATCACAAAGACGTACCAGTACACAACCGTGTTCTTTAATGCTCCGGCTTAGCGATCTACAACGGCATGTAGATACAATCTCTCCTCTCATAGATGTGCATCTCCTAGATTGATCTTGGTGAGCGTAGGGAATTTTTTGTTTCCCATGCAACTTTCCCCATCACCAAAATGGGTGCACCAAGCGGGTGAGCTTGTTTTATATTTGGGCCTGCTTTTTCTCAGTCCTCATCACCCCACGACCCATGAACTCTGCATTGTGTTAACTGAAGAATTGCTGCAATTTATTCATCAATTGCTGCATTTTATTCTTCAAGGGGAGCAAATAATCCATGGACTATCTAGAACTGTAATTGAGAATATCATTACAAGTATTTAGGCAAGTTTTGCTCCACACAAATTCAAATTCAGCTAACAAATGATACCTCACTAACTGAAACTACTATCTAGACACGATAACTGAAAGGAAACTAGCTTGACACACTAAGTGAAACCGTAACAATTTATGTCGGTTGATGAACATCAAGTAAAACAAACCCATAGCAATGACACAACAATAAAATGCTCCAACCATCATATTTGCTTGTTGCTTCAAATCGATCAACTACTTTCGTTGCTTGCCCATTTTCTTCAATGCACACTTCAGTTCCTTGTCCATCATCATGGCTGTGTTGGCCAAATGGGGGGCGTGTTCCACAACAAGCCCCCCCCCCCAAAAAATGTGCTATTGGGTTGATGCGATCATTCTCAACCTCTCAACGTACTCAACGAGCCACTGGAAATACCCACATTTCTTCAGAACCTGAAAAAAGGGGGTCAGCACCGCATGAACCCTAGATCCACTGCCCAAATTCAACGAAAAAGAAAGAAATCGGAAGAAATTAGACCATATGATTGGTGAAGTACATAGATCTAACCTGCCCCGGCAGTGGCGTGCTCAAGCATTTCACGAACTCGCATCCACGGTTGCCATTTTCTTCCTTCACACAAGTCAAACGCTTCAAAGACTCCATGCGCGGGCAATCGGGGCATCTTGTCAACGACACTGGACTGTACTGCGACCATGATTGGCGGGACATCGAAGTCGAGCTAGACATCACTCACCTACGGCGCACTTTGTTCCGGAGAAGAGGAAGAAGAAGGTGGGGAGGAAAGGGGAAGGGGTGGGCTGGCTTAGGCTCGTGACTGGCTCAGGTCGGGGCACGTTGATGAGCTCGGACATGCTTATGTGGATTAGTTGTAGGTCCCGCACGCATGTGAGTAAGTGGTGGGTCCCATGTTGATGTGGATAACTAGTGGGTCCTGCGTGTTATAACTCAAATCGCCAACCCCTTGTGTTTTGCATTTCATGGTTAAACAGGGCCATGTCGCATTGGAGCTATAATTGGCTTCAAAGATGTCACACGAGAGCTATTTTCGTCAACTACGTTGTGCTCCATCCAATTCAACTCAAACGTGTCACACAGGGAGTAAATTGCTGAAAGCCACCACATTTGTGGCTAGGGTATTCCAAAACCACCATCTTTGGCGAGAATAACGAAAGACCACGAATTCTCTAACGAGCGAGTAACAAAAAGCACTAATTCAGAACTGAGTCGTGACTAACAACAAAACTGAATGGTGGGAACCCTGTGTCATGTTGATGTGGCAAAGACTTGTCCTAGTCAATGTGTTGACCTGCTGAGGTGGATGGCCCCCTACCTGTCAGCCACATGTCTTGTTTCCCCCTTTTCTTCTTTCTCCGGCCAGTGAATGCTAGCAGTCCCCGGCAACGGCACTAGAGAAATTCTATTGACGTGTTCCTGACTTGATGCCTCCACGGCAACGGAGCCAGAACTGCTTCGAGTTGCTCAACAATTAGCAATTGTCTTGCAATGGCCCACCAACGCGTGGGTTCGCGGCAGTTTTTGAGGGTAGAGTATTCAACCCAAATTTGTTGGTTCGCCCGACAAGAAGTGGAAGAATATTCTCAAGTATTAGCAGCTGAATGTGTCAGATTCAACCACACCTAAAAGATTAGTATCTGCAAGCAAAGTATCAGCAGCAAAGTAGTATGATAACAACGGTGCCAGAAACGATCTGTTGACGACAGACTATTCCTAACGACTGTATCAATGGCGCCAGAAGTTGACCGTGGACGGAAAATATTCTTTCCCATCAACGGCGTGAGAAAAATTATTGTACCAGGTAGCAGCAGTGTAACGAGTAACAGCAGTGGCAAGGAACATCGGTAGTGACAACAGTAGCAAGTAGCAACAGTAGCAAGTAACAACATTAGCAAGTAGTAGCAGAGCAAAGCAAGTAACAGCAGCAGCAACAGTAGTAACAGCAGCAGAGAAAAACAAGTAACAACAGTAGTGGGACAAACTCGTAGGCAATGGGTCGGTGATTTGTTTGGATGATATTCATCATGCAACAACTATAACACGGAGATATATGTGGCTAGCTCCCGTTCGTCAATGTGATGTAGGCATGCATTCCGTGTGTCGTCATACGTGCTTAGGGAAAAGAACTTGCCTGACATCTATTGTCCATCCCTCCCATGGCAGCGGGGTCCAAAAGGAAACTACGGGATATTAAGGTTCTCCTTTTAATAAAGAACCGGACCAACGCATTAGCACTTGGTGAACACATGAACTCCTCAAACTATGGTCATCACCGGGAGTGGTTCCGGTTATTGTCACTCCGGGGTTGCCGGATCATAACACATAGTAGGTAACTACAACTTGCAAGATCGGATCTAAAACACACATATATTGGTGACAACATAATAATTTCAGATCTGAAATCATGTCACTCGGGCCCTAGTGACAAGCATTAAGCATGGAAAAGTAGTGCAAGGCAGGGAAATGAATGCTTCCTATGGTAGCTTGCGTGATGTCTCTAGTTTCTCCAACAGTTATACTAGAGACAAAATCTCTAACCGAAGACTTAGCAGGATCATTAAGACTAGCCCCATCTGGTATCTTGCAAATCCTATTGAAATCCTCCAAATGCAAGGTGTAGGATTTATCATACAGATCAAACAGTATGGATGAGTCACGACCAACTGAAAATTTAAATCTACGCACGAAAGAGGAAGTGAGCAAAGCATACTGTTCACATTTATCTGAGAGGAATTCTTCTAACCCGGCATTGCGGACAAGTGTATCAAACTCATCCTTGAAGCCTGCTTTGATCAGGAACTCATCGGAAGGCCATTCACATGGTTGTACCGGTTCGTCCCTTAGTTGATAAGCTTCGGGCTCCCGAAAATAAAGACAGGGACCCTTCTTACTTGAGGAACCACCATGAAACTTCCTCCTGAACATAATTTCCTTTTGCTGAAATTTTTGAAGTTCAAGGGAAAAGTGAATAAAGACCAACCACACCTTGTAGCAATTACTCCTACTAGTGCCAAGAGACCGTATCACACGCTAAAACTACTTGGGACCAGCTAAAATCAACATTTCTAGCTCAAGAACAGGGTCACCAAGGTAGCAAGAATATGCGAAGGATAAAGCACTAGAGCAAAAACTAATTGGACCAATGGAGGAGTCACTTACCAAGGAGTAACTTCCCCAAAACGGTACGGAGAATGGTGCTTTGAGCAAGGAGATCGAAAATCACAGCCAAATGAGCAAGAACACGGGTTTGAGCTGCGAAACGATTTTTTCTGGAGGTAGAAGAAGAGGATGGGAGCTGGAATGAGTGAAGGGGGTCCCTGTGGGCCCCACAAGCTTGGTAGCCGCCACCAGGGGGCGGCGGCTGCAGGTCTTGTGGTCCATTGGTGTGGCCCCCAGGCGAGCTCTCAGTCCCAGTATTTTTCAAATATTCCAGAAAAAATCATACTAGATTTTCAGGACCATTGGAGAACTTTTATTTTCGGGGTATTTTTCTTCGGGACGCTAAAACAAAAAATAGGAAAAACTAGACTAAATCTATCATTTTTCTTCTAGGCAAGAGAAAGTGAACGCTTAAAACAGAGGTATGTGACACTTTGATTCATCCATTTCATGGTCATCGAAAGAAGTCCATCAATGGGGTTGATCAAATCCTCATGACAAAGCCTTTTTGAATCCTAAGACTTGTCCTAGTCAACGTGTTGACCTGCTGAGGTGGATGCCCCCCTACGTGTCAGCCACATGTCTTGTTTACCCCTTTTCTTCTTTCTCCGGCTAGTGAATGCTAGCAGTCCCCGGCAACGACACTAGAGAAATGTTGTTGACGTGTTCCTGACTTGATGCCTCCGCGACATCGGAGCCAGAACTGCTCCCAGTTGCTCAACAATTAGCAATTGTCTTGCAATGTCCCACAAGCGCGTGGGTTCGCGGCAATTTCCGAGGGTAGAGTATTCAACCCAAATTTGTTGGTTCGCCCGACAGGAAGTGGAAGAATATTCTCAAGTATTAGCAGCTGAATGTATCAGATTCAACCACACCTGAAAGATTAGTATTTGCAAGCAAAGTATCAGCAGCAAAGTAGTATGATAACAACGATGTCAGAAACGATTTGTTGATGGCAGACTGTTCCTAACGATTGTATCAATGGCGCCAAAAGTTGACCGTGGATGGAAATTATTCTTTCCCGTCAACGGCGCGAGAAAAAGTATTGTAGCAGGTAGCAGTAGTGTAGCGAGTAACATGAGTGGCAAGGAACAGCAGTAGGAAGTAACAGTAGTAGCAAGTAGTAGTAGAGCAAGGCAAGTAACAACAGCAACAACAGTAGTAACAGCAGCAGAGCAAAACAAGTAACATCAGCAGTGGGACAAACTTGTAGGCAATGGGTTGGTGATTTGTTTGGGTGATATTCATCATGCAACAGCTATAACACGGAGAGAATGTGGCTAGCTCCCGTTCGTCAATGTGATGTAGGCATGCATTCCGTGTGTCCTCATACGTGCTTAGGGAAAAGAACTTGCATGACATCTATTGTCCATCCATCCCGTGGCAGCGGGGTCCAAAAGAAAACTACATGATATTAAGGTTCTCCTTTGAACAAGGAACCAGACCAACGCATTAGCACTTGGTGAACACATGGACTCCTCAAACTATGGTCATCACCGGGAGTGGTTCCGATTATTGTCACTCTGGGGTTGCCGGATCATAACACATAGTAGGTAACTACAACTTGCAAGATCGGATCTAAAACACACATATATTGGTCACAACATAATAATTTCAGATCTGAAATCATGGCACTCGGGCCCTAGTGACAAGCATTAAGCATGGCAAAGTAGTAGCAACATCAATCTCAGAACATAGTGGATACTAGGGATCAATCCCCGTCAAAACTAACTCGATTACATGATAGATCTCATCCTACTCATCACCGCCCAGCGAGCCTACGAATAGATTACTCACGAACGATGAAGAGCTTCATGGAATTGGAGAGGGAAGAAGGTTGATGATGACGATGGCGACAATTTCCCCTCTCCGGAGCCCAAAAGGGACTCCAGATCTGCCCTCCAGATGAAGAATAGGATGTGGCGGCGCCTCCGTATCGCATACGCGACGAAATCTTCTCTCCTGATTTTTTCTGGGACGAAAGTGAATTTATAGAGCTGAGTTTGGGGGCGACAGAGCCACGTGGGACCCACAAGCTTGCTAGCCGCCACTAGGGGGCGGCTACACGGCTTGTGGCCCACTGGCCCATCCATTCCGGTGGATCTTTGCGCAAGTATTTTTCATATTTTCTAGAAATATTCTCCGTAAATTTTCAGGACGTTCCGAGAACTTTCATTAGTGCACAAAAACAACACCAAGGCAATTTTGCTGAAAACAACGTCAATCCAGGTTAGTTCCATTCAAATCATGCAAATTAGAGTCCAAAACGAGGGCAAAAGAGTTTGGAAAAGTAGATACGATGGAGACGTATGAGTGAACTCGCCACCGTTGTCCCTCGTGTGCGCGTCGCCCCGCCTAAGTGTGCAGCGTCGCCGTCGTGCCCTCGCATGCGTGCCATTGCCCCGCATCTGCGCCTGTGCGTCACTGCCCCGAGTGCGTCTGCAATGTCGCCACCCCGCTTCTGTGTCTTCACTGCCGCCCTCACGCACGTGCCCGCGTGCCACTGCCCCGCGTTCGGGACCGCGTGTTGCCCCGCCGCCGTCGCTCCTGCGTTTGCGTGCCGCCGCCCCGTGTCCACGCCTCCATGGCCGCCCGCCAGCGTCTGTAGCACCATGGTCGCGCATGTACCTACGTGTCGCCCGCCTCCGTGTGCAGCGCCGCTATCGCTACTACGCCTGTGCGCCATCACCCAGCGGTCATGCCTGCACGTCGCCTCACCGGCATCTGAAGCGCCACCGTCGCGCCCGCGCATGCGCTCCGCTACCCCCAGCCATCGCATCACCGTCCCGTCCTCATCATGGAGCTCAGGCGCATGCATCCCTCCTCGGAGGTGTACTATCCTTGGGCCCGCGGAGAAGAGGCGAAGGGGGCCAAGTGTAGTCGGGGTTGTCACCGCCAAGGAAGTGCCGGAGTCAACCGGGGGGGGGGGGAGGAGGGACAAAGAGATGTAAGGAAGAAGAAAGATGTGTGGGGCTGACATGTGGGACCTTGGCCATGTGAGCGTATTGTCCATGTAGATATGCCATGTGGACCCGACAGGTTGGCCAACACTGTCAGTTTTCCTATTACTCGCGCGTCACAACTCGTTTAGTGTTTTTTGTTACTCACTTGCCACAAAGGCGGTGGTCTTTCGTTATTTTCGGTAAAGATGGTGGTTTTGGAGTATCCTAGTCAAAAATATGATGGTTTTCAGCAATTTACACTTGCACAGGAGCTATTCACCCATTAGACTGTTGTATTTTCGTTTTCCATGATGTGGCCATTCTTAATAGACTCAGAGCTTGTGAACCTTTGTTGCTTCATAATAAATGGAGTAGGGGACACCCCTTTCTTTGAAAAAAAAGAGAAACGTTTACAACTCGTGCGTCGGCCAAACGCTCGGGCCGGTCGTGTGCGACCCGCGTGATCCTAGATCTGGCGGCCCGTGTGCCCCTGCGTTGTGATACGTCCATTTTGCATCATGCTTTAATGTTGATATTTATCGCTTTATGGGCTGTTATATTACTTTGTGGTACCATATTTATGCCTTTTCTCTCTTATTTTGCAAGGTTTATTTGAAGAGGGATAATTCAGGCAGGTGGAATTCTGGACTGGAAAAGGAGCAAATCTGAGTCCTCTATTCTGCACAACTCCAAATGCCCTGAAAATTTACGTGGAATTTTTGGGAATATATAAAAAATACAGGGCTTGTGGGATCCCTGACGGCCCACTGGCCCCCCTCTTTTGCTATATGAAGGGTTTCGTTCCAGAAAAAAATCAAGAGGGAGCTTTTTCGTGGTTTCGCCACCGCCACGAGGTGGAACTTGAGCAGAAGCAATCTAGAGCTCCGGCAGGACGATCCTGCTGGGGAAACTTCCCTCCCGGAGGGGGAAATCGTCGCCATCGTCATCACCAACACTCCTCTCGTTGGTGGGGAGGCATCTTCATCAACATCTTCATCAGCACCATCTCCTCTCCAATCCCTAGTTCATCTCTTGTAACCAATCTCCGTCTCGCGACTCCGATTGGTACTTGTAAGGTTGCTAGTAGTGTTGATTACTCTTTGTAGTTGATGCTAGTTGGATTACTTGGTGGAAGAGTTTATATTCAGATCCTTGATGCTATTCATTACACCTCTGACCATGATTATGATTATGCTTTGTGAGTAGTTACTTTTGTTCCTGAGGACATGGGATAAGTCATGCTAATAATAGTCATGTGAATTTGGTATTCGTTTGGTATTTTGATATGTTGTATGTTGTCTTTTCCTCTAGTGGTGTTATGTGAACGTCGACTACATAACACTTCACCATACTTGGGCCTAGAGGAAGGCATTGGGGAGTAGTAAGTAGATGATGGGTTGCTGGAGTGAGAGAAGCTTAAACCCCAGTCTATGCGTTGCTTCGCAAGGGGCTGATTTGGATCCACTAGTTTAATGCTATGGTTAGACGTTGTCTTAATTCTTCTTTCGTAGTTGCGGATGCTTGCGAGAGGGGTTAATCATAAGTGGGATGCTTGTCCAAGTAAGGGCAGTACCCAAGCGCCGGTCCACCCACTTATCAAACTATCAAAGTAATGAACGCGAATCACATGAACATGATGAAACTAGCATGACAGAAATTCCCGTGTGTCCTCGGGAGCGTTTTTCCTCCTATAAGACTTTGTTCAGGCTTGTCCCTTGCTACAAAAGGGATTGGGCCACTTGCTGCACCATTGCTACTACTTGTTACTTGTTACTTTTCACTTGCTACGTTTCACCTCGCTACACAATCACTTGTTACCGCTACTTTTAGTGCTTGCAGTTATTACCTTGCTGAAAACCGTTTATCACAGCCTTCCGCTCCTCGTTGGGTTCGACACTCTTACTTATCAAAAGGACTATGATTGATCCCCTATACTTGTGGGTCATCACGCTGCTGCCGCCCGCATCGCCAATGCCCGCCCCCGTCGGCCGCCTGCTCCGCCGGATTCAGCCTCCGCCTGTAATCCTCATCGTCTGTTGCCATGGCCGGGCTCGCGCATATACAAGTGTTGCAACCGTTATCTCAAAAAGCTTCAAACGTTGTTGAAAAAGCTTCAACCATAGACAGAGAAAGCTTCAATCGGCTCTGCCCAACAAGGAAAGATGCAACTGTAGTTGCATTTTGCTACTACCGACTAACTTTTTTGCTACATCCATCAAGGTGGACCTGCAACCTAACGACGACTGCAACAATTTTTTGCTGCTACCGTAGTTGCATTTTGCTACTACCGACGAACTTTTTTTCTACATCCATCGAGGCGTGTTTCGACCTCGTGACGATGACGACGATGATTTTGCTGCAACCAGGTTTTTGTTGCATCCGTGGTCGAAATTTGCTACATCGCTGCTTGTTTTTGCTATCATCGACGGTTTTTCCTGCATGGTTCAATATGACGGTCAACAGGGTTCGATCTGACGGCTCGCGCACGAGTTTCGGCCGGCACGCTATTGGTTATTGGCCGGAGAGTGTCTTGGTCATGTGTGCATAGTTTTTGAACCCGGATGATGTGCACACTTGAGGTTCTGTGACGATTTGGTATTAGTGAGTTATGTGTGATGGTAACTGAATGTTGTTTGGAGTCTCGGATGAGATTCCTAATGTCACGAGGAGCTCCGGAATGGTCCGGAGGTAAAGATATATATATGGGAAGTCATATTTTGGCTACCGGAAAAGTTCCAGGTTTTTCCGGTTTTGTATCGGGAAGCTTCTAGAAGGTTTCGAAAACTTCCGGAGGAGTCCGGAAGTCCACCAAGGGTTCTACCATGTCCCAAGGGTTTGTATGGGCTGAGAGGAGACATTGTGGCCTTATTGGGCCAAGCGCACAAGTCCCTCAAGGCCCATGGAGTTGGGAAAGGTGGAAAGTCCACCTTTGTATGGAAGGGAAGGAGGGGGACTAGGATTCCACCTCCTCCCCCCTTGGCTGCGCCCTAAGGCTTGGAGGGGCTGTTTCCCACGCCCCTCCACATACATATAGAGGGGAAGGAGCGCCCCTCCCTAGATCATTTTCTCCTCCGTTCGACCGGTGAACTCTCCACGTCAGCCACATGTCTTGTTTCCCCCTTTTCTTCTTTCTTCGACCAGTGAACTTGCCACCGTCGTCCCGCATTTGCGCGTCGCCCCGCCTGCATGTGCAGCGCCGACATCGCACCCTCGCATGCGTGCCATCGCATTGCGTCTGCGCCTGTGCGTCGCTGCCCCGCCTGCGTTTACAAAGTTGCCGCCCCGCTTCTGCGTCTGTTGTGCCACTGTCGTGCCCGCACCTGCGTGCCGCTACCCCGCGTTCGTGCCTGCGCGTTGCCCCGTCGGCGTCCGCAGTGCCTTACCGCACCCGCGTTTGCATGCCACCGCCCCGTGTCCGCGCCTGCGTGTCCCCCAGCCATCGTCTGTAGCACCATCGTCACGCCTATACCTGCGTGTCGCCCCGCCTGCGTGTGCAGCCCCGCCGTTGCGCGTGCACGTGCACGCCATAATCCTGCGTTCACGCCTGTACGTCGCCTCACCAATGTCTGCAGCGCCGCCGTCGCGCCCGCGCGTGCGCTCCTCGCCTCCGGCCATCGCATCGTCGCCCCGCCCTCGCCATCGAGCTCGGGCTCATGCATCCCTCCTCAGAGGCGTACTATCCTTGGGCCCGCGGAGAAGAGGCGGAGGGGGCCAAGTGTAGTCGGGGTTGTCGCGGCTAAGGAAGTGTCGGAGTCAACGGGGGAGAGAGAGGGGGAGAGAGATGTAAGCAGGAAGAAAGATGTGAGGGGCTGACATGTGGAACCGTTGGCCACGTCAGCGTATTGTCCATGTAGATATGCCATGTGGACCCGACAGCTGGGCCAGCACTGTCAGTTTTCCTATTACTCGCGCGTCACAGCTCGTTTAGTGCTTTTTGTTACTCACTTGTCACACAAGTGATTGTCTTTCGTTATTCTCTGCAAAGATGGTGGTATTGGAGTACCATAGTCACAAATATGATGGTTTTCAGCAATTTACTCTCGCACAGGAGCTATTCACCCATTTAGACTGTTGTATTTTCGTTTTCCTTGATCTGACCATTCCTGACACACTCGAAGCTTGTGAACCTTTGCTGCTTCATAATAAATGAAGGAGGGGAAACCCCTCTTTTTGAAAAAAGAGAAACGTTTACAGCCGGTGCGACGGCCGAACGGTCGGGCCGGTCTCGCGCGGCTGCGCCCCTGCACTGCTGCCGCCCGTATTGCCGGTGCTTGCCCCCGTCGACCGTCCGCATCGTCAGTGCCCGCCCCCGTCGGCCGCCCGCTTCGCCGGTTCCAGCCTCCGCCTGTGATCCTCGTCGCCTTCTGCCATGGCTGGGCTCGCGCGTATACAAGTGTTGCAACCTTTATCTAAAAAAGCTTCAAACGTTGTTGAAAAAGCTTCAACCATGGACGGAGAAAACTTCAATCGGCTATGCCCAGCAAGGAAAGCTGCAACCGTAGTTGCATTTTGCTACTACCGACTAACTTTTTTGCTACATCCATCAAGGTGGACCTACGACCCAATGACGACTGCAACAATTTTTTGCTGCAACCGCAATTGCATTTTGCTACTACCGGCGAATTTTTTTGCTACATCCATCGAGGCGGTGTTGCGACCTCGCGACTACGACGGCGATGATTTTGCTGCAACCAGATTTTTGCTGCATCCGTGATGAAAATTTGCTACATCGCTGTTTGTTTTTGCTATCATCGATGATTTTTGTTGCATGGCTCAATCTGACGGTCAACACGGTTCGATCTACGGCTCGCACGCAGCAAGGAAAATAGAAGCTCGCAGCCACCGTAACTCGGACTGAAACTGAACTGAATTCCACCGTAACTCGGACCTGTCGAAACAAAATAGCCAACGCAGGGCATGGATCCATACGGAAGTTCCTCCCTCCCCATTCTCCATCATCGATCTCTGCTTCCTTAGTTCCGCCGCCTCCCCATTCTCCTTCATCGATCTCTGCCTCCTTAGTTCCGCCGCCCTCTCCAGCAACCAAAGTAGTTCGTTTGTCGAGCTAGCGCCGGCCATGGCCGTCCTCAAGCGACCTGCCGCTGTCCTCGACGCCGGCCACGGCCACGCGACGGCCGCTCAACATCGACAATCGCCGTCGTGCTGCAAGAGGAGCCGCGCCTCCATCGGGAGCACCGACGACTACGAGAAGGTGGCCTGCCTAGGGAAAGGCGGCTTCGGCGTCGTCCACAGGATGCGCCACCGCGTCACCAAGAAGAACGTGGCCGTCAAGTTCCTCTCCTCGCCCGACGACACCGACGTCGTCAAAGATCTTGAGCAGGAGGCACGATTCCTCGAGGCCTGCGACGGAAACCCCTACGTCGTCGGCTTCGAGGGCCTGGTGTGCGACCCAGCAACCGGCGACACCGCAGGCCTCGTCATGGAGTACGTCGAGGCGTCGAGCCTCTGGTCTTTGCTGTGGGACAGGCGCGAGCGCGACGACCCGCCGCTCCCGGAATCCACGGTGCGCGACTTCATGTGGAAGCTCCTGACCGGTGCCGACAAGATGCACGAGCACGACCGCCACATCGTCCACCGCGACATCAAGCCAGCCAATATCCTCGTCGGGAAAAACCTGGAGCTCCTTAAGATTTGCGACCTCGGGCTGGCCATGTCCATGGCCGACTGGCCGCCGTACAACCGGGCCGGCACGGCGTCCTACATGGCGCCCGAGATGATCCTGGGGAAGAAGGACTACGAAGCGGTCGTGGATACGTGGTCCATCGGCTGCGTCTTTGCCGAACTGCTCACCGGCAAGACGCTGTTCAATGGCTACCTCGAAGATGACGACGAAGACGAGACAACGAATGACATAAGGCAGCTGTGGAGCATCTTCTGTGTGCTCGGGATGCCGGACGAGAGGACGTGGCCGGAGTTCAAGTCGCTGCCGCTCACCGCCGACGTGCTGAAACGGCTACCAGCGGGGTACAAGCACAGCCGGCTCCGGTATTTGTTCCCTGAAGACAAGCTGTCCGAGGAAGGATTCCAGGTGTTGCAAGGGCTCCTCACGTGCAACCCCGACGAGCGACTGACGGCAGCCGACGCGCTGAAGCACCCATGGTTCGATGCTCCTCGTTCCGCCGACGCCGCCGCTGAGAAGCTCGACTCTCTGTCGTTTCTGAAAGAGAAGACACCAAGGATCAAGTTCATCCCTCCGGCGATGCCACGACAGAAGAATCTACACAAAATTCCAGTTGCCGTGTGGAACGCAGCGCAACGAGTGTAATTAGACTCTGTAGATCAGTATTCAGAGATGTAGATCAGTTGCTTGTAATTCTAGAAGCTGCGCCTTGATCGCTGGATGATCGTTAATGTTGGCCTGCTTTTCTGAATTCTATCAGTCACCATGCGCATGTTCAGAGAATCAGAGATGTGTAATTATGAGGTTGTGTTCAGAGATCCATTAAAGTGCTGACATGTTGTTTACATGGTCAGTTGTTATTGAGTCATAGTGCACAATTTATGCTGTTTTTCCAAAATCCAGAACTGATGATAAACATGTACTAGTAATACTCCCTTGTAATACTCATACAGTTCAGTGTATGTGTTTCCACCATCTTCTCCTTATGCAAATTCAGTTACTTTTGTAATACTCCCTCCGTCCTAAAATAAACGTCTTTAGCTTAGTACAATTTTATGCTAGAACTAGTATAAAGTTAAGACAATTATTTTAGGCAGAGGAAGTAGATAGGAAAATCAAGTATGTCCTCTATTTCGGAAATTGCACCATCGGAATGCATGGATTGAGTACTTAATTTCTACCGGATCGTCAACACATTAGTGGCTAAAAATCAGATCCCGCCACTTGAAGGTGTCCTGCTTCCTCGTATGTGTCATAGATTTCCTGAATTGTTGCAATTGTTTTGGACAGTTTGGTTAAGAAAAATATTTTTTGGCTAAGTAAAAAATCTTATCCACGGAGGTTCTAGCAGTCCTCCTGAAATCTCTTTCTGGTTTGATTTTGCATTTCTTCGTTTGTGTACATAATTGGCTAACAATATTCTTAATTAATTTAACATGGTGGATTATTATTTTTATCTCCTTTCTCTCAATGCTACAAAATATCATAGCTAAGTCACAACAATGGTCCACAGTCTTTTGTTTTTTTAGTCGAAACCCTAGAACAATTGTTCTACAGTAGTTTTCATTTATAAATTATGTATAGAAGTTAAAGTTACAATAGAAATCAACCAATTTCAGCTCTAGGAAACATAATAAAAATTGTATTACATTTACTGATCTATCCGAATTCTGATTTTCTCTGCCTTGATGGGCTTTGCGGGGAGCTGGGTTGCCCATAGTCCCTCTTTCGGATAGTGCTTCCATGTTTCCAAGTGTGGTGGTGCTGCTCTGAAAATCTTATCATTCATCACACACGAAATACCCCAACATCCCATATACTATATAACTAAACTTTCTAGGACTGAAGGCCTCACAATCAATTGAGGTCTTCAATTAAAATTTGGTCACCCAATTTTGACTAGATCAATAATTCTCAAAACTCTCTCATTTAATTTAATATAAAATACACTATGCTTCCTAATTTTTAAATCTTCACAAATAATTGAAATTTGGAATTGGGTCACCCGATTTTGACCGGGTCAACAATCTCTAAATGAGCATTCTCATCCAATTCTTTTAATTCACATGCTTCCTAATTTTGGAGCTTTCACATTTGATTGATGTATAAAATTTTGAATTTGGTTCACATTCTGATGGGATCGACGATTACTCAAATCAAATCCCCCCACTCAGAGGTGTCCTGCTCAGAGTTCAGAAATCCTTATACCAATTCTGTGTTTTTATATTACTGTTTATCTATGTTCCTCTGCGATGCAACTCGCGTACAACTTACCTTGTTAAATGTACTTCTGATCAGATCTTGTGATCTGCAATTACTGTGTTGTATTCAGATTTGAGTTACACTGCTGTTTATCTAATCAAATCCAGGAGCATGTTTGTTAGTATTCCACCATATCTTCAGTTATCCACATGGGCAATGGACAGACGAATTAACTCGATTTTCAATAATTAGTGCCACAATTGTTTCCTTGATTCTTCTGTTTTAACCGAGTTTAATAAAAGGATTGGATCTTGTTAAACATGGAATCTACGTGTACTTTGCATTTGTGTTACAATCAGGTCCAGAAGCACATAGTTGTCGCAGCTTAGTATTGTGTCATCAGATATGCAATTTTTATCCGTTTGTCTCTGAAGTACAGTATCAGTTCTTTAGGTCTGCAGTTGTCTTGTGCTGAGACATTTGTATGTGACATTGCAGCTCCTTTCCCAACATGTATCGACTCCGAGTCAAGGACAAGATTAAGATGGCAATCAAGCGTGGGTTCAATGACGAGGATGAGGAGGAAGTGACACAGATGCGAGACCTAATGAACTTAAAGGAGGCCACTCTCGCAGAAAAGATCACAAAGGAAGCTTTGGCTAAGGTTATGCCTCACGGGAAAGCGTCTGCCCTGACAGCTGCCCCGCGGACCGCCACAGCTCCCTCCCCTGCCCTGGAGAACGCCACAGGCCCAACCGCTACCCTGGAGACTGCCCCGACCTTCGCCCTGGCCCGAGCCATCCACTAAATCTGGTATAAAAATATCTTCTGTTTCTTTCTGAATACATGTAGGTAGATGATAAATAATCTATCAGGAGTAAAGGATGAGGTTTCTCTCTTTTAACTATACTCTGCTGATTATGGTGGTTTGGATGTTACTTGACTTCAAGACTTTCGATGTCTTTTGAATATATCTAATTTTCATTTTAAAAGGTTTACATGACGTCTGATCTCTTTTGCATTCTCCGCAGGCGAAAGGACTGTTGTACAAATGGGCAATTGGCACAAGGCAAAGATTTCAGGAGAATGTTCGCATCAACCGGGTTTTTCAATTTCCTCTTCTTTTCAGTTCCCTTCCTTATGATGATCAGTCACAAACCATAAAATGTAGCTGAGTTTTTTGCATTGAAACTGGCTGAAGGGAACTAGTAAATGGTAAGGGGAGACGTTTTCCTGTGGTATGTGAATCAAATCTTGTGGTTACGATGGGATTGTTAGGTTGATCTCCTCCCGAATGGGCCCAACGGCCCACCGGACCTTGATCCATACGCCCTGATCGGGGGCGCCCAACCCATTATGGTTGGTGGACCCCTGTGACCCGCGATATATAAAGGACGGTCGGGTGCCGGGGCACGACTTGCGAGGTTCGCCGCCGCCACACTCCCACCTACAAACCCATCCGATCCAGGGTTAGCGCGGTGCTCCCGGGAAGCACCACCCACGCCACACCCATCTCTCCTTCCACACCGTCGTCACCACCTCACGATGGACGCCGACGGGAGCTCATCGAGTTCCGAACAAGGTAAAGTACGGGTACTACTAGATTCATCTAAGCCTAGAGGATCCACGGATCTATCAATGGTATCAGAGCCACTAGGCATTAGATGCGTTTCGGTTGAAAGAAAACGAAAGCGAAAAGATTTTCCCATCCCCGATTTGAACCGGAGAAGGGCAAAGTTCAAAGGAAAAACAAAGCCTCACCGGAGCCCTCTCCGGCAACGAGCGCCGCCGCAAGGCCGCGCGTGTTCCTCTCGATCCTCACACGCATCGGCAAGCCGAGGTGAGGGGAAGAAGAACGTACCTCCTCGGAGGAAAAGAATGGATATGATTAGATTCAAAAGTCAAACAAAAAATGCAAAGACATGGCAAAGAAATTCACACCTCCTGGGGCAAAGGGCGCCACCACCGAGCCGTTTGACGGCGGCACGTTCACCCTAGAGGTGCTTGCGCACGCCGGCAAAGGGGACGGAGACGACGCCATCGCGTCGCGCATCCGGTGCCTCTCTGGTCGTGGTGGTGGAAGGCAATACGAAAAAGGAAAAGGGGAGCTGAGCCGTAGCCGACAGCTCGACGACGGAGCACCCACCGCAAGGCGTGTGCGCAACCGGCGAGGGGAAGGCCATGGCTCAGGGAGGAAGAAGTATGGAGCATGGCGCGCGCGGCACGGGACCTTTTGGTCGCCACTGCCGGCGGCCAGATCTGGGCCCTCCTCGGCGGGGCAAGGCAGCTGCCGCGCGAGGGATCACCGAGAGTTGGCTAAGAGGCGAGCGGCGTGAGCGCCACACCTCCAGAGCGACCGGCGCGGGAGGGAGGACCAAGGGTGCACACGGGAGGGAGGTTTTAGACCTCGCCGCCGGCGGCCGATGCCATCCCTGGCCAAGGTTCGCTCGGGAATGGAAGGGGTCGCGTCGAGAGGAGGCAGGAGAGCGAGCGGCGCTCGAGGGGGAAAATGAGAGGACGGTTTCGGTTGGGGCATCCTGATACGTCTCCATAGTATCTACTTTTCCAAACTCTTTTGCCCTTGTTTTGGACTCTAATTTGCATGATTTGTATGGAACTAACCTGACTGACGCTGTTTTCAGCAGAATTGCCTTGGTGTTGTTTTTGTGTAGAAATGAAAGTTCTCGGAACGTCCTGAAAATTTACGGAGAATATTTCTGAAAAATATGAAAAATACCTGCGCAAAGATCCACCGGAGGGGATGGGCCAGTGGGCCACAAGCCCTGTAGCCGCCGCCCCCCTGGTGGGGGCTAGCAAGCTTGTGAGGCCCACGTGGCTCTGCCGCCCCCCAAACTCAGCTCTATAAATTCACTTTCGTCCCAGAAAAAATCAGGAGAGAAGATTTCGTCGCGTTTGCGATACGGAGGCGCCGCCACATCCCGTTCTTCATCTGGAGGGAAGATCTGGAGTCCGTTTTGGGCTCCGGAGAGGGGAAATCGTCGCCATCGTCATCATCAACCTTCTTCCCTCTCCAATTCCATGAAGCGCTTCATCGTTCGTGAGTAATATATTCGTAGGCTCGCTGGGCGGTGATGAGTAGGATGAGATCTATCATGTAATCGAGTTAGTTTTGACGGGGATTGATCCCTAGTATCCACTATGTTCTCAGATTGATGTTGCTACTACTTTGCCATGCTTAATGCTTGTCACTAGGGCCCGAGTGCCATGATTTCAGATCTGAAATTATTATGTTGTCACCAATATATGTGTGTTTTAGATCCGATCTTGCAAGTTGTAGTTACCTACTATGTGTTATGACCCGGCAACCCCGGAGTGACAATAACCGGAACCACTCCCAGTGAGGACCATAGTTTGAGGAGTTCATGTGTTCACCAAGTGCTAATGCGTTGGTCCGGTTCTTTATTAAAAGGAGAACCTTAATATCCCGTAGTTTCCTTTTGGACCCCGCTGCCACGGGAGGGATGGACAATAGATGTCATGCAAGTTCTTTTCCCTAAGCACGTATGACGACACACGGAATTCATGCCTACATCACATTGACGAACGGGAGCTAGCCACATATCTCTCAGTGTTATAACTATTGCATGATGAATATCATCCAAACAAATCACCGATTTGCCTACGAGTTTGTCCCACTCCTGCTGTTACTTGTTTTGCTCTGTTGCTGTTACTACTGTTGTTGCTGCTGTTACTTGTTTTGCTCTTTTGCTGTTACTACTGTTGCTGCTGCTGTTACTTGTTTTGCTCTGCTGCTGTTATTACTGTTGTTGCTGCTGTTACTGGTTTTGCTCTGCTGCTATCACCACTACTAGGAAAAGGCTTGCTAATGGCGCACCTATTTTGGCTACTAATGGCGCACTATAGGTGCGCCACTAGCATCACGGCATTAGATTTTTTTACTAATGGCGCACCACAAGTGCGCCATTAGTATCTCGTATACTAGTGGCGCACCAGGCAGTGCGCCATTAGTATTGCTCACGGTGCGCCATTAGTATCTGGTATACTAATGGCGCACCAAGTAGTGCGCCATTAGTATAGATCTCGGTGCGCCATTAGTATAGATCCCGGTGCGCCATTAATATAGATCCTGGTGCGCCATTAGTATAGCTTATGGTGCACCATTAGTATGCCTGCCAGGGCCATATTTACCCATATGCTCCGGCTTACTAATGGCGCACTAGTTGACGATGCGCCACTAGTGTGCTTTTGAAGTGCGCCACTAGTGTGCTGATGATGCGCCACTAGTATGGATATTAGGTATTTATTTTATTTTTTCTGATATTTGCGCAGATTACAACATATATTATTGCACAGAATATAGATAGCACAACATATAAACAATAGATTTATCGAATACAATAGAAGATTAGTCTCCGAATACAATTCATCATATTAGTCTCCGAATTTAAAATACCGAACAAAGTTAGAACATTACAAGTCTCGAGACCGCGAGTAGCGAGTTTGTCTTCACATTACAAGTCGATATCGACCATCTAAACTACCATCACATAGAAGAGAGCTGCGGTCATCACGATGAGCATAATCGCAATGAAACTGGTCTTCATCCGGTTCCTCCAACGCTCCCTCCTCTCTCCTGCTAGATAGCGCACGTATCTAACTTCCACATCCGCCCTTGTGGTGTACCCTTTGTAACCGTTACCGCTGAATCGGTGAACCTGTCTCCGACACTCCTCCCAGTCGTCGTAGACTCCGGGAACCTTACCCTTGTACACGACATACGACGGCATCTCTATGCACTAGCCAAACAAAACGTTAGTAGCAATTCACATAGACATACAAGTTCATTAAAGTTTAATATTACAACTATAACAACACGATTCATGGTCCTACTAATAAATAGCATCGATTATATATAAGTTGAACGACTGTCCGAACCAAAGAGACATACCAGTTCATTAAAGTTTAATATTGCAACATGAATTAGTAGCGATTCACGGGAACGTGGATGAAGCCGCCGTCTTTCGTGATGGTCATGAAATTGCGGTCGTTGTCAGCTTGCATTTGTAGCATTGTATCTATCTCACTATTGGACAACGGAGATCTGAGGTAGAACTGCCCCGAGGTACGAAGGACATTTTGATGGATGATTTCCGCAAACTCCGACTGGATGCGAAAGAATTCTTGTCTGATGTCCGCATCCTGGATTGCCGACAAGCGTGCGGCCCAATCTTTGAGATTATTTGGTAGCCGAAGGTGATTACTGTCCCGTATGATCGCCCGCATGTGATGGAGGGCGTAGTAGGCATCCTTCTGACTGCCAAGCGGCTGCTTGACACAGGCGAACGTCTTATTGTGGGTGAACACGTGCTTGCCGTGCCTGAGACTTGTCCTGCTGAAGGTGCCTCCAGATATGGCGTAGCCGGGAAGAGCTTCATAAAGAACTTTCTTGATATTTGGGTAGTCTTTTTTTGACTGACGGTCAGAGTCGAAATACGTGGCCGTGGAATATTTCAGGCTTAAGAGGATGAGTGTGCAACGTGTGTCACTGCACAAAACACGGAATGTTAGAAAAAAAGGACGATCAAAATCTAAGAAATCATATGTTACGTGGCGATGAGGGGATAACTTACCAGGGAAAGTAAGGCACGAGGAAGTTATCCTTTTCTGAGTTTGCCAGAATGACGCCTTCGAGGTATGAACTCGCGACTTGACGGTCCCCAGCGCTGCCCAAGATCTTGGCATGCATATAGAAGGGGTCGACTATCACTAGGTCCGGGGTCTTGTCTCTAATGATCCGCATCTCCATACTCAGCGAAAATAGCCGAACGAAGGTGTAGTGCAGCGGATGAAGGTTAAACATAGCGAAGATGTCAGCAAACCGCAGGACGATCATACCCCCGATGGCGCTATCGACAAAGCCCTTGCCCTCTAGCACCTTGGCCACGAAAACCGGGTATGCCACATTATTCTCGGAGAGACGCCGCTTCTCCAAACAAAGAACACTGTCATGCAGACTCCGCATAGCACCGGTTGCAGCATTGAGCAGATTAGTCGGTAGCATCGGCCTACCCTCCACATGCACCCTCCTCGAGATATCCTTAGGTGAAGGTGGCCCGTCCAGAGCACGGATCGTACTCAGTGCCGGCTGGCTCGCACCCTTGTTAGTCTTTCTTTTCCGTCCCTTCTTCTGCTGATGTAATGGGATCGAGTTCATCTGCTCAGAGACCACCTTCTTGAGTGTGTTGGGGCTGATAATATTTCGCACCTCGGCTATCTGAGGCTCGGTGAAGGCGGCAGCTGGAGGCGTCTCCTCAAAACTAAACGCCAGACAATGCCTGTTGCAATTGGGTTTCTCCGCGGTACCAGCTAGATCGCGGTCGTCTTTTGCAGGGTTGGGTTCTTGAGAAGGAGGCCCCAAGAATTCCTCACCGTACCCATGTCCGGCAAAGTATTTATCAACCTTGGTAAATGTACCATCGTCGTCGTCCGGAACCTGTGCCATATGCATGTCCGGATCTTGTGCCATATGCATTTCCGGTAGCGTTGCGGCGGTCTTGCCATGGCTTGGCGCCGGCACGACTGGCGGTGTTGTCTGTGGGGTGGTGTCCCCCGCCCCCAAACGAATCTGGCTCTTCGGCCAAAGCAAGGGCCAGCTTAATCAGGCGCTGAGGGTCATCACATTATCTTTGTCGGCCCCAACGGGGTGGAACGGAGGTAACAAGTCGTCGCAGCCTGGCAGCACCCGAACCAGTTGAACCCTATATGTGGTGGGTGGCATCGGTTTACCGTGGAACATGGGGTTGCACGGTTGAACGATTCTGCCCTTGGCGACATCGATCAACTCGTCGCCCATGAAGTGCAGGAGAGTGCATGGAACGTCGGCGCCGGCGCCCTGCGAAAACATGTAGGGCGTCAGGGGATGCCCAGTCAAAGGCAAGGAGATGAAGTCATCGGCCGAGAGAGGCTTAGTTACCGTGATGGCGTCGAGCTCGGCTAATGTCGAGGCACCGCCAATGGCGGGCGTGCAAGTGACGGAGGGGCCGCTTGCTGCCGAGGTGCCGGCCGGCGCCGGCGCCGGAGACACCAATGGCGTCGCCTGCGCGTTGTGCGAGTTGCTGGCCGTGAAGCTGGGAATCGGGGGCGGCCCCTGTTGGCCGCCCGCAATCCACGCCTGCAGCCCCTCAATCAAGGTAGGCACAATGGTGGTGATCACCCCTCCCACTTGGTGTTGCACTAGCTCTTGGACCATCTCCGGAATCCGCACCACTTTTGCCTTGAGTTCTTCAACCTCGCGTGACTGGCTTTCCAAGTTGGTATTTCTCTCCTTTCGCCCACCAGCGTTATAGTATGACGACCATTTCGTGGACAAGCCTTTGCCGGCCACACGACCAGCTAACGACGGCTTACTGGACTTATCCTTGTTTTTCATTATGTTAAACGCCCTATTTAAATTTGTGTCCCAGTGGGAGCTCTGAGACGACCCCGCGCTACTGCTTTCAGTGTCCTGCGGAAGGAATGAACCATTTAGAAATTTGGCTTCATTAATTAGAATGCAACCATATGGAGCTAATTACGTGGGGTGTATTCCTTACCAGAACACGCTCAAGCGCCCTGGTCTTCGCATCCGTGGTAAGCTCCTTTGTTACTGGGTCCACCTTGTACCGGGCCCTGACATAGTTCCTGGTCTGCTTGTCACCGTATTTCTCCAAGCGGGGTGGTAGGCCTTGCTCAGCACGCTCCGCGTCCTCCTTGTCCCATATAGGTTCCGCCACTCTGTAACCGCCGGGACCGAGTTGGTGGACCCCTAAGTTCAACTCCCGCATTTCTTTCCCCCATTGACTTGATTCCGCGGTTGCCTTGCTCTCGCACTTGATCTTGAACTCCTTGTAGTCATCTTTGCTGATCGAAGGATTTTTCGCCTTGATCTTCTCATAACTATCACCTTTGTCAATCTTTCTCTTCACCACGCTTATCCAAGTAGACAGGGCCTTGCTCATCTTCGTGAGGGCGGCACTGTTCACTTTATTCCTTGAGAGGCGGGTGTTTGCGACGTCACCGGGGAACTTGTATTGTTCGTGCAGCTTCGTGAAGAGGAGGTTGCGCAAATTCCCTCGGTCCTTATGCCTTAGGTTCTCGGTGTTGATCGAGACAGTGCTCCGTAGAATGCACCCGAGCTGAACTGCGTACCCCTTGACTATTTCTTTGGGCGCCGTTGGATACCCGTCGGAGTTCACTTCAGTAAATTCCTCCTTTACGGTGCTGAGCACGTTCGGGTGCCGGTCCTTCCGTTGCCTCTTCGATTGGCTGCCATCTGTGCGTGCGCTGCCATCATCAGTGGTGGCATCCTCGGCGGCACCATCAGTGGTGTCATCCTCGACGCCACTAGGGGTTGTGTACACGGGATCGGTGTCTTCCGCGGCGTCCTCATAGCGGTGAGGTTCTTCCTCCATCTCCTGGGACAGCTCCCAGAATGGCTTGCCCGAACCGCCGGCCTCATCGTTGTGGGCCATGTTTCGCTCTAAATAGGAAAAAAGTTTGGTCAAAAAGTTGGTTATTGTCAAGGAACAAGATCATGGTCTCATCATTTAGGGTTTGTCGACACCGAGGCATCCTAAAAGCTAAGCTTTTATCATTTAGGGTTTGTCGACGCCGAGGCACCCTAAAAGCCTAAGCTTTCATCATTTAGGTTTTTATCGATACCGAGGCACCCTAAAAGCCAAGAAAAGGGAAGGAGAATTCTAAGTTGGGCCTAATCACTTGGCTCTATTGCCACCTATGGTTTAATGCAGCAAGAATAAAGGGGCAGTTGATCCTACTTAATTAAGTACTAAGATACCCCGGCCCATGCATTAGTCGCAAGTACCCCATATGTCCTATTTTTAGCAAAGTCATGCTAAAATTCACGGAAAATTTCAGCATGACCTTTGCAGAAAATAGGACATATGGAGTACCCGAATTTGCCGGAACGGAAGTTAATCGACATTCCGGCAAACTCAAGGGCCTCTCGGGGTACCTGCAAAATCATCACGACACGATGGTCGGAAACAAAACCCAGCAAACTAGCACCACAATGTGCCTCTACTTTCATATGGATGAAAAGGACACAGACCATATGGTCCTCTGCTTTCATATGGACAAAAATAGGTCACCCAACAAAAAATCATCAATAGTTTAGCAAGTCTGTACCCTCAAGAATGAACATATAGCAATATCTGTTGTCCCCCCATAACATACGGAAATCAAAATCAGCTCAACTTAGATGACTAGCTAACTCATTTTTCAGATAGCATATGTAAAGGGGCCAACTCAAAATTCTGAGCCTAGCTAACTCATTTTTCAGATATAAGCTTGCTTGTTTTCCATTGTACCTGAAGAACTAGCTGCTGCTGCTCCTCTGTCCGTGCTGCTGATGCTCCTCTGTCCGTGCTGCTGATGCGCCTCTTCCGCTTCAGATATAGGCATGCGTTATGTATGACCTTTTGACAATGCTAACCTGCAGTAAATCATCGGCCATAAAAAGCATACACAGAAAACATCAAGCTAGCACAACACACAAACTACATACGTGAAACGGGAAGCAAACAATAAATGACTGTACCTGGGTAAATCTAAAGGGAAAGAGCAAATGAGCAAAAAAACAAAGCATATTTGTAACTTTCTATATCCATCAATAGCCTTTACAATGGCAAACAGAACATAACACGCCATGCTAATATGCTAGTATCAAGTAAAATTCAATGCACGTAAACTAGACAATGTCTCAAGATGATCAGATAATAGCAAGATTGGATCCTAATTTTGGCATCACAAATGGAGCTAATCATTACAACAGATTACTAATTCAGTATACTTGACCCGCAGGCAATGCAAGTGTTGATACTAGCTGATGAAGCTAATGTTAATGTCTTGCATGGCATGCAAGATTCAGAAATAAGTACACATGCTAGCTGGCACCTTGCAGGTTTACCATGTTGTCATTTACCAGCTGGAATATAATCGGAACCACTAATAACCAACACACTATGTAAACAGATGATTAACCTGGATGTGGGATCTAGATAGGATTAATGGACCAGGCTCATCTACATCTTGAGCAAATATAGCAGATCAGAGCAAGGCTCAGCTAAGACACACAACTCATGGATACGAGAATCATCTTACTGCAATTTGCATAAGGTAAAATGCACTCAGCCAAATATTATTCAAGCAGTGTCCAAGGCATGCCTTACAAGGTCAAGAATATGATAAGGTAACATGAAAAAAATTTGGTAAGCAGTAAGATAGGGATTTCCCCATCCCAATGCAAGAAGAAGAAAATGGTACTGCTTCTATATGCCTGATCCTAATCTCAACCGGGATAGCAACAAAACTAGCGTCGGAGGGTTGCGCAGGTTGCTGATACCTTGGGGTTCTAGTTCTGTGGTTTCCAGAAGCACCCTGACAGAATGAAAGATTAAAAAGATAATGAAGTATGAACCTGTCACTAGGTTATTTATATATTCAAAGTAAAAAATAGTACAAGTCCACTAACTTTTGCATCATGCAATTGCACCTATTTTATACACTCAATCCAATGCCCTCTCAGCTCCGATATATGCAGTATGTAGCCACAAGAAATATCTCTCCAGAGCCGCCTCGTATGGAGCGGGCACTCTCTAACGAAAAATCGATGCAAATCGTACCTGAAGGACAGAGAGGATCCACTGAGCAGATGAAACAGCGATCCAAGGCTGACGATGGACCGAGCAGTGCATTTTCTGAAGAAAAAGGAATTGCAGACATAAAAACAAACACCTTATGAGCGTCAGTGAACTGAGAAATGTAGAATTTGTTATATGATTATACAAAAGAACAACTATCTGAATGTTTATAATATATCTGAAGGAAGTAAAAGGATAACACCAGAAGCCACACAAAGAATATTCACTCAATTAAGAAAGAGGTTGTTCTAATCGAACTTGATAAAGAAAATAACAAGAGGGGCAAGGAGAAGAAGAGAGCACATACATGAACTTGACGGGGTTAGGATCAGCGGGCCACCGGCTGCCGATCTGTGTCCCCGTCGTGGCGTTCAATCACCTTGAACTCTAGCACGCCTCACCTGAGGGCAGGCCAAGCATCAGCCATGGAGATTCAGAGATTTATTGAAGAGAGGGAGTAAAGACTGGACAAGGTGAGTGGACTTCCACCAGCGGCTTCCTTGCCAATGACAAACTCGAGGGGCAAGCATGACCAGGCACAACCAACATGTAGACAAACAGGGGAGAGAGCCTGGATTGGATCAGGGACTCACCGGTGACGACGCCGGTTCGGTGCTTCGAGCCTGGATTGGAAAGGGGGTAGGGGGGAGGCCGCGGGAGAAGAGAGGAGGGGGCGGTTGGGTGCGCAACTTTGGGGCTGGAGCAAACCCTAGCGCCGCCAGAGCTCCGTGGGCTGCGTGGACGAAGGTGGGGGAAGGGGTGGGCGGGGACGAGGGCGCACGAGGGCAGATGGAGTAGAGGCGCGCGAGGGCAGCCGACTTAGGAATGGCGCACCCCGAGCGGTGCGCCATTAGAATATTTTTTATATAGTAATGGTGCATGTATATGAGGTGCGCCTTCTCTACCTTGTTAATCTCTGAAAGACTGACGCAGTGGCGCGTGGGTTTTGCCTGCTAGCAGGAGGTGGCGGGTTCGATCCCCCCTCAGCACCCTTTTTGGGGTTATTTTCCTTCGGCACACTAGCCATCAGAGAGTATTCCTTGCCCTCTTGCACTTTGCTGTCGAGCAGATGCTTCTTAGCCTAGTGGTTTGATGCAGGATTGAGTACCAGGGGGACCGGGTTCGAATCCTCTTGCCCCCTCCTTTTATTTTTTTCCTTTTATTTTTTTCTATGCATTGTTTTCTTGTGCTGGTTGCACCTTGGTTTGAGAAGTTGATGCTGTGGTGTGCATCACACCATGAGGGTGATTTATCTTCCCTCACAACATCTACTGCCTAGTATATTTTTTTGATGTTTGCAAGTAGATGCCTATGAATAGGAGTTGAATCTTGTGAATAGGTGTTCTAGTGGTAAGCATGCCGACGGCGGCGGCGGTGGAGCGGGGAGGGTGCGGGGGGTGCTCGGCGGCGAGGGGGATCTTGCGAGGGGTGATAGCGATCGAGATGGAGGGGATCGAGATCGAGTGTCCTCATGAATATTCAATATTTTTTCATACTGAACATGAAAAAATATCATCAAATTTGAAAATGTCGAAATACAATCGAGAAATGAAGGCTACAATTTAAATACAATCGATCTTAGCTAGCTATTTGTTCACAATCTTCTTGCCCTTATTTTTCGTAAATGGAGTTCTTCTCTTGAACGGACGTCCTTTAGGTAGGGTGGTCCTGCTTCTTCTTGTGGTGTATGCTGGTACTTCATCATCGTCGTCATGTTCCATCTTCGGGTCGCCGTACTTGTCGAAGTCTTGCTCATTGGCGACTCCATCCATTCCGATGATCTTCCTTTTGCCTCTCCTCACGACAACACGACTGGGCTTTGGAGGGTCGGTAATGAAGAAGCATTGGTCCACTTGGGAAGCCAGTACCCATGGCTCATTTTTCGCGGTGACGTTTGCGCCCGCGGTCTTGGATTTGGCTTCGGGTATAACCATGGTGGTGAAATACCGGTCTTCTCTTATGACGCTCTTTGCCCATCTGACACGGAACATCGGGACCTTCTCTCCAGCGTAGCTCAGCTCCTAGATCTCCTCGATCCTTCCGTAGTATCTGTCCTTGTCGTTACCGGTGTAGGATTCCATCATTACCCCGGAGTTCTGATAACCATCACTCTTCATGTCCTTTCCCTCGGTGTAGAGTGTGTAGCCGTTGGTATCGTACGCCTCATAAGTCATCAGGTTGTGCTCGGCGCCCTGTGACAAGGCGAATATGAGTTGTTCTTCCGCGGAAGAATCCTCATGTAAAGGGTACGACAGAAGCTTCTGCTTGAACCAACGCGTGAAACATGAGTTGTGCTCTTTGATTATATCTCCGTCCGTCCTCTGTTGGCCTCGGTCATTGTACGTCTTCTCAATAAAGGTTTTGTGCTCTACGACCCAAGGATCGACCACGTCTATGTGTTGTAGCGCGACTAGGTTTGCTCTATCAAAGTCGGCGAGTCGACCCTCGAAGTAGACATGCATTTCGCGGCGACCCTCACGGTGACCCCATCCTGTGAGCCTGCCGAGGTGCCTGTTGACGGGCAGACCAACGGGGTTCTCGATGCCTAGATAATTCGTGTAGTAGGAGATGCACTCTTCGGTCAGAAAGCCCCTGGCTATGCTTCCCTCTGGACGTGACATGTTGCGAACGTATCCTTTGATGACACCATTCATCCTTTCGAACGGCATCATGCTGTGCAGGAATGTCGGCCCGAGTTGGATGATATCCTCCACGATATGGACCAGCAGATGCACCATAACATCGAAGAATGCGGGTGGGAAGTACATCTCAAGCTCGCATAGTATCACCACGATCTCTTCCTGTAGCCTTCTGAGTTGCCTCACGCCAACCGACTTCCGAGAGATGACGTCGAAAATGTTGCATAGGCCAAATAGCGTTTCACGGACGTGCGCGTCCATGATCCCACGAATTGCAACTGGAAGTATCTGCGTCATCAGCACTTGACAGTCGTGAGACTTCATCCTGCTAAACTTCTCCTTCATTGAGTCTAGGTACCTGCTTATCTTCCCCGTGTAACCATAAGGAAGTTTTACTCCTACGAGGCAGGTGAAAAATTGATCGATCTCCTCCTTACTTAGAGTGAAGATTGCGGGAGGGAAGTCATTTCCGGTCTTCTTGGACTTTTTGCCTTTGCGATGACTTTCCGAGTCCTGCTTCGTCTCATCATCATCATCATCATCATCATCATCATCATCATCATCATTAGCGTGAAGCTCCTCCCTGATGCCCATTGATTTCAAGTCTGCCCTTGCTTTCGGTCCATCTTTGGTCCTCTCTGGCATGTTGAGCAGGGTACCAAGCAGACTCTCGCACACGTTCTTCGTGATATGCATGACATCAAGGCTGTGAGGCACACAGAGGATCTTCCAGTACGACAAGTCCCAGAAAACAGACCTCGTTTTCCATACCTTCAGCAGCGGCTCTGGCGCCTTTCGCTTCTTTCCTGGCTCTGGCGCCTTTCCCGGCGGTGGGCACTCTTTCCAATTTTTCAACAGCTCGTATATTTCCTCGCCGCTCCTCATAAGGGGGCGTCTTCGGGGTTCGGTTTCACCAACGAACAGATCCTTGCGTTTTCTCCATGAGTCATTGTCGCGAAGCCACCTTCGATGTCCCATGAACACGGTTTTTGAAGACCCAGGATCTCTATCTAGCTGGTGATACATTGTGTCATCCGTGCACGTGACGCATCCAAAAAATCCATGGACCACTTGCCCCGCGACATATCCGTAACCGAGATAGTCGTGCACCGTCCTGAGCAGTGCGACTCTCATAGGGAAATATTCTTTCTCTGCGGCGTCCACGTATTGGCTGCGTTTTCCACAGCGTGTCTAGCTCCTCTTTCAGCAGCCCCAGATATAGATTGATGTCGTTCCCTGGTTGTTTCGGCCCTTCAATTAGCATACTCATGTGAATGTACTTCCTCTTCATGCACAACCAGGGGGGAAGGTTGTACATCCACACAAACACAGGCCAGGTGCTATGTGTGCTTCTCTGGCTGCCAAACGGATTGACTCCATCAGTGCTCGCGCCCAGCACGATGTTCCTTGGATCGTCCCCAAATTCTGGGTATTCATAGTTCAACGCTTGCTACTGGCTCACATCCTTAGGGTGACTCAGCATCTTGTCTTTTTTATTTATCTCCGGATCATTTCCGTCATCTTCTCGGTTTTTCTCCTCCCTATCCGCGTGCCAACGTAGGAGCTTTGCTACCTTAGGGTCCGCGAAATACCGTTGCAGACGAGGAGTGATCGGAAAGTACCACACCACTTTTCGAGGAGCTTTCTTCCTCTTCTTGTATCGACTGACGTCGCACACCGGACATATGGTAGACTCCGCGTGCTCGTCCTGATAAATGATGCAATTGTTCATGCACACATGGTATTTCACGTGCGGTAAATCCAGAGGACACACGATTTTCTTCGCCTCCTCGAAACTGGTGAGGCACTTGTTCCCCTTGGGAAGACGTTCGTGCCAGAATGACATGTTCTCGTCGAAGCATGCGTCGGTCATTTTGTGTTTTACCTTCATCTCCAGAGCCATGAGCGTTACTTTCAGGCGGGTATCCTCGGGCCTGCATCCTTCATACAATGGAGTAACCGCGTCTATCTCTAGTTGATCCAGCTTGGCTTTCTCTCAGGTGGCAGCTCTTCCGTTATCCGTCTGCTTGAGAAGCAGCTCTTGAATATGAGGGTCCTGCACCCAGGCCATTGATGGTCCATCGTCGTCTGCTCCGGCATCTTCATCTTCATGATCATGCCCTTCGTCTGCTCCGGCATCTTCCTCATCATCATGTCCGGCATCTTCTACATGATGACTGTGTCCTGGAGATTCTTCGTCTTCTCGCCCGCCCTCGCCGCGGTTGTCTTGCTCATGCCCTTCCTCATTTCTTTCCCGGCCCCCATGGACGACTTCATAATCATCTTCATCACCTTGCCACCGATAGCCATCCATGAAACCACGCAAGAGCAGGTGGTCCCGCACCTTTACGGAATCCGGGTCCATAAGGCTCTTCAGCTTGCATCTTCGACACGGACATCTTATCTCCGTCTCGTTCTTTTGAAGCATCTCGGCCTTCGCGGATCTCGAAAACCTATTCACGATGCCTTCGGTCATCGTGCGGACCATGGTCGCCTGCGGGGTAGAGCAAAACAATATTTTAGAACCAATTTTTTTTTTGGCATGACTTTGCCTAAAAATAGGACAAAAAAGAATGCATAGTGCCAAATTCTCGCCGAAACGGAAATGAATCAACATTCCGGGAAAATATTGGCAACTATCGCATTTCAAATACCGGTACCTGCAAACACAAACATATATGCAACACCACAAACATATGCAACACCACAAACATACGTAGATCTAGCTAGGCCATAAAAAGTGCATGTGCACGTTGTTGGAGGGAGAAAAAAGTAGATCTACAACATAAAAGCTTTCCCCTTACTTACCTATCAAAAAAGGTAATTTAACCACTTAATTTGGGTGAATCTATGATGCAAATGAGGTGAGGAGGAGGAGGCACCCGAGACAAGCTTGGAGGAGGAGGTGGAGAGAATGAAAGTGGGGAAAGTGAGTGTGGTAGGTGGCTGTCCAAAATATCTAGCTGGTCCCAGGTTACTAATGGCGCACCACCTACATATGCGCCATTAGTAACCCTGGTTACTAATGGCGCACCAGAGGTGGTGCGCCATTAGTAGTCCTGCAAAAAAAAAGTAGTGGCGCACCACCAACAGATGCGCCATTAGTAACACTGGTTACTAATGGCGCACTAGCTGTGGTGCGCCATTAGTAGTTTGCAAAAAAAAAAATAGTAGTGGCGCACTACTAACAGATGCGCCATTAGTAACCCTGGTTACTAATGGCGCACCAGCTGCTGGTGCGCCATTAGTAGTTTTGCAAAAAAAGTAAAAATTAAAAAAATATAGTAGTGGCGCACCGAGTGTGTGGTGCGCCATTAGTGTCCATCACACTAATGGCACACCTCACATGGTGCGCCACTACTATATAGTAGTGGCGCACTGCTTGTGTGGTGCGCCATTAGTATCTATATCATCTATAGCCCTTTTCCTACTAGTGCACTACTGCTATTCCTTGCCACTGCTGCTACTCGTTACACTGCTAATACCTACTACAATACTTTTTCTCACACCGTTGCCGGGAAAGAATATTTCCTGTCCACGGGCAACTTCTGGCGCCATTGATACAACCGTTAGGAATAGTGTGTCGTCAATAGATCGTTTCTGGCACCGTTGCTATCATACTACTTTGTTGTTGACACCTTGCTTGCAGATACTAATCTTTCAGGTGTGGTTGAATCTGACACATTCAGCTGCTAATACTTGAGAATAAACTTTCACTTCCCGTCGTGCGAACCAACAAATTTGGATTGAATACTCTACCCTCGAAAACTGCCTCGACCCCACGCGCTGGTGGGCTATTGCAAGACAATTTCTAATTGTTGAGCAATCGAGAACAACATTTTTCTACCCATTGCCAGGGATCTGCTAACACAGTCCGCCTTGGTTTTCTTCATGTGAGGAGCGCAGAGTGCCGTCGGATCCAGCAGACGGCTCAGATCTCCCGCAGCCGAAACCCTAGAGCGCTCGGGCCTTTTGGGCCGCGGGGGATAGGACCGGCCCAGGTTGAGGCCGCAGGCCAGAGGCCGGCGGGAGCCGGGTCGAAAGAGGAAAGGGCCCGCGTCAGGCCGAGGCCACAAGCAGCTGGGCCACTCGGCCTATTTCGGCCAAAGTTTCTTTTTTATTTCAAAGTTTCTACGATTTTGTTCAGTTTCTCTCGGCATTTTTAGGCAGATTTTATGCACTATTTTCCTATGAAAATCTTGCTAAGAAAATAGAAAAGAAAAAGTTCAAAGTTTCAGTAAATATAGACAGAAAAGTTATATTAATTTTTCTGCAAAGAAAAATAAAAGTTTCTGAAAATAAAAGGAGATTTTCAGAAAAAGAAAATATCATGAATTTTATAAAAGGGATTATAAAGTTCATGATAACAGAATATTTTTTTCTGTAAAGTAGAAAAGTACATGAATTTTTTAAATTCACGTTTCCGATGCTAAATGATATATGAAATATGGTTATGTTATTTTCCTGACTAACATTGTTAATAACATAATCATGTTGCATTATTGGCATAAAAGATGCACTTATTTCTATCATTTGCCCAATGGTAATGTAGATTTATTTGCATAGGCAATTGTATGTTTATTTTAACCAACCTAATTAATGCATATAATTGTCGTACTGATCTCGCTTAAATTGTGATTCAGGAGGTTTCCACCTAATGAGTTGCCTCAAGGACGTTCCTACACTCAAAGGTGATAATTACTCTGAGTGGAGGAAGAAAGTTGACATGGCTCTTGTCATTGCTGAGGTAGACTGGGTTCTGGAGGAACCGCAGCCAGTTGAACCTCCACAGCCAGTCAGAAATGCTGCTGATGTTGATGAGGCTTGGGAGAAAAAGAAGTGGGATAGTGCCAATGAGGAGATGTCATACTCCATAAATAGCAGAAAGTGGATAAATACCAACAAAAATGTTTGGCATTTATAAAGAACACAATTGGGACCACCATTGTGGGCTCAATTGCAGAGTTTACTTCCGCAAGGGAGATGCTAACCAAGATAAAGAGCCAGTTCACTAGCTCTTCTAAGACATATGCCACCCAGTTGATAAAACAATTGGTCACACATAGCTACACTGGAGGTGGCCATGGCATAAGAGAGCACATCCTACGGATGAGCAATACGACAGCCAAGCTCAAGCCCATGGATGCAGATCTGGAGATCAAACCAGCTCTCCTCGTCCACCTGGTCATGGCTTCGCTATCAAAGGAATTTGAGACCTTTGTTGTGAACTACAACATGCAACATGAAACATGGGACATAGAAAAGGTCATAGCCATGTGTTCACAGGAAGAGGAGAGAATCAAAGCTTCACATGGTGGCTCCCTGAACTATGTGAAGGAAAAGAAAAATGTTTTCCAACCCAACAAAGGTTCTCCCTCAAAGCCACATGGCAAAGGTTATGTCAAAGCTCCCGCTCATTATCAGCAAAAGCCTATTCCAGTGGACAAGGACACTTGTCTCTACTGCAATAAGACAGGGCACTACAAGAAGAATTTCCCTGCCTAGCTAAAGGCCTTCATGGCAAAGAGACGTAACGACATCGTTTCTTATGAAAATGAATCTCTGTATTTAAAGTTTTTGAAATCTACTTGGTGGATTGACTGAGTAGCAACGGTTCATGTTGCAAACTCTTTACAGGGATTCAGTTCGATGAGGACCATGCGTAGAAAAGAAAGAAGTATTGAAGTCGCAAATGGTGTCCAAGCAGAAGTTGAAGCTGTAGGTGACGTCTCATTGGAGCTAACCGAAGGATTCAAGCTTTTGCTTAGAGATGTACTATTCGTACCTTCATGTAATAGGAATTTAATAAGTGTTTCAAGCTTGGATAAAGACAATTATCAATGCTTTTTTGGACATGGCAAATGTACCATTTGGTATAATAATGATTATGTAGGCAATGCCTTCCTTCATAATGAGCTTTATCTGTTATCACTTCGTGAAAAAGTGAATTATCCAATAATGTAAATGAGCAAAGTTCCTTGTCGAGCAAAGAACAAAAGAAAAGAAAGAGAACTCACGACTCCTCGAAATTATGGCACTTTCGCTTGGGCCATATTTCCAGGGGGAGAATAGAAAGATTAGTCAAAAGTGAAATTCTTCCTCAGTTGGAGTTCTCTAACTTAGAACAATGCATCGATTGCATTAAAGGAAAGTATGTAAAACAGATAAAGAAGCGTGCAAATCGAAGCATAGGAACACTGGAAATTATTCACACTGATATTTGTGGACCATTTCCGGTGAAAAGTGTGGATGGTTATGATTCGTTCATAACATTCACAGACGATTACTCCCGCTTCGATTACATTTATCCAATCAAAGAAAGAAATGAAGCATTGGATAAATTCAAGATATTCAAAGCTGAAGTTGAAAATCAGCTTGACAAAAGATAAAGATAGTGAGGTCTGACCGTGGGGGAGTACTACGGTCGACACACTCCATATGGCCAAGTCCGTGGACCTTTTGCAAAGTTCTTGTAGGAGACTGGCATAGTTTCCCAGTACTCAATGCCGGGCGAGCCTCAGCAAAATGGGGTAGCTAAAAGGCGCAACCGTAGCCTTATGGATATTGTGCGCATCATCATGAGTTACTCCGACCTGCCATTGGGATTGTGGATGGAGGCGCTTAAAACCGCCATTCACATTCTCAACAGAGTACCAAGCAAGTCGGTGCCCAAAACACCGCACGAGCTGTGGACAGGAAGAGTGCCATCCCTGCAACACTTCAGGGTGTGGGGATGCCCAGCTCAGGCCAAAATGTTTAATCCAAACATTGGAAAGTTAGATCCAAAAATAGTGAGTTGCCATTTCATTGGCTACCCTAATAGATCAAAATGTTTTCATTTCTACTGTCCAGAAAGATACACAAAGTTTGTAGAAACGAGACATGCGGTCTTCTTAGAGGACGAAATGATGAGGGGGAGCTTGGTGTTGGGGAACGTTGCATGGAAAACAAAAAATTTCCTACGCACACGAAGACCTATCATGGTGATGTCCATCTACGAGAGGAGATTAGATCTACGTACCCTTGTAGAACGCACAGCGGTAAGCGTTAAGAAACGCGGTTGACATAGTGGTACAACTTCGTGATTCAAATCACCGTCGTCCCACGATCTGTCCCTCGAATGGTTCCAATCTAGTGCCGAACGGACGACACCTCCGCGTTCAGCACACGTACATCTCGACGATGATCTCGGCCTTCTTGATCTAGCAATCAAGACGGAGAAGTAGATGACTTTTCCGGCATCATGGCGGTGCTCCGGTGGTGGTGACGATCTACTCCTGCAGGGCTCCACCCGAGCTCCGCAGAAATCCGATCTAGAGGTAAAACTATGTGGAATAGCCCTGAGTTGCACGTGGCAATGTTGTGTCTCAAAAAGCCCTAAACCACCACTATATATAGGAGGAGGGGAGGGGAAAGCCTTGAGGCACAAGGGCCTCAAGGTGCGCCGCCAGGCGGAGGAGGACTCCTCCTCCAATTTGGTTTGGGAAGGAGGAGTCCTGCTCTTCCTTCCCACCTCCCTCTTTCCTTTTTTATCTTCTTTTCTTTTGGTATTTTCTTATGTGGCGCCATAGTTCTCTTGGGGTGACTCCACCAGCCCAATAAGGACATGGTGCGCCACCCTAGGGCCGTGGGCCCACTCCCGGGTGGGTGGGCCCCTCCCGATAAACACCCGGAACCCATTCGTCACTCCCGGTACACTGCCGGAATTGCTCGAAATTTTCCGGTGACCAAATGAAACCATCCTATATATCAATCTTTGTTTCCAGACCATTCCGGAAACCATCGTGACGTCTGTGATCTCATCCGGGACTCCGAACAACATTCGGTAACCACACATATAACTCAACTATACTAAAACATCATCGAACCTTAAGTGTGCAGACCCTGCGGGTTGGAGAACTATGTAGAAATGACCCGAGACACTCCTCGGTCAATATCCAATAGCGGGACCTGAATGCCCATATTGGATCCTATATATTCTCCGAAGATCTTATCGGTTGAACCTCAGTGCCAAGGATTCATATAATCCCGTATGTCATTCCCTTTGTCCTTCGGTATGTTACTTGGCCGAGATTCAATCGTCGGTATCCGCATACTTATTTCAATCTCGTTACCGACAAGTCTCTTTACTCATTCCGTAATAAAATATCCCGTGACTTATACTTAGTCACATTGCTTGCAAGGCTTGTTTGTGATGTTGTATTATCGAGTGGGCCCCGAGATACCTCTCTGTCACACGGAGTGACAAATCCCAGTCTTGATCCATACTAACTCAACGGACACCTTCGGAGATACCTGTAGAGCACCTTTATAGTTACCCAATTACGTTGTGACGTTTGATGCACACAAGGTATTCCTTCGGTGCCAGTGAGTTATATGATCTCATGGTCATTGGAACAAATACTTGACACAGAGAAAACAATAGCAATAAAACGTCACGATCAATATGCTACGTTCATAGTTTGGGTCTAGTCCATCACATGATTCTCCTAATGATGTGATCCAGTTATCAAGTGACAACACTTGCATATATCCAGAAAACCTTGACTATCATTGATCAACTGGCTAGCCAACTAGAGGCTTTCTAGGGACATTGTTTTGTCTATGTATCCACACATGTATCTATGTTTTCATTCAATACAATTATAGCATGGATAATAAACGATTTTCTTTAAATAGGAAATATAATAATAACTATTTATCATTGCCTCTAGGGCATATTTCCAACACTTGGTAGCTCAGAAAATTGACGTTGAGGAGAAGAGGGTGCATGCAACCATTCCGATGATTCAAGAGCCTTTTTCTCACTACCCGCTGTGACTCCAACGATGACAACTATGGGAGAAGACCTGGAACCTGTCCTTCAGGAGCCGACTGAACCTGTTGTTGATCATGAAAGGGAAGTGCAGCAAGAAATAGTAGAAAGTGTGCCAGACAATGAGGCACTTAGAAGGTCTAATAGAACAAGAAGACCAGCTATTTCTACTGATTATAAAGTCTATAACACAGAAATGGTTCATATGGAAGGTGATCCCACCACATATGAAGAAGCCATTAAAAGCCCTCACTCATCAAAATGGCTAGAGGCAATGGAAGATGAGATGAAATCAATGAGTTCCAACGATGTTTGGGACTTAGAAATTATTCCTAAAGGAGCAAAGACAGTAGGCTGTAAATGGGTCTACAAAACAAAGTATGACTCTAACAGGAATATAGAAAAGTATAAAGCCCGACTTGTGGTAAAAGGATTTACAGAAAGAGAAGGGATAGACTACAATGAGACTTTTTCCAGTCTCTTGTGAGGATTCCTTCAGAATCATAATGGCATTAGTTGCTCATTTTGATTTAGAGCTGCATCAAATGGATGTAAAGACGACAATTCTAAACGGAGATTTAGAAGAAGAGGTCTACATGAAACAACCCAAGGGTTTTATCATGGAAGGCAAGGAAGATATGGGATGCCGCCTAAAGAAATCCATTTATGGACTAAGGCAAGCCTCTAGACAGTGGTATCTAAAGTTTAACGATACTATTAAAAGGTTTGGATTTCAAGAAAATGTTGATGATAACTGCATTTATGAAAGTTTAAAAGTGGGAAATACATTTTCCTAATCTTGTATGTGGATGATATGTTGTTTGCAAGCAATGGTATTAGTCTACTACAAGAAACAAATAATTTTTTATCCTCAAAATTTGACATGAAAGACCTTGGTGATGCTTCATATGTTTTGGACACTGAAATTCACCGAGACATGAAAAATGGAGTCTTAGGACTGTCGCAGAAAGCATATTTAGAGAAAGTTCTCAAAAAGTACAATATGCATAAGTGTAAAGCCACACCTGCTCCTATAGTCAAGGGCGATAGTTTTGGGAATTACCAATGTCCCAAGAATTAGTACGAGCTCGATGAAATGAAAACAATGTCATATACTTCGGATGTAGGAAGTTTACAGTATGCACAAGTGTGCACACGCCCTGACTTAGCTTTTATCACCAGGGTACTCGGTAGATATTAAGCAAATCCAGGCCAAGGGCAATGGAAGATGGCAAAGAAAGCATTGTGTTATGCGCAAGGCACAAAGGAAATCATGCTAACATACAGAAGATCTGATTCCCTAGAGTTAAAAGGGTACTCAGACGCAGATTTTGCGGGAGATAGAGATGATAGAAAATTCATGTCTGGGTACGTGTTCACTCTCGCTGGAGGAGCTATTTCATGGAAAAGCTCCAAACAGACCATAGTTTTATCGTCCACGTTGCAAGCAGAGTTCATAGCATGTTTTGAAGCTACCGGACAGGTGATATGGTTAAAGAAATTTATACCCGACTTGAAAGTGGTAGATTGCATTCACAAGCCACTAAAGATATACTGTGACAACCCGCCCGTAGTATTTTATGCTCACAATAACAGGTCGAGTAATTCTTCCAAGAGAATAGATATAAAGTATTATGTTGTGAAAGATAAAATCCAGGATCAAACTATAAGTCTCGAGCATATAAGTACGAAGTATATGCTTGCGGATCCGCTGACGAAAGGCTTACCACCCAGTGTGTTCAAGGAACACTTAGCCGGCATGGGTTTGATGGAAAGCCTATGATTCCTGTATCATAAGAGGCCCAAAGGTAAATGAATTTGTTTCAAAAACAAAACGTGTGTTGTAGCTGTATGATTCTATCGGTAACTAAGCTGTGACGATGAGACATGCTCTACATGCCTATATGTGATGAAACAAATAAAATAGAAAGTATAAAGTCAAAAGTAAAAGTTGAGATCAAGGGGGAGAATGTTAGGTTGATCTTCTCCCGAGTGGGCCCAACGGCCCACCGGACCTTGATCCATGCACCCTGATCGGGGGCGCCCAACCCATTATGTTTGGTGGGCCCCTGTGACCCGCGTTACATAAAGGACGGTGGGGTGCCGGGGCACGACTTACGAGGTTCACCGCCGCCACACTCCCACCTACAAACCCATCCGATCTAGGGTTAGCGTGGTGCTCACGGGAAGCACCACCCACACCACACCCATCTCTCCTTCCACACCGTCGTCACCACCTCACGATGGACGTCGGCGGGAGCTCATCAAGTTTCGGACAAGATAAAGTACGGGTACTACCGTATTCATCTAAGCCTAAAGGATCCATGGATCTATCAGGGATGGCTTTATCTTGTTCTGTAACAGGGGAAACATGGTTCCTGTACGGGAGAGAGGCGAATAGGTTTTTGGGAAGCGACTACGCGACTGCTCGCCTCCGATCCACTACTTCTTCTATGTCTGTTTCGTCTGTGTCATCACCATGTCATCTACTTATGGATTAAATTAGTCGAAAATTGCCTATTTAGTCAGCACCTTTGTGGTTGTTAGATCCATTAGAGTCATTATCCATGTCTGCTAGTTCAGTTTTTATTATACAATCAATTCTATTACAAGTATTTGGATGGGTCGGTTTGTTGAATTCCGTGCTAATTCGAGTAGACCCCAATTGTGTGGGGAATCTGAACCGGTGTTTGGTTTACAAAACCCAGGTGTCTCCCTTGTATATGGAGGTTGATTATTTCTTCACTAGATAGAAAATAGAAAATGACATGGGGTGATTGGTGACTTTGAGATATGCTGCTAGACAGACTATCTAGAGTTGGAACTGCTGTAGATGATTCAAGGGGGACTGTTCTTTGGTCCAGTGATTGGTGACTCTTCCTTGCTTTTTACTCTGGACATATTATTTAGGGAAGTTCCTTGTTTTATAACAGTTCCGTGTTTTTAAATTGCCAGACTCAGAGTTCAGAAATCCTTATAACAGTTCTGTGTTTTTATATTATTGTTTTTTTACGCTGGGTTTTATATTACTGTTTATCTATGTTCCTGTGCAATGCAACTCGCGTACATCTTACCTTGTTAAATACTTCTGATCAGATCTTGTGATCTGCAAGTACTGCGCTGTCTTGAGATTTGAGTTAGGCCGTCGTTTATCTAATCAAATCTAGGAGCATGCTTTTTAGTACTCCACTATATCATCAGTTAAACACATGGACAATGGACACGCGAATTAATTCCATTTTCAGTAATTAGTGCCACATCTGCTTCCTCGATTCTGCTATTTTAACCGAGTTTAATAAAAGGATTGGATCTGGTTAAACATGGAATTTACGTGTACTTTGCATTTGTGTTAAATTACTATTTATCTAATCAGGTCCAGAAGCACATAGTTGTCGCAGATTAGTATTGTGTCATTAGATATGCAATTTTTATCAGTTTGTCTCTGAAGTACAGTATCAGTTCTTTAGGGCTGCAGTTGTCTTGTGCTGAGACATTTCTATGTGACATTGCAGGTCCTTTCCCAACATGTATCGGCTCCGAGCCAAGGACAAGATTAAGATGGCAATCAAGCGTGGGTTCAGCGACGAGGACGAGGAGGAAATGACACAGATGTCAGACGCAATGAACTTAAAGGAGGCCACTCTTGCAGACAAGATCACAAAGGAAGCTTTGTCTAAGGTTATGGCTCATGGCTCACAGGGAAGCCTCTGCCCTGACAGCTGCCCCGCGGACCGCGACAGCTCCCTTCCCTGCCCTGGAGAACGCCACAGGCCCGACCCCTACCCTCAAAACTGCCCCGACCTTCGCCCTGGTCCGAGCCATCCACTAAATCTGGTATAAAAATATCTTCAGTTTCTTTCTAGATACATGTAGGTAGATGGTAAATAATCTAGCAGGAATAAAGGATGAGGCTTCTCTCTTTTAACTATACTCTGCGTATGTATGGTGGTTTGGATGTTACCTGGCTTGATGACTTTCGATGTCTTCTGAATATATCTAATTTTCATTTTAATAGGTTTACATGATGTGTGATCTCTTTTGCATTCTCCACAGGCGAAAGAACTGCTGTACAGATGGGCAGTTGGCACAAGGCAAAGATTTCAGGAGAATGTTCGCATCAACAGGGTTTTTCAATTTCCTCCTGTTTTCAGTTCCCTTCCTTATGCTAATGAGTCACAAACCTTAAAATGTAGCTGAGTTTTTTTGCATTGAAATTGGCTGAAGGGGACCGGTAAATGGTAAGGGGAGACGTTTCCCGTGGTATGTGAATCAAATCTTGTGGTTACGATGGGATGGCTTTATCTTGTTCTGTAACAGGGAAAACATGTACATGTGTGATCACTCAGAGATGTCGTGGTGGCCGTGTATGATTTCGTGTTTATGTGAGATGATCGTATGGTTTTCTGTTGTCGAGGAAAACCCATCATATTCAGTCGGTCTGCATCTGTTGTGATGACGTAGAAGGCGTGTTTAATAAGAGAAAATCCTATTGTGTTTACATATGAATATCGTTTTTTAATTATTTGATTGAGAAGAATTCATCAAGTTCACATTTCCAGAATTCTTCAATCAAACAATCCGATCTTGGTTCTCTCAAAATGATCCGAGATTTTGTGACCCATTTCGTGTGCTACTGATGGTTAGTCCTGTCAGCCGGCCTCACGCCGGAGGAGCTCCTTAGTGTCGTCGGCGGTATCCTTGGTGCAGCGGAGGAACTTGATCACGATGGTCTTGCCGGTGGCGCGCCTTGACGACGATGCCGGAGCCATGAGCTTACCCTGCCGATGCCGGAGCCATGAGCCTTGACCCCTGCCGATGCCGCACCTCTCCTGGTGTTTGATTCTGTTCCTTTACTGAAGGGGCGAGCTTTCCGAAAACGCAGGCAGCAAGGCAAATAGAAGCTCGCAGCCACCGTAACTCGGACTGAAACTGAACTGAATTCCACCGTAACTCGGACCTGTCGAAACAAAATAGCCAACGCAGGGCATGGATCCATACGGAAGTTCCTCCCTCCCCATTCTCCATCATCGATCTCTGCTTCCTTAGTTCCGCCGCCTCCCCATTCTCCTTCATCGATCTCTGCCTCCTTAGTTCCGCCGCCCTCTCCAGCAACCAAAGTAGTTCGTTTGTCGAGCTAGCGCCGGCCATGGCCGTCCTCAAGCGACCTGCCGCTGTCCTCGACGCCGGCCACGGCCACGCGACGGCCGCTCAACATCGACAATCGCCGTCGTGCTGCAAGAGGAGCCGCGCCTCCATCGGGAGCACCGACGACTACGAGAAGGTGGCCTGCCTAGGGAAAGGCGGCTTCGGCGTCGTCCACAGGATGCGCCACCGCGTCACCAAGAAGAACGTGGCCGTCAAGTTCCTCTCCTCGCCCGACGACACCGACGTCGTCAAAGATCTTGAGCAGGAGGCACGATTCCTCGAGGCCTGCGACGGAAACCCCTACGTCGTCGGCTTCGAGGGCCTGGTGTGCGACCCAGCAACCGGCGACACCGCAGGCCTCGTCATGGAGTACGTCGAGGCGTCGAGCCTCTGGTCTTTGCTGTGGGACAGGCGCGAGCGCGACGACCCGCCGCTCCCGGAATCCACGGTGCGCGACTTCATGTGGAAGCTCCTGACCGGTGCCGACAAGATGCACGAGCACGACCGCCACATCGTCCACCGCGACATCAAGCCAGCCAATATCCTCGTCGGGAAAAACCTGGAGCTCCTTAAGATTTGCGACCTCGGGCTGGCCATGTCCATGGCCGACTGGCCGCCGTACAACCGGGCCGGCACGGCGTCCTACATGGCGCCCGAGATGATCCTGGGGAAGAAGGACTACGAAGCGGTCGTGGACACGTGGTCCATCGGCTGCGTCTTTGCCGAACTGCTCACCGGCGAGACGCTGTTCATGCTCGACCCCGAAGATGAGGAGGTAGACGAGACAAAGAATGACATAAAGCAGCTGGAGAGCATCTTCCGAGTGCTCGGGATGCCGGACGAGAGGACGTGGCCGGAGTTCAAGTCGCTGCCGCTCACCGCCGACGTGCTGAAACGGCTACCAGCGGGGTGCAAGCACAGCCGGCTCCGGTATTTGTTCCCTGAAGACAAGCTGTCCGAGGAAGGATTCCAGGTGTTGCAAGGGCTCCTCACGTGCAACCCCGACGAGCGACTGACGGCAGCCGACGCGCTGAAGCACTCATGGTTCGATGCTCCTCGTTCCGCCGACGCCGCCGCCGAGAAGCTCGACTCTCTGTCGTTTCTGAAAGAGAAGACACCAAGGATCAAGTTCATCCCTCCGGCGATGCCACGACAGAAGAATCTACACAAAATTCCAGTTGCCGTGTGGAACGCAGCGCAACGAGTGTAATTAGACTCTGTAGATCAGTATTCAGAGATGTAGATCAGTTGCTTGTAATTCTAGAAGCTGCGCCTTGATCGCTGGATGATCGTTAATGTTGGCCTGCTTTTCTGAATTCTATCAGTCACCATGCGCATGTTCAGAGAATCAGAGATGTGTAATTATGAGGTTGTGTTCAGAGATCCATTAAAGTGCTGACATGTTGTTTACATGGTCAGTTGTTATTGAATCATAGTACAACCTCATACAGTTCAGTGTATGTGTTTCCACCATCTTCTCCTTATGCAAATTCAGTTACTTTTGAAATACTCCCTCCGTCCTAAAATAAGCATCTTTAGCTTAGTATAATTTTATGCTAGAGTTAGTACGAAGTTAAGACAATTATTTTAGGCTGAGGAAGTAGATAGGAAAATCAAGTATGTCCTCTATTTCGGAAATTGCACCATCGGAATGCATGGATTGAGTACTTAATTTCTACCGGATCGTCGACACATTAGTGGCTAAAAATCAAACCCCCCCACTTGGAGGTGTCCTGCTTCCTCGTATGTGTCATAGATTTTCCGAATTGTTGCAATTGTTTTGGACAGTTTGGTTAAGAAAAATATTTTTTGGCTAAGTAAAAAATCTTATCCACGGAGGTTCTAGCAATCCTCCTGAAATCTCTGCCTTGATGGGCTTTGCGGGGAGCTGGGTTGCCCATAGTCCCTCTTTCGGATAGTGCTTCCATGTTTCCAAGTGTGGTGGTGCTGCTCTGAAAATCTTATCATTCATCACACACGAAATACCCCAACATCCCATATACTATATCACTAAACTTTCTAGGACTGAAGGCCTCACAATCAATTGAGGTCTTCAATTGAAATTTGGTCACCCAATTTTGACTAGATCAATAATTCTCAAAACTCTCTCATTTAATTTAATATACAATACACTATGCTTCCTAATTTTTAAATCTTCACAAATAATTGAAATTTGGAATTGGGTCACCCGATTTTGACCGGGTCAACAATCTCTAAATGAGCATTCTCATCCAATTCTTTTAATTCACATGCTTCCTAATTTTGGAGCTTTCACATTTAATTGATGTATAAAATTTTGAATTTGGTTCCCATTCTGATGGGATCGACGATTACTCAAATCAAATCCCCCCACTCAGAGGTGTCCTGCTCAGAGTTCAGAAATCCTTATACCAATTCTGTGTTTTTATATTACTGTTTATCTATGTTCCTCTGCGATGCAACTCGCGTACAACTTACCTTGTTAAATGTACTTTTGATCAGATCTTGTGATCTGCAATTACTGTGCTGTATTCAGATTTGAGTTACACTGCTGTTTATCTAATCAAATCCAGGAGCATGTTTGTTAGTATTCCACCATATCTTCAGTTATCCACATGGGCAATGGACAGACGAATTAACTCGATTTTCAATAATTAGTGCCACAACTGTTTCCTTGATTCTTCTGTTTTAACCGAGTTTAATAAAAGGATTGGATCTTGTTAAACATGGAATCTACGTGTACTTTGCATTTGTGTTACAATCAGGTCCAGAAGCACATAGTTGTCGCAGCTTAGTATTGTGTCATCAGATATGCAATTTTTATCCATTTGTCTCTGAAGTACAGTATCAGTTCTTTAGGTCTGCATTTGTCTTGTGCTGAGACATTTCTATGTGACATTGCAGCTCTTTTCCCAACATGTATCGACTCCGAGTCAAGGACAAGATTAAGATGGCAATCAAGCGTGGGTTCAATGACGAGGATGAGGAGGAAGTGACATAGATGTGAGACCCAATAAACTTTAAGGAGGCCACTCTCGCTGACAAGATCACAAAGGAAGCTTTGGTTAAGGTTATGCCTCACAGGAAAGCGTCTGCCGTGACAGCTGCCCCACGGACCGCCACAGCTCCCTCCCCTGCCCTGGAGAACGCCACAGGCCCAACCGCTACCCTGGAGACTGCCCCGACCTTCGCCCTGGCCCGAGCCATCCACTAAATCTGGTATAAAAATATCTTTAGTTTCTTTCTGAATACATGTAGGTACATGGTAAATAATCTATGAGGAGTAAAGGATGAGGTTTCTCTCTTTTAACTATACTCTGCTGATTATGGTGGTTTGGATGTTACTTGACTTCAAGACTTTCGATGTCTTTTGAATATATCTAATTTTCATTTTAAAAGGTTTACATGACGTCTGATCTCTTTTGCATTCTCCGCAGGCGAAAGGACTGTTGTACAAATGGGCAATTGGCACAAGGCAAAGATTTCAGGAGAATGTTCCCATCAACCGGGTTTTTCAATTTCCTCTTGTTTTCAGTTCCCTTCCTTATGATGATCAGTCACAAACCATAAAATGTAGCTGAGTTTTTTTGCATTGAAACTGGCTGAAGGGAACTAGTAAATGGTAAGGGGAGACGTTTTCCCGTGGTATGTGAATCAAATCTTGTGGTTACGATGGGATTGTTAGGTTGATCTCCTCCCGAATGGGCCCAACGGCCCACCGGACCTTGATCCATGCGCCCTGATCGGGGGCGCCCAACCCATTATGGTTGGTGGACCCCTGTGACCCGCGATATATAAAGGACGGTCGGGTGCCGGGGCATGACTTACGAGGTTCGCCGCCGCCACACTCCCACCTACAAACCCATCCGATCCAGGGTTAGCGCGATGCTCCCGGGAAGCACCACCCACGCCACACCCATCTCTCCTTCCACACCGTCGTCACCACCTCACGATGGACGCCGGCGGGAGCTCATCGAGTTCCGAACAAGGTAAAGTACGGGTACTACAGGATTCATCTAAGCCTAGAGGATCCACGGATCTATCAATGGTATCAGAGCCACTAGGCATTAGATGCGTTTCGGTTGAAAGAAAACGAAAGCAAAAAGATTTTCCCATCCCCGATATGAACCCGAGAAGGGCAAAGTTCAAAGGAAAAAGAAAGCCTCACCGGAGCCCTCTCCGGCAACGAGCGCCGCCACAAGGCCGCGCGTGTTCCTCTCGATCCCCACACGCATCGGCAAGCCGAGGTGTTGGGAAGAAGAACGTACCTCCTCGGAGGAAAATAACGGATCTGATTAGATTCAAAAGTCAAACAAAAAATGCAAAGACATGGCAAAGAAATCCACCCCTCCTGGGGCAAAGGGCGCCACCACCGAGCCGTTTGACGGCGGCACGTTCATCCTAGAGGTGCTCGCGCACGTCGGCAAAGGGGACGGAGATGACGCCATCGCGTCGCGCATCCGGTGCCTCTCTGGTCGTGGTGGTGGAAGGCAATACGAAAAAGGAAAAGGGGAGCTGAGCCGCAGCCGACAACTCGACGGCGGAGCACCCACCGCAAGGCGTGTGCGCAGCCGGCGAGGGGAAGGCCATGGCTCAGGGAGGAAGAAGTATGGAGCATGGCGCGCGCGACACGGGACTTTTCGGTCGCAACTGCCGGCGGCCAGATCTGGGCCCTCCTCGGCGGGGCAAGGCAGCCGCCGCGCGAGGGATCACCGAGAGTTGGCTAAGAGGTGAGCGGCGTGAGCGCCACACCTCCAGAGCGACCGGCGCGGGAGGGAGGACCAAGGGTGCACAGGGGAGGGAGGTTTTAGACTTCACCGGCGGCGGCCGATGCCATCCCTGGCCAAGGATCGCTCGGGAATGGAAGGGGTCACGTCGAGAGGAGGCAGGAGAGCGAGCGGCCCTCGAGGGGGAAAATGAGAGGACGGTTTCGGCTGGGGCATCCTGATACGTCTCCATCGTATCTACTTTTCCAAACTCTTTTGCCCTTTGTTTTGGACTCTAATTTGCATGATTTGAATGGAACTAACCTGGACTGACGCTGTTTTCAGCAGAATTGCCTTGGTGTTGTTTTTGTGCAGAAATCAAAGTTCTCGGAACATCCTGAAAATTTACGGAGAATATTTCTGAAAAATACCTGCGCAAAGATCCACCGGAGGGGATGGGCCAGTGGGCCACAAGCCCTGTAGCCGCCGCCCCCCTGGTGGCGGCTAGCAAGCTTGTGGGGTCCACGTGGCTCTCCCGCCCCCAAACTCAGCTCTATAAATTCACTTTCGTCCCAGAAAAAATCAGGAGAGAAGATATCGTCACGTTTGCAATACGGAGGCGCCGCCACATCCTGTTCTTCATCTGGAGGGCAGATCTGGAGTCCATTTTGGGCTCCGGAGAGTGGAAATCGTCGCCATCGTCATCATCAACCTTTTTCCCTCTCCAATTCCACGAAGCGCTTCATGGTTCGTGAGTAATCTATTCGTAGGCTCGCTGGGCGGTGATGAGTAGGATGAGATCTATCATGTAATCGAGTTAGTTTTGACGGGGATTGTTCCCTAGTATCCACTATGTTCTCAGATTGATGTTGCTACTACTTTGCCATGCTTAATGCTTGTCACTAGGGCCTGAGTGCCATGATTTCAGATCTGAAATTATTATGTTGTCACCAATATATGTGTGTTTTAGATCTGATCTTGCAAGTTGTAGTTACCTACTATGTGTTATGACCCGGCAACCCCGGAGTGACAATAACCGGAACCACCCCCGGTGATGACCATAGTTTGAGGAGTTCATGTGTTCACCAAGTGCTAATGCGTTGGTCCGGTTCTTTATTAAAAGGAGAACCTTAATATCCCGTAGTTTCCTTCTGGACCCCGCTGCCACGGGAGGGATGGACAATAGATGTCATGCAAGTTCTTTTCCCTAAGCACGTATGACGACACACGGAATGCATGGCTACATCATATTGACGAAAGGGAGCTAGCCACATATCTCTCAGTGTTATAACTGTTGCATGATGAATATCATCCAAACAAATCACCGACCCATTGCCTACGAGTTTGTCCCACTGATGCTGTTACTTGTTTTGCTCTGCTGGTGTTACTACTGTTGCTGCTGCTGTTACTTGTTTTGCTCTTTTGCTGTTACTACTATTCCTGCTGCTGTTACTTGTTTTGCTCTGCTGCTGTTACTACTGTTGCTGCTGCTGTTACTTGTTTTGCTCTGCTGCTGTCACTACTGTTGTTCCTTGCCACTGCTGCTACTCGTTACACTGCTGCTACCTGCTACAATACTTTTTCTCACACCGTTGCCGGGAAAGAATATTTCCTGTCCATGGGCAACTTCTCGCGCCATTGATACAACCGTTAGGAATAGTCTGTCGTCAACAGATCGTTTCTGGGACCGTTGCTATCATACTACTTTGTTGTTGACACCTTGCTTGCAGATACTAATCTTTCAGGTGTGGTTGAATCTGACACATTCAGCTGCTAATACTTGAGAATATACTTTCACTTCCTGTCGTGCGAACCAACAAATTTGGGTTGAATACTCTACCCTCGAAAACTGCCTCGACCCCACGCGCTGGTGGGCTATTGCAAGACAATTTCTAATTGTTGAGTAATCGAGAACAACATTTTTCTACCCATTGCCAGGGATCTGCTAACATAGTCCGCCTCGGTTTTCTTCATGTGAGGAGCGCGGAGTGCCGTCGGATCCAGCAGACGGCTCAGATCTCCCGCAGCCGAAACCCTAGAGCGCTCGGGCCTTTTGGGCCGCAGGGGATAGGACCGGCCTAGGCTGAGGCCGCAGGCCAGAGGCCGGCGGGAGCCGGGTCGAAAGAGGAAAGGGCCCGCGTCAGGCCAAGGCCACAAGCCAGCTGGGCCACTCGGCCGATTTCGGCCAAAGTTTCTTTTTTATTTCAAAGTTTGTGCAATTTTGTTCAGTTTCTTTGGGCATTTTTAGGTAGATTTTATGCACTATTTTCCTATGAAAATCTTGCTAAGAAAATAGAAAAGAAAAAGTTCAAAGTTTCAATAAATATAGACAGAAAAGTTATATTAATTTTTCCGCAAAGAAAAATAAAAGTTTCTGAAAATAAAAGGAGATTTTCAGAAAAAGAAAATATCATGAATTTTATAAAAGGGATTATAAACTTCATGATAACAAAATATTTTTTCTGTAAAGTAGAAAAGTACATGAATTTTTTATATTCACGTTTCCGCTGCTAAATGATATATGAAATATGGTTATGTTATTTTCCTGACTAACGTTGTTAATAACATAATCATGTTGCATTATTGTCATAAAAGATGCACTTATTTCTATCATTTTCCCAATGGTAATGTAGATTTATTTGCATAGGCAATTGTATGTTTATTTTAACCAACCTAATTAATGCATATAATTGTCGTACTAATCTCGCTTAAATTGTGATTTCAGGAGGTTTCCACCAAATGAGTTGCCTCAAGGACGTTCCTACACTCAAAGGTGATAATTACTCTGAGTGGAGGAAGAAAGTTGACATGGCTCTTGTCATTGCTGAGGTAGACTAGGTTCTGGAGGAACCACAGCCAGTTGAACCTTCACAGCCAGTCAGAAATGCTGTTGATGTTGATGAGGCTTGAGAGAAAAAGAAGTGGGATAGTGCCAATGAGAAGATGTCATACTCCATAAACAGCAGAGAGTGGATAAATACCAACAAAAATGTTTGGCATTTGTAAAGAACACAATTGAGACCACCATTGTGGGCTCAATTGCAGAGTTTACTTTCGCAAGGGAGATGCTAAACAAGATAAAGAGCCAGTTCACTAGCTCTTCTAAGACATATGCCACCCAGTTGATAAAACAATTGGTCACAGAGAGCTACACTTGAGGTCGCCATGGCATAAGAGAGCACATCCTATGGATGAGCAATACAACAGCCAAGCTCAAGCCCGTGGATGCGGATCTGGAGATCAAACCAGCTCTCGTCGTCCACCTGGTCATGGCTTCGCTGTCAAACGAATTCGAGACCTTTTTTGTGAACTACAACATGCAACCTGAAACATGGGACATAGAAAAGGTCATAGCCATGTGTTCACAGGAAGAGGAGAGAATCAAAGCTTCACATGGTGGCTCCCTGAACTATGTGAAGGAAAAGAAAAATGTTTTCCAACCCAACAAAGGTTCTCCCTCAAAGCCACATGGAAAGGTTATGTCAAAGCTCCCGGTCATTATCAGCAAAAGCCTATTCCAGTGGACAAGGACACTTGTCTCTACTTCAAGAAGACATGGCACTACAAGAAGAATTGCCGTGCCTAGCTAAAGGCCTTCATGGCAAAGAGAGGTAACGATATCGTTTGTTTTGTAAATGAATCTCTGTATTTAAAGTTCTCGAAATCTACGTGGTGGATGGACTCAGTAGCAACGGTTCATGTTGCAAACTCTTTACAGGGATTCAGTTCGACGAGGACCATGCGTCGAAAAGAAAGAAGTATTGAAGTCGCAAATGGTGTCCAAGCAGAAGTTGAAGCTGTAGGTGATGTCTCATTGGAGCTAACCGAAGGATTCAAGCTTTTGCTTAGAGATGTACTATTCGTGCCTTCATGTAATAGGAATTTAATAAGTGTTTCATGCTTGGATAAATACAATTATCAATGCTTTTTTGGACATGGCAAATGTACCATTTGGTATAATAATGATTATGTAGGCAATGCCTTCCTTCATAATGAGCTTTATCTGTTATCACTTCGTGAAAAAGTGAATTATGCAATAATGTAAATGAGCATAGTTCCTTGTCGAACAAAGAAAAAAGAAAAGAAAGACAACTCACGACTCCTCGAAATTATGGCACTTTCGCTTGGGCCATATTTCCAGGGGGAGAATAGAAAGATTAGTCAAAAGTGAAATTCTTCCTCAGTTGGAGTTCTCTAACTTAGAACAATGCATTGATTGCATTAAAGGAAAGTATGTAAAACAGGTAAAGAAGGGTGCAAACCGAAGCACAGGAACACTGGAAATTATTCACACTGATATTTGTGGACCATTTCCGGTGAAAAGTGTGGATGGTTATGATTCGTTCATAACATTCACAGACGATTACTCCAGCTTCGATTACATTTATCCAATCAAAGAAAGAAATGAAGCATTGGATAAATTCAAGATATTCAAAGCTGAAGTTGAAAATCAGCTTGACAAAAAGATAAAGATAGTGAGGTCTGACCGTGGGGGGAGTACTACGGTCGACACACTCCATATGGCCAAGTCCCTGGACCTTTTGCAAAGTTCTTGTAGGAGACTGGCATAGTTGCCCAGTAATCAATGCCGGGCGCGCCTCAGCAAAATGGGGTAGCTGAAAGGCGCAACCGTACCCTTATGGATATGGTGCGCATCATGATGAGTTACTCCGACCTGCCATTGGGATTCGGGATGGAGGCGCTTAAAACCGCCATTCACATTCTCAACAGATGTGACAGCCCGATGCCGACGTTCCAGAAGATTCCCCCCTTTATTCCGTTTTCGTCATGTGGGTATTTTCTTTTGTCACATCATCATCGCATCATGCGCATCATCTGCATTGCATCGGCATCTCCGTTGCCGCCAGTTTTCAAACGTTGCATCCGTTGTTAGTTGCCGGTTAACGTTGTTGTTCGTTCCGAGCCTCACCGCACACGCACGCGCCCGCGACACCATCGTAACTCTGTTTTTAAAGCGTGTATAAATCTTTCTACGATTGATCTGGAATTTGTCGTGCGGTTTCATTTATATATAGGTAGGCCGCCTGTCAAAATTCGTCGCGATCGGAGTCCGTCTGGTACCCGGAAGGTCGACCGTAGCGGCACCATATTCGGTCTACCGTCGGACGTTTGTCGGTGTTTTAAAAATTCGTGCCGCGCCGCCCGTTCTCCCTCTCGTCTCCGGATATACCCTCTACACGGCCGCGTACCCATTCCCGCGTTCGAAATCGTCTGAATCCGACCGCACGGTTGGATCCAGAACGAAATTTCGGATAACCCTAGCCCCCCGTTTGTCTATATATAGACCCCCCGCGACTATTTTTAGATAGCAACCCCCTGCCTCGTTTTCCGTGCACCCCCGAAACCCTAGCCGCGCAGCCTCTCTCCTCCCTCCAGCCGCCGGGCCCGCGAAGCCCATCCGGGGCCCGCCCAAGCTCGGATCCAGCGCTCCCCAGCCGGCTCCCTCCTCCTCCCGATCTGCTCCTCCCGCGCCGCCCATGGCCGCTGTGCCCTCCGGTCGCCGCCTCGTGCCGCCGCCCTTGGCCGAGCCGTGCTTCCGGAGCCGCGACAGCCAGCGTTTGGTTCCCCCGCCACCCCGCAGCTCGCTCGAGCCCCTTTGCGCCGCCGCCGGCCGCCGCAACCCTTCCCGCTGCAGCCGCGTCGTCTCTTGCTGCCAGCAGCTCGCGCAGCCACCTCCTAGCCCTGCCGGCGCCGCCAGCCTCCGGCCGCGCATCCCCTGTCGCGCTCCGCCAGGCTACACCCTCGGTTCCCGCGTCGAATCCGGCGAGCCGAGGCCGATGAGGTTCTTCCTTATCCACCCGCTGCGAGCTCCATCGGCGGCCGATCCAGATCGGGATCCCGATCCCGCTGGCGCCCGTTGACCGAGCGAGCTCGCGCCGCCCCGTGGGCCGCGCACCGGCCCAGCGCTGCCTCCCCAGGCCGCCTTCCCTCTGCTGCCGAGCACCGACGCCCAGCTCGGCCTCCCCAGCGCCAGGCCGAGGCCCGACCAGCCCAGCTCCTCGGCCAGCCCCACCACGAGCGCCACTGCTCCAGGCCGGCCCAGCTCCTGGGCCAGATTTAGCCCGCGAGGTAAGCGCCCCCGAGCCCACTATCCCCCGCCCTAGGCGGCTGATTTTAAGTTGTGCATGCCCAGCTTTGGCCCATAGCATTTTAGGATTTTTCTCGGAATGTACTATTTTCAGATAAATACTATATTTCAAACGCCCGTAGATTATTATCCGTAAGTCGGATCGAGACGTGTAATATATGGTTTTGTGGTAGTTTTGCGAGTAGAACACGATTTCATGACTTTCATAATTAGTTGACGTAGTTTTACGTGCCAAACGCCTAGTTTAGCGTGCTGTCCCGATAGGGGAACGTCCCGTATTTATTTTTCTTGCGGTCCGGAATGCTCGAGCGCCTTAGCATGTTTTAGGAATCATTTTTGCATGTATTTCAGAGCGGTCAATTGTATTTTAGCGTGTAGGGATTTGTCGGTAATTTATTTTCCCGCGTATGGGTTATTTTTTCTCGCATTTATGTGCGGCATTATTTTGTGTTGCAAACCCCACATATTTTATATGTTTCCGGGGTAGAAAAATCCCATGAATTTTTCGGTGCAATTAGTTTTAGCATTAGAGCAAGTTAGTTCGCGATATATTTTGCTAAGTTGTCCTTTTGTTTAATTCATAGGATTTATTCCGTGCCTCGTTTGAATTAGTTGTCAACTAGGGAGTTCTTCTTTGATGTTTTGTTTAGCCCCTGGTATATTTAGTTGCAATAGAAATTCATGTTTAGGTGTGGTTTGATTGCTCTCAAGTTGCTAGAAATAGTGCTGATTTGGAGGAGCTGAAATATTTCTAAGTCTGGGATCTGTTATTATTTTGTTGCTGTCTTGTCTTGCTACCATCTTATGATCTGTAGCTCTTTTGAGGTTGGTCCAATGGAGTTAGTTGTACCTCTTGTGTTTCTCTAGCATGTTGTAAATGTTCATGCCATTTGGGGTCCTGTAGATATAGGTTTTGTTGCTGTCAATATTGCTTCAGATCGAAAACTGCACTTTCATGAGGTGTAATTTTCACTAAGTCTGAAATAGTGTGTGAGATGCCATTTTGTGTCTTCTTTTCCTAGTGCTCCTTGCTGCCACGCTAGTTGTTGTTAGTTGTTTGTAGTAGTGCGTCTTGCCCTCTTCCATTCCATGCCTTGCTTGGGCATATCGGAGTTGTGTAGCCGTAGTTGTGGGGCGTAGAAAATGCTATGTGGCTGATTTTGGCAGATTGTAGTCATTTCTTGTTTTGCTCGTAGTTTTTGAACCGTAGCTACGATTTGATCATGTCCTACACGAAACTTGCTTAGATTCTCGCGTAGTTTCTTTTTCTCTTGCTGTTTGTATGTTTTGAAGTGCTCGTAGCCGCGGTTGCACACATTTTGCATTCATGCCGTCATATCTTGCGGTGTCCGTATCTTTTGATCCGTAGCTCCGTTGGAGATGTTCTCTATGTGTAGTTTGCTTGAAATGACGCGTAGAATCATGTGAACCTACTTGTTTTGCTGTTTAACAACTAATAAATGTGTTAATCAGATCTGGACAGAATTGTAAATTAACATGTGAGGTCGTCTCGGAGATGCTATATGTCATTTCCGACCTCATTTAAAATGCCTAGATAGGTAGTTTAATTACGCTTCGCCTCTTGCCATGTTTAACCACATTTAATATTGCCGTGTATGTAACCGGGATAGAACTAAATAATTAACGTGGAGTTTCGTCAATATGCAACTCGTTGCATATTGAACTTCACCTAATGTGTAGTGTTTGATTGTGTGATTTGTCATGCCGTGACTTGCATGTATCCAGCTGCTCATGCATCATTCGAGTTGTGCATCGTGTGGTGAATTCCGTGTGTTGATTTGTGTTTCCGGTTTGCTCCGTCTCGATAGAGTTCCGCAGCGTGCCGGATTGTGAGGACCCGTTCGACTACGTCGGTTCGTCTGCTTCACGGAGGCATTCTTCTTCCAAGCGAGATCTCAGGAAATATGACCATTTCCCTAGATATCATTACTATCATTGCCATGCTAGTTATTTCGATGCTACCGATTATGTCTCGTTGCCTACCACATGTTATATATCAGCCTCTCAACAATGCCATGATAAGCTTCAACCTGTTCAACCTAGCAAACCATTGATTGGCTATGTTACTCCTTGTTTAACCCTGTGTTAGCGTTGCTAGTTGCAGGTGCAGATGTTTCCATGTGAAAACATGGGTTCCTTGTTATATCACCATATGTAAATGCTATTTAATTTAATGCACCTATATACTTGGTAAAAGGTGGAATGCTCGGCCTTTTCTAGCCTGGTGTTTTGTTCCACTATTGCCCCCTTAGTTACGGGCTACCGGTGTGATGTTCCATAATTGAGCGCTCCTAACACGATCGGGGTTGTTATGGGGACCCCCTTGATAATTCGTTTTAGATTAAGACTGGTCTGGCAAGGACCAACTTTGGTACAACATTTGCCTAATAACCTAATACTAATGCATAGGGACCCGCCGGCACCCGAGGAAATTTAATCAACCCCCGGGCCAGTGCTCCTCATGAGTGTTGGTCCAAAACAGAGCACTGTGCGGGGCCACCGCGAGGAAACTCAAGGTTTGGCACTTGTACGCGTCGCTTATCCGTCGTGTCCTGAGAACGAGGTACGCGACTCCTATCGGGATCGTCGACACGTCGGGCGGCCTTGCTGGATTAGTTTTACCTTTGACGAGATATCTTGTGCATCGGGATTCCGGTGATGCTTTTGGTAATCTCATAGTCGAGGTTTTCCACTAGGGAATCCGACGAGATCGCGAGCTTCGTGATTGAGGATTTCTATGCGGCTTGTGGTAATTTGTGATGGACTAGTTGGAGCACCCCTGCAGGGTTAAATCTTTCGGAAAGCCGTGCCCGCGGTTATGTGGCAACGTGGAAACTTTGTTTAACACTGGTTCTAGATAACTTGAAGGTAACTTAATTAAAACTTGCCAACTGTGTGTGTAACCGTGACTGTCTCTTTCGTAAGTTCCTTCTCCGATCGAGGACACGGTGGGGTTATGTCTGACGTAGGTAGGTGTTCAGGATCATTCTTTTGATCATCAGTAGTACACGTCCGTTATGCGTAGATCTTCCCCCTCTTATTTCTTGTACTCGTAAGTTAGCCACCAAATATATGCTTAGCCGCTGCTGCAACCTCACCACTTAACCATGCCTCACCCATTAAGCTTTGCTAGTCTTGATACCTTTGGAAATGAGATTGCTGAGTCCCCTCTGGCTCACAGTTTACTACAACACCAGTTGCAGGTACATGTAAAGGTTACTTGACGCGAGCGCGTTGACTGTTCATTTGGAGTTGCTTCTTCTTCTTCTTCTTCATCATCGATCTAGGATGGGTTCCAGGCCGGCAGCCTGGGATAGCAAGGATGGACGTCGTTCTTCTTTTGTCGTTTGTTTTCGTCCGTAGTCGGACCCTGCTCTTCTTCATGATGTTTATGTAATGTACTGCCGTGACTCTGATGTAGCTTGTGGCGAGTGTAAGCCAACTCTCTTTATATATCTCTTATTTTCAGTACTTGTACTTGTAACGATATCCATACTTGCGACACGACGAGATGCGTTTCTATCCCTGACGAGACCTTCATGCCAAATTGAGGATAGGGTCGCATCTTGGGCATGACAAGTTGGTATCAGAGCAAGGACCGACCTAGGAGCCCCTTGATTGATCGAGCTTGGCTGAGTCGAGTCTAGTGAAAAAATAATTTGAGTCTAGTTATATATCAGAGAGTAGGATTCTTTTTTGTCCTCTTCTATGCTCTGGTGAGGAATCTTGACGTAATAATTTAATTCTACTCCTCTTCTCACTCAAATTTTTTTTAGGATCACGCGGATATTTTTGAGATCTATATGATGCCGATGTGACGGAGTTCTGTCTTGGTGCCTCCTATCTGCTCTAAGTCTCAGGGGAGTTGAGCTGTAGGGGATTCTTGAGCACATCGTTATCATTCAGATTTCTTAGTATCTCAGAACGAAGGATGTTCGTAATTGCTTCAATACTAGTAGTGGCGAGATAACCCCGATGTCCCCAGTACTGGTGCAGATTGTTCGGGAGTACTGCCATACTTTGTATCGTTGTGATCACGAGGGTCTGTTGTAGATGAAGGTCCGAGATTCTGGTAGTGTGTTGACGGATGTGATACAAGTGACGGGTTAGTTTAGGAGTTGTGTGAAATACTCCTTCTATCCGTGTACCAGATTGCATGACCAGATATTTCAGGAATTCATAGGTGGGAATTCAAGTAGTTGCTTATAGGACAATCTTCCAACAAATACATGATATTAGGTTGGGGTTCGACATCTAGTGGATTCGTTTGTTCACGGTCGAGTTACAGCGGTACACGTTGTGTCTTAAAGAGTCCTTGTAGCTGGCTATGACTCGGGGATGCTTCGTATGTCGGATGCACTGCCTTGCACTTGATGGCTACTGTAAAATCGAGCCCGTGCGATTCTGTCCACGAAAATATCGGACGAAATCTTTCTCATGAATTTGTTCTCGCTTGCTTCATAAGCCTCACCCTTTGTTTTGTTGAACTATGGTAATTCAAGTTGCTTCGATGTCAAGTGGTGTTTCAAATCTTTTCTAAGAGGTGTTCTCATATTTTTATATGAGAGTATTAATTCTTTGCTCAATCAGATTGTCTTATAAATTCCTTTCAACCGGAGTTGTTATGTCAAGTCTTTTCAACCGGTGTGTTTCTCTCCAAGTGGATTCAATCCTCTCCAATTCTTGCAGATCCTTCTCTCATTTATTCCGGAGTTCATCTCATCTGTCTCGAGTTGTCTTTGTTTTCCCCCACCCTCCCGCCCTTTTTCTCAGTGATTCAATTTTTATCCAGGAGTTTTCTTTTCATTGTGCTTCCATTGTCTGTTCTTTTCTCTCTTACCCGGTGATGCATTCTGAAGATTCTCAGGAGCTTCGTGTTCATCTTTATTCATTCTTGTCATCTTTTCCGGTGAATTTAATTCAGCTATCCGTGTTCATCATATCCTAATTATCCTTGTAATTCTCTTTCATGTTGGATATTTCTTTCAGTCTATCTTGGTTATTCATTCCTCTCTTTTAATCCGGTGCGTTGAAGATGTCTCAGAGTTTCTTGTTTTCAATTCTTTAATTATTTCAAGGTACTAACCTCATCTAGTTTTCTTTTTACCGGTGCAATATCTCTCTTTCTAGCAATCTTTGCTAACGGTGGTTTCTTTGAGTGGGCCCATAACCCATAGGTTCTTTCCCAGGATCTTACCTGGATCTTGTAATCTTTTCCAGAGACCTCTAAATCTTTTCAACTATGACGTAAGTATGATTTTCATCAGTCATATTCCTTCTTCAAGTTCTATTTGAGTTAATTCTCATATTGACTCAACCTTTCATTCTTCTTTATTCCGGAGTGTCTCAACTATTCTTGGTGGTGTTGTTCTCGTCATCATTTCAGCTTGGTGCCATCATCTTAATTGTTGTCAATCATGAGTATTCCTTCCTTGCTATCCGATGCATTTATGAGTTGCTCTCATTCTCGATCCTCCGAAGGCCATTATTTCTGAAGATTCTTCGTTCTCAGCTTTCAGCTTTCATCCTCAATTCTTCTCCATTGTTGTCTCTTCGTTCGTCTCTCGGTTATCCGGTGCCTTGTTCTAGTTTTATTTCAAGTGGATCATGATCTCTTCATTCTCATATATCTCCATTCATGCATGATTGCCTCTTTCGTCTCAATTCTTGCTGGTGGTTGTTTCAAGACTTCTTATGTTTGGCTTTATCTATCTCTCTTTAATCATTTCTAGAAGAATAAGTTGTACGCTAAATTCGTTGCTTGTCATCAATTTAACTTGATGAAGGATAAGCATAACATAATTGTTATTCTTGTTCGTAGTGATCTTGATTCTTCTTCCGGAGTGGCTCACATTATCAATTCTTTTTTCTTTCTTCTCAAGTGTTCTTATCTTTTCTTTTCCGGAGTTCCAAGTTTTATCAAGTATCTCTTTGTGAAGCTTCATCTAAATCTTGGCAAGGTCATAATCTTATTCTTTTCTACCTTCGTATCGTTGCATCATTCATTTGTATATGGAGGTCCTTCATGGTACTTCATCAAGGTTTCAATCCTTTCTCAAAGTGTTCTTCAAGATTCTTATTGGAGAACCTAAAGTTTTTTTTCTTGCATTTCCAATGCGTTTGTTCTCCTTCATCCTTTGAGATGGTATTATAGCATTCTTGTTAGTGTTGGAGCCTCGAAGAGTTTTTCCTTTCAAGAATGAGATACTTAAATCCACCAATTCTATGATCATGAGATATTTGCAACCCATGATTTCTTCATTGAGCTATCTTGGTTTGGATTTCACCTAAAGCTTTTCCTATGGATGGTTGCTATCATGGTGTTTGTCATTAATCCAAGTTCTCAATGTATCCTCTTGGTGTAAGAAGTATTCATATCTTGTTGCTCCCAATCTATCCTTGTTTCTTTTAGTGGTTGGTGGACACCTCTTAAATGTTGAGATGATCTTCATAACCCCACTTCTACCTTGTTATTTTCGTTGTAGGTTTTACAACTACTACATCATTTCTATGTCCGGGGACTCTTCAATTCTATTGTGATGATAGTTGTCATTCTTTTCTTCATTCTCTTCTTCCGCTTGAGCTAGTTCCTATTCTCTTCTTCCGCAGGCATTGTGATGTTGCTCTTTTGGGTCTATCATCTTGTTCTACCAAGATCATGGTGTTCCCTTGTTCTATTTAGTTGTTGGTTGTGTATATTGTCTAATTCTATCTTCTTATCGAATTTTTTGTCCCATTTTCCTACCAAAGTGCTGCCGAAATTTTCCGTGAATTCTTGATTGCTTCTCATATCATTCCTCATCTCTTTGCAACCTTCAAGGATCGTTGGTTTCACTCATTTGTCAAAGAAGTGACTAAGTTTTACCTCTTGTTCTTTCTCATTCTCTTTCCCCTTTCATTCTTGGATCTCGGGGCGAGATCCTCTTGTGGTGTAGGAGAGTTGTGACAGCCCGATGCCGACGTTCCAGAAGATTCCCCCCTTTATTCCATTTTCGCCGTGTGGGTATTTTCTTTTGTCACATCATCATCGCATCATGTGCATCATCTGCATTGCATCAGCATCTCCGTTGCCGCAGTTTTCAAACGTTGCATCCGTTGTTAGTTGCCGGTTAACGTCGTTGTTCGTTCCAAGCCTGACCGCACACGCACGCGCCCGCGGCACCGTCGTAACTCTGTTTTTAAAGCGTCTATAAAACTTTCTCCGATTGAGCTGGAATATGTCGTGCGGTTTTATTTATATATAGCTAGGCCGCCTGTCAAATTTCGTCGCGATCGGAGTCTGTCTGGTACCCGAAAGGTCGACCGTAGCGGCACCGTATTCGGTCTACCGTCGGACGTCTGTCGGTGTTTTAAAAATTCATGCCGCGCCGCCCGTTCTCCCTCTCGTCTCCGAATATCCCCTCTACACGGCCGCGTACCCATTCCCGCGTTCGGAATCGTCCGAATCCGACCGCACGGTTGGATCCGAAACGAAATTTCGGATAACCCTAGCCCCCCGTTTGTCTATATATAGACCCCCCGTGCCTATTTTTAGACAGCAGCCCCCTGCCTCGTTTTCCGTGCACCCCCGAAACCCTAGCCGCGCAGCCTCTCTCCTCCCTCCAGCCGCCGGGCCCGCGAAGCCCATCTGGGGCCCGCCCAAGCCCGGATCCAGCGCGCCCCAGCCGGCTCCCTCCTCCTCCCGATCTGCTCCTCCCGCGCCGCCCATGGCCGCCGTGCCCTCCGGTCGCCGCCTCGTGCCGCCGCCCTTGGCCGAGCCGTGCTGCCGGAGTCGCGACAGCCAGCGTTCGGTTCCCGCGCCACCCGACAGCTCGCTCGAGCCCCGTTGCGCCGCCGCCGGCCGCCGCAACTCTTCCCGTCGGCAGCCGCGCCGTCTCTTGCTGCCAGCAGCTCGTGCAGCCACCTCCTAGCCCTGCCGGCGCCGCCAGCCTCCGGCCGCGCATCCCCTGTCGCGCTCCGCCAGGCTGCCCCCTCGGTTCCCGTGTCGAATCCGGCGAGCCAAGGCCGACGAGGTTCTTCCTTATCCAGCCGCTGCGAGCTCCATCGGCGGTCGATCCAGATCGGGATCCCGATCCCGCTAGCGCCCGTTGGCCGAGCGAGCTCGCGCCACCCCGTGAGCCCCGCGCTGCCTCCCCAGGCCGCCTTCCCTCTGCTCCCGAGCGCCGACGCCCAGCTCGGCCTCCCCAGCGCCAGGCCGAGGCCCGACCGTTCTAGCTCCTCGGCCAGCCCCACCACGAGCGCCATTGCTCCAGGCCGGCCCAGCTCCTGGGCCAGATTTAGCCCGCGAGGTAAGCGCCCCCGAGCCCACTATCCCCCGCCCTAGGCGGCTGATTTTAAGTTGTGCATGCCCAGTTTTGGCCCGTAGCATTTTAGGATTTTTCTGGGAATTTACTATTTTCAGATAAATACTATATTTCAAACGCCCGTAGATTATTATCCGTAAGTCGGACCGAGACGTGTAATATATGGTTTTGTGGTAGTTTTGCGAGTAGAACACGATTTCATGACTTGCATAATTAGTTGACGTAGTTTTACGTGCCAAACGCCTAGTTTAGCGTGCTGTCCCAATAGGGGAACGTCCCGTATTTATTTTTCTTGCGGTCCGGAATGCTCGAGCGCCTTAGATAAAATGTCCACGTTTCAGGAATCATTTTTGCATGTATTTCAGAGCGGTCAATTGTATTTTAATATGTAGGGATTTGCCGGTAATTTATTTTCCCGCGTATAGGTTATTTTTTCTCGCATTTATGTGTGGCATTATTTTGTGTTGCAGACTCCACATATTTTATATGTTTTCTATGCAATTAGTTTTAGCATTAGAGAAACTTAGTTCGCGAGATATTTTGCTAAGTTGCCCTTTTGTTTAATTCGTAGGATTTATTCCGTGCCTCGTTTGAATTAGTTGTCAACTAGGGAGTTCTTCTTAGATGTTTTGTTTAGCCCCTGGTATTTTTAGTTGCAATAGAAATGCATGTTTAGGTGTGGTTTGATTGCTCTCAAGTTGCTAGAAATAGTGCTGATTTGGAGGAGCTGAAATATTTCTAAGTCTGGGATCTGTTATTATTTTGTTGCTGTCTTGTCTTGCTAGCATCTTGTGATCTGTAGCTCTTTTGAGGTCGGTCCAATGGATTAGTTGTACCCCTTGTGTTTCTCTAGCATGCTGTAAATTTTCATGCCATTTGGGGTCCTGTAGATATAGGTTTTTTTGTTGTCAATATTGCTTCAGATCAAAAACTGCACTTTCATGAGGTGTAATTTTCACTAAGTCTGAAATAGTGTGTGAGATGCCATTTTGTGTCTTCTTTTCCTAGTGCTCCTTGCTGCCACGCTAGTTTTTGTTAGTTGTTTGTAGTAGTGCATCTTGCCCTCTTCCGTGCCATGCCTTGATTGGGCATATCGGAGTTGTGTAGCCGTAGTTGTGGGCGTAGAAAATGATATGTGGCTGATTTTGGCAGATTGTAGTCATTTCTTGTTTTGCTCGTAGTTTTTGAACCGTAGCTCCGATTTGATCGTATCCTACATGAAACTTGCTTAGATTGTCGCGCAGTTTCTTTTTCTCTTGCTGTTTGTATGTTTTGAAGTGCTCGTAGCCACCGTTGCACACATTTTGCATTCATGCCGTCATATCTTGCGGTGTCCGTATCTTTTGATCCGTAGCTCCGTTGGAGATGTTCTCTATGTGTAGTTTGCTTGAAATGACGCGTAGAATCACGTGAACCTATTTGTTTTGGTGTTTAACAACTAATTAAATGTGTTAATTCAGATCTGGACAGAATTGTAAATTAACATGTGAGGTCGTCTCAGAGATGCTATATGTCATTTCCGACCTCATTTAAAATGCCTAGATAGGTAGTTTAATTAAGCTTCACCTCTTGCCATGTTTAACCACATTTAATATTGCCGTGTATGTAACCGAGATAGAACTAAATAATTAACGTGGAGTTTCGTCAATATGCAACTCGTTGCATATTGAACTTCACCTAATGTGTAGTGTTTGATTGTGTGATTTGTCATGCCGTGACTTGCATGTATCCAGCTGCTCATGCATCATTCGAGTTGTGCATCGTGTGGTGAATTCCGTGTGTTGATTTGTGTTTCCGGTTTGCTCCGTCTCGATAGAGTTCCGCAGCGTGCCAGATTGTGAGGACCCGTTCGACTACGTCGGTTCGTCTGCTTCACGGAGGCATTCTTCTTCCAAGCGGGATCTCAGGCAAGATGACAATTTCCCTAGATACCATTACTATCATTGCCATGCTAGTTATTTCGATGCTATCGATTATGTCTCGTTGCCTACCACATGTTATATATCAGCCTCTCAACAATGCCATGATAACCTTCAACCTGTTCAACCTAGCAAACCACTGATTGGCTATGTTACTGCTTGTTTAACCTTGTGTTAGCGTTGCTAGTTGCAGGTGCAGATGTTTCCATGTGAAAACATGGGTTCCTTGTTATATCACCATATTTAAATGCTATTTAATTTAATGCACCTATATACTTGGTAAAAGGTGGAAGGCTCGGCCTTTTCTAGCCTGGTGTTTTGTTCCACCTTTGCCCCCTTAGTTACCAGCTACCGGTGTTATGTTCCATAATTGAGCGCTCCTAACACGATCGGGGTTGTTATGGGGACCCCCTTGATAATTCGTTTTAGAGTAAGACTGGTCTGGCAAGGCCCAACTTTGGTACTACATTTGCCTAATAACCTAATAATAATGCATAGGGACCCGCCGGCACCCGAGGAAATTTAATCAACCCCCGGGCCAGTGCTCCTCATGAGTGTTGGTCCAAAATAGAGCACTGTGCGGGGCCACCGCGAGGAAACTTGAGGTTTGGCACTTGTACGCGTCGCTTATCCGTCGTGTCCTGAGAACGAGGTACGCGACTCCTATCGGGATCGTCGACACGTCGGGCGGCCTTGCTGGATTAGTTTTAACTTTGACGATATATCTTGTGCATCGGGATTCCGGTGATGCTTTGGGTAATCTCAGAGTTGAGGTTTTCCACTAGGGAATCCGACGAGATCGCGAGCTTCATGATTGAGGATTTCTATGCGGCTTGTGGTAACTTGTGATGGACTAGTTGGAGCACCCCTGCAGGGTTAAATCTTTCGGAAAGCCGTGCCCGCGGTTATGTGGCAACGTGGAAACTTTGTTTAACACTGGTTCTAGATAACTTGAAGGTAACTTAATTAAAACTTGCCAACTGTGTGCGTAACCGTGACTGTCTCTTTCGTGAGTTCCTTCTCCGATCGAGGACACGGTGGGGTTATGTCTGACGTAGGTAGGTGTTCAGGATCATTCATTTGATCATGAGTAGTTCACGCCCGTTATGCGCAGATCTTCCCCCTCTTATTTCTTGTACTCGTAAGTTAGCCACCAAATATATGCTTAGCCGCTGCTGCAACTTCACCACTTAACCATGCCTCACCCATTAAGCTTTGCTAGTCTTGATATCTTTGGAAATGAGATTGCTGAGTCCCATGTGGCTCACAGTCTACTACAACACCAGTTGCAGGTACAGGTAAAGGTTACTTGACGCGAGCGCGTTGACTCTTCATTTGGAGTTGCTTCTTATTCTTCTTCTTCATCGATCTAGGATGGGTTCCAGGCCGGCAGCCTGGGATAGCAAGGATGGACGTCGTTCTTCTTTTGTCGTTTGTTTTCGTCCGTAGTCGGACCCTGCTCTTCTTCATGACGTTTATGTAATGTACTGTCGTGACTCTGATGTAGCTTGTGGCGAGTGTAAGCCAACTCTCTTTATATATCTCTTCTTTTCAGTACTTGTACTTGTAACGATATCCATTCTTGCGACACGACGAGATGCGCTTCTATCCCTGACGAGGCCTTCTTGCCAAATTGAGGATAGGGTCGCATCTTGGGCGTGACAACAGAGTACCAAGCAAGTCTGTGCCCAAAACACCGCACGAGCTGTGGACAGGAAGAGTGCCATCCCTGCAACACTTCAGGGTGTGGGGATGCCCAACTGAGGCCAAAATGTTTAATCCAAACATTGGAAAGTTAGATCCAAAAATAGTGAGTTCCCATTTCATTGGCTACCCTGATAGATCTAAAGGTTTTCATTTCTACTGTCCAGAAAGATACACAAAGTTTGTAGAAACGAGACATGCGGTCTTCTTAGAGGACAAAATGATGAGGGGGAGCTTGGTGTTGGGGAACGTTGCATGGAAAACAAAAAATTTCCTATGCACACGAAGACCTATCATGGTGATGTCCATCTACGAGAGGAGATTAGATCTACGTACCCTTGTAGAACACACAGCGGTAAGCGTTAAGAAACGCGGTTGACATAGTGGTAAAGTTTCGTGATTCAAATCACCGTCGTCCCACGATCTGTCCCTCGAATGGTTCCGATCTAGTGCCGAACGGACGACACCTCCGCGTTCAGCACACTACATCTCGACGATGATCTCGGCCTTCTTGATCTAGCAATCGAGACGGAGAAGTAGAAGACTTCTCCGACATCATGACGGTGCTCCGCTGGTGGTGACGATCTACTCCTGCAGGGTTCCGCCCGAGCTCCGCACAAATCCGATCTAGAGGTAAAACTATGTGGAATAGCCCTGAGTTGCACGTGGCAAAGTTGTGTCTCAAAAAGCCCTAAACCACCACTATATATAGGAGGAGGGGAGGGCCAAGCCTTGAGGCACAAGGGCCTCAAGGTGCGCCGGCCGCCAGGAGGAGGAGGACTCCTCCTCCAATTCGGTTTGGGAAGGAGGAGTCCTCCTCTTCCTTCCCACCTCCCTCTTTCCTTTTTTATCTTCTTTTCTTTTGGTATTTTCTTATGTGGCGCCATAGTTCTCTTGGGGTGACTCCACCAGCCCAATAAGGACATGGTGCGCCACCCTAGGGCCGTGGGCTCACTCCCGGGTGGGTGGGCCCCTCCCGATAAACACCCGGAACCCATTCGTCACTCCCGGTACACTGCCGGAATTGCTCGAAATTTTCCGGTGACCAAATGAAACCATCCTATATATCAATCTTCGTTTTCAGACCATTTCGGAAACCCTCGTGACGTCTGTGATCTCATCCGGGACTCCGAACAACATTCGGTAACCACACATATAATTCAACTATACTAAAACATCATCGAACCTTAAGTGTGCAGACCCTGCGGGTTGGAGAACTATGTAGAAATGACCCGAGACACTCCTCGGTCAATATCCAATAGCGGGACCTGAATGCCCATATTGGATCCTATATATTCTCCGAAGATCTTATCGGTTGAACCTCAGTGCCAAGGATTCATATAATCCCGTATGTCATTCCCTTTGTCCTTCGGTATGTTACTTGCCCGAGATTCGGTCGTCGGTATCCGCATACTTATTTCAATCTCGTTACCGACAAGTATCTTTACTCATTCTGTAATACAATATCCCATGATTTATACTTAGTCACATTGCTTGCAAGGCTTGTGTGTGATGTTGTATTATCGAGTGGGCCCCGAGATACCTCTCTGTCACACCGAGTGACAAATCCCAGTCTTGATCCATACTAACTCAACGGACACCTTCGGAGATACCTGTAGAGCACCTTTATAGTTACCCAGTTACGTTGCGACGTTTGATGCACACAAGGTATTCCTTCGGTGCCAGTGAGTTATATGATCTCATGGTCATAGGAACAAATACTTGACACAAAGAAAACAATAGCAATAAAACGTCACGATCAATATGCTACGTTCATAGTTTGGGTCTAGTCCATCACATGATTCCCGTAATGATGTGATCCAGTTATCAAGTGACAACACTAGCATTTATTCAGAAAACCTTGACTATCATTGATCAACTGGCTAGCCAACTAGAGGCTTGCTAGGGACATTGTTTTGTCTATGTATCCACACATGTATCTATGTTTTCATTCAATTCAATTATAGCATGGATAATAAACAATTTTCTTTAAACAGGAAATATAATAATAACTATTTATCATTGCCTCTAGGGCATATTTCCAACACTTGGTAGCTCAAAAAATTGATGTTGAGGAGAAGAGGGTGCATGCAACCATTTCGATGATTCAAGAGCCATTTTTCTCACTACCCGTTCTGACTCCAAAGATGACAACTATGGGAGAAGACCCGGAACCTGTCCTTCAGGAGCCGACTGAACCTGTTGTTGATCATGAAAGGGAAGTGCAGCAAGAAATAGTAGAAAGTGTGCCAGAGAATGAGGCACTTAGAAGGTCTAATAGAACAAGGAGACCGGCTATTTCTACTGATTATAAAGTCTATAACACATAAATGGTTCATATGGAAGGTGATCCCACCACATATGAAGAAGCCATTAAAATCCCTCACTCATCAAAATGGCTAGAGGCAATGGAAGATGAGATGAAATCGATGAGTTCCAACGATGTTTGGGACTTAGAAATTATTCCTAAAGGAGCAAAGACAGTAGGCTGTAAATGGGTCTACAAAACAAAGTATGACTCTAACAGGAATATAGAAAAGTATAAAGCCCGACTTGTGGTAAAAGGATTTACACAAAGAGAAGGGATAGACTACAATGAGACTTTTTTCCTTCAGAATCATAATGGAACTAGTTGCTCATTTTGATTTAGAGCTGCATCAAATGGATGTAAAGACGACATTTCTAAACGGAGATTTAGAAGAAGAGGTCTACATGAAACAACCCAAGGGTTTTATCATGGAAGGCAAGGAAGATATGGGATGCCGCCTAAAGAAATCCATTTATGGACTAAGGCAAGCCTCTAGACAGTGGTATCTAAAGTTTAACGATACTATTAAAAGGTTTGGATTTCAAGAAAATGTTGATGATAACTGCATTTATGAAAGTTTAAAAGTGGGAAATACATTTTCCTAATCTTGTATGTGGATGATATCTTGTTTGCAAGCAATGGTATTAGTCTACTACAAGAAACAAATAAGTTTTTATCCTCAAACTTTGACATGAAAGACCTTGGTGATGCTTCATATGTTTTGGGCATTGAAATTCACCAAGACATGAAAAATGGAGTCTTAGGACTGTCGCAGAAAGCATATTTAGAGAAAGTTCTCAAAAAGTACAATATGCATAAGTGTAAAGCCACACCTGCTCCTATAGTCAAGGGCGATAGTTTTGGGAATTACCAATGTCCCAAGAATTAGTACGAGCTCGATGAAATGAAAACGGTGTCATATACTTCGGATGTAGGAAGTTTACAGTATGCACAAGTGTGCACACGCCCTGACTTAGCTTTTATCACCAGGGTACTCGGTAGATATTAAGCAAATCCAGGCCAAGGGCAATGGAAGATGGCAAAGAAAGCATTGTGTTATGCGCAAGGCACAAAGGAAATCATGCTAACATACAGAAGATCTGATTCCCTAGAGTTAAACGGGTACTCAGACGCAGATTTTGCGGGAGATAGAGATGATAGAAAATTCACGTCTGGGTACGTGTTCACTCTCGCTGGAGGAGCTATTTCATGGAAAAGCTCCAAACAGACCATAGTTTTATCGTCCACGATGCAAGCAGAGTTCATAGCATGTTTTGAAGCCACCAGACAGGTGATATGCTTAAAGAAATTTATACCCGACTTGAAAGTGGTAGATTGCATTCACAAGCCACTAAAGATATACTGTGACAACCAGCCCGTAGTATTTTATGCTCACAATAACAAGTCGAGTAATGCTTCCAAGAGAATAGATATAAAGTATTATGTTGTGAAAGGTAAAATCCAGGATCAAACTATAAGTCTCGAACATATAAGTACGAAGTATATGCTTGCGGATCCGCTGACGAAAGGCTTACCACCCAGTGTGTTCAAGGAGCACTTAGCCGGCATGGGTTTGATGGAAAGCCTATGATTCCTGTATCGTAAGAGGCCCAAAGGTAAATGAATTTGTTTCAAAAACAAAACGTGTGTTGTAGCTGTATGATTCTATCGGCAATTAAGCTGTGACAATGAGACATGCTCTACATGCCTATATGTGATGAAACAAATAAAATAGAAAGTATAAAGTCAAAAGTAAAAGTTGAGATCAAGGGGGAGAATGTTAGGTTGATCTTCTCCCGAGTGGGCCCAACGGCCCACCGGACTTTGATCCATGCGCCCTGATCGGGGGCGCCCAACCCATTATGTTTGGTGGGCCCCTGTGACCCGCGATATATAAAGGACGGTGGGGTGCCGGGGCACGACTTACGAGGTTCACCGTCGCCACACTCCCACCTACAAACCCATCCGATCTAGGGTTAGCGTGGTGCTCACGGGAAGCACCACCCACGCCACACCCATCTCTCCTTCCACACCGTCGTCACCACCTCACGATGGATGCCGGCGGGAGCTCATCAAGTTTTGGACAAGATAAAGTACGGGTACTGCCGGATTCATCTAAGCCTAAAGGATCCACGGATCTATCAGGGATGGCTTTATCTTGTTCTGTAACAGGGGAAACATGGTTCCTGTACGAGAGAGAGGCGAATAGGTTTTTGGGAAGCGACTATGCGACTGCTCGCCTCCAATCCACTACTTCCTCTATGTCTGTTTCGTCTCTGTCATCACCATGTCATCTATTTATGGACTAAATTAGTCGAAAAATTGCCTATTTACTCAGCACCTTTGTGGTTGTTAGATCCATTAGAGTCATTATCCATGTCTGCTAGTTCAGTTTTTATTATTCAATCAATTCTATTACAAGTATTTGGATGGGTCGGTTTGTTGAATTCCGTGCTAATTCGAGTAGACCCCAATTGTGTGGGGAATCTGAACCGGTGTTTGGTTTAAAAAACCCAGGTGTCTCCCTTGTATATGGAGGTTGATTATTTCTTCACTAGATAGAAAATAGAAAATGACATGGGGTGATTGGTGACTTTGAGATATGCTGCTAGACAGACTATCTAGAGTTGGAACAGCTGTAGATGATTCAAGAGGGACTGTTCTCTGGTCCAGTGATTGGTGACTCTTCCTTGCTTTTTACTCTGGACATATTGTTTAGGGAAGTTCCTTGTTTTATAACAGTTCCGTGTTTTTAAATTGCCAGACTCAGAGTTCAGAAATCCTTATAACAGTTCTATGTTTTTATATTATTGTTTTTTACGCTGGGTTTTATATTACTGTTTATCTATGTTCCTGTGCAATGCAACTCGCGTACATCTTACCTTGTTAAATACTTCTGATCAGATCTTGTGATCTGCAAGTACTGCGCTGTCTTGAGATTTGAGTTAGGCCGTCGTTTATCTAATCAAATCTAGGAGCATGCTTTTTAGTACTCCACTATATCATCAGTTAAACACATGGACAATGGACAGGCGAATTAACTCCATTTTCAGTAATTAGTGCCACATCTGCTTCCTCGATTCTCCTGTTTTAACCGAGTTTAATAAAAGGATTGGATCTGGTTAAACATGGAATTTACGTGTACTTTGCATTTGTGTTAAATTACTGTTTATCTAATCAGGTCCAGAAGCACATAGTTGTCGCAGATTAGTATTGTGTCATTACATATACAATTTTTATCAGTTTGTCTCTGAAGTATAGTATCTGTTCTTTAGGTCTGGAGTTGATGGGGTTATAGTCCTAGGGTAGGGTCATAGGCGTGCCCTATGAGTCCTACCCAAGGACTACCCTTCATAAGGGATAAGGCCCTTAGTCAGTTCCGACTGAATTAAGGACTTCCCATCATCCAGTCGGTGACGATTCTTGCATCATCCAGTCGGATACGAGCATTCGGAGCATATCGAACTTACCGACTGGATTCCACTCTGTGCATCGTAACCCCCCTGGAGGGCAACGGTCATACGTTTCCATGTACCTTTATTAGCATTTAAGACATACGTTACCTATAACGTAGGCATTTATTCGCCACTACTCCACCCCTGTGCACCGAACCGTTGTGAAGGGCAGCGCATTCTATATAAACCGCCCTTCCCCACTGGTGCAGGGGTTAGCAATTAACTGTAATCCATATTCCACTCGACAACAAGCTCCGAAGAGCACTGAGACGTAGGGCTTTTACCTCCACCGTAGAGGGGCTTGAACTCATACAACCTCGCCGTAGGTAAGGCTCTGCCCATCCTTTCGTACCCTACACATCTACTTTCAGACTTATACCCACGACAGTTGGCGCCCACCGTGGGGCAGGCGTCTAAGCGACTTTTCGGTAAGTTTGCGACTACATCTTTTTGTCATGTCGTCCGGCGGTGATTTGAGCATGGGTCACGAGATCCTCTTCGGCGCTCTCTCCTTCATCGTCGACGATTCGGCATGGCTCCGGGATGCCCCTCTCGACGTCGAGGCGCTCCCCAGTCGCGGGGCCACGCACTTCCGGTGCCGGCGCCCGCGGCATCCTTCTTCTCCAGCAGTCGGCTCCAGTGATGACCTTCACCCCTGTCACGCGCCGCAACAAGCGGTCTCGCCGTCCGCGGCTCCAGCGTTGGGTGCAACACGCCCAGGCGCGCCAGAGCGTGTCTTCACAAGTGGCAGTCCTCGAGTCGGTTGTAGTTGCGCCTCCGTCCGAGTGCTCGGACTCAGTTCCGACTGAGTTCCCTTCCGAGTACGTGGGTCGCGGGCCTGCAGCCAAAGTGCACATGGCCAACTCCCATGAAAGCCCCCGCCAAACCGGCGGAACGAGCACGAGGTCGAGGAAACCTCCGGCGCTCGCCGTCAACCCCGCCGTTCTGCCAGTCGGCACACTCGTCAAAGCAACGTGGAGGTGTACCGCACACCCGTCCTCAACCTGGCTGCCGCCGCCAAGATAGCCGATTCCCTCCAGTCGACTGATTCAGAGGCTGGCAGAGGGATCGAGCAGATCCGTGCCCTGCTGCACACGGCGCAGCAGCAAAATTCGGCGGTCTCCCAGTCGCACAACAGGATTCACAATAGTTCTGTTCGCGTGAACACGCATCGGTCAGTTCACAGCCCCGGTTCTCATCAGCGACACAGGGGAGACAGCCGTTCCATGAATCCCGAAGATCGTCGCCGCTCACGCACCCCTCCGCGGGGTGGGCCCTACGGGCCCCGTCATCCTGATGATCGGCGTTCAGTCGGTGACACTTATGATCCAAGGCCCGACGCGAGGGGGCATATCGCCCAAAGGAGGGTCGACAAGGACCGAGACCACCGCGGCGGTCACGATATGGACCGTCCGAGTGGAAGCAGGACCATCGTCTCTGGTCCCGAGTGTTTCAGTCGAGCCATCCGTTCGTCTAACATCCCTCCCAACTTCCGATTGGCGACGGGGATCAGCAAGTTTACAGGAGAATCCAAGCCAGAAACGTGGTTGGACGTCTACCGAGTGGCAGTCCAGATCGGAGGAGGGGACGACCACGTCGCCATGAAACACCTTCCTCTGATGCTCGACGGCTCGGCACAAGAGTGGCTGAACCAGTTGGCCCCCTCAAGCATCTACAGTTGGGCAGATCTGGCCCGAGTCTTCATTAGGACCTTCGAAGGGACGTGCAAACGCCCTGCTGGCCTCGTGGAGCTCCAACACTGTGTCCAGAAGCAGAATGAGCCCCTGCGCGATTTCATTCAGCGTTGGACGACCCTCTACCACACGGTAGAGAACGTCACAGAGCACCAAGCAGTCTGCGCCTTCAAGGCAGGCGTGCGGTACCGAGATTTGTACCTGAAGTTCGGTCGAACAGGCGACATCTCCATGAGTAAGATGATGGAGATAGCGGCACGCTATGCAAATGGTGAAGAAGAAGACCGCATTCGGAGCGGCAAGCACAAAGCAGTCGCCGATGGAGATGGGAACAACACTCAGAATCAGAAGCAGAAAGCTCCATCTACTCCGCAGGCAGAGGCCGCAGCCGTTACCAATGCCAAGTTCAAGGGCAAGGGGAAGGCTCAGTTCACCCCCAAGAAGAAGCAGTTCGGAAACCCCATCCTGGACCAGCCATGTCCGATTCACACAAGGATGGATGAAGAGGGCAAAGCCATATATCCGAAGCATACCACTCGGCAATGTCGCCTCCTGATCCAGTGGTTCGGCGAAGGGCAACCGAGTGAAAAGGGCAATGAACAAGATGAGGAGGACAAGGAGGATCCGTTCCCCCAAGTCCATGCAACACTGATGATTTTTGCTGACGTTGAGAGCAAGAGTCGACTGAAGCTGGTGAACAGGGAGGTGAACATGGCCACGCCGACCAACCCCACGTTCCTCAAATGGTCCCAGACTGCGATCACCTTTGACCAGTCGGATCATCCAGCACACGTACCCACCCCAGGGAGGCAAGCTCTTGTCGTCGACCCGGTGGTGGAAGGAGTCCGACTGCGCAAAGTCCTCATGGGCGGCGGCAGTGCTTTGAACATCATGTACGCTGACACTCTCAAGGGGATGGGCATTCCGATGTCCAAACTTAGCGAGAGCAGCATGCAGTTCCATGGAGTCGTCCCTGGACGGAAGGCCAAGTCACTCGGCCAGATCGCGTTGCACGTCGTCTTCGGCTCCGAAAAGAATTTCCGCAAGGAAAAGTTGACGTTCGAGGTGGTGGACTTCTAGAGTGCGTATCACGCAATTCTGGGCCGCCCGGCGTATGCGTGTTTCATGGCCCGTCCATGTTACGTGTACCTGAAGCTGAAGATGCCAGGCCCGAAAGGTGTGATCACTATCACAGGCAATCGACAGCGGGCCGAGGAGTGTCTGCAGCAGGGATCGAGGATCGCCGATCAGCAGATGGCTGTCCTCGAGCTTGACGAGTACAAGAAGACAGTCGACCCCGCTGACTTGATGCGTTCGAAGAAGCCAGCTTCGGAATCCGCATTCCAGTCGGCGGGAGAGACGAAGAAGGTCAGCATCCACCCGACGGACGACACCACTCCCCCGACGAACATCTCCACCACCCTCGATCCTAAATAGGAAGCCAAGCTCATCCAATTCCTCCGTGAGAACTGGGACATCTTCGCATGGAAGCCCTCTGACATGCCAGGTGTACCCAGGGAGTTGGCTCAGCACCGACTGCATGTGGATCCTGCCGCTCGGCCTGTCCGAGAACGCCTGCGTCGGTCCGCCGCGCACAAGAGGAAGGCAATCGGAGAAGAGGTGGCCAAGCTTTTGGCAGCCAACTTCATTCGCGAGGTTCACCACTCCGAGTGGCTCGCCAATGTTGTCATGGTGCCCAAGAAGGACAAGTCGCTCCGAATGTGCATCGACTTCAAGCATCTCAATAAGGTCTGCCCGAAAGACCATTTTCCGCTCCCCCGCATCGATCAAATTGTCGATTCGACTGCGGGTTGCGAGCGGTTGTCATTTCTTGATGCCTACTCGGGCTATCATCAGATCCGTCTGTATGGCCCCGACGAATTAAAAACAGCCTTCATCACCCCATTCGGGTGCTTCTGCTACATCACTATGCCATTTGGTTTGAAGAATGCAGGAGCAACCTTTATGCGCATGATCCAAAAATGCCTCCTCGACCAGATCGGTCGGAATGTGGAGGCGTATATGGATGATATCATAGTCAAGTCACGCAAAGGTTCCGACCCGCTGACTGACTTGGCAAAAACATTCGCCAACCTTCGTAGGTACGATATCAAGCTCAACCCAGCCAAGTGTTCATTCGGTGTTCCCAGCGGAAAGTTACTCGGTTTCTTCGTTTCTGAACGAGGGATCGATGTCAACCCCGAAAAGATCGGGACCATCGTCCGAATGGAGCGGCCGGTCAGAATACACGATGTTCAAAGGCTCACAGGTTGCCTAGCGGCTTTGAGCAGGTTTATCAGTCGACTCGGCGAGAAGGCACTTCCTCTATACCGACTCATGAAGAAATCAGATACTTTCGAGTGGACAGACGAAGCCCAAGTCGCATTTGACGACCTCAAAGTCCTACTTTCCACCCAGCCGGTTCTTACTGCTCCGCTCAGTAAAGAGCCCCTTCTTCTGTACATCGCGGCTACAAATCAAGTCGTCAGCACTGTTCTCACAGTTGAACGGGAAGAAGAAGGCAAAGCATACAAGGTTCAGCGGCCAGTGTACTATGTCTCCGAAGTCCTGACTCCTTCCAAGCAGAGGTATCCCCACTACCAAAAACTTATCTACGGGATTTACATGACTGCCAAGAAGGTGGCTCATTATTTTCAAGACCACTCGGTGTCTGTCGTTTCTGATGCTCCGTTGTCGGAAATCCTCCACAATCGGGATGCATCGGGCCGAGTGGCGAAGTGGGCAATGGAGATGTTGTATTGCGACATCAAGTTCGAGGCCAAGAAAGCTATAAAGTCTCAAGCTCTGGCTGACTTCATAGCAGAATGGGTAGAACAACAGCAACCGACCCACATCTACTCGGCTCATTGGACAATGTTCTTCGATGGGTCCAAGATGTTGAATACCTCCGGCGCTGGCGTTGTGATCATATCGCCAAAGGGTGACAAATTCAAGTATGTGTTGCAGATACACTTTGATTCCTCCAACAACGAGGCAGAGTATGAAGCTCTCCTTTATGGACTGCGCATGGCCATCGCACTCGGCGTCCGTCGCCTGATGGTCTATGGCGATTCGGATTTGGTGGTTAATCAAGTGATGAAGGAGTGGGACGTCAGAAACCCCACCATGACCACATACTGCAATGCAGTGAGGAAGCTCGAGAAAAAGTTTGAAGGTCTAAAACTCCACCATGTTCCGCGACTAAAAAACCAAGCAGCTGATGAGTTGGCAAAACTCGGATCCACTCGGAGACCAGTCCCGAGTGACGTCTGCCTCGAGCACCTCCACCTTCCTTCAGTTAAAGAAGATCCTTTCACAGAGGAACCATTCAACCAAAGAGCTCGACAGATCCGACTGAAGTCGAAGTACCTGTTGTGGTTGATTTGATCATGGAGATTCTTGCTGTCATCCCCGATTGGACTGTGCCGATCATTGCATACATCCTGAGGCAAGAATTACCAGAAGATGAAGTCCAAGCTAGACAGATCGTCCGCAGGTCAAAGTCGTTCACTGTCATTGATGGCCAGTTGTACAAAGAAAGCGTTTCAAGCGTCCTTCAACGATGCATCTCCCCTGAGGAGGGACAGTTAATCCTGGAAGAAATTCACTCGGGAACCTGCGGTCATCACGCCTCCTCGAGGGCAATCGTCGCCAAAGCATTCAGAGCTGGCTTCTTCTGGCTGCAGGCGAATGAAATGGCGAAAGATATGGTCGACCGGTGTGAAGGCTGTCAGTTCTACTCTAACAAGTCCCACAAGCCAACATCTGCGTTGAAGACAATTCCTCTTGTTTGGCCGTTTGCAGTATGGGGATTAGATACAGTCGGTCCATTCAGGACAGGCCAAGGGGGATTCACACATCTGTTGGTGGCAGTCGAAAACTTCACAAAGTGGATTGAAGCCAAACCCATCAAGAAGCTCGACGCCCTTACGGCCATCAAGTTTGTCAGGGACATCATCTCCAGATTCGGGGTACCTCACAGCATAATCACTGACAACGGAACAAACTTTGACTCGGACAGATTCAAAAGTTTCTGTACAGGCCAAGGTATCCGAGTGGATTTTGCATCTGTGGCGCATCCCCAAACAAACGGGCAAGCAGAGCGGGCGAATGGACTTATTCTGCAAGGTTTGAAGCCTCGACTCCTGCGAGAAGTGGGACATGCCGTCGGCGCATGGGTCACCGAGCTACCTTCGGTGCTTTGGGGTCTCCGCACAACCCCAAATAGATCTACAGGGCGATCCCCGTTCTTCCTCGTTTACGGAGCAGAGGCAGTCCTTCCGAGTGACTTGCTTCACAACGCTCCCCGAGTTGAACTCTTCTCCGAAGCTGAAGCAGAGCAAGCAAGGCAAGACGGAGTGGATCTTCTAGAGGAGGAGCGCGAGATGGCACTGACACGCTCAACCATTTACCAACAAGATCTGCGGTGCTTTCACGCGCGACACGTCAGGAGTCGTACATTCCAAGCACGCGACCTGGTGCTCCGAGTGGATCAACAGAGACCTCACAAGTTGGCTCCCGCCTGGGAAGGACCCTTCATCATCTCCATGGTGCTGAACAACGGAGCATATCGACTCTACAACATCAACAGGGAAACGGACGAGCCGCGAGCATGGAACGGAGATCTCCTCAAGCGCTTCTACACGTGACCGTCGACTGAAGCAATGTAAAGAACAAGTATCGGTGAAGTAATACAAAGCAGATTGAGTTTTTTCCAGATTCAAAATCCTTCCGCATTCGCAGACTCCGGTTTAAAAAAAAACTTAGCTGCGATCCAGAATCGCCTAAGTATTAACTTTCTCCGAGTGTGCACTTAACGTCACGCTCGGGGACTTAGCTGCGATCCAGAATCGCCTAAGTATTAACTTTCTCCGAGTGTGCACTAAACGTCACACTCGGGGACTTAGCTGCGATCCAGAATCGCCTAAGTATTTACTTTCACCGAGTGGGCACTAAACGTCGCACTCGGGGACTTAGCTGTGATCCAGAATCGCCTAAGTATTAACTTTCTCCGAGTGTGCACTAAACGTCACACTCGGAGACTTAGCTGCGATCCAGAATCGCCTAAGTATTAACTTTCTCCGAAGTACGCACTTAACGTCGCACTCGGGGACTTAGCTGTGATCAAGAATCGCCTAAGTACAAACTTTCTCCGAGTGTGCACTAAACGTCGCACTCGGGGACTTAGCTGCGATCCAGAATCGCCTATGTATTCACTTTCTCCGAGTGTGCACTTAACGTCGCACTCGGGGAATTAACTGCGATCAAGAATCACCTAAGTACAAACTTTCTCCGAGTGTGCACTAAATGTCACACTCGGAGGCTTAGCTGCGATCCAGAATCGCCTACGTATTACCTTTCTCCGAGTGTGCACTTAACGTCTACGTGCACTCGGGGACTTAGCTGTGATCAAGAATCGCCTAAGTACAAATTTTCTCCGAGTGTGCACTAACCGTCGCACTCGGGGACTTAGCTCCGTTCAAGAATCGCCCTAGTACAAACTTTCTCCGAGTGTGCACTAAACGTCGCACTCGGAGACTTAGCTGCGATCACGAATCGCCTAAGTACAAACTTCCTCTGAGTGTGCACTTAACATCGCACTCGGAGACTTGTCTGCGATCAAGAATCGCCTAAATAGAAAGCTTCCTTCGAGTGTATCTCACTGATCCACTCGGAGGCTTAGCAGACCCTCATTGAGGCTCATGTAGATGTCAAGACAACTGACAATTACATGAGTAGCAGAACCTCATTGAGGCTCATGTAGATGTCAAGACAACTGACAATTACATGAGTAACAACTGGCTCCGAGCACGACCTTAGAGTCGCACTCGAAGACTTAGCCGCGATCACGAATCGCCTAAGTACACAATTGCCTTCGAGTGTATCCTACAGATCCACTCGGAGACTCAGCAGACCCTCAATGAGGCTCATGCAGATGTCAAGACAACTGACAATTACATGAGTAGCAGAACCTCATTGAGGCTCATGTAGATGTCAAGACAACTGACAATTACATGAGCAACAACTCGCTCTGAGTACGACCTGACAGTCGCACTCGAAGACTTAGCAGCGATCACAAATCGCCTAAGTACTCGATTGCCTTCGAGTGTATCCTCCAGATCCACTCGTAGATTCAGCAGACCCTCAGTGAGGCTCATGCAGATGTCAAGACAACTGACAATTACATGCTCCGCATGTTTTCCATTGGCTTCACCAAGAAACGCCAAACAAAAACCACGAGCCAAAATCGTGTCAACAATTCTTTGGCAAAAGAAGAGCAAAAGATTCAATTCAAATTCAAAGTTCGTCTAAAGATAGTTGGTTCGGTGTAGATCAAGCTTATCCACACCGAACCACGAATGTGACGGCCAACAGCAGTGGCCAAAGTTTCATACAGCTAACACTCGGCATACCGAGGTAAAAGTTTTCTTAAACGTCGTCAGGACTGGCACTGGGACTGGCAGGCTCCACAAAAGTGTCGAGGTCGATCCCGTCTGCGATGCGAGTGGCGCTCTCAAGGAAGGTCTCCATGAAACCTTCGAATCGAAGCTTTTTGGTGTTGGCGACTTGCAATGCCTTCAGCTTCTCTTCGCGAGCCTCCTTGCAGTGCACTCGGACCAGCGACAGCGCCACGTCCGCACCACAGCGAGCCGCAGATTTCTTCCATGCCTGCACTCGGTTCGGGACCTCCTCCAGCCGAGTCATCAAACCTTCCATCTCTTGCCGAGACTCGTCTTCAGGCCAAAGCTCCTTGTCGATTCGGCCGACGACCTCTCTCAGTCGACCGATGAAAGGTCCCACTTTTCCTAGGCGAATGTGCGCTCGGAGCAGGTCTTGATTGGCGTCCTCGCCGAGTGGAACATTCGGAAGAATCGACCGCTCAACGTCAGCTGCCTTAGCCTCAGCGTCCATGCAAAAATCTGCAGAGACAGGTTAAGCACAGAGTGAAATACACAGTCAAGAAGCACTCGGAAAAACAGAACTTACCTTCGAGAAGCGCTATCATCTTCCTTGCCCAGTCACTGACGTAATTCTCCTGTGCTATGCATCGCCTGTTCAACACCTGCATCTGTCCCATCAGCTCGGTCCTTTGTTTCCCCATTTTCTCCACTTCAGCCGCCAATGCCTTGTTTGCCTCACGGGATTCCTCCAAGGATTTTTCTCGTTCAGCCAGAACATCCTTCAGATCAGCCAAGGCAAGCATTGCTGCATCCAGTTCCGCAGCAAACTGAACCTTTTCAGCCCTCAAAGTCTCGTACGCTGATCCCATCTCGCAAGTTTTCTGCAAGTCAGCGCCAAGAGACGATCAGACAAATTCAACAAGGACAACAATAAAAATTCGAAGTTCTTCAGACCCCTGCCGACGCAAGCAGTCGACAGCTGTCTCAGGGACTACACCCAGTGGGTTCACTAAGAGTGACCCCACTGGCATGAAGCTCAAACAGGCCCGCCCTATTGAGATACATAACAACAAAAAAGCCTATGAGGTTACTACTACCCGACCTGAGTAAAATTACTCTCGGGGACTCATCCAGTAGGTGCAATCAGAGTGCCCCCACCGGTAACATTCGAAAAGATTAGTTTTGATCTCATCAAGTTAAAGAAAATGTATATAAAGACAACTGCTGGTGCAAGCACTCGACAGAAGTCTCGGGGACTACACCCAGTGGGTTCACTAAGAGTGAACCCACTGCAAAATAATCATACGGTATCCGAGTACATTGCTTAAACACCCAGTGGGTTACAAGAGGAAAGTAAATACTTATTAGCCCACTTACTCGGATATCGTCCCGGAGTTCCAAGCTTCGCTTGTACACAGACGTGATGGAGTCGTACGCTCTCTTGGCGTCACCCGCCATCAACTCCGCCTGCACCATGGCCTCCTTGGCAGCTCCCACCTGATCTTCCGGGAGGCGCCGGGCGGCGTACTGGACAGTCGACAGACCTAGCACCACAACAGAATCCTTGGGCATCCCAAGTCCTGCTCCAGTCGGTTCAGCAGTGATAAGTGCCGTTTCAGTCGACGGCATCGTCTCAGTTGGTGGCGCGTCCATGGCAGGAGTAGTAACCGGTGGAACAGCCTCAAGGACAGGCACCGGAGCTTGCTTGGGCCTCTCCTGGTCGTCCTCCTCTACGGGAATCACCTCTGAAGGAAACCCGACCGAACGATGTGAGATCACAGGAAAAAAAACAAGACCAAAGACATAATTCATGATGCAATAATGTAAAGCTCTCGGAATCGCCACGACGCACCTGGCTGGGATGTGACAACATTATCCATGTCCATGGGATCGTCCCCCTGGCGTGGTGGAGAGGTGGCGGAGGTGGCAGCTCTGTCGAGTAAAATTCATTCTACCGATAAGCATGAGTTCAATCAAATACTGGAAGAAGATGGAAGAACAATGCACTTACGATGAGGCGACGGGAACGACGATCCTCATCCGCGGCAAAGCCTTCCGAGGCTTGGATCCACTCGGTTTGGCCACCTTAGAGGGCTGGCCCGCGGGCTCAGCAGCAGAGTCCCTGGTCCTCTTTGTGCTCCGAGCACTCGGAACCACGGGAGCAGCTGGCGAGGCACTCGGAACCACAGGGACGGCTGGCGGAGCACTCGAGGCCGCTGGCGGAGCACTCGAGGCCGCTGGAGGAGCCGACGGAGCCACGGGTTCGTGGCGGCGTTTGGTTCGAGGCTCTAGAGGTGGCTGTGGCGAGTTCTGCTCCTCATCTTCCCCCTCTTCTTCTTCGGACTCCTCCTCCGTCTCCCCACTGTCGGAGACGTACTCGACGCTCTCCACGCTGCCCTCCTGGCTGCCTTCCTCCTCCTCGGCCGGATTTCCGTTCGAGACAGGAGAAAACCAGTTGGTCCACGCCTGCACGAGATACAGTCGACAACATCAGATGTCAGACAGTAATACGAGAAAAAGAGATAAATCTAAGACAATTGGGTGCACTCGACAAGTTATACTCACCTCATTCGGAGGAGGGTTGTCCGCGCGGAAGGGCTTCACTCGCCGGGATCCTCTGGGATTATCGCAGGCGCTTGTGATGTTGAGGACCCACGACGCCACCAGCTCCCCGGTCACGCACTCGGGGTTAGTCCGAGTGGAGTCCTGAGGCCCCGTGTAGTGCCACATGGCGTGGTGTCGAGCTTGCAGAGGCTGGATACGCCGACCCAGAAAAACCCCCAGCAAATCTATGCCAGTGACTCCCTTTCGGACGACCTCTACAAGCGCTTCGACCAGAGGCTGGATCTGGATCTTCTCCATCTTCGTGAGCGTGAGTTTCCTAGGCGGAGCCGGTCGGTCTAAGCTAAAAGGTGGTAGTCCACTGGTGGCATTCGGACTAGCAACGTCCTGGCAGTAAAACCAAGTCGACTGCCAGTTCCTAACAGATTTAGACAGCTGAAGAGCGAGATAGCTACTTTTACTTTTCTTTTGAAAGCCTAAGCCTCCGCAGAGCTGGAGGAGGTGAGTTTTGTCATCCGACTGGCTCAGCCTTTTTATGGTTTGGAATCTAGCAGAGAAGATGTGCTTAAAAAGCCCCCAATGGGGAGGACAGCCGATAAAGCACTCGCATAGCACGACGAAGGCAGAGAGATGGGCTATTGCGTTGGGAGGAAAATGGTGGAGCTGCGCCCTGAAGTGGTTCAATATACCAATGAAGAAGGGATGAGGAGGCAGAGAGAAGCCTCGGTGCACATGACTGAGCAGCAAGACGCGCTCCCCCTCCTGGGGCGCCGGCTCAGTCTCGCCCTCCGCCAGCAACCTCCACGTCTTGTGCTCGATCATGCCGTGCTCCACCAGCTCCAGCATGTCCTCCTCCGTCACCGTGGAGGGGAGAAAACCCCCTGGATCCAACCCGCCGGCAGTGCTCGCTGCCGCCGCTGAGCAGGAGCTGCCGCCTTCCCCTTCTTCTTCCGCGCCTCGAGCTTGCTCGTCTGCCCCTTTGTCATGGTGGAGGCTGCAGACCCGCAGGGAAGAAGGAGAAGGAAAGAGCTTGTGATGCGCAGGAGGTGGCGAGAGAAGCGGAGCAAGTGCGAGCTATCAGGCGAGTGCAACGAAAAAACCTCGCTGTAGAGGTTTAAATAAGGTTCTGACTGGGTCACTAGCAGGTGGCCCCGAAATATTATCCCCCGACCGGTCGCTGCGATATTAGTGGAGGAGATGAAGGCGCGGAAATCGAGGCGACAGATACTACTCGATTACGATGTCGTCACCCCCGCCGAGCGCGCGGCAACCGAAATTGGAGGATCCCGGAAAATACACCGCTGTCAGTTGACTCGTCACGTCAAAAGATACCACGGAAGCACTCGGACCCTGACGGTTCGTTTTACAAATACATCCACTCGGATCGATCACTGGTCAAGAAGATAAAATGGATCGAGGCAAACAACGCCAAAGTCGCATCCGTACCAGTCGGATCCGTACTCCGAGCATCGCTTCGTCGTTCCAACCCCAATCCATTCGGGGACTAATGATGGGGTTATAGTCCTAGGGTAGGGTCATAGGCCTGCCATATGAGTCCTACCCAAGGACTACCCTTCATAAGGGATAAGGCCCTTAGTCAGTTCCGACTGAATTAAGGACTTCCCATCATCCAGTCGGTGACGATTCCTCCATCATCCAGTCGGAGACGAGCATTCGGAGCATATCGAACTTACCGACTGGATTCCACTCTGTGCATCGTAACCCCCCTGGAGGGCAACGGTCATACGTTTCCATGTACCTTTATTAGCATTTAAGACATACGTTACCTGTAACGTAGGCATTTATTCGCCACTACTCCATCCCTGTGCACCGAACCGTTGTGAAGGGCAGCGCATTCTATATAAGCCGCCCTTCCCCACTGGTGCAGGGGTTAGCAATTCACTCAAATCCATATTCCACTCGACAACAAGCTCCCAAGAGCACTGAGACGTAGGGCTTTTACCTCCACCGTAGAGGGGCCTGAACTCATACAACCTCGACGTACCTAAGGCTCTGCCCATCCTTTCGTATCCTACACATCTACTGTCAGACTTATACCCACGACATCAGTTGTCTTGTGCTGAGACATTTCTATGTGACATTGCAGGTCCTTTCCCAACATGTATCGGCTCCGAGCCAAGGACAAGATTAAGATGGCAATCAAGCGTGGGTTCAGCGACGAGGACGAGGAGGAAATGACACAGATGTCAGACGCAATGAACTTAAAGGAGGCCACTCTTGCGGACAAGATCACAAAGGAAGCTTTGTCTAAGGTTATGGCTCATGGCTCACAGGGAAGCCTCTGCCCTGACAGCTGCCCCGCGGACCGCGACAGCTCCCTTCCCTGTCCTGGAGAACGCCACAGGCCCGACCCCTACCCTCAAAACTGCCCCGACCTTCGCCCTGGTCCGAGCCATCCACTAAATCTGGTATAAAAATATCTTTAGTTTCTTTCTAAATACATGTAGGTAGATGGTAAATAATCTAGCAGGAATAAATGATGAGGCTTCTCTCTTTTAACTATACTCTGCGTATGTATGGTGGTTTGGATGTTACCTGGCTTCATGACTTTCGATGTCTTCTGAATATATCTAATTTTCATTTTAATAGGTTTACATGATGTGTGATCTCTTTTGCATTCTTCACAGGCGAAAGAACTGTTGTACAGATGGGCAGTTAGCACAAGGCAAAGATTTTAGGAGAATGTTCGCATCAACAGGGTTTTTCAATTTCCTTTTGTTTTCAGTTCCCTTCCTTATGATGATCAGTCACAAACCTTAAAATGTAGCTGAGTTTTTTTCATTGAAACTGGCTGAAGGGGACCGGTAAATGGTAAGGGGAGACGTTTTCCCGTGGTATGTGAATCAAATCTTGTGGTTACGATGGGATGGCTTTATCTTGTTCTGTAACAGGGGAAACATGTACATGTGTGATCACTCAGAGATGTCGTGGTGGCCGTGTATGATTTCGTGTTTATGTGAGATGATCGTATGGTTTTCTGTTGTCGAGGAAAACCCATCATATCCAGTCGGTCTGCATCTGTTGTGACGACGTAGAAGGCGTGTTTGATAAGAGAAAATCCTATTGTGTTTACATATGAAACGCCTGTACGTCGCCTCACCAATATCTGCAGCGCCGCCGTCGCGCCCGCGCGTGCGCTCCTCGCCTCCGGCCATCGCATCGTCGCCCCGCCCTCGCCATCGAGCTCGAGCTCATGCATCCCTCCTCAGAGGCGTACTATCATTGGGCCCGCGGAGAAGAGGCGGAGGGGGCCAAGTGTAGTCGGGGTTGTCGCGGCTAAGGAAGTGTCAGAGTCAACGGGGGAGAGAGAGAGGGGGAGAGAGATGTAAGCAGGAAGAAAGATGTGAGGGGCTGACATGTGGAACCCTTGGCCACGTCAGCGTATTGTCCATGTAGATATGCCATGTGGACCCGACAGCTGGGCCAGCACTGTCAGTTTTCCTATTACTCGCGCGTCACAGCTCGTTTAGTGCTTTTTGTTACTCACTTGTCACACAAGTGATTGTCTTTCGTTATTCTCTGCAAAGATGGTGGTATTGGAGTACCATAGTCACAAATATGATGGTTTTCAGCAATTTACTCTCGCAGAGGAGCTATTCACCCATTTAGACTTTTGTATTTTCGTTTTCCTTGATCTGACCATTCCTGACACACTCGAAGCTTGTGAACCTTTGCTGCTTCATAATAAATGAAGGAGGGGAAACCCCTCTTTTTGAAAAAAGCCGGTGCGACGGCCGAACGGTCGGGCCGGTCTTGCGCGGCTGCGCCCCTGCACTGCTGCCGCCCGTATTGCCGGTGCTTGCCCCCGTCGACCGTCCGCATCGTCAGTGCCCGCCCCCGTCGGCCGCCCGCTTCGCCGGTTCCAGCCTCCGCCTGTGATCCTCGTCGCCTTCTGCCATGGCTGGGCTCGCGTGTATACAAGTGTTGCAAGCTTTATCTAAAAAAGCTTCAACCATGGACAGAGAAAACTTCAATCGGCTATGCCCAGCAAGGAAAGCTGCAACCGTAGTTGCATTTTGCTACTACCGACTAACTTTTTTGCTACATCCATCAAGGTGGACCTACGACCCAATGACGACTGCAACAATTTTTTGCTGCAACCGTAGTTGCATTTTGCTACTACCGGCGAATTTTTTTGCTACATCCATTGAGGCGGTGTTGCGACCTCGCGACTACGACGGTGATGATTTTGCTGCAACCAGATTTTTGCTGCATCCGTGGTGAAAATTTGCTACATCGCTGCTTGTTTTTGCTATCATCGATGATTTTTGTTGCATGGCTCAATCTGACGGTCAACACGGTTCGATCTACGGCTCGCACGCAGCAAGGCAAATAGAAGCTCGCAGCCACCGTAACTCGGACTGAAACTGAACTGAATTCCACCGTAACTCGGACCTGTCGAAACAAAATAGCCAACGCAGGGCATGGATCCATACGGAAGTTCCTCCCTCCCCATTCTCCATCATCGATCTCTGCTTCCTTAGTTCCGCCGCCTCCCCATTCTCCTTCATCGATCTCTGCCTCCTTAGTTCCGCCGCCCTCTCCAGCAACCAAAGTAGTTCGTTTGTCGAGCTAGCGCCGGCCATGGCCGTCCTCAAGCGACCTGCCGCTGTCCTCGACGCCGGCCACGGCCACGCGACGGCCGCTCAACATCGACAATCGCCGTCGTGCTGCAAGAGGAGCCGCGCCTCCATCGGGAGCACCGACGACTACGAGAAGGTGGCCTGCCTAGGGAAAGGCGGCTTCGGCGTCGTCCACAGGATGCGCCACCGCGTCACCAAGAAGAACGTGGCCGTCAAGTTCCTCTCCTCGCCCGACGACACCGACGTCGTCAAAGATCTTGAGCAGGAGGCACGATTCCTCGAGGCCTGCGACGGAAACCCCTACGTCGTCGGCTTCGAGGGCCTGGTGTGCGACCCAGCAACCGGCGACACCGCAGGCCTCGTCATGGAGTACGTCGAGGCGTCGAGCCTCTGGTCTTTGCTGTGGGACAGGCGCGAGCGCGACGACCCGCCGCTCCCGGAATCCACGGTGCGCGACTTCATGTGGAAGCTCCTGACCGGTGCCGACAAGATGCACGAGCACGACCGCCACATCGTCCACCGCGACATCAAGCCAGCCAATATCCTCGTCGGGAAAAACCTGGAGCTCCTTAAGATTTGCGACCTCGGGCTGGCCATGTCCATGGCCGACTGGCCGCCGTACAACCGGGCCGGCACGGCGTCCTACATGGCGCCCGAGATGATCCTGGGGAAGAAGGACTACGAAGCGGTCGTGGATACGTGGTCCATCGGCTGCGTCTTTGCCGAACTGCTCACCGGCAAGACGCTGTTCAATGGCTACCTCGAAGATGACGACGAAGACGAGACAACGAATGACATAAGGCAGCTGTGGAGCATCTTCTGTGTGCTCGGGATGCCGGACGAGAGGACGTGGCCGGAGTTCAAGTCGCTGCCGCTCACCGCCGACGTGCTGAAACGGCTACCAGCGGGGTACAAGCACAGCCGGCTCCGGTATTTGTTCCCTGAAGACAAGCTGTCCGAGGAAGGATTCCAGGTGTTGCAAGGGCTCCTCACGTGCAACCCCAACGAGCGACTGACGGCAGCCGACGCGCTGAAGCACCCATGGTTCGATGCTCCTCGTTCCGCCGACGCCGCCGCTGAGAAGCTCGACTCTCTGTCGTTTCTGAAAGAGAAGACACCAAGGATCAAGTTCATCCCTCCGGCGATGCCACGACAGAAGAATCTACACAAAATTCCAGTTGCCGTGTGGAACGCAGCGCAACGAGTGTAATTAGACTATGTAGATCAGTATTCAGAGATGTAAATGTGCTTGGATGATCGTTAATGTTGGCCTGCTTTTCTGAATTCTATGAGTCACCATGCGCATGTTCAGAGAATCAGAGATGTGTAATTATGAGGCTGTGTTCAGAGATCCATTAAAGTGCTGACATGTTGTTTACATGAACAGTTGTTATTGAGTCATAGTGCACACTTTATGCTGTTTTTCCAAAATCCAGAACTGATGATAAACATGTACTAGTACAACCTCATACAGTTCAGTGTATGTGTTTCCACCATCTTCTCCTTATGCAAATTCAGTTAGTTTTGAAATACTCCCTCCGTCCTAAAATAAACGTCTTTAGCTTAGTACAATTTTATGCTAGAGCTAGTACAAAGTTAAGACAATTATTTTAGGCAGAGGAAGTAGATAGGAAAATCAAGTATGTCCTCTATTTCGGAAATTGCACCATCGGAATGCATGGATTGAGTACTTAATTTCTACCGGATCGTCAACACATTAGTGGCTAAAAATCAAACCCCCCCACTTGGAGGTGTCCTGCTTCCTCGTATGTGTCATAGATTTCCTGAATTGTTGCAATTGTTTTGGACAGTTTGGTTAAGAACAATATTTTTTGGCTAAGTAAAAAATCTTATCCACGGAGGTTCTAGCAATCCTCCTGAAATCTCTTTCTGGTTTGATTTTGCATTTCTTCGTTTGTGTACATAATTGGCTAACAATATTCTTAATTAATTTAACATGGTGGATTATTATTTTTATCTCCTTTCTCTCAATGCTACAAAATATCATAGCTAAGTCACAACAATGGTCCACAGTCTTTTGTTTTTTTAGTCGAAACCGTAGAACAATTGTTCTACAGTAGTTTTCATTTATAAATTATGTATAGAAGTTAAAGTTACAATAGAAATCAACCAATTTCAGCTCTAGGAAACATAATAAAAATTGTATTACATTTACTGATCTATCCGAATTCTGATTTTCTCTGCCTTGATGGGCTTTGCGGGGAGCTGGGTTGCCCATAGTCCCTCTTTCGGATAGTGCTTCCATGTTTCCAAGTGTGGTGGTGCTGCTCTGAAAATCTTATCATTCATCACACACGAAATACCCCAACATCCCATATACTATATAACTAAACTTTCTAGGATTGAAGGCCTCACAATCAATTGAGGTCTTCAATTGAAATTTGGTCACCCAATTTTGACTAGATCAATAATTCTCAAAACTCTCTCATTTAATTTAATATACAATACACTATGCTTCCTAATTTTTAAATCTTCACAAATAATTGAAATTTAGAATTCGGTCACCCGATTTTGACCGGGTCAACAATCTCTAAATGAGCATTCTCATCCAATTCTTTTAATTCACATGCTTCCTAATTTTGGAGCTTTCACATTTGATTGATGTATAAAATTTTGAATTTGGTTCACATTCTGATGGGATCGACGATTACTCAAATCAAATCCCCCCACTCAGAGGTGTCCTGCTCAGAGTTCAGAAATCCTTATACCAATTCTGTGTTTTTATATTACTGTTTATCTATGTTCCTCTGCGATGCAACTCGCGTACAACTTACCTTGTTAAATGTACTTCTGATCAGATCTTGTGATCTGCAATTACTGTGTTGTATTCAGATTTGAGTTACACTGTTGTTTATCTAATCAAATCCAGGAGCATGTTTGTTAGTATTCCACCATATCTTCAGTTATCCACATGGGCAATGGACAGACAAATTAACTCGATTTTCAATAATTAGTGCCACAATTGTTTCCTTGATTCTTCTGTTTTAACCGAGTTTAATAAAAGGATTGGATCTTGTTAAACATGGAATCTACGTGTACTTTGCATTTGTGTTACAATCAGGTCCAGAAGCACATAGTTGTCGCAGCTTAGTATTGTGTCATCAGATATGCAATTTTTATCCGTTTGTCTCTGAAGTACAGTATCTGTTCTTTAGGTCTGCAGTTATCTTGTGCTGAGACATTTCTATGTGGCATTGCAGCTCCTTTCCCAACATGTATCGACTCCGAGTCAAGGACAAGATTAAGATGGCAATCAAGCGTGGGTTCAATGACGAGGATGAGGAGGAAGTGATACAGATGTGAGACCCAATGAACTTAAAGGAGGCCACTCTCGCAGACAAGATCACAAAGGAAGCTTTGGCTAAGGTTATGCCTCACAGAAAAGCGTCTGCCCTGACAGCTGCCCCGCGGACCGCCACAGCTCCCTCCCCTGTCCTGGAGAACGCCACAAGCCCAACCGCTACCCTGGAGACTGCCCCGACCTTCGCCCTGGCCCGAGCCATCCACTAAATCTGGTATAAAAATATCTTCAGTTTCTTTCTGAATACATGTAGGTAGATGGTAAATAATCTATCAGGAGTAAAGGATGAGGTTTCTCTCTTTTAACTATACTCTGCTGATTATGGTGGTTTGGATGTTACTTGACTTCAAGACTTTCGATGTCTTTTGAATATATCTAATTTTCATTTTAAAAGGTTTACATGACGTCTGATCTCTTTTGCATTCTTCGCAGGCGAAAGGACTGTTGTACAAATGGGCAATTGGCACAAGGCAAAGATTTCAAGAGAATGTTCCCATCAACCGGGTTTTTCAATTTCCTCTTGTTTTCAGTTCCCTTCCTTATGATGATCAGTCAGAAACCATAAAATGTAGCTGAGTTTTTTTGCATTGAAACTGGCTGAAGGGAACTTGTAAATGGTAAGGGGAGACGTTTTCCCGTGGTATGTGAATCAAATCTTGTGGTTACGATGGGATTGTTAGGTTGATCTCCTCCCGAATGGGCCCAACGGCCCACCGGACCTTGATCCATGCGCCCTGATCGGGGGCGCCCAACCCATTATGGTTGGTCGACCCCTGTGACCCGCGATATATAAAGGACGGTCGAGTGCCGGGGCACGACTTACGAGGTTTGCCACCGCCACACTCCCACGTACAAACCCATCCGATCCAGGGTTAGCGCGGTGCTCCCGAGAAGCACCACCCATGCCACACCCATCTCTCCTTCCACACCGTCGTCACCACCTCACGATGGACGCCGGCGGGAGCTCATCGAGTTCCGAACAAGGTAAAGTACGGGTACTACCGGATTCATCTAAGCCTAGAGGATCCACGGATCTATCAATGGTATCAGAGCCACTAGGCATTAGATGCATTTCGGTTGAAAGAAAACGAAAGCGAAAAGATTTTCCCATCCCCGATATGAACCCGAGAAGGGCAAAGTTCAAAGGAAAAAGAAAGCCTCACCGGAGCCCTCTGCGGCAACGAGCGCCGCCGCAAGGCCGCACGTGTTCCTCTCGATCCCCACACGCATCGGCAAGCCGAGGTGTGGGGAAGAAGAACGTACCTCCTCGGAGGAAAAGAACGGATCTGGTTAGATTCAAAAGTCAAACAAAAAAATGCAAAGACATGGCGAAGAAATCCACCCCTCCTGGGGCAAGGGGCGCCAGCACCGAGCCGTTTGACGGCGGCACGTTTACCCTAGAGGTGCTCGCGCACGCTGGCAAAGGGGACGGAGACGACGCCATCGCGTCGCGCATCCGGTGCCTCTCTGGTCGTGGTGGTGCAAGGCAATACGGAAAAGGAAAAGGGGAGCTGAGCCGCAGCCGACAGCTCGACGGGGAGCACCCACCGCAATGCGTGTGCGCAGCCGGCGAGGGGAAGGCCATGGCTCAGGGAGGAAGAAGTATGGAGCATGGCGCGCGCGGCATGGGACCTTTCGGTCGCCACTGCCGACGGCCAGATCTGGGCCCTCCTCGGCGGGGCAAGGCAGCGCCGCGCGAGGGATCACCGAGAGTTGGCTAAGAGGCGAGCGGCGTGAACGCCACACCTCCAGAGTGACCGGCGCGGGAGGGAGGACCAAGGGTGCACACGGGAGGGAGGTTTTAGACCTCGCCGCCAGCGGCCGATGCCATCCCTGGCCAAGGGTCGCTCGGGAATGGAAGGGGTCGCATCGAGAGGAGGCAGGAGAGCGAGCAGCGCTCGAGGGGGAAAATGAGAGGACGGTTTCGGCTGGGGCATCCTGATACGTCTCCATCGTATCTACTTTTCCAAACTCTTTTGCCCTTGTTTTGGACTCTAATTTGCATGATTTGAATGGAACTAACCTGGACTGACGCTGTTTTCAGCACAATTGCCTTGGTGTTGTTTTTCTGCAGAAATGAAAGTTCTCGGAACGTCCTGAAAATTTACGGAGAATATTTCTGAAAAATATGAAAAATACCTGCGCAAAGATCCACCGGAGGGGATGGGCCAGTGGGCCACAAGCCCTGTAGCCGCCGCCCACCTGGTGGCGGCTAGCAAGCTTGTGGGGCCCACGTGGCTCTGCCGCCCCCAAACTCAGCTCTATAAATTCACTTTCGTCACAGAAAAAATTAGGAGAGAAGATTTCGTCGCGTTTTGCGATACGGAGGTGCCGCCACATCCTGTTCTTCATCTGGAGGGAAGATCTGGAGTCCGTTTTGGGCTCCGGAGAGGGGAAATGGTCGCCATCGTCATCATCAACCTTCTTCCCTCTCCAATTCCATGAAGCTCTTCATCGTTCGTGAGTAATCTATTCGTAGGCTCGCTGGACGGTGATGAGTAGGATGAGATCTATCATGTAATCGAGTTAGTTTTGACGGGGATTGATCCCTAGTATCCACTATGTTCTGAGATTGATGTTGTTACTACTTTGCCATGCTTAATGCTTGTCACTAGGGCCCGAGTGCCATGATTTCAGATCTGAAATTATTATGTTGTCACCAATATATGTGTGTTTTAGATCCAATCTTGCAAGTTGTAGTTACCTACTATGTGTTATGACCCGGCAACCCCGGAGTCACAATAACCGGAACCACTCCCGGTGATGACCATAGTTTGAGGAGTTCATGTGTTCACCAAGTGCTAATGCGTTGGTCCGGCTCTTTATTAAAAGGAGAACCTTAGTATCCCATAGTTTCCATTTGGACCCCGCTGCCACGGGAGGGATGGACAATAGATGTCATGCAAGTTCTTTTCCCTAAGCACGTATGACGACACACGGAATGCATGCCTACATTACATTGACGAACGGGAGCTAGCCACATATCTCTCAGTGTTATAACTGTTGCATGATGAATATCATCCAAACAAATCACCGATCCATTGCCTACGAGTTTGTCCCACTGCTGCTGTTACTTGTTTTGCTCTTCTGTTGTTACTACTGTTGCTGCTGCTGTTACTTGTTTTGCTCTTTTGCTGTTACTACTGTTGCTGCTGCTGTTATTTGCTTTGTTGTGCTGTTGTTACTACTGTTGCTGTTGCTGTTACTTGTTTTGCTTTGCTGCTGTCACTACTGTTGTTCCTTGCCACTGCTGCTACTCGTTACACTGCTGCTACCTGCTACAATAATTTTTCTCACACCGTTGCCGGGAAAGAATATTTCCTCTCCACAGGCAAGTTTTGGCGCCATTGATACAACCGTTAGGAATAGTCTGTCGTCAACAGATCGTTTCTGGCACCGTTGCTATCATACTACTTTGTTGTTGACACCTTGCTTGCAGATACTAAACTTTCAGGTGTGTTTGAATCTGACACATTCAGCTGCTAATACTTGAGAATATACTTTCACTTCCCGTCGTGTGAACCAACAAATTTGGGTTGAATACTCTACCCTCGAAAACTGCCTCGACCCCACGCGTTGGTGGGCTATTGCAAGACAATTTCTAATTGTTGAGCAATCGAGAACAACATTTTTCTACCCATTGCCAGGGATCTGCTAACACAGTCCGCCACGATTTTCTTCATGTGAGGAGCGCGGAGTGCCGTCGGATCCAGCAGACGACTCAGATCTCCCGCAGACGATTCAGTGCTCGGGCCTTTTGGGCCGCAGGGGATAGGACCGGCCCAGGCTGAGGCCGCAGGCCAGAGGCCGGCGGGAGCCGGGTCGAAAGAGGAAAGGGCCCGCGTCAGGCCGAGGCCACAAGCCAGCTGGGCCACTCGGCCGATTTCGGCCAAAGTTTCTTTTTTATTTCAAAGTTTCTGCGATTTTGTTCAGTTTCTCTGGGCATTTTTAGGCAGATTTTATGCACTATTTTCCTATGAAAATCTTGCTAAGAAAATAGAAAATAAAAAGTTCAAAGTTTCAGTAAATATAGACAGAAAAGTTATATTAATTTTTCTGCAAAGAAAAATAAAAGTTTCTGAAAATAAAAGGAGATTTTCAGAAAAAGAAAATATCATGAATTTTATAAAAGGGATTATAAAGTTCATGATAACATAATTTTTTTTTTGTAAAGTAGAAAAGTACATGAATTTTTTAAATTCACGTTTCCGCTGCTAAATGATATATGAAATATGGTTATGTTATTTTCCTGACTAACGTTGTTAATAACATAATCATCTTGCATTATTGGCATAAAAGATGCACTTATTTCTATCATTTTCCCAATGGTAATGTAGATTCATTTGCATAGGCAATTGTATGTTTATTTTAACCAACCTAATTAATGCATATAATTGTCGTACTGATCTCGCTTAAATTGTGATTTCAGGAGGTTTCCACCTAATGAGTTGCCTCAAGGACGTTCCTACACTCAAAGGTGATAATTACTCTGAGTGGAGGAAGAAAGTTGACATGGCTCTTGTCATTGCTGAGGCAGACTGGGTTCTGGAGGAACCGCAACCAGTTGAACCTCCACAGCCAGTCAGAAATGCTGCTGATGTTGATGAGGCTTGGGAGAAAAAGAAGTGGGATAGTGCCAATGAAGAGATGTCATACTCCATAAACAGCAGAAAGTGGATAAATACCAACAAAAATGTTTGGCATTTATAAAGAACACAATTGAGACCACCATTGTGGGCTCAATTGCAGAGTTTACTTCCGCAAGGGAGATGCTAACCAAGATAAAGAGCCAATTCACTAGCTCTTCTAAGACATATGCCACCCAGTTGATAAAACAATTGGTCACAGAGAGCTACACTGGAGGTGGCCATGGCATAAGAGAGCACATCCTATGGATGAGCAATACGACAGCCAAGCTCAAGCCCATGGATGCGGATCTGGAGATCAAACTAGCTCTCCTCGTCCACCTGGTCATGGCTTCGCTGTCAAAGGAATTTGAGACCTTTGTTGTGAACTACAACATGCAACCTGAAACATGGGACATAGAAAAGGTCATAGCCATGTGTTCACAGGAAGAGGAGAGAATCAAAGCTTCACATGATGGCTCCCTGAACTATGTGAAGGAAAAGAAAAATGTTTTCCATCCCAACAAAGGTTCTCCCTCAAAGCCACATGGCAAAGGTTATGTCAAAGCTCCCGCTCATTATCAGCAAAAGCCTATTCCAGTGGACAAGGACACTTGTCTCTACTGCAAGAAGACAGGGCACTACAAGAAGAATTGCCCTGCCTAACTAAAGGCCTTCATGGCAAAGAGAGGTAACGACATCGTTTCTTGTGTAAATGAATCTCTGTATTTAAAGTTTTCGAAATCTACTTGGTGGATTGACTCAGTAGCAACTGTTCATGTTGCAAACTCTTTACACGGATTCAGTTCGATGAGGACCATGCGTAGAAAAGAAAGAAGTATTGAAGTCGCAAATGGTGTCCAAGCAGAAGTTGAAGCTGTAGGTGACGTCTCATTGGAGCTAACCGAAGGATTCTAGCTTTTGCTTAGAGATGTACTATTCGTGCCTTCATGTAATAGGAATTTAATAAGTGTTTCATGCTTGGATAAAGACAATTATCAATGCTTTTTTGGACATGGCAAATGTACCATTTGGTACAATAATGATTATGTAGGCAATGCCTTCCTTCATAATGAGCTTTATCTGTTATCACTTCGTGAAAAAGTGAATTATGCAATAATGTAAATGAGCATAGTTCCTTGTCGAACAAAGAACAAAAGAAAATAAAGAGAACTCACGACTCCTCGAAATTATGGCACTTTCGCTTGGGCCATATTTCCAGGGGGAGAATAGAAATATTAGTCAAAAGTGAAATTCTTCCTCGGTTGGAGTTCTCTAACTTAGAACAATGCATCGATTGCATTAAAGGAAAGTATGTAAAACAGATAAAGAAGGGTGCAAACCGAAGCACAGGAACAATGGAAATTATTCACACTGATATTTGTGGACCATTTCCGGTGAAAAGTGTGGATGGTTATGATTCGTTCATAACATTCACAGATGATTACTCCTGCTTCGATTACATTTATCCAATCAAAGAAAGAAATGAAGCATTGGATAAATTCAAGATATTCAAAGCGGAAGTTGAAAATCAGCTAGACAAAAAGATAAAGATAGTGAGGTTTAACCGTGGGGGAGTACTACGGTCGACACACTCCATATGGCCAAGTCCCTGGACCTTTTGCACAGTTCTTGTAGGAGACTGGCATAGTTGCCCAGTACTCAATGCCGGGCGAGCCTCAGAAAAATGGGGTAGCTGAAAGGTGCAACCGTACCCTTATGGATATGGTGCGCATCATCATGAGTTACTCCGACCTGCCATTGGGATTGTGGATGGAGGCGCTTAAAACCGCCATTCACATTCTCAACAGAGTACCAAGCAAGTCGGTGCCCAAAACACCGCACGAGCTGTGGACAGGAAGAGTGCCATCCCTACAACACTTCAAGGTGTGGGGATGCCCAGCTGAGGCCAAAATGTTTAATCCAAACATTGGAAAGTTAGATCCAAAAATAGTGAGTTGCCATTTCATTGGCTACCCTGATAGATCAAAAGGTTTTCATTTCTACTGTCCAGAAAGATACACAAACTTTGTAGAAACGAGACATGCGGTCTTCTTAGAGGACGAAATGGTGAGGGGGAGCTTGGTGTTGCGGAACGTTACATGGAAAACAAAAAATTTCCTACGCACACGAAGACCTATCGTGGTGATGTCCATCTACGAGAGGAGATTAGATCTACGTACCCTTGTAGAACGCACAGCGGTAAGCGTTAAGAAACGCGGTTGACATAGTGGTACAGCTTCGTGATTCAAATCACCGTCGTCCCACGATCTGTCCCTGGAATGGTTCCAATCTAGTGTCGAACGGACGACACCTCCGCGTTCAGCACACGTACATCTCGACGATGATCTCGGCCTTCTTGATCTAGCAATCAAGACAGAGAAGTAGATGAGTTCTCCGGCATCATGACGGTGCTCCGGTGATGGTGACGATCTACTCCTGCAGGGCTCCGCCCGAGCTCTGCAGAAATCCGATCTAGAGATAAAACTATGTGGAATAGCCCTGAGTTGCACGTGGCAAAGTTGTGTCTCAAAAAGCCCTAAACCACCACTATATATAGGAGGAGGGGAGGGGCAAGCCTTGAGGCACAAGGGCCTCAAGGTGCGCCGGCCGCCAGGCGGAGGAGGACTCCTCCTCTAATTCGGTTTGGGAAGGAGGAGTCCTCCTCTTCCTTCCCACCTCCCTCTTTCCTTTTTTTTCTTCTTTTCTTTTGGTATTTTCTTATGTGGCGCCATAGTTCTCTTGGGGTGACTCCACCAGCCCAATAAGGACATGGTGCACCACCCTAGGGCCATGGGCTCACTCCCGGGTGGGTGGGCCCCTCCCGATAAACACCCGGAACCCATTCGTCACTCCCGGTACACTGCCGGAATTGCTCGAAACTTTCCGGTGATCAAATGAAACCATCCTATATATCAATCTTCGTTTCTGGACCATTCCGGAAACCCTCGTGACGTCTGTGATCTCATCCAGGACACTGAACAACATTCAGTAACCACACATATAACTCAACTATACTAAAACATCATCAAACCTTAAGTGTGCAGACCCTGCGGGTTCGAGAACTATGTAGAAATGACCCGAGACACTCCTCGGTCAATATCTAATAGCGGGACCTGAATGCCCATATTGGACCCTATATATTCTCCGAAGATCTTATCGGTTGAACCTCAGTGCCAAGGATTCATATAATCCCGTATGTCATTCCCTTTGACCTTCGGTATGTTACTTGCCCGAGATTCGATCGTCGGTATCCGCATACTTATTTCAATCTCGTTACTGACAAGTCTCTTTACTCGTTCCGTAATACAAGATCCCGTGACTTATACTTAGTCACATTGCTTGCAAGGCTTGTGTGTGATGTTGTATTATCGAGTGGGCCCCGAGATACCTCTCTGTCACACTGAGTGACAAATCCCAGTCTTGATCCATACTAACTCAATGGACACCTTCGGAGATACCTGCAGAGCACCTTTATAGTTACCCAGTTACGTTGCGACGTTTGATGCACACAAGGATAACACGCCTAACATGGAAGATATCAATAGCCCCCTGTCACTACATGAGCGGTTCGAGCATGCAAAACAGATTATTTCTTGAAGGTTTAGAGAATGGCACATGCAAATTTACTTGGAACGGCAGGTAGATACCGCAAATAGGTAGGTATGGTGGACTCTCATGAAAAAAACTTTTGGGTTTATGGAAGTGGATGCACAAGCCGTATTTCGCTTAGTACAAGTGAAGGCTAGCAAAAGACTGGGAAGCGACCAACTAGAGAGCGACAACAGTCATCAAGATGCAATGAGTTTGACTAACATGGAGTGCAAGCATGAACAGGATATTAATCACCATGAACACGAACATCATAGAGGCTATGTTGATTTTGTTTCAACTACATGCATGAACATGCGCCAAGTCAAGCCACTTGAATCATTCAAAGGAGAATACCATCCTATCATACTACATCATAGTCATCTCGAAATCTATGTTGGCATTCAAAACAAACCATTATAAGCTCTCAGCTAATTAAGCATGGCATCAGGAACTACGATCTCTAAGTTGTCATTGCAAACATGGTTCTCTCACAACAAAGCTGAATCTGGGACGACAAGCTAGTCATATTTACAAAAACAAAATAGATAGAGTTCATACCAGCCTTTCCAGTCTCAGTCACTTCATCATATATCATCATGATTGCCTTTCACTTGCACGATCGAACGATGTGAACAATAATAAGAGTGCTCGTGCATTGGACTAAGCTGAATCTGCAGGCAAACACAAAGGAGATGACAAAGTAATATGGCTCTTTGAAAGCTAAACAGGTATGCATGCAAGAGCCAGTAAACATTGTAACCAATATCTTCTACCTTGACCCAAATAAAAATAAAATTATTTACACGGGAAAACTCCCAACAAGCAAAAGAAGAAAGGAAAATCTTTTTGGGTTTTCTCAAAAGGACACAAAACAAGTAAACAAGAAAACGAAAATAAACTAGTATGGATAATACAGTGGCCAAGTGTAAACACTGGCTAACAAAGTGAAAGCATAAGCATGAATGTAAGGTCGGTGAGAACACGTACTCCCCCAAGCTTAGGCTTTTGTCCTAGTTTGGTCTACTCTCATGGATGGTCCTCGCGAAACCCAAAATCATACTGGGTGTTATACGGGAGTGCTGCAGCCACTGCCTGAATAGTTGCCTCACGAAGACGGGAAGCCGTCGCCTCCCTCTCATACTCCTCTGCCTCTCCTATGGTTATGTAGTATCTCCGTTTTACCTGAAAGTCAAAGAAAGCAGGAGCAGGAAGGGTAATATGGAAAACACGCTGCCGGTTAAATATCAAACGGTATAGGAGGGATTCCTCATCCCTCTCAAGGAACTGGTAACGTATTAGAGCGACACGATCAAGGTACGCTGTACGGAGAGGGGGGGGGTATCCTGAACGGATGAGTGCTCCAAGATAATTTGCAAAGCGCGTAGCATAAATTCCACCAAAGAAATCCCCATCAATGGCATTATTATTCAGCCTCCTTGCTATTATAGCTCCCATGTTGAAGCTTCTGTCACCTGTTACTGCGCTATTAAGGATACTAAGGTCGGATGCGCCTAGGTGACAATGTGCACCCTTGCCGTTAATGCGCCTACCTATGAAGAGGGCAAAGTAGTGCAAGGCAGGGAAATGAATGCTTCCTATGGTAGCTTGCGTGATGTCTCTAGTTTCTCCAACAGTTATACTAGAGACAAAATCTCTAACCAAAGACTTAGCAGGATCATTAAGACTAGCCCCATCGGGTATCTTGCAAATCCTATTGAAATCCTCCGAATCCATGGTGTAGGATTTATCATACAGATCAAACAGTATGGATGAGTCACGGCCAACTGAAAATTTCAATCTACGCACGAAAGAGGCAGTGAGCAAAGCATACTGTTCACATTTATCTGAGAGGAATTCTTCTAACCCGGCATTGCGGACAAGTGTATCAAACTCATCCTTGAAGCCTGCTTCGATCACGAACTCATCGGAAGGCCATTCACATGGTTGTACCGGTGCGTCCCTTAGTTGATAAGGTTCGGCCTCCCGAAAAGAAAGACGGGGACCCTTCTTACTTGAGGAACCACCATGAAACTTCCTCCTGAACATAATTTCCTTTTGCTGAAATTTTTGAAGTTCAAGGGAAAAGTGAATAAAGACCAACCACACCTTGTAGCAATTACTCCTACTAGTGCCAAGAGACCGTATCACGCGCTAAAACTACTTGGGACCAGCTAAAATCAACATTTCTAGCTCAAGAACAGGGTCACCAAGGTAGCAAGAATACGCGAAGGATAAAGCAGTAGAGCAAAAACTAATTGGACCAATGGAGGAGTCACTTACCAAGGAGTAATTTCCCCAAAACGGTTCGGGGAATGGTGCTTTGAGAAAGGAGATCGAAAATCACACCCAAATGAGCAAGAACACGGGTTTGAGCTGTGAAACGATTTTTTCCGGAGGTAGAAGAAGAGGATGGGAGCTGGAATGAGTGAAGGGGGTTCCTGTGGGCCCCACAAGCTTGGTAGCCGCCACTAGGGGGGCGGCGGCTACAGGTCTTGTGGCCCATTGGTGTGGCCCCCAGGCCAGCTCTCAGTCACAGTATTTTTGAAATATTACAGAAAAAATCATACTAGATTTTCAGGACCATCGGAGAACTTTTATTTTTGGGGTATTTTTCTTCGGGACGCTAAAACAAAAAATAGGAAAAACTAGACTAAATCTATCATTTTTCTTCTAGGCAAGAGAAAGTGAACGCTTAAAACAGAGGTATGTGACTCTTTGATTCATCCATTTCATGGTCATCGAAAGAAGTCCATCAATGGGGTTGATCAAATCCTCATGACAAAGCCTTTTCGAATCGCAAGAGGAAACGGAGAATTGTCGAATAGCCACTAAGGCACCTCAATGGGGATATGTATCTCCCCAACAAGCAAATCATACTTCATCTTGACACGAGGAATAGGGCATTCAAAGCTCCCAATAAGAATCGATGAAGTTTTTTCGATAGCATTGATGCAATGTACTTGATATCGTTTCTTCGGAAAGTGCACTGTATGCTCATTACCGTTGACGTGGAAAGTGATATTGCCTTTGTTGCAATTTATAACAGCCCATGCAGTGTTTAAAAAGGGTCTTCCGAGGATGACAACCATGGCATCGTCCTCGGGGATATCCAAGATAACAAAGTCTGTTAAGATAGTGGTGTTAGCAACCACAACAGGCACATCCTCGCAAATGCCGATAGGGAAGGCAGTTGATTTGTCAGCCATTTGCAGAGAAATTTCAGTGGGTGTCAACTTATCCAGTTCAAGTCTACGATAAAGAGAGAGCGGCATAACACTAATACCGACTCCAAGGTCACATAAGGCAGTTCTTACGTAGTTTCCTTTAATGGAGCAAGGTATAGTGGGCACTCCGGGATCACCAAGTTTTTTAGGAGTTCCACCTTTGAAAGTGTAATTGTCAAGCATAATGGAGATCTCAAGATCTGGTATCTTCCGTTTATTAGTCACGATACCTTTCATGTACTTGGCATACGGAGACATTTTGAGCATATCAATTAACCGCATCTGCAGAAAGACGGGTCTTATCATCTCAACGAAGCGCTCAAAATCTTCATCATCCTTTTTCTTGGATGGCTTAGGAGGAAAGGGCATAGGTCACTGAACCCATGGCTCTCTTTCTTTACCATGCTTCCTAGCAGCGAAGTCATTCTTATCGTATCTCTTAGGTTGTTGGTTATCAGGATTAACCGTAGGTTCAATATCCACATCCTTATCATTGCTAGGTTGAGCCTCATTATGAACATCGCTGTCCATATTGTCACCAGGTTCATGTTCATCACCAGATTGTGTTTCTGCATCAGACACAGAAATATCATTTGGTTCTTCAGGTGTCACAGTATTTGGTGAACTGACATGTAGGTTTCTATCATCCTTCTTCTTCTTAGGATGACTGGGTGTATCAACATTAATTCCTTGAGAATCTTGATCAATTCACTTAGGATGTCCTTCAGGATACAAAGGTTCCTGTGTCATTTTGCCTCCTCTAGTAATGACTCTGACAGAGTTGTCATTTAATTCATTGAGCATGTCATTCTGAGCTTTAAGTACTTTTTCTACCTAAGTAGTAATCATAGAGGCATGTTTACTCAGAAGCTTCAGATCATTGACATTTCTGTCTACACAAGCACTTAAATGACTAAGCATACGAGTACTTTGTTCCAAATGACTGCTAACATAATCATTGAAACTCTGTTGTTTGGCAACAAAGTTGTCAAATTCATCAAAGCATAAGCTAGCAGGTTTGTCAAAAGGAATATCACTCTCATCAAACCTACGCAGAGAACTTACTTCTACTACCTGTATCGGGTTATCGAGACCATGGATCTGTTCGATAGGTGGTAGATTTTTGACATCTTCAGATCTAATGCCTTTCTCTTGCATAGATTTCTTGGCTTCTTGCATATCTTCGGGACTGGGGAATAGAATACCTCTTTTCTTCGGAGTTGGCTTAGGTGGTGGTTCGGGAATAGTCCAAACATTATCGTTGATCAAGATGTTATTCAGTAGAATCTCAGCTTGTTCTATAGTTCGTTCCCTAAAAACACAACCGACACAACTATCTAGGTGGTCTCTAGAAGCATCGGTAAGTCCGTTATAGAAGATATCAAGTATCTTGTTCTTCTTAAGAGGGTGATCAGTCAAAGCATTCTGCAGCTGGACGAGCCTCCCCTAAGCTTGTGGGAGACTCTCTTCTTTGAGTTGAGCAAAGTTGTATATTTCCTGCAAGGCAGCTTGCTTCTTATGGGCAGGGAAATATTTCTCACAGAAGTAATAGACCATATCCTGGGGACTACTCACACATCCAGGAGCAAGAGAAGTGAACCAGGCTTTAGCGTCATCCTTTAGAGTGAAAGGAAACAACTTAAGGATATAGTAGTGGTGGATCTTCTCTTCACTAGTGAAAAGGGTGGCTATATCGTGTAGTTTGGTAAGATGGGCTACGACCGTCTCAGACTCATAACCGTGGAAAGGATCAGATTCGACTAGAGAGATTATCTCACGGTCTACAGAGAATTCATAATCCTTATCGGTGATAAACATAGGTGAAGTGGCAAACTTCGGGTCGTATTTCATCCTAGCTTTCAGAGATTTTTCCTTCCACTTGTGAAGTAATTTCTCAGCGTCATAGGCATCCTTACACGCAAGAAAATCCTCAGCTATCTCTCCCTCCATAACATAACCCTCAGGTATATCAGGCAATTCATATCTAGGAGAGCTAGATCTAGCAGGAGCAAAAACAGGTTCTATCTCAATAGTATCGGCAGTTTCAGAAGCATCACGAGTATTGGCAGTAACTCTAGCAATATGAGCATCAAGGAATACCCCTAGTGGCATATCTGGCAAAGTAGTATCTCTAGCAGTATTAAGCATAGCATCATCTGGCATAGCATCTCTAGCAACATCAGGCAAAGCAGTATCAAGCATAGCATCATCAGGCATAGTATCTCTAGCAGTATCAGGCATAGCATCTCTAGCAGTATCAGGCATAGCATCATAAGCATCATCAAGCACAGGCGACATATCAAGATTTCTAGCAGGAGGTGGTGTCGCAAACTTACTCATAACTGAAGGTGAATCAAGTGCAGAGCTATATGGCAATTCCTTACCTCCCCTCGTAGTTGAGGGCAAGACTTTGGTTTTTGGGTCTTTCACATTCTTCATAGTGATCAGCACATATAAATCCCAAGTGACTCAGAGAATATAGCAATCCCTTCCCCGGCAACGACGCCAGAAAAAATGCTGCTAGCAGTCCCCGGCAACGGCACTAGAGAAATGCTGTTGACGTGTTCCTGACTTGATGCCTCCACGGCAACGGAGCCAGAACTGCTCCCAGTTGCTCAACAATTAGCAATTGTCTTGCAATGGCCCCCCAGCGCGTCGGTTCGCGGCAGTTTTTGAGGGTAGAGTATTCAACCCAAATTTATTGGTTCGCCCGACAAGAAGTGGAAGAATATTCTCAAGTATTAGCAGCTGAATGTGTCAGATTCAACCACACCTAAAAGATTAGTATCTGCAAGCAAAGTATCAGCAGCAAAGTAGTATGATAACAACGGTGCCAGAAACGATCTGTTGACGGCAGACTATTCCTAACGATTGTATCAATGGTGCCAGAAGTTGACCGTGGACGGAAAATATTCTTTCCCATCAACGGCGTGAGAAAAATTATTGTACCAGGTAGCAGCAGTGTAACGAGTAACATCAGTGGCAAGGAACATCAGTAGTGACAGCAGTAGCAAGTAGCAACAGTAGCAAGTAACAGCATTAGCAAGTAGTAGCAGAGCAAAGCAAGTAACAGCAGCAGCAACAGTAGTAACAGCAGCAGAGCAAAACAAGTAACAACAGTACTGGGACAAACTCATAGGCAATGGTTCGGTGATTTGTTTGGATGATATTCATCATGCAACAGCTATAACACGGAGAGATATGTGGCTAGCTCCCGTTCGTCAATGTGATGTAGGCATGCATTACGTGTGTCGTCATACGTGCTTAGGGAAAAGAACTTGCATGACATCTATTGTCCATCCCTCCCATGGCAGGGGGGTCCAAAAGGAAACTACGGGATATTAAGGTTCTCCTTTTAATAAAGAACCGGACCAACGCATTAGCACTTGGTGAACACATGAACTCCTCAAACTATGGTCATCACCGGGAGTGGTTCCGGTTATTGTCACTCCGGGGTTGCCGGATCATAACACATAGTAGGTAACTACAACTTGCAAGATCGGATCTGAAACACACATATATTGGTGACAACATAATAATTTCAGATCTGAAATCATGTCACTCGGGCCCTAGTGACAAGCATTAAGCATGGAAAAGTAGTGCAAGGCAGGGAAATGAATGCTTCCAATGGTAGCTTGCGTGATGTCTCTAGTTTCTCCAACAGTTATACTAGAGACAAAATCTCTAACCGAAGACTTAGCAGGATCATTAGGACTAGCCCCATCGGGTATCTTGCAAATCCTATTGAAATCCTCCAAATGCAAGGTGTAGGATTTATCATACAGATCAAACAGTATGGATGAGTCACGGCCAACTGAAAATTTAAATCTACGCACGAAAGAGGCAGTGAGCAAAGCATACTGTTCACATTTATTTGAGAGGAATTCTTCTAACCCGGCATTGCGGACAAGTGTATCAAACTCATCCTTGAAGCCTGCTTTGATCACGAACTCATCGGAAGGCCATTCACATGGTTATACCGGTGCGTCCCTTAGTTGATAAGGTTCGGGCTCCCGAAAAGAAAGACGGGGACCCTTCTTACTTGAGGAACCACCATGAAACTTCCTCCTGAACATAATTTCCTTTTACTGAAATTTTTGAAGTTCAAGGGAAAAGTGAATAAAGACCAACCACACCTTGTAGCAATTACTCCTACTAGTGCCAAGATACCGTATCACACGCTAAAACTACTTGGGACCAGCTAAAATCAACATTTCTAGCTCAAGAACAGGGTCACCAAGGTAGCAAGAATACACGAAGGATAAAGCACTAGAGCAAAAACTAATTGGACCAATGGAGGAGTCACTTACCAAGGAGTAACTTCCCCAAAACGGTACGGAGAATGGTGCTTTGAGCAAGGAGATCGAAAATCACAGCCAAATGAGCAAGAACACGGGTTTGAGCTGCCAAACGGTTTTTTCTGGAGGTAGAAGAAGAGGATGGGAGCTGAAATGAGTGAAGGGGTCCCTGTGGGCCCCACAAGCTTGGTAGCCGCCACCAGGGGGCGGCGGCTGCAGGTCTTGTGGTCCATTGGTGTGGCCCCCAGGCGAGCTCTCAGTCCCAGTATTTTTCAAATATTCCAGAAAAAATCATACTAGATTTTCAGGACCATCGGAGAACTTTTATTTTCGGGGTATTTTTCTTCGGGACGCTAAAACAAAAAATAGGAAAAACTAGACTAAATCTATCATTTTTCTTCTAGGCAAGAGAAAGTGAACGCTTAAAACAGAGGTATGTGACACTTTGATTCATCCATTTCATGGTCATCGAAAGAAGTCCATCAATGGGGTTGATCAAATCCTCATGACAAAGCCTTTTTGAATCCTAAGACTTGTCCTAGTCAACGTGTTGACCTGCTGAGGTGGATGGCCCCCTACCTGTCAGCCACATGTCTTGTTTCCCCCTTTTCTTCTTTCTCCGGCCAGTGAATGCTAGCATTCCCCGGCAACGACACTAGAGAAATGTTGTTGACGTGTTCCTGACTTGATGCCTCCGCGGCAACGGAGCCAGAACTGCTCCCAGTTGCTCAACAATTAGCAATTGTCTTGCAATGGCCCACAAGCGCGTGGGTTCGCGGCAATTTCCGAGGGTAGAGTATTCAACCCAAATTTGTTGGTTCGCCCGACAGGAAGTGGAAGAATATTCTCAAGTATTAGCAGCTGAATGTGTCAGATTCAACCACACATGAAAGATTAGTATTTGCAAGCAAAGTATCAGCAGCAAAGTAGTATGATAACAACGATGCCAGAAATGATCTGTTGATGGCAGACTGTTCCTAACGATTGTATCAATGGCGCCAAAAGTTGACCGTGGACGGAAATTATTCTTTCCCGTCAACGGCGCGAGAAAAAGTATTGTAGCAGGTAGCAGCAGTGTAACGAGTAACATCAGTGGCAAGGAACAGCAGTAGGAAGTAACAGTAGTAGCAAGTAGTAGTAGAGCAAAGAAAGTAACAGCAGCAACAAGAATAGTAACAGCAGCAGAGCAAAACAAGTAACGGCAGCAGTGGGACAAACTTGTAGGCAATGGGTTGGTGATTTGTTTGGGTGATATTCATCATGCAACAGCTATAACACGGAGAGAATGTGGCTAGCTCCCGTTCGTCAATGTGATGTAGGCATGCATTCCGTGTGTCCTCATACGTGCTTAAGGAAAAGAACTTGCATGACCTCTATTGTCCATCCCTCCCGTGGCAGCGGGGTCTAAAAGGAAACTACATGATATTAAGGTTCTCCTTTGAACAAAGAACCGGACCAACGCATTAGCACTTGGTGACCACATGGACTCTTCAAACTATGGTCATCACCGGGAGTGGTTCCGATTATTGTCACTCCGGGGTTGCCGGATCATAACACATACTAGGTAACTACAACTTGCAAGATCGGATCTAAAACACACATATATTGGTCACAACATAATAATTTCAGATCTGAAATCATGGCACTCGGGCCCTAGTGACAAGCATTAAGCATGGCAAAGTAGTAGCAACATCAATCTCAGAACATAGTGGATACTAGGGATCAATCCCCGTCAAAACTAACTCGATTACATGATAGATCTCATCCTACTCATCACCGCCCAGCGAGCCTACGAATAGATTACTCATGAACGATGAAGAGCTTCATGGAATTGGAGAGGGAAGAAGGTTGATGATGACGATGGCGACAATTTCCCCTCAGGGACTCCAAATCTGCCCTCCAGATGAAGAATAGGATGTGGCGGCGCCTCCTTATCGCATACGCGACGAAATCTTCTCTCCTGATTTTTTCTGGGACGAAAGTGAATTTATAGAGCTGAGTTTGGGGGCGGCAGAGCCACGTGGGCCCCACAAGCTTGCTAGCCGCCACTAGGGGGGCGGCTACACGACTTGTGGCCCACTGGCCCATCCATTCCGGTGGATCTTTGCGCAAGTATTTTTCATATTTTCTAGAAATATTCTCCGTAAATTTTCAGGACGTTCTGAGAACTTTCATTTCTGCACAAAAACAACACCAAGGCAATTCTGCTGAAAACAACGTCAATCCAGGTTAGTTCCATTCAAATCATGCAAATTAGAGTCCAAAACGAGGGCAAAAGAGTTTGGAAAAGTATATACGATGGAGACGTATCAGTGAACTCGCCACCGTCGTCCCTCGTGTGCGCGTCGCCCCGCCTACGTGTGCAGTGTCGCCGTTGTGCCCTCGCATGCGTGCCATCGCCCCGCATCTGCGCCTGTGCGTCACTGCCCCGAGTGCGTCTGCAATGTCGCCACCCCGCTTCTGCGTCTTCACTGCCGCCCTCACGCACGTGCCCGCGTGCCACTGCCCCGCGTTCGGGACCGCGTGTTGCCCTGCCGCCGTCGCTCCTGCGTTTGCGTGTCGTCGACCCGTGTCCACGCCTCCGTGGCCACCCGCCAGCGTCTGTAGCACCATGGTCGCGCATGTACCTACGTGTCGCCCGCCTGCGTGTGCAGCGCTGCTATCGCTACTACGCCTGCGCGCCATCACCCAGCGGTCATGCCTGCACGTCGCCTCACCGGCATCTGAAGCGCCACCGTCGCGCCCGCGCATGCGCTCCGCTACCCCCAGCCATCGCATCACCGTCCCGTCCTCATCATGGAGCTCAGGCACATGCATCCCTCCTCGGAGGTGTACTATCCTTGGGCCCGCGGAGAAGAGGCGGAGGGGGCCAAGTGTAGTCGGGGTTGTCACCGCCAAGGAAGTGCAGGAGTCAACCGGGGGGGGGAGGAGGGACAAAGAGATGTAAGGAAGAAGAAAGATGTGTGGGGCTGACATGTGGGACCTTGGCCACGTGAGCGTATTGTCCATGTAGATATGCCATGTGGACCCGACAGGTTGGCCAACACTGTCAGTTTTCCTATTACTCGCGCGTCACAACTCATTTAGTGTTTTTTGTTACTCACTTTCCACAAAGGCGGTGGTCTTTCGTTATTTTCGGTAAATATGGTGGTTTTGGAGTATCCTACTCAAAAATATGATGGTTTTCAGCAATTTACACTTGCACAGGAGCTATTCACCCATTAGACTGTTGTATTTTCCTTTTCCATGATGTGGCCATTCTTAATAGACTCGGAGCTTGTGAACCTTTGTTGCTTCATAATAAATGGAGTAGGGGACACCCCTTTCTTTGAAAAAATAGAAATGTTTACAACTCGTGCGTCGGCCAAACGCTCGGGCCGGTCGTGTGCGACCCGCGTGATCCTAGATCTGGCGGCCCGTGTGCCCCTGCGTTGTGATACGTCCATTTTGCATCATGCTTTAATGTTGATATTTATTGCTTTATGGGCTGTTATATTACTTTGTGGTACCATATTTATGCCTTTTCTCTCTTATTTTGCAAGGTTTACTTGAAGAGGGAGAATTCAGGCAGGTGGAATTCTGGACTGGAAAAGGAGCAAATCTAAGTCCTCTATTCTGCACAACTCCAAATGCCCTGAAAATTTACGTGGAATTTTTTGGGAATATATAAAAAATACAGGGCTTGTGGGCTCCCTGACGGCCCACTGGCCCCCCTCTTTTGCTATATGAAGGGTTTCGTTCCAGAAAAAAAATCAAGAGGGAGCTTTTTCGTGGTTTCGCCACCGCCACGAGGCGGAACTTGAGCAGAAGCAATCTAGAGCTCCGGCAGGACGATCCTGCTGGGGAAACTTCCCTCCCGGAGGGGGAAATCGTTGCCATCGTCATCACCAACACTCCTCTCGTCGGAGGGGAGGCATCTTCATCAACATCTTCATCAGCACCATCTCCTCTCCAATCCCTAGTTCATCTCTTGTAACCAATCTCCGTCTCGCGACTCCGATTGGTACTTGTAAGGTTGCTAGTAGTGTTGATTACTTTTTGTAGTTGATGCTAGTTAGATTACTTGGTGGAAGAGTTTATATTCAGATCCTTGATGCTATTCATTACACCTCTGACCATGATTATGATTATGCTTTGTGAGTAGTTACTTTTGTTCCTGAGGACATGGGATAAGTCATGCTAATAATAGTCATGTGAATTTGGTATTCGTTCGGTATTTTGATATGTTGTATGTTGTCTTTTCCTCTAGTGGTGTTATGTGAACATCGACTACATAACACTTCACCATACTTGGGCCTAGAGGAAGGCATTGGAGAGTAGTAAGTAGATGATGGGTTGCTGGAGTGAGAGAAGCTTAAACCCGAGTCTATGCGTTGCTTCGCAAGGGGCTGATTTGGATCCACTAGTTTAATGCTATGGTTAGACGTTGTCTTAATTCTTCTTTTGTAGTTGCGGATGCTTGCGAGAGGGGTTAATCATAAGTGGGATGCTTGTCCAAGTAAGGGCAGTACCCAAGCGCCGGTCCACCCACATATCAAACTATCAAAGTAATGAACGCGAATCACATGAACATGATGAAACTAGCATGACAGAAATTCCCGTGTGTCCTCGGGAGCGTTTTTCCTCCTATAAGACTTTGTTCAGGCTTGTCCCTTGCTACAAAAGGGATTGGGCCACTTGCTGCACCATTGCTACTACTTGTTACTTGTTACTTTTCACTTGCTACGTTTCACCTCGCTACACAATCACTTGTTACCGCTACTTTTAGTGCTTGCAGTTATTACCTTGCTGAAAACCGTTTATCAAAAGGACTATGATCGATCCCCTATACTTGTGGGTCATCACGCTGCTGCCGCCCGCATCACCAATGCCCGCCCCCGTCGGCCGCCTGCTCCGCCGGATCCAGCCTCCGCCTGTAATCCTCATCGTCTGTTGCCATGGCCGGGCTCGCGCGTATACAAGTGTTGCAACCGTTATCTCAAAAAGCTTCAAACGTTGTTGAAAAAGCTTCAACCATAGACAGAGAAAGCTTCAATCGGCTCTGCCCAACAAGGAAAGATGCAACTGTAGTTGCATTTTGCTACTACCGACTAACTTTTTTGCTACATCCATCAAGGTGGACCTGCAACCTAACGACGACTGCAACAATTTTTTGCTGCTACCGTAGTTGCATTTTGCTACTACCGATGAACTTTTTTGCTACATCCATCGAGGCGTGTTTCGACCTCGTGACGACGACGACGATGATTTTGCTGCAACCAGGTTTTTGCTGCATCCGTGGTCGAAATTTGCTACATCGCTGCTTGTTTTTGCTATCATCAATGGTTTTTCCTGCATGGTTCAATATGACGGTCAACAGGGTTCGATATGACGGCTCGCGCACGAGTTTTTGCCGGCACGCTATTGGTTATTGGCCGGAGAGTGTCTTGGTCATGTGTGCATAGTTTTTGAACCCGCATGATCTGCACACTTAAGGTTCGGTGACGATTTGGTATTAGTGAGTTATGTGTGATGGTAACTGAATGTTGTTTGGAGTCTCGGATGAGATTCCGAATGTCACGAGGAGCTCTGGAATGGTCCGGAGGTAAAGATATATATATGGGAAGTCATATTTTGGCTACCGGAAAAGTTTCAGGTTTTTCTGGTATTGTATCGGGAAGCTTCTAGAAGGTTTCGAAAACTTCCGGAGGAGTCCGGAAGTCCACCAAGGGTTCTACCATGTCCCAAGGGTTTGTATGGGCTGAGAGGAGACATTGTGGCTTTATTGGGCCAAGCGCACAAGTCCCTCAAGGCCCATGGAGTTGGGAAAGGTGGAAAGTCCACCTTTGTATGGAAGGGAAGGAGGGGGACTAGGATTCCACCTCCTCCCCCCTTTGCTGCGCCCTAAGGCTTGGAGGGGCTGTTTCCCACGCCCCTCCACATACATATAGAGGGGAAGGAGCGCCCCTCCCTAGATCGTTTTCTCCTCCGTTCGACCGGTGAACTCTCCACGTCAGCCACATGTCTTGTTTCCCCCTTTTCTTCTTTCTTCGACCAGTGAACTTGCCACCGTCGTCCCACGTTTGCGCGTCGCCCCGCCTGCATGTGCAACGCCGACATCACACCCTCGCCTGCGCCTGTGCGTCGCTGCCCCGTCTGCGTTTACAAAGTTGCCGCCCCGCTTCTGCGTCTGTTGTGCCGCTGTCGTGCCCGCACCTGCGTGCCGCTACCCCGCATTCGTGCCTGCGCGTTGCCCCGTCGGAGTCCGCAGTGCCTTACCGCACCCGCGTTTGCATGCCACCGCCCCGTGTCCGCGCCTGCGTGTCCCCCAGCCAGCGTCTGTAGCACCATCGTCGCGCCTATACCTGCGTGTTGCCCCGCCTGTGTGTGCAGCCCCGCCGTTGCGCGTGCACGTGCACGCCATAATCCTGCGTTCACACATGTACGTCGCCTCACCAGTGTCTGCAGCGCCCCCGTCGCGCCCGCGCGTGCACTCCTCGCCTCCGGCCATCGCATCGTCGCCCCGCCCTCGCCATCGAGCTCGGGCTCATGCATCCCTCCTCAGAGGCGTACTATCCTTGGGCCCGCGGAGAAGAGGCGGAGGGGGCCAAGTGTAGTCGGGGTTGTCGCGGCTAAGGAAGTGTCGGAGTCAACGGGGGAGAGAGAGAGGGGAAGAGAGATGTAAGCAGGAAGAAAGATGTGAGGGGCTGACATGTGGAACCCTTGGCCACGTCAGCGTATTGTCCATGTAGATATGCCATGTGGACCCGATAGGTGGGCCAGCACTGTCAGTTTTCCTATTACTCGCGCGTCACTGCTTGTTTAGTGCTTTTTGTAACTCACTTGTCACAGAAGTTATTCTCTGCAAAGATGGTGGTATTGGAGTACCATAGTCACAAATATGATGGTTTTCAGCAATTTACTCTCGCACAGGAGCTATTCACCCATTTAGACTGTTGTATTTTCGTTTTCCTTGATCTGACCATTCCCGACACACTTGAAGCTTGTGAACCTTTGCTGCTTCATAATAAATGAAGGAAGGGAAACCCCTTTTTTTGAAAAAAGAGAAACGTTTACAGCCGGTGCGACGACCGAACGCTCGGGCCGGTCTCGCGCGCCTGCGCCCCTGCACTGCTGCCGCCCGCATTGCCGGTGCTTGCCCCCGTCGACCGCCCGCATCGTCAGTGCCCACCCCCGTCGGCCGCCCGCTTCGCCGGTTCCAGCCTCCGCCTGTGATCCTCGTCGCCTTCTGCTATGGCTGGGCTCGTGCGTATACAAGTGTTGCAACCTTTATCTAAAAAAGCTTCAAACGTTGTTGAAAAAGCTTCAACCATGGACAGAGAAAACTTCAATCGGCTATGCCCAACAAGGAAAGCTGCAACCGTAGTTGCATTTTGCTACTACCGACTAACTTTTTTGCTACATCCATCAAGGTGGACCTACGACCCAATGACGACTGCAACAATTTTTTGCTGCAACCGTAGTTGCATTTTTCTACTACCGGTGAATTTTTTTGCTACATCCATCGAGGCGGTGTTGCGACCTCGCGACTACAACGGCGATGATTTTGCTGCAACCAGATTTTTGCTCCATCCGTGGTGAAAATTTGCTACATCGCTGCTTGTTTTTGCTATCATCGACGATTTTTGTTGCATGGCTCAATCTGACGGTCAACACGGTTCGATCTACGGCTCGCGCGCAGCAAGGCAAATAGAAGCTCGCAGCCACCGTAACTCGGACTGAAACTGAACTGAATTCCACCGTAACTCGGACCTGTCGAAACAAAATAGCCAACGCAGGGCATGGATCCATACGGAAGTTCCTCCCTCCCCATTCTCCATCATCGATCTCTGCTTCCTTAGTTCCGCCGCCTCCCCATTCTCCTTCATCGATCTCTGCCTCCTTAGTTCCGCCGCCCTCTCCAGCAACCAAAGTAGTTCGTTTGTCGAGCTAGCGCCGGTCATGGCCGTCCTCAAGCGACCTGCCGCTGTCCTCGACGCCGGCCACGGCCACGCGACGGCGGCTCAACATCGACAATCGCCGTCGTGCTGCAAGAGAAGCCGCGCCTCCATCGGGAGCACCGACGACTACGAGAAGGTGGCCTGCCTAGGGAAAGGCGGCTTCGGCGTCGTCCACAGGATGCGCCACCGCGTCACCAAGAAGAACGTGGCCGTCAAGTTCCTCTCCTCGCCCGACGACACCGACGTCGTCAAAGATCTTGAGCAGGAGGCACGATTCCTCGAGGCCTGCGACGGAAACCCCTACGTCGTCGGCTTCGAGGGCCTGGTGTGCGACCCAGCAACCGGCGACACCGCAGGCCTCGTCATGGAGTACGTCGAGGCGTCGAGCCTCTGGTCTTTGCTGTGGGACAGGCGCGAGCGCGACGACCCGCCGCTCCCGGAATCCACGGTGCGCGACTTCATGTGGAAGCTCCTGACCGGTGCCGACAAGATGCACGAGCACGACTGCCACATCGTCCACCGCGACATCAAGCCAGCCAATATCCTCGTCGGGAAAAACCTGGAGCTCCTCAAGATTTGCGACCTCGGGCTGGCCATGTCCATGGCCGACTGGCCGCCGTACAACCGGGCCGGCACGGCGTCCTACATGGCGCCCGAGATGATCCTCAGGAAGAAGGACTACGAAGCGGTCGTGGATACGTGGTCCATCGGCTGCGTCTTTGCCGAAGTGCTCACCGGCAAGACGCTGTTCAATGGCTACCTCGAAGATGACGACGAAGACGAGACAAAGAATGACATAAGGCAGCTGTGGAGCATCTTCTGTGTGCTCGGGATGTCGGACGAGAGGACGTGGCCGGAGTTCAAGTCGCTGCCGCTCACCGCCGACGTGCTGAAACGGCTACCAGCGGGGTACAAGCACAGCCGGCTCCGGTATTTGTTCCCTGAAGACAAGCTGTCCGAGGAAGGATTCCAGGTGTTGCAAGGGCTCCTCACGTGCAACCCCAACGAACGACTGACGGCAGCCGACGCGCTGAAGCACCCATGGTTCGATGCTCCTCGTTCCGCCGACGCCGCCGCTGAGAAGCTCGACTCTCTGTCGTTTCTGAAAGAGAAGACACCAAGGATCAAGTTCATCCCTCCGGCGATGCCACGACAGAAGAATCTACACAAAATTCCAGTTGCCGTGTGGAACGCAGCGCAACGAGTGTAATTAGACTCTGTAGATCAGTATTCAGAGATGTAACTGTGCTTGGATGAGCCATCTAGTATAGTAGAAGCTGCGCCTTGATCGCTGGATGATCGTTAATGTTGGCCTGCTTTTCTGAATTCTATGAGTCACCATGCGCATGTTCAGAGAATCAGAGATGTGTAATTATGAGGTTGTGTTCAGAGATCCATTAAAGTGCTGACATGTTGTTTACATGGTCAGTTGTTATTGAGTCATAGTGCACAATTTATGCTGTTTTTCCAAAATCCAGAACTGATGATAAACATGTACTGGTACAACCTCATACAGTTCAGTGTATGTGTTTCCACCATCTTCTCCTTATGCAAATTCAGTTACTTTTGAAATACTCCCTCCGCCTTAAAATAAACGTCTTTAGCTTAGTACAATTTTATGCTAGAGCTAGTACAAAGTTAAGACAATTATTTTAGGCAGAGGAAGTAGATAGGAAAATCAAGTATGTCCTCTATTTCGGAAATTGCACCATCGGAATGCATGGATTGAGTACTTAATTTCTACCGGATCGTCAACACATTAGTGGCTAAAAATCAAATCCCCCCACTTGGAGGTGTCCTGCTTCCTCGTATGTGTCATAGATTTCCTGAATTGTTGCAATTGTTTTGGACAGTTTGGTTAAGAAAAATATTTTTTGGCTAAGTAAAAAATCTTATCCACGGAGGTTCTAGCAATCCTCCTGAAATCTCTTTCTGGTTTGATTTTGCATTTCTTCGTTTGTGTACATAATTGGCTAACAATATTCTTAATTAATTTAACATGGTGGATTATTATTTTTATCTCCTTTCTCTCAATGCTACAAAGTATCATAGCTAAGTCACAACAATGGTCCACAGTCTTTTGTTTTTTTAGTCGAAACCGTAGAACAATTGTTCTACAGTAGTTTTCATTTATAAATTATGTATAGAAGTTAAAGTTACAATAGAAATCAACCAATTTCAGCTCTAGGAAACATAATAAAAATTGTATTACATTTACTGATCTATCCGAATTCTGATTTTCTATGCCTTGATGGGCTTTGCGGGGAGCTGGGTTGCCCATAGTCCCTCTTTCGAATAGTGCTTCCATGTTTCCAAGTGTGGTGGTGCTGCTCTGAAAATCTTATCATTCATCACACACGAAATACCCCAACATCCCATATACTATATAACTAAACTTTCTAGGACTGAAGGCCTCACAATCAATTGAGGTCTTCAATTGAAATTTGGTCACCCAATTTTGACTAGATCAATAATTCTCAAAACTCTCTCATTTAATTTAATATAAAATACACTATGCTTCCTAATTTTTAAATCTTCACAAATAATTGAAATTTAGAATTGGGTCACCCGATTTTGACCGGGTCAACAATCTCTAAATGAGCATTCTCATCCAATTCTTTTAATTCACATGCTTCCTAATTTTGGAGCTTTCACATTTGATTGATGTATAAAATTTTGAATTTGGTTCACATTCTGATGGGATCGACGATTACTCAAATCAAATCCCCCCACTCAGAGGTGTCCTGCTCAGAGTTCAGAAATCCTTATACCAATTCTGTGTTTTTATATTACTGTTTATCTATGTTCCTCTGCGATGCAACTCGCGTACAACTTACCTTGTTAAATGTACTTCTGATCAGATCTTGTGATCTGCAATTACTGTGTTGTATTCAGATTTGAGTTACACTGCTGTTTATCTAATCAAATCCAGGAGCATGTTTGTTAGTATTCCACCATATCTTCAGTTATCCACATGGGCAATGGACAGACGAATTAACTCGATTTTCAATAATTAGTGCCACAATTGTTTCCTTGATTCTTCTGTTTTAACCGAGTTTAATAAAAGGATTGGATCTTGTTAAACATGGAATCTACGTGTACTTTGCATTTGTGTTACAATCAGGTCCAGAAGCACATAGTTGTCGCAGCTTAGTATTGTGTCATCAGATATGTAATTTTTATCCGTTTGTCTCTGAAGTACAGTATCAGTTCTTTAGGTCTGCAGTTGTCTTGTGCTGAGACATTTGTATGTGACATTGCAGCTCCTTTCCCAACATGTATCGACTCCGAGTCAAGGACAAGATTAAGATGGCAATCAAGCGTGGGTTCAATGACGAGGATGAGGAGGAAGTGACACAGATGCGAGACCCAATGAACTTAAAGGAGGCCACTCTCGCAGACAAGATCACAAAGGAAGCTTTGGCTAAGGTTATACCTCACAGGAAAGCGTCTGCCCTGACAGCTGCCCCGCGGACCGCCAAAGCTCCCTCCCCTGCCCTGGAGAACGCCACAGGCCCAACCGCTACCCTGGAGACTGCCCCGACCTTCGCCCTGGCCCGAGCCATCCACTAAATCTGGTATAAAAATATCTTCCGTTTCTTTCTGAATACATGTAGGTAGATGGTAAATAATCTATCAGGAGTAAAGGATGAGGTTTCTCTCTTTTAACTATACTCTGCTGATTATGGTGGTTTGGATGTTACTTGACTTCAAGACTTTCGATGTCTTTTGAATATATCTAATTTTCATTTTAAAAGGTTTACATGACGTCTGATCTCTTTTGCATTCTCCGCAGGCGAAAGGACTGTTGTACAAATGGGCAATTGGCACAAGGCAAATATTTCAGGAGAATGTTCGCATCAACCGGGTTTTTCAATTTCCTATTCTTTTCAGTTCCCTTCCTTATGATGATCAGTCACAAACCATAAAATGTAGCTGAGTTTTTTTGCATTGAAACTGGCTGAAGGGAACTAGTAAATGGTAAGGGGAGACGTTTTCCCGTGGTATGTGAATCAAATCTTGTGGTTACGATGGGATTGTTAGGTTGATCTCCTCCCGAATGGGCCCAACGGCCCACCGGACCTTGATCCATATGCCCTGATCGGGGGCGCCCAACCCATTATGGTTGGTGGACCCCTGTGACCCGCGATATATAAAGGACGGTCGGGTGCCGGGGCACGACTTGCGAGGTTCGCCGCCGCCACACTCCCACCTACAAACCCATCCGATCCAGGGTTAGCGCGGTGCTCCCGGGAAGCACCACCCACGCCACACCCATCTCTCCTTCCACACCGTCGTCACCACCTCACGATGGACGCCGGCGGGAGCTCATCGAGTTCCGAACAAGGTAAAGTACGGGTACTACTAGATTCATCTAAGCCTAGAGGATCCACGGATCTATCAATGGTATCAGAGCCACTAGGCATTAGATGCGTTTCGGTTGAAAGAAAACGAAAGCGAAAAGATTTTCCCATCCCCGATTTGAACCCGAGAAGGGCAAAGTTCAAAGGAAAAAGAAAGCCTCACCGGAGCCCTCTCCGGCAACGAGCGCCGCCGCAAGGCCGCGCGTGTTCCTCTCGATCCCCACACGCATCGGCAAGCCGAGGTGTGGGGAAGAAGAACGTACCTCCTCGGAGGAAAAGAATGGATCTGATTAGATTCAAAAATCAAACAAAAAATGCAAAGACATGGCGAAGAAATTCACCCCTCCTGGGGCTAAGGGCGCCACCAACGAGCCGTTTGACGGCGGCACGTTCACCCTAGAGGTGCTCGTGCACGCCGGCAAAGGGGACGGAGACGACGCCATCGCGTCGCGCATCCGGTGCCTCTCTGGTCATGGTGGTGGAAGGCTATACGAAAAAGGAAAAGGGGAGCTGAGCCGCGGCCGACACCTCGACGACGGAGCACCCACCGCAAGGCGTGTGCGCAACCGGCGAAGGGAAGGCCATGGCTCAGGGAGGAAGAAGTATGGAGCATGGCGCGCGCGGCACGGGACCTTTCGGTCGCCACTGCCGGCGGCCAGATCTGGGCCCTCCTCGGCGGGGCAAGGCAGCCGCTGCGCGAGGGATCACTGAGAGTTGGCTAAGAGGCGAGCGGCGTGAGCGCCACACCTCCAGAGCGACCGACGCGGGAGGGAGGACCAAGGGTGCACACGGGAGGGAGGTTTTAGACCTCGCCGCCGGCGGCCGATGCCATCCCTGGCCAAGGGTCGCTCGGGAATGGAAGGGGTCGCGTCGAGAGGAGGCAGGAGAGCGAGCGGCGCTCGAGGGGGAAAATGAGAGGACGGTTTCGGCTGGGGCATCCTGATACGTCTCCATAGTATCTACTTTTCCAAACTCTTTTGCCCTTGTTTTGGACTCTAATTTGCATGATCTGTATGGAACTAACCTGACTGACGCTGTTTTCAGCAGAATTGCCTTGGTGTTGTTTTTGTGTAGAAATGAAAGTTCTCAGAACGTCCTGAAAATTTACGGAGAATATTTCTGAAAAATATGAAAAATACCTGCGCAAAGATCCACCGGAGGGGATGGGCCAGTGGGCCACAAGCCCTGTAGCCGCCGCCCCCCTGGTGGGGGCTAGCAAGCTTGTGAGGCCCACGTGGCTCTGCCGCCCCCAAACTCAGCTCTATAAATTCACTTTCGTCCCAGAAAAAATCAGGAGAGAAGATTTCGTCGCGTTTGCGATACGGAGGCGCTGCCACATCCTGTTCTTCATCTGGAGGGAAGATCCGGAGTCCGTTTTGGGCTCCGGAGAGGGGAAATCGTCGCCATCGTCATCATCAACCTTCTTCCCTCTCCAATTCCATGAAGTGCTTCATCGTTTGTGAGTAATATATTCGTAGGCTCACTGGGCGGTGATGAGTAGGATGAGATCTATCATGTAATCGAGTTACTTTTGACGGGGATTGATCCCTAGTATCCACTATGTTCTCAGATTGATGTTGCTACTACTTTGCCATGCTTAATGCTTGTCACTAGGGCCCGAGTTCCATGATTTCAGATTTGAAATTATTATGTTGTCACCAATATATGTGTGTTTTAGATCCGATCTTGCAAGTTGTAGTTACCTACTATGTGTTATGACCCGGCAACCCCGGAGTGACAATAACCGGAACCACTCCCGGTGATGACCATAGTTTGAGGAGTTCATGTGTTCACCAAGTGCTAATGCGTTGGTCCGGTTCTTTATTAAAAGGAGAACCTTAATATCCCGTAGTTTCCTTTTGGACCCCGCTGCCACGGGAGGGATGGACAATAGATGTCATGCAAGTTCTTTTCCCTAAGCACGTATGACGACACACGGAATGCATGCCTACATCACATTGACGAACGGGAGCTAGCCACATATCTCTCAGTGTTATAACTGTTGCATGATGAATATCATCGAAACAAATCACCGACCCATTGCCTACGAGTTTGTCCCACTGCTCCTGTTACTTGTTTTGCTCTGTTGCTGCTGCTGTTACTTGTTTTGCTCTTTTGCTGTTACTACTGTTGTTGCTGCTGTTACTTGTTTTGCTCTGCTGCTGTTACTACTGTTGCTGCTGCTGTTACTGGTTTTGCTCTGCTACTATCACCACTACTAGGAAAAGGCTTGCTAATGGCGCACTTATTTTGGCTACTAATGGCGCATTATAGGTGCGCCACTAGCATCATGCCACTAGATTTTTTTACTAATGGCGCACCACAAGTGCGCCATTAGTATCTCGTATACTAATGGCGCACCAGGCAGTGCGCCATTAGTATTGCTCACGGTGCGCCATTAGTATCTGGTATACTAATGGCGCACCAAGTAGTGCGCCATTAGTATAGATCCCGGTGCGCCATTAGTATAGATCCCAGTGCGCCATTAGTATAGATCCTGGTGCGCCATTAGTATAGCTTATGGTGCGCCATTAGTATGCCTCCCAGGGCCATATTTACCCATATGCTCTGGCTTACTAATGGCGCACTAGTTGACGATGCGCCACTAGTGTGCTTTTGAAGTGCGCCACTAGTATGAATATTAGGTATTTATTTTATTTTTTCTGATATTTGCATAGATAACAAAATATATTATTGCACAGAATTTAGATAGCACAACATATAAACAATAGATTTATTGAATACAATAGAAGATTAGTCTCCAAATATAATTCATCATATTAGTCTCCGAATTTAAAATACCGAACAAAGTTAGAACATTACAAGTCTCGAGACCGCGAGTAGCGAGTTTGTCTTCACATTACAAGTCGATATCGACCATCTAAACTACCATCACATAGAAGAGAGCTGCGGTCATCACGATGAGCATAATCGCAATGAAACTGGTCTTCATCCGGTTCCTCCAACACTCCCTCCTCTCTCCTGCTAGATAGCGCGCGTATCTAACTTCCACCTCCGCCCTTGTGGTGTACCCTTTGTAACCGTTACCGCTGAATCGGTGAACCTGTCTCCGACACTCCTCCCAGTCGTCGTAGACTCCGGGAACCTTACCCTTGTACACGACATACGACGGCATCTCTATGCACTAGCCAAACAAAATGTTAGTAGCAATTCACAGAGACATACAAGTTCATTAAAGTTTAATATTACAACTATAACAGCATGATTCATGGTCCTACTAATAAATAGCATCGATTATATTTAAGTTGAACGACTGTCCGAACCAAAGAGACATACCAGTTCATTAAAGTTTAATATTGCAACATGAATTAGTAGCAATTCACGTGAACGTGGATGAAGCCGCCGTCTTTCGTGATGGTCATGAAATTGCGGTCGTTGTCAGCCTGCATTTGTAGCATTGTATCTATCTCACTATTGGACAACGGAGATCTGAGGTAGAACTGCCCCGAGGTATGAAGGACATTTTGATGGATGATTTACGCAAACTCCGACTGGATGCGAAAGAATTCTTGTCTGATGTCCGCATCCTGGATTGCCGACAAGCGTGCGGCCCAATCTTTGAGATTATTTGGTAGCCGAGGGTGATTACTGTCCCGTATGATCGCCCGCATGTGATGGAGGGCGTAGTAGGCATCCTTCTGACTGCCAAGCGGCTGCTTGACACAGGCGAACGTCTTATTGTGGGTGAACACGTGCTTGTCGTGCCTGAGACTTGTCCTGCTGAAGGTGCCTCCAGATATGGCGTAGCCGGGAAGAGCTTCATCAAGAACTTTCTTGATATTTGGGTAGTCTTTTTTTTACTGACGGTCCGAGTCAAAATACGTGGCCGTGGAATATTTCAGGCTTAAGAGGATGAGTGTGCAACGTGTGTCACTGCACAAAACACGGAATGTTAGAAAAAAAAAGGACGATCAAAATCTAAGAAATCATATGTTACGTGGCGATGAGGGGATAACTTACCAAGGAAAGTAAGGCACGAGGAAGTTATCCTTTTCTGAGTTTGCCAGAATGACGCCTTCGAGGTATGAACTCGCGACTTGACGGTCCCCAGCGCTGCCCAAGATCTTGGCATGCATATAGAAGGGGTCGACTATCACTAGGTCCGGGGTCTTGTCTCTAATGATCCGCATCTCCATACTCAGCGAAAATAGCCGAACGAAGGTGTAGTGCAGCGGATGAAGGTTAAACATAGCGAAGATGTCAGCAAACCGCAGGACGATCATACCCCCGATGGCGCTATCGACAAAGCCCTTGCCCTCTGGCACCTTGGCCACGAAAACCGGGTATGCCACATTATTCTCGGAGAGACGCCGCTTCTCCAAACAAAGAACACTGTCATGCAGACTCCGCATAGCACCGGTTGCAGCATTGAGCAAATTAGTCGGTAGCATCGGCCTACCCTCCACATGCACCCTCCTCGAGATATCCTTAGGTGAAGGTGGCCCGTCCAGAGCACGGATCGTACTCAGTGCCGGCTGGCTCGCACCCTTGTTAGTCTTTCTTTTCCATCCCTTCTTCTGCTGATGTAATGGGATCGAGTTCATCTGCTCAGAGACCACCTTCTTGAGTGTGTTGGGGCTGATAATATTTCGCACCTCGGCTATCTGAGGCTCGGTGAAGGCGGCAGCTGGAGGCGTCTCCTCAAAACTAAATGCCAGACAACGCCTGTTGCAATTGGGTTTCTCCGCGGTACCAGCTAGATCGCGGTCGTCTTTTGCAGGGTTGGGTTCTTGAGAAGGAGGCCCCAAGAATTCCTCACCGTACCCATGTTCGGCAAAGTACTTATCGACCTTGGTAAATGTACCATCGTCGTCATCGTTGTCGTCCGGAACCTATGCCATATGCATGTCCGGATCCTGTGCCATATGCATTTCCGGTAGCGTTGCGGCGGTCTTGCCATGGCTTGGCGCCAGCACGACTGGCGGTGTTGTCTGTGGGGTGATGTCCCCCGCCCCCAAACGAATCTGGCTCTTCGGCCAAAGCAAGGGCCAGCTTAAGCAGGCGCTGAGGGTCATCACATTATCTTTGTGGGCCCCAGCGGGGTGGAACGGAGGTAACAAGTCATCGCAGCCTGGTAGCACCCGAACCAGTTGAACCCTATACGTGGTGGGTGGCATCGGTTTACCGTGGAACATGGGGTTGCCCAGTTGAACGATTCTGCCCTTGGCGACATCGATCAACTCGTCGCTCATGAAGTGCAGGAGAGTGCATGGAACGTCGGTGCCGGCGCCCTGCAAAAACATGTAGGGCGTCAGGGGATGCCCAGTCAAAGGCAAGGAGATGAAGTCATCGGTCGAGAGAGGCTTAGTTACCGTGATGGCGTCGAGCTCGGCTAATGTCGAGGCACCGCCAACGGTGGGCGTGCAAGTGACGGAGGGGCCGCTTGCTACCGAGGTGCCGGCCGGCGCCGGAGACACCAATGGCGCCGGCGCCGGAGACACCAATGGCGTCGCCTGCGGGTTGTGCGAGTTGCTGGCCGTGAAGCTGGGAATCGGGGGCGGCCCCTGTTGGCCGCCCGCAATCCACGCGTGCAGCCCCTCAATCAAGGTAGGCACAATGGCGGTGATCACCCCTCCCACTTGGTGTTGCACTAGCTCTTGGACCATCTCCGGAATCCGCGCCACTTTTGCCTTGAGTTCTTCAACCTCGCGCGACTGGCTTTCCAAGTTGGTATTTCTCTCCTTTCGCCCACCAGCGTTATAGTATGACGACCATTTCGTGGACAAGCCTTTGCCGGCCACACGACCAGCTGACGACGGCTTACTGGACTTATCCTTGTTTTTCATTATGTTAAACGCCCTATTTAAATTGGTGTCCCAATGAGAGCTCTGAGACGACCCCGCGCTACTGCTTTCAGTGTCCTGCGGAAGGAATGAACCATTTAGAAATTTGGCTTCATTAATTAGAATGCAACCACATGGAGCTAATTACGTGGGGTGTATTCCTTACCAGAATATGCTCAAGCGCCCTGGTAAGCTCCTTTGTTACTAGGTACACCTTGTACCGGGCCCTCACATAGTTCCTGGTCTGCTTGTCACCGTATTTCTCCAAGCGGGGTGGTAGGCCTTGCTCGGCACGCTCCGCGTCCTCCTTGTCCCATATAGGTTCCGCCACTCTGTAACCGCCGGGACCGAGTTGGTGGACCCCTAAGTTCAACTCCCGCATTTCTTTCCCCCATTGACTTGATTCCGCGGTTGCCTTGCTCTCGCACTTGATCTTGAACTCCTTGTAGTCATCTTCGCTGATCGAAGGATTTTTCGCCTTGATCTTCTCATAACTATCACCTTTGTCAATCATTCTCTTCACCACGCTTCTCCAAGTAGACAGGGCCTTGCTCATCTTCGTGAGGGCAGCACTGTTCACTTTATTCCTTGAGAGGCGTGTGTTTGCGACGTCACCGGGGAACTTGTATCGTTCGTGCAGCTTCGTGAAGAGGAGGTTGCGCAAATTCCCTCGGTCCTTATGCCTTAGGTTCTCGGTGTTGATCGAGACAGTGCTCCGGAGAATGCACCCGAGCTGAACCGCGTACCCCTTGACTATTTCTTTGGGCACCGTTGGATACCCGTCGGAGTTCACTTCAGTAAATTCCTCCTTTACGGTGCTGAGCACGTTCGGGTGCCGGTCCTTCCGTTGCCTCTTTGATTGGCTGCCATCTGTGCGTGCGCTGCCATCATCAGTGGTGGCATCCTCGGCGGCACCATCAGTGGTGTCATCCCCGACGCCACTAGGGGTTGTGTACTCGGGATCGGTGTCTTCCGCGGCGTCCTCATAGCGGTGAGGTTCTTCCTCCATCTCCTGGGACAGCTCCCAGAATGGCTTGCCCGAACCGCCGGCCTCATCGTTGTGGGCCATGTTTCGCTCTAAATAGGAAAAACGTTTGGTCAAAAAGTTGGTTATTGTCAAGGAACAAGATCATGGTCTCAACATTTAGGGTTTGTCGACACCGAGGCATCCTAAAAGCTAAGCTTTTATCATTTAGGGTTTGTCGACGCCGAGGCACCCTAAAAGCCTAAGCTTTCATCATTTAGGTTTTTATCGACACCGAGGCACCCTAAAAGCCAAGAAAAGGGAAGGAGAATTCTAAGTTGGGCCTAATCACTTGGCTCTATTGCCACCTATGGTTTAATGCAGCAAGAATAAAGGGGCAGTTGATCCTACATAATTAAGTACTAAGATACCCCGGCCCATGCATTAGTCGCCAGTACCCCATATGTCCTATTTTTAGCAAAGTCATGCTAAAATTCACGGAAAATTTCAGCATGACCTTTGCTGAAAATAGGACATATGGAGTACCCGAATTTGCCGGAACGGAAGTTCATCGACATTCCGGCAAACTCAAGGGCCTCTCGGGGTACCTGCAAAATCATCACGACACGATGGTCGGAAACAAAACCCAGCAAACTAGCACCACAATGTGCCTCTACTTTCATATGGATGAAAAGGACACAGACCATATGGTCCTCTGCTTTCATATGGACAAAAATAGGTCACCCAACAAAAAATCATCAATAGTTTAGCAAGTCTGTACCCTCAAGAATGAACATATAGCAATATCTGTTGTCCCCCCATAACATACGGAAATCAAAATCAGCTCAACTTAGATGACTAGCTAACTCATTTTTCAGATAGCATATGTAAAGGGGCCAACTCAAAATTCTGAGCCTAGCTAACTCATTTTTCAGATATAAGCTTGCTTGTTTTCCATTGTACCCGAAGAACTAGCTGCTGCTGCTCCTCTGCCCGTGCTGCTGATGCTCCTCTGCCCGTGCTACTGATGCTCCTCTTCCGCTTCAGATATAGGCATGCGTTATGTATGACCTTCTGACAATGCTAACCTGCAGTAAATCATCGGCCATAAAAAGCATACACAGAAAACATCAAGCTAGCACAACACACAAACTACATACATGAAACGGGAAGCAAACAATGAATGACTGTACCTGGGTAAATCTAAAGGGAAAGAGCAAATGAGCAAAAAAACAAAGCATATTTGTAACTTTCTATATCCATCAATAGCGTTTACATTGGCAAACAGAACATAACACGCCATGCTAATATGCTAGTATTAAGTAAAATTCAATGCACGTAAACTAGACAATGTCGCAAGATGATCAGATAATAGCAAGATTGGATCCTAATTTTGGCATCACAAATGGAGCTAATCATTACAACAGATAACTAATTCAGTATACTTGACCTGCAGGCAATGCAATTGTTGATACTAGCTGATGAAGCTAATGTTAATGTCTTGCATGGCATGCAAGATTCAGAAATAAGTACACATGCTAGCTGGCACCTTGCAGGTTTACCATGTTGTCATTTACCAGCTGGAATATAATCGGAACCACTAATAACCAACACACTATGTAAACAGATGATTAACCTGGATGTGGGATCTAGGTAGGATTAATGGACCAGGCTCATCTACATCTTGAGCAAATATAGCAGATCAGAGCAAGGCTCAGCAAAGACACACAATTCATGGATACGAGAATCATCTTATTGCAATTTGCATAAGGTAAAATGCACTCAGCCAAATATTATTCAAGCAGTGTCCAAGGCATGCCTTACAAGGTCAAGAATATGATAAGGTAACATGAAAAAAAATTGGTAAGCAGTAAGATAAGGATTTCCCCATCCCAATGCAAGAAGAAGAAAATGGTACTGCTTCTATATGCCTGATCCTAATCTCAACCGGGATAGCAACAAAACTAGCGTCTGAGGGTTGCGCAGGTTGCTGATACCTTGGGGTTCTAGTTCTGTGGTTTCCCGAAGCACCCTGACAGAATGAAAGATTAAAAAGATAATGAAGTATGAACCTGGCACTAGGTTATTTATATATTCAAAATAAAAAATAGTACAAGTCCACTAACTTTTGCATCATGCAATTACACCTATTTTATACACTCAATCCAATGCCCTCTCAGCTCCGATATATGCAGTATGTAGCCACAAGAAATATCTCTCCAGAGCCGCCTCGTATGGAGCGGGCACTCTCTAACGAAAAATCGATGCAAATCGTACCTGAAGGACAGAGAGGATCCACTGAGCAGATGAAACAGCGATCCAAGGCTGACGATGAACCGAGCAGTGCATTTTCTGAAGAAAAAGGAATTGCAGACATAAAAACAAACACCTTATGAGCGTCAGTGAACTGAGAAATGTAGAATTTGTTATATGATTATACAAAAGAACGACTATCTGAATGTTTATAATATATCTGAAGGAAGTAAAAGGATAACACCAGAAGCCACATAAAGAATATTCACTCAATTAAGAAAGAGGTTGTTCTAATCGAACTTGATAAAGAAAATAACAAGAGGGGCAAGGAGAAGAAGAGAGCACATACATGAACTTGACGGGGTTAGGATCAGCGGGCCACCGGCTGCCGATCTATGTCCCCGTCGTGGCGTTCAATCACCTTGAACTCTAGGACCGCCTCACCTGAGGGCAGGCCAAGCATCAGCCATGGAGATTCAGAGATTTATTGAAGAGAGGGAGTAAAGACTGGACAGGGTGAGTGGACTTCCACCAGCGACTTCCTTGCCAATGACAAACTCGAGGGGCAAGCATGACCAGGCACAACCAACATGTAGACAAACAGGGGAGAGAGCCTGGATTGGATCAGGGACTCACCGGTGACGACGCCGGTTTGGTGCTTCGAGCCTGGATTGGAAAGGGGGTAGGGGGGAGGCCGTGGGAGGCTTCTTAGCCTAGTGGTTTGATGCAGGATTGAGTACCAGGGGGACACGGTTCGAATCCTCTTCCCCCCTCCTTTTATTTTTTTCTATGCATTGTTTTCTTGTGCTGGTTGCACCTTGGTTTGAGAAGTTGATGTTGTGGTGTGCATCACACCATGAGGGTGATTTATCTTCCCTCACAACAACATCTACTGCCTAGTATATTTTTTTGATGTTTGCAAGTAGATGCCTATGAATAGGAGTTGAATCTTGTGAATAGGTGTTCTAGTGGTAAGGATGCCGACGGCGGCGGCGGTGGAGCGGGGAGGGTGCGGGGGGTGCTCGGCGGCGAGGGGGATCTTGCGAGGGGTGATAGCGATCGAGATGGAGGGGATCGAGATCGAGTGTCCTCATGAATATTCAATATTTTTTCATACTGAATATGAAAAAATATCATCAAATTTGAAAATGTCGAAATACAATCGAGAAATGAAGGCTACAATTTAAATACAATCGATCTTAGCTAGCTATTTGTTCACAATCTTCTTGCCCTTATTTTTCGTAAATGGAGTTCTTCTCTTGAACGGACGTCCTTTAGGTAGGGTGGTCCTGCTTCTTCTTGTGGTGTATGCTGGTACTTCATCATCGTCGTCATGTTCCATCTTCGGGTCGCCGTACTTGTCGAAGTCTTGCTCATTGGCGACTCCATCCATTCCGATGATCTTCCTATTGCCTCTCCTCACGACAACACGACTGGGCTTTGGCGGGTCGGTAATGAAGAAGCATTGGTCCACTTGGGAAGCCAGTACCCATGGCTCATTTTTCGTGGTGACGTTTGCGCCCGCGGTCTTGGATTTGGCTTCGGGTATAACCATGGTGGTGAAATACCGGTCTTCTTTTATGACGCTCTTGGCCCATCTGACACGGAACATCGGGACCTTCTCTCCAGCGTAGCTCAGCTCCTAGATCTCCTCGATCCTTCCGTAGTATCTGTCCTTGTCGTTACCGGTGTAGGATTCCATCGTTACCCCGGAGTTCTGATAACCATCGCTCTTCATGTCCTTTCCCTCGGTGTAGAGTGTGTAGCCGTTGGTATCGTACGCCTCATACGTCATCAGGTTGTGCTCGGCGCCCTGTGACAAGGCGAATATGAGTTGTTCTTCCGCGGAAGAATCCTCATGTAAAGGGTACGACAGAAGCTTCTGCTTGAACCAACGCGGGAAACATGAGTTGTGCTCTTTGATTATATCTCCGGCCGTCCTTTGTTGGCCTCGGTCATTGTACGTCTTCTCAATAAAGGTTTTGTGCTCTACGACCCAAGGATCGACCACGTCTATGTGTTGTAGCGCGACTTGGTTTGCTCTATCAAAGTCGGCGAGTCGACCCTCGAAGTCGACATGCATTTCGCGGCGACCCTCACGGTGACCCCATCCTGTGAGCTTGCCGAGGTGCCTGTTGACGGGCATACCAACGGGGTTCTCGATGCCTAGATAATTCGGGTAGTAGGAGATGCACTCTTCGGTCAGAAAGCCCGTGGCTATGCTTCCCTCTGGACGTGACATGTTGCGAACGTATCCTTTGATGACACCATTCATCCTTTCGAACGGCATCATGCTGTGCAGGAACGTCGGCCCGAGTTGGATGATATCCTCCACGATATGGACCAGCAGATGCACCATAACATCGAAGAATGCGGGTGGGAAGTACATCTCAAGCTCGCATAGTATCACCACGATCTCTTCCTATAGCCTTCTGAGTTGCCTCACGCCAACCGACTTCCGAGAGATGACGTCGAAAAAGTTGCATAGGCCAAATAGCGTTTCACGGACGTGCGCCTCCATGATCCCACAGATTGCAACTGGAAGTATCTGCGTCATCAGCACGTGACAGTCGTGAGACTTCATCCCGCTAAACTTCTCCTTCGTTGAGTCTAGGTATCTGCTTATCTTCCCCGCGTAACTGTAAGGAAGTTTTACTCCTACGAGCAGGTGAAAAACTGATCGATCTCCTCCTGACTTAGAGTGAAGAATGCGGGAGGGAAGTCATTTCGGGTCTTCTTGGACTTTTTGCCTTTGCGACGACTTTCCGTGTCCTGCTTCGCCTCATCATCATCAGCATCATCATCATCATCATTAGCGTGAAGCTCCTCCCTGATGTCCATTGATTTCAAGTCTGCCCTTGCTTTCGGTCCATCTTTGGTCCTCTCTGGCATGTTGAGCAGGGTACCAAGCAGACTCTCGCACACGTTCTTCGTGATATGCATGACATCAAGGCTGTGAGGCACAAGGAGGATCTTCGAGTATGAAAAGTCCCACAAAACAGACCTCGTTTTCCATACCTTCAGCAGCGGCTCTGGCGCCTTTTGCTTCTTTCCTGGCTCTGGCGCCTTTCCCGGCGGTGGGCACTCTTTCCAATTTTTCAACAGCTCGTATATTTCCTCGCCGCTCCTCATAAGGAGGCGTCTTCGGGGTTCGGTTTCACCATCGAACAAATCCTTGCGTTTTCTCGATGAGTCATCGTCGCGAAGCCACCTTCGATGTCCCATGAACACGGTTTTTGAAGACCCGGGATCTCTATCTAGCTGGTGATACATTGTGTCATCCATGCACCTGACGCATCCAGAAAATCTGTGGACCACCTGCCCCGCGACATATCCGTAACCGAGATAGTCGTGCACCGTCGTGAGCAGTGCGGCTCTCATAGGGAAATATTCTTTCTCTGCGGCGTCCACGTATTGGCTGGCGTTTTCCACAACGTGTCTAGCTCCTCTTTCAGCAGCCCTAGATATAGATTGATGTCGTTCCCTGGTTGTTTCGGCCCTTCAATTAGCATACTCATGTGAATGTACTTCCTCTTCATGCACAACCAGGGGGAAAGGTTGTACATCCACACAAACACAGGCCAGGTGCTATGTGTGCTTCTCTGGCTGCCAAACGGATTGACTCCATCGGTGCTCGCGCGCCAGCACGATGTTCCTTGGATCGTCCCCAAATTCTGGGTATTCGTAGTTCAACGCTTGCCACTGGCTCGCATCCTTAGGGTGACTCCGCATCTTGTCTTTTTTATTTATCTCCGGATCATTTCCGTCATCTTCTCGCTTTTTCTCCTCCCTATCCACGTGCCAACGCAGGAGCTTTGCTACCTTAGGGTCCGCGAAATACCGTTGCAGACGAGGAGTGATCGGAAAGTACCACACAACTTTTCGAGGAGCTTTCTTCCTCTTCTTGTATCGACTGACGCCGCACACCGGACATATGGTAGACTCCGCGTGCTCGTCCCGATAAATGATGCAATTGTTGATGCACACATGGTATTTCACGTGCGGTAAATCCAGAGGACACACGATTTTCTTCGCCTCCTCGAAACTGGTCAGGCACTTGTTCCCCTTGGGAAGACGTTCGTGCCAGAATGACATGTTCTCGTCGAAGCATGCGTCGGTCATTTTGTGTTTTACCTTCATCTCCAGAGCCATGAGCGTTACTTTCAGGCGGGTATCCTCGGGCCTGCATCCTTCATACAATGGAGTAACCGTGTCTATCTCCAGTTGATCAAGCTTGGCTTTCTCTCGGGCGGCAGCTCTTCCGTTATCCGTCTGCTTGAGAAGCAGCTCTTGAATATGAGGGTCCTGCACCCAGGCCATCGATGGTCCATCGTCGTCTGCTCCGGCATCTTCATCTTCATGATCATGCCCTTCGTCTGCTCCGGCATCTTCCTCATCATCATGTCCGGCATCTTCTACTTGATGACTGTGTCCTGGAGATTCTTCGTCTTCTCGCCCGCCATCGCCGCGGTTGTCTTGCTCATGCCCTTCCTCATTTCTTTCCCGGCCACCATCGACGACTTCATAATCATCTTCATCACCTTGCCATCGATAGCCATCCATGAAACCACGCAAGAGCAGGTGGTCCCGCACCTTTACGGAATCCGGGTCCATAAGGCTCTTCAGCTTGCATCTTCGACACGGACATCTTATCTCCGTCTCGTTCTGTTGAAGCATCTCGGCCTTCGCGGAGCTCAAAAACCTATTCACGATGCCTTCGGTCATCGTGCGGACCATGGTCGCCTGCGGGGTAGAGCAAAACGATATTTTAGAACCAAATTTTTTTTGGCATGACTTTGCCTAAAAATAGGACAAAAAAGAATGCATAGTGCCAAATTCTCGCCGAAACGGAAATGAATCAACATTCCGGGAAAATATTGGCAACTATCGCATTTCAAATACCTGTACCTGCAAACACAAACATATATGCAACACCACAAACATATGCAACACCACAAACATACGTAGATCTAGCTAGGCCATAAAAAGTGCATGTGCACGTTGTTGGAGGGAGAAAAAAGTAGATCTACAACATAAAAGCTTTCCCCTTACTTACCTATCAAAAAAAGGTAATTTAACCACTTAATTTGGGTGAATCTATGATGCAAATGAGGTGAGGAGGAGGAGGCACCCGAGACAAGCTTGGAGGAGGAGGTGGAGAGAATGAAAGTGGGGAAAGTGAGTGTGGTAGGTGGCTGTCCAAAATATCTAGCTGGTCCCAGGTTACTAATGGCGCACTACCTACATATGTGCCATTAGTAACCCTGGTTACTAATGGCGCACCTCCTCTGGTGCGCCATTAGTAGTCCTGCAAAAAAAAAGTAGTGGCGCACCACCAACAGATGCGCCATTAGTAACACTGGTTACTAATGGCGCACTAGCTGTGGTGCGCCATTAGTAGTTTGCCCAAAAAAATATAGTAGTGGCGCACTACTAACAGATGCGCCATTAGTAACCCTGGTTACTAATGGCGCACCAGCTGCTGGTGCGCCATTAGTAGTTTTGCAAAAAAAGTAAAAATAAAAAAATATAGTAGTGGCACACCGAGTGTGTGGTGCGCCATTAGTGTCCATCACACTAATGGCACACCTCACACGGTGCGCCACTACTATATAGTAGTGGCGCATTGCTTGTGTGGTGCGCCATTAGTATCTATATCATCTATAGCCCTTTTCCTACTAGTGCACTACTGTTGTTCCTTGCCACTGCTGCTACTCGTTACACTGCTGTTACCTACTACAATACTTTTTCTCACACCGTTGCCGGGAAAGAATATTTCCTGTCCATGGGCAACTTCTGGCGCCATTGATACAACCGTTAGGAATAGTATGTCGTCAACAGATCGTTTCTGGCACCGTTGCTATCGTACTACTTTGTTGTTGACACCTTGCTTGCAGATACTAATCTTTCAGGTGTGGTTGAATCTGACACATTCAGCTGCTAATACTTGAGAATATACTTTCACTTCCCGTCGTGCGAACCAACAAATTTGGGTTGAATACTCTACCCTCGAAAACTGCCTCGACCCCACGCGCTGGTGGGCTATTGCAAGACAATTTCTAATTGTTGAGCAATTGAGAACAACATTTTTCTACCCATTGCCAGGGATCTGCTAACACAGTCCACCTTGGTTTTCTTCATGTGAGGAGCGCGGGGTGCCGTCGGATCCAGCAGACGGCTCGGATCTCCCGCAGCCGAAACCCTAGAGCGCTCGGGCCTTTTGGGCCGCAGGGGATAGGACCGGCCCAGGTTGAGGCCGCAGGCCAGAGGCCGGCGGGAGCCGGGTCGAAAGAGGAAAGGGCCCGCGTCAGGCCGAGGCCACAAGCCAGTTGGGCCACTCGGCCTATTTCGGCCAAAGTTTCTTTTTTATTTCAAAGTTTCTGCGATTTTGTTCAGTTTCTCTGGGCATTTTTAGGCAGATTTTATGCACTATTTTCCTATGAAAATCTTGCTAAGAAAATAGAAAACAAAAGGTTCAAAGTTTCAGTAAATATAGACAGAAAAGTTATATTAATTTTTCTGCAAAGAAAAATAAAAGTTTTTGAAAATAAAAGGAGATTTTCAGAAAAAGAAAATATCATGAATTTTATAAAAGGGATTATAAAGTTCAAGATAACAGAATATTTTTTTTCTGTAAAGTAGAAAAGTACATGAATTTTTTAAATTCACGTTTCCGCTGCTAAATGATATATGAAATATGGTTATGTTATTTTCCTGACTAACGTTGTTAATAACATAATCATGTTGCATTATTGGCATAAAATATGCACTTATTTCTATCATTTGCCCAATGGTAATGTAGATTTATTTGCATAGGCAATTGTATGTTTATTTTGACCAACCTAATTAATGCATATAATTGTCGTTCTGATCTTGCTTAAATTGTGATTTCAGGAGGTTTCCACCTAATGAGTTGCCTCAAGGACGTTCCTACACTCAAAGGTGATAATTACTCTGAGTGGAGGAAGAAAGTTGACATGGCCCTTGTCATTGCTGAGGTAGACTGGGTTCTGGAGGAACCGCAGCCAGTTGAACCTCCACAGCCAGTCAGAAATGCTGCTGATGTTGATGAGGCTTGGGAGAAAAAGAAGTGGGATAGTGCCAATGAGGAGATGTCATACTCCATAAACAGCAGAAAGTGGATAAATACCAACAAAAATGTTTGGCATTTATAAAGAACACAATTGGGACCACCATTGTGGGCTCAATTGCAGAGTTTACTTCCGCAAGGGAGATGCTAACCAAGATAAAGAGCCAGTTCACTAGCTCTTCTAAGACATATGCCACCCAGTTGATAAAACAATTGGTCACAGAGAGCTACACTGGAGGTGGCCATGGCATAAGAGAGCACATCCTACGGATGAGCAATACGACAGCCAAGCTCAAGCCCATGGATGCGGATCTGGAGATCAAACCAGCTCTCCTTGTCCCCCTGGTCATGGCTTCGCTATCAAAGGAATTTGAGACCTTTGTTGTGAACTACAACATGCAACATGAAACATGGGACATAGAAAAGGTCATAGCCATGTGTTCACAGGAAGAGGAGAGAATCAAAGCTTCACATGATGGCTCCCTGAACTATGTGAAGGAAAAGAAAAATGTTTTCCAACCCAACAAAGGTTCTCCCTCAAAGCCACATGGCAAAGGTTATGTCAAAGCTCCCGCTCATTATCAGCAAAAGCCTATTCCAGTGGACAAGGACACTTGTCTCTACTGCAAGAAGACAGGGCACTACAAGAAGAATTGCCCTGCCTAGCTAAAGGCCTTCATGGCAAAGAGACGTAACGACATCGTTTCTTTTGAAAATGAATCTCTGTATTTAAAGTTTTCGAAATCTACTTGGTGGATTGACTCAGTAGCAACGGTTCATGTTGCAAACTCTTTACAGGGATTCAGTTCGACGAGGACCATGCGTAGAAAAGAAAGAAGTATTGAAGTCGCAAATGGTGTCCAAGCAGAAGTTGAAGCTGTAGGTGACGTCTCATTGGAGCTAACCGAAGGATTCAAGCTTTTGCTTAGAGATGTACTATTCGTACCTTCATGTAATAGGAATTTAATAAGTGTTTCATGCTTGGATAAAGACAATTATCAATGCTTTTTTGGACATCGCAAATGTACCATTTGGTATAATAATGATTATGTAGGCAATGCCTTCCTTCATAATGAGCTTTATATGTTATCACTTCGTGAAAAAGTGAATTATGCTATAATGTAAATGAGCATAGTTCCTTGTCGAACAAAGAACAAAAGAAAAGAAAGAGAACTCACGACTCCTCGAAATTATGGCACTTTCGCTTGGGCCATATTTCCAGGGGGAGAATAGAAAGATTAGTCAAAAGTGAAATTCTTCCTCGGTTGGAGTTCTCTAACTTAGAACAATGCATCGATTGCATTAAAGGAAAGTATGTAAAACAGATAAAGAAGGGTGCAAACCGAAGCACAGGAACACTGGAAATTATTCACACTGATATTTGTGGACCATTTCCGGTGAAAAGTGTGGATGGTTATGATTCGTTCATAACATTCACAGACGATTACTCCCGCTTCGATTACATTTATCCAATCAAAGAAAGAAATGAAGCATTGGATAAATTCAAGATATTCAAAGGTGAAGTTGAAAATCAGCTTGACAAAAAGATAAAGATAGTGAGGTCTGACCGTGGGGGAGTACTACGGTCGACACACTCCATATGGCCAAGTCCGTGGACCTTTTGCAAAGTTCTTGTAGGAGACTGGCATAGTTTCCCAGTACTCAATGTGGGGCGAGCCTCAGCAAAATGGGGTAGCTGAAAGGCGCAACCGTACCCTTATGGATATGGTGCGCATCATCATGAGTTACTCCGACCTGCCATTGGGATTGTGGATGGAGGCGCTTAAAACCGCCATTCACATTCTCAACAGAGTACCAAGCAAGTCGGTGCCGAAAACACCGCACGAGCTGTGGACAGGAAGAGTGCCATCCCTGCAACACTTCAGGGTGTGGGGATGCCCAGCTGAGGCCAAAATGTTTAATCCAAACATTGGAAAGTTAGATCCAAAAATAGTGAGTTGCCATTTCATTGGCTACCCTGATAGATCAAAAGGTTTTCATTTCTACTATCCAGAAAGATACACAAAGTTTGTAGAAACGATACATGCGGTCTTCTTAGAGGACGAAATGATGAGGGGGAGCTTGGTGTTGGGGAACATTGCATGGAAAACAAAAAAATTCCTACGCACACGAAGACCTATCATGGTGATGTCCATCTACGAGAGGAGATTAGATCTACGTACCCTTGTAGAACGCACAGCGGTAAGCGTTAAGAAACGCGGTTGACATAGTGGTACAGCTTCGTGATTCAAATCATCGTCGTCCCACGATCTGTCCCTCGAATGGTTCCGATCTAGTGCCGAATGGACGACACCTCCGCGTTCAGCACACGTACATCTCGACGATGATCTCGGCCTTCTTGATCTAGCAATCAAGACGGAGAAGTAGATGACTTCTCCGGCATCATGACGGTGCTCCGGTGGTGGTGACGATCTACTCCTGCAGGGCTCCGCCCGAGCTCCGCAGAAATCCGATCTAGAGGTTAAACTATGTGGAATAGCCCTGAGTTGCACGCGGCAATGTTATGTCTCAAAAAGCCCTAAACCACCACTATATATAGGAGGAGGGGAGGGGAAAGCCTTGAGGCACAAGGGCCTCAAGGTGTGCCGGCCGCCAGGCGAAGGAGGACTCCTCCTCCAATTTGGTTTGGGAAGGAGGAGTCCTGCTCTTCCTTCCCACCTCCCTCTTTCCTTTTTTTTCTTCTTTTCTTTTGGTATTTTCTTATGTGGCGCCATAGTTCTCTTGGGGTGACTCCACCAGCCCAATAAGGACATGGTGCGCCACCCTAGGGCCGTGGGCTCACTCCCGGGTGGGTGGGCCCCTCCCGATAAACACCCGGAACCCATTCGTCACTCCCGGTACACTGCCTGAATTGCTCCAAACTTTCCGGTGACCAAATGAAACAATCCTATATATCAATCTTCGTTTGCGGACCATTCCGGAAACCATCGTGACGTCTGTGATCTCATCCGGGACTCCGAACAACATTCGGTAACCACACATATAACTCAACTATACTAAAACATCATCGAACCTTAAGTGTGCAGACCCTGCGGGTTCGAGAACTATGTAGAAATGACCCGAGACACTCCTCGGTCAATATCCAATAGCGGGACCTGGATGCCCATATTGGATCCTATATATTCTCCGAAGATCTAATCGGTTGAACCTCAGTGCCAAGGATTCATATAATCCCGTATGTCATTCTCTTTGTCCTTCGGTATGTTACTTGCCCGAGATTCAATCGTCGGTATCCGCATACTTATTTCAATCTCGTTACCGACAAGTCACTTTACTCATTCCGTAATACAATATCCCGTGACTTATACTTAGTCACATTGCTTGCAAGGCTTGTGTGTGATGTTGTATTATCAAGTGGGCCCCGAGATACCTCTCTGTCACACGGAGTGACAAATCCCAGTCTTGATCCATACTAACTCAACGGACACCTTCGGAGATACCTGTAGAGCACCTTTATAGTTACCCAGTTACGTTGTGACGTTTGATGCACACAAGGTATTCCTTCGGTGCCAGTGAGTTATATGATCTCATGGTCATAGGAACAAATACTTGACACACAGAAAACAATAGCAATAAAACGTCACGATCAATATGCTACGTTCATAGTTTGGGTCTAGTCCATCACATGATTCTCCTAATGATGTGATCGAGTTATCAAGTGACAACACTTGCATATATTCAGAAAACCTTGACTATCATTTATCAACTGGCTAGCCAACTAGAGGCTTGCTAGGGACATTGTTTTGTCTATGTATCCACACATGTATCTATGTTTTCATTCAATACAATTATAGCATGGATAATAAACGATTTTCTTTAAACAGGAAATATAATAATAACTATTTATCATTGCCTCTAGGGCATATTTCCAACACTTGGTAGCTCAGAAAATTTATGTTGAGGAGAAGAGGGTGCATGCAACCATTCCGATGATTCAAGAGCCATTTTTCTCACTACCCGCTGTGACTCCAACGATGACAACTATGGGAGAAGACCCGGAACCTGTCCTTCAGGAGCCGACTTAACCTGTTGTTGATCATGAAAGGGAAGTGCAGCAAGAAATAGTAGAAAGTGTGCCAGACAATGAGGCACTTAGAAGGTCTAATAGAACAAGAAGACCAACTATTTCTACTGATTATAAAGTCTATAACACAGAAATGGTTCATATGGAAGGTGATCCCACCACATATGAAGAAGCCATTAAAAGCCCTCACTCATCAAAATGTCTAGAGGCAATGGAAGATGAGATGAAATCCATGAGTTCCAACGATGTTTGGGACTTAGAAATTATTCCTAAAGGAGCAAAGACAGTAGGCTGTAAATGGGTCTACAAAACAAAGTATGACTCTAACAGGAATATAGAAAAGTATAAAGCCCGACTTGTGGTAAAAGGATTTACACAAAGAGAAGGGATAGACTACAATGAGACTTTTTCCAGTCTCTTGTGAGGATTCCTACAGAATCATAATGGCACTAGTTGCTCATTTTGATTTAGAGCTGCATCAAATGGATGTAAAGACGACATTTCTAAATGGAGATTTAGAAGAAGAGGTCTACATGAAACAACCCAAGGGTTTTATCATGGAAGGCAAGGAAGATATGGGATGCCGCCTAAAGAAATCCATTTATGGACTAAGGCAAGCCTCTAGACAGTGGTATTTAAAGTTTAACGATACTATTAAAAGGTTTGGGTTTCAAGAAAATGTTGATGATAACTGCATTTATGAAAGTTTAAAAGTGGGAAATACATTTTCCTAATCTTGTATGTGGATGATATCTTGTTTGCAAGCAATGGTATTAGTCTACTACAAGAAACAAATAAGTTTTTATCCTCAAACTTTGACATGAAAGACCTTGGTGATGCTTCATATGTTTTGGACATTGAAATTCACCAAGACATGAAAAATGGAGTCTTAGGACTGTCGCAGAAAGCATATTTAGAGAAAGTTCTCAAAAAGTACAATATGCATAAGTGTAAAGCCACACCTGCTCCTATAGTCAAGGGCGATAATTTTGGGAATTACCAATGTCCCAAGAATTAGTACGAGCTCGATGAAATGAAAACAGTGTCATATACTTCGGATGTAGGAAGTTTACAGTATGCACAAGTGTGCACACGCCCTGACTTAGCTTTTATCACCAGGGTACTCGGTAGATATTAAGCAAATCCAGGCCAAGGGCAATGGAAGATGGCAAAGAAAGCATTGTGTTATGCGCAAGGCACAAAGGAAATCATGCTAACATACAGAAGATCTGATTCCCTAGTGTTAAAAGGGTACTCAGACGCAGATTTTGCGGGAGATAGAGATGATAGAAAATTCATGTCTGGGTACGTGTTCACTCTCGCTGGAGGAGCTATTTCATGGAAAAGCTCCAAACAGACCATAGTTTTATCGTCCACGATGCAAGCAGAGTTCATAGCATGTTTTGAAGCCACCGGACAGGTGATATGGTTAAAGAAATTTATACCCGACTTGAAAGTGGTAGATTGCATTCACAAGCCACTAAAGATATACTCTGACAACCCGCCCGTAGTATTTTATGCTCACAATAACAGGTCGAGTAATTCTTCCAAGAGAATAGATATAAAGTATTATGTTGTGAAAGATAAAATCCAGGATCAAACTATAAGTCTCGAGCATATAAGTACGAAGTATATGCTTGCGGATCCGCTGATGAAAGGCTTACCACCCAGTGTGTTCAAGGAACACTTAGCCGGCATGGGTTTGATGGAAAGCCTATGATTCCTGTATCATAAGAGGCCCAAAGGTAAATGAATTTGTTTCAAAAACAAAACGTGTGTTGTAGCTGTATGATTCTATCGGTAATTAAGCTGTGACGATGAGACATGCTCTACATGCCTATATGTGATGAAACGAATAAAATAGAAAGTATCAAGTCAAAAGTAAAAGTAGAGATCAAGGGGGAGAATGTTAGGTTGATCTTCTCCTCAGTGGGCCCAACGGCCCACCGGACCTTGATCCATGCGCCCTGATCGGGGGTGCCCAACCCATTATGTTTGGTGGGCCCCTGTGGCCCGCGATACATAAAGGACGGTGGGGTGCCGGGGCACGACTTACGAGGTTCACCGCCGCCACACTCCCACCTACAAACCCATCCGATCTAGGGTTAGCGTGGTGCTCACGGGAAGCACCACCCACGCCACACCCATCTCTCCTTCCACACCGTCGTCACCACCTCACGATGGACGCCGGCGGGAGCTCATCAATTTTCGGACAAGATAAAGTACGGGTACTACCGTATTCATCTAAGCCTAAAGGATCCACGGATCTATCAGGGATGGCTTTATCTTGTTCTGTAACAGGGGAAACATGGTTCTTGTACGGGAGAGAGGCGAATAGGTTTTTGGGAAGCGACTACGCGACTGCTCGCCTCCGATCCATACTTCCTCTATGTCTGTTTCGTCTGTGTCATCACCATGTCATCTACTTATGGATTAAATTAGTCGAAAAATTGCCTATTTACTCAGCACCTTTGTGGTTGTTAGATCCATTAGAGTCATTATCCATGTCTGCTAGTTCAGTTTTTATTATTCAGTCAGTTCTATTACAAGTATTTGGATGGGTCGGTTTGTTGAATTCCGTGCTAATTCGAGTAGACCCCAATTGTGTGGGGAATCTGAACTGGTGTTTGGTTTACAAAACCCAGGTGTCTCCCTTGTATATGGAGGTTGATTATTTCTTCACTAGATAGAAAATAGAAAATGACATGGGGTGATTGGTGACTGAGATATGCTGCTAGACAGACTATCTAGAGTTGGAACTGCTGTAGATGATTCAAGAGGGACTGTTCTCTGGTCCAGTGATTGGTGACTCTTCCTTGCTTTTTTACTCTGGACATATTGTTTAGGGAAGTTCCTTGTTTTATAACAGTTCCTGTTTTTAAATTGCCAGACTCAGAGTTCAGAAATCCTTATAACAGTTCTGTGTTTTTATATTATTGTTTTTTTACGCTGGGTTTTATATTACTGTTTATCTATGTTCCTGTGCAATGCAACTCGCGTACATCTTACCTTGTTAAATACTTCTGATTAGATCTTGTGATCTGCAAGTACTGCGCTGTCTTGAGATTTGAGTTAGGCCGTCGCTTATCTAATCAAATCTAGGAGCATGCTTTTTAGTACTCCACTATATCATCAGTTAAACACATGGACAATGGACAGGCGAATTAACTCCATTTTCAGTAATTAGTGCCACATCTGCTTCCTCGATTCTGCTGTTTTAACCGAGTTTAATAAAAGGATTGGATCTGGTTAAACATGGAATTTATCGTGTACTTTGCATTTGTGTTAAATTACTATTTATCTAATCAGGTCCAGAAGCACATAGTTGTCGCTGCTTAGTATTGTGTCATTAGATATGCAATTTTTATCAGTTTGTCTCTGAAGTACAGTATCAGTTCTTTAGGTCTGCAGTTGTCTTGTGCTGAGACATTTCTATGTGACATTGGAGGTCCTTTCCCAACATGTATCGGCTCCGAGCCAAGGACAAGATTCAGATGGCAATCAAGCGTGGGTTCAGCGACGAGGACGAGGAGGAAATGACACAGATGTCAGACGCAATGAACTTAAAGGAGGCCACTCTTGCAGACAAGATCACAAAGGAAGCTTTGTCTAAGGTTATGGCTCATGGCTCACAGGGAAGCCTCTGCCCTGACAGCTGCCCCGCGGACCGCGACAACTCCCTTCCCTGCCCTGGAGAATGCCACAGGCCCGACCCCTACCCTCAAAACTGCCCCGACCTTCGCCCTGGTCCGAGCCATCCACTAAATCTGGTATAAAAATATCTTCAGTTTCTTTCTAAATACATGTAGGTAGATGGTAAATAATCTAGCAGGAATAAAGCACTACAGGAAAATCACGTTTTACCGTGTGGCAAGCTATAAGTCGTGTTCTTTTTTTCGGGTACTCGGCTTATCTGAATCTAAGCCGTGTACACACGGAAAAACACCCGGTAACAACAATGCACTCGGCTTATGCTATCCTATAAGCCGAGTGCCCACAAAAAGCTCTCGGCTTATAGGTGCCACACGGTATATATGAAGAAAGCACTCGGTTTATAGCGCGCCACCCGGTAAAGGTACCTGCCACGTGTCTACAACAGCGGTGCCTGACGGCGCCGTCACGGCTTGAGCTATAAGCCGTGTGCTTGACAAGTACACATGGCTTACACACACTATAAGCCGTGTGCGTGGCAAGTGGACACGGCTTACACACACTATAGGCCGTGTGTTCCGCAAAAGCACTCGGTTTACATTTTATAGATTTTCAAATTCAAAAAAGTTCTAAAGTGATTTCCCTTGCATTTATCTTTAATACTTGAATGTTATTTATTTATTCATTTTACCACAGGAATGTCTCTCATGTCGACTATAGACCATGTGGGCTCTACGGTCTGGTGCATCATCGAAAACCGTGCGAGGGAGGGTAGAAAGATCACCGAAAACCCTAGAAATGCAATAAATGTCTCAAATATTGTAGGCGGGTTAGAAAAATGTGGGGGCCTGACACATGTCATTTGATGGCCTCCTTTGAGAGCACGAGGAGTTTCGATGCCAATGGAGCAGCATGACCAACACTTCCTTCACAAACGTGACACGTTCCCTCTCGATACCAAGAGACTACCTCGAAGATGGTGCAGTTTACAAACGGCCTCACGCAAGGCCCACCCGGAACGCGCCCAAACTTTTATGACACCCTATAGGGGCCATGTGATGACGTCGTGCCTGATCCTGAGGATTTCTGGCATCGTACCATTTTCCGAGGCTTCAAACGGTAGGACGAGGCATGTCGCCCAAGTGATTTCATACCCCCGATGGCTGGGGCTGCCCCTCCCACGCCTGCACAAGGCATACCCATGTCACAAATACATCACATAGGATTTTCCATGCTTCTTCTGGACATGATTTCATGTGTCGTCTTGCAGATCTGCAATTTCCCACACTGAAACCCTAGAAGTGCAATAAATGTCTCAAATATTGTAGGCGGGTCAGAATAATGCGGGGGGCTGACACGTGTCATTCAATGGCCTCGCCTAAGAGCACGGAAAGTTTCGAGGCCAACGGAGCAGGAAGACCAGCACTTCCTTCACAAACCTGACACCTTCCCTCTCGATGTCGAGAGACTAAGATGGTGCGTTTTACAAGCGACCTCATGTGAGGCCTATTGGACAAAATTTTACCACACCCTACAGGGGCCATGTGATGACGTCGTGCTAGATCCCGTGGATTTCTGGTATCATACAATTTTCCGTGGATTAAAACGGTTGGACGAGTCATGCCGTCGAAGTAATTTCGCCCCCTGATGGCCGGAATTGCCCGTCCCTCGTGTGAAAAAGGGAGATGTATGTCGCTAATACATCACATAGCATTTTCCATGCCGCTTCTGGGCATGGTTTCATGTGTCGCCTTGTAGATCTGCAATTTTCGGCGCTGAGACCCTAGAAATGCAATAAATGCCATAAATATTGTAGGCGGGTCAGAAAAATACGGGGGCCTGACACGTGTCATTCGATGGCCTCCTTTGAGGGCACGAGGAGTTTCGATGCCAACGGAGCAACTTGACCAACACTTCCTTCACAAACCTGACACTTTCCCTCTCGATACCAAGAGAATACCTCGAAGATGGTGCAGTTTACAAGCGGCCTCGGGCAAGGCCCACCCGGAACGCGCCCAAACTTTTAGGACACCCTACAGGGGCCATGTGATGACATCGTGCCTGATCCTGAGGATTTCTGGCATCATACCATTTTCCGAGGCTTCAAACAGTTGGATGAGGTATGTCGCCGAGGTGATTTCGTACCCCCGATGTGTGGGGCGCCCCTCCCACGTCTGCACAAGGCATACCCATGTCACAAATACATCACATAGGTTTTTCCATGCTGCTTATAGGCATGGTTTCATGTGTCGCCTTGCAGATCTGTAATTTTCGGCGCTCAAAACCCTAGAAATGCAATAAATGTCTCAAATATTGTAGGCGGGTCAGAAAAATGCGGGCGCCTGACACGTGTCATTCGATGGCCTCCTTTGAGAGCACGGGGAGTTTTGATACCAACGGAGCAACATGACCAACACTTCCTTCACAAACGTGACACGTTCCCTCTCGATGCCAAGAGACTACCTCGAAGATGGTGCAGTTTACAAGCGGCCTCGGGCAAGGCCCACCTGGAATGCGCCCAAACTTTTACGACACCCTACAGGGGCCATGTGATGACGTCGTGCCTGATCCTGAGGATTTCTGGCATCGTACCATTTTCCGAGGCTTCAAACGGTTGGATGAGGCATGTCGCCCAGGTGATTTCGTACCCGCGATGTCTGGGGCTGCCCCTCCCACGCTTGCACAAGGCATGCACATGTCACAAATACATCACATAGAATTTTCCATGCTGCTTCTGGGCATGATTTCATGTGTCGCCTTGCAGATCTGTAATTTCCGACGCTGAAACCCTAGAAGTGCAATAAATGTCTCAAATATTGTAGGCGGGTCAAAATAATGCGGGGGCCTGACACATGTCATTCAATGGACTTGCCTAAGAGCACGGAAAGTTTCGAGGCCAACCGAGCAGCACGACCAACATTTCCTTCACAAATCCGACACTTTCCCTCTCGATACCGAGAGACTACATGAAAGATGGTGCGTTTTACGAGCGACCTGAGGTGAGGCCTATTCGAAATGCCCCCAAACTTTTACCACACCCTATAGGTGCCATGTGATGATGCCATATGCCAGATCCCGTGGATTTTCGGTATCATACGATTTCCCGTTGATTTAAACGGTTGGACGAGTCATGCATGCCGCCGAAGTAATTGCGCTTCCTCGTGGCTCGAACTGCCCCTTCCTTTTCTGCACAAGGGAGACACATGTCGCTATTACATCACAAGGATAATCTACGGTCAAACCTCTCTCGAGTCCGGTCAAATTGAAGACGTAGATCGTGCTGACCCTACGGATGGGTAAATCCAAAAACATAGACAATGAAATTAAAATATAATAAAAGAACAAGTATAATAAAAATACAACAAAATAAAACAGACAAAATTTGAAAAGTAAAGTGATGAAATTTTTGTGTAGAAAAAAATAAAAAGGGTAAGCCGTGTAATCAACACTCGGCTTATTCTATAACACCCGGCTTACCGTGTGCGCGGGTCTTACAAAAAATAGAGCGCGTAGATGAAAACAGACCGCCAAAATCCAAATTTGACGCGCGGAGGTAAAAATTGACCGTCAAAGGCCCCCTTTTCACAAATCCCCCAAAACAGAGCGCGTCCTGTGCGCCGTGTGCTCCTCCCCGAGCCGTCTGCACCTCCGTGCTGCCCTCCGCGCCGCCCCACCGCCGCCCTCACCATGTTCTTGCCCACGCCGCCCTGCTCCCCGGCCGCCCCCGCTCCTCCGTGACACCCTGCTCCCAGCGCTGCCGCCTTCTCCTCTGCGCCGCCCTGCTCCCAGCGTCGCCGCCTGTTACTCTGCGCCTCCCTGCGCCCTGCGTCGCCGCCTACTCCTCCGCGCCGCCCTGCTCCCAGCGTCGCCGCCTGCTCCTCCGTGCCGTGCCCCCCGTCGTCGTCGCCGCCCCTCCCCGTACGCTAGCCCGAGCTGGCCCTCCCATCGGCTCCGCCGCCCCTCCCATCAGCGCCGCCGCCCCTCCCCATCCGCTAGCCCGAGCCGACCCCTAACTGCTCCGCCGCGCCACCTTTCATCCACCGGGAGGTACCCTCTCTCTCTCTCTCTCTATCTATCTATCTATCTATCTATCTATCTATCTATCTATCTCTATCTCTCTCTGAATCTGACCATATTCTTCCCTGTTCACCAGGTCCGTCTGCTCCGGCGGCAAGGTGCTCCTCGTCTGCAACTTCAGTATATCCGAGGAGGATGTGGATTTGGTCCAGTTTGCAATATGTTCGTCTAGTTCTGAACTTTTGATTGTGGTTGTAACCGTGGTCTTTATTGTTGATGAATTGGTCATACTGTGATGGGCCCTTCTTTTGCTCTCCATGCAAGCTACAGGGTTTGGTTTTGATAACTTAAGCAATCTGGTCATGTGCTTGCTAATGAGCTTGTTAGGCTGCCTGCTCTTTCTTGTTGTTGCCTAATAAGTGAAGAGGAGCACAAATGTTCCAACTTGTACTAGTCTTCTTCCTGGGTGAAAAAGGAAAAGACACTGATGGCTTGTTCAACTCTGTTTGACTGGAATAGGTGCATAAAAGTTGCATTCTCAAACCAATTAGTACTAACTGTTGGAAAAAATAATCTTTATCACCTCTCAAGCTGAATTTTTTCATATAGATGTGTGTTTGTGGAACTTCATATGCCTGTCCATGTAAGTGTAGTGCATTAATTTGTGCAGTGTTTGAGTGCACAACCATGTCAGATACCAGCACCTGATCTGACATGTTTCATTTGCTCGACTTTGAATGTTTTTAGTAAAAACGAGTTCTCAATCTTACATGGTTATGGTGCTTTGCTTACTTTGGTTTGATGCTAGATTTGGCATTATGTTTTGGGCTGCTGGTTAGTCTGACAGCTGGCCAACATTTTGGTTGTTGTTTAGCTAATAATCATTATATGGTCTTGTTTTCTCATACCAAGTAGTACTAACTCTTCTTGAACAAAAATCTTTGTCACCTCTGAAGGTGATATTTTTTTATATGATGTGCGCTTGTGGAACTTCAGGTGCTTATCCATGTTAGTCCAGTGCATTAATAAGTGTACTGTTTTGAGTCCATGACCATCTCATCTAGCGGTACTGGATAAACTTTGAATGTTCTTGGTAAAAATGAATCCGTGGTCTTACAGGAATACGTTGATTTGCTTATTTCGGTTGGATGCTAGACTTGGTGTTGTGTTTTGGACTGCTGGTTAGTTTGACTGTTGGCCAGCGTTTTCGTCGGTGTTCATAAATTTTATCATTGTTCATAAATTAAATATCTCACAGATGCTGAAATTGTCATTTTGTTTGTCTACAGGACATTGCATCATGGGTGTGTGGCTACATGGATCTGTCCTTCGGCCATCTGGTAGCCCTGTTTGTCATCACCCCACGACGCCGTTGGTGCCTTCTCAAGTTGCTTGACTGCTGCATGAACCAAATTGAGCAGTACAATGGCGATTTTGCCGAAGTTCGTCACAGTATGATTTAGGTATACCTGCCATGTCTTCTGGGTAGACGCTTCTACATATACTAGAGTGTCATTGCAGTCTGGATTACATCAACGCGAAAGGTCTAAGTGCCCTTTGTTTGAGACCAGTACATGATTTTTTTCCATGGCTTCTTTCTCATGTATAGATTGTCTACCAATTATTATGGTGATGGGCATAGGTATTGACTTTTGTGGGTAATATAAGTAGTGTAGTTGTCACTGGTTGTTTTAGTTGCTATGGATTTGTTGTGGTTTATGATCATGCTCCTGAAGTTGCACACTATACTTGGGCACCATGCCTGTGTTTTGATATGAATACCTTAAGCTCTGTACCGGTCCTTGCTTGCTCTTGTAGTTGGTGAAATCGACTCTGTTAGAAATCCTGCTATTGATGTGGCAAATAATAATCGATGTCTCTTGGTACAAGAAGACAGGGAGTCTCGTGGTACCGGCATGGTGGTAGTCTGAGTCGAGCACTGACCACTTTGCTCTGCCTATTGTCTCAGCCTCTTAGGGTTCGCCATTCTACATTGAAGGGAAAAGGGCACCACTCTACCTTGAAGTTGATAGAGACGGGCTCAAGGACAATCGGTCGTACGGTGGTCATTGCATTGTGGTGCTGACGATGACGGCCAAGCTCTTATCATTGCCCAAAGGATGAATTTTGTGGGACCTCACCATCTGTTTCCTTGGTTCAGGTGAGACCTTGGTCTTCTCTCCTTCTCTGATATGGTACCGGTCGTCGAGCCGATGACTTAGTTCGCGTGTGCTCAATGAACCATCTAAGATTGAATCATGTTATGCATTCAACGACATCTAGAACCATTCTCGTTATTTTGGTATTCATGCAACAACTGTTATTTCTTGTTTATAGCAGTGTATCGTGATGAAGTAGCTCTTGTCCTTGTCTATCAGCTTGAAGTGTCCTCAGTCAGGAGAAGGCTCCAATAACTTTATGGTTGGTGGATCTACACCTGCCCAAGCAAGCCCAGTGACACGCACTGCGGCTCAAGATGCTTCGACCTGCACGCCACAATGATCACTCGAGGTAGTTGTCTATGCTTGTGCATTATTCATGCTTGTGTCTTGTCGTTGGTTGTGTCTCTCAATTCCCAACTTGTGCATTGCTGATAGTAGAGCCCAAAGTGTTGATCCTTGTATTATTCATACTTCTTAGCTTCAATTTAAAACTTATATGTTGATGCTTGTTGACTCTTGTGCCTTATCGATCATTTGCAATTTAGCTTTGGAAACTCATGCGTGTGGTAATGAACTTACAGGTTTGCATTACGAATGCCGTCGACGGTGGGCATACATGCTGCGGTGGACACTCATTGCATATTGTAGGTTGAACTCATGCTTTCGTTTCTGAACTCTTGTTGCATATGTAATGTTGTTGTGAACCCTCCTTGAATATGTATGCATGCTTTTGTGAAACTATATTGGATATGTATGAGTGTGTGGACTTTGAACTCATCATCGGTTTGTTCTTGTTGTGAACTTGTAATATATTGGATATGTATGCATGACCGTTTCGGTTGTGAAATCTTGTTGCATATGTACGCATGCTTTTGTGAAACTATATTGTTGTTGTGATCTATTGGATATGTAATATACTGTTGTTGTTGTGATATATGGATATATATTACATATATATAGTTATGTTGTTGCAAAAAAAATGCTATTGCGCGCTATAAGCCATGTGTCCCAGACATACACCCGGCTTATAGGGCATCTCGGGCTGTAAGCCGTGTGCCCTTGGGAGGCACCCGACTTATAGGGCATACATGGCTTGGTCGTTTACAATTTTAGCCGAGGGCTCGGCCCTCGGTTTACGTGTGTCTAGCCTAAGCCCTCGGTTTATATATAACCCGTGTGTCCAGGCTCGGCCCTCGGCTTACATATAAACTGTGTGACTGTAGGCCCTCGGCTTATATAAACTGTCACGGGGCTTGCCGTTAGTACCACGTTGTCGTTATATATAAATCGTGTGCCCGTTGGCACTCGGCTTACATGGGATCCTCGGCTTATATGTAAGCCGAGTGTCTTCGCTATTGCTCTCGGCTTACACCGGATAAGCCGGTCCTTAGTAAGGCGTGTGTTATAAGCCGGGGAAAACACTCGGTTTATATATAAACCGAGTATAAACCGTTGTAAGCCGAGTGTTTCGGGCACTCGGCATATAAGTTTTTTCCTGTAGTGAAGGATGAGGCTTCTCTCTTTTAACTATACTCTGCGTATGTATGGTGGTTTGGATGTTACCTGGCTTGATGACTTTCGATGTCTTCTGAATATATCTAATTTTCATTTTAATAGGTTTACATGATGTGTGATCTCTTTTGCATTCTCCACAGGCGAAAGAACTGCTGTACAGATGGGCAGTTGGCACAAGGCAAAGATTTCAGGAGAATGTTCGCATCAACAGGGTTTTTCAATTTCCTCCTGTTTTCAGTTCCCTTCCTTATGCTGATGAGTCACAAACCTTAAAATGTAGCTGAGTTTTTTTGCATTGAAATTGGCTGAAGGGGACCGGTAAATGGTAAGGGGAGACGTTTCCCGTGGTATGTGAATCAAATCTTGTGGTTACGATGGGATGGCTTTATCTTGTTCTGTAACAGGGGAAACATGTACATGTGTGATCACTCAGAGATGTCGTGGTGGCCGTGTATGATTTCGTGTTTATGTGAGATGATCGTATGGTTTTCTGTTGTCGAGGAAAACCCATCATATTCAGTCGGTCTGCATCTGTTGTGATGACGTAGAAGGCGTGTTTAATAAGAGAAAATCCTATTGTGTTTACATATGAATATCGTTTTTTAATTATTTGATTGAGAAGAATTCATCAAGTTCACATTTCCAGAATTCTTCAATCAAACAATCCGATCTTGGTTCTCTCAAAATGATCCGAGATTTTGTGACCCATTTCGTGTGCTACTGATGGTTAGTCCTGTCAGCCGGCCTCACGCCGGAGGAGCTCCTTAGTGTCGTCGGCGGTATCCTTGGTGCAGCGGAGGAACTTGATCACGATGGTCTTGCCGGTGGCGCGCCTTGACGACGATGCCGGAGCCATGAGCTTACCCTGCCGATGCCGGAGCCATGAGCCTTGACCCCTGCCGATGCCGCACCTCTCCTGGTGTTTGATTCTGTTCCTTTACTGAAGGGGCGAGCTTTCCGAAAACGCAGGCAGCAAGGCAAATAGAAGCTCGCAGCCACCGTAACTCGGACTGAAACTGAACTGAATTCCACCGTAACTCGGACCTGTCGAAACAAAATAGCCAACGCAGGGCATGGATCCATACGGAAGTTCCTCCCTCCCCATTCTCCATCATCGATCTCTGCTTCCTTAGTTCCGCCGCCTCCCCATTCTCCTTCATCGATCTCTGCCTCCTTAGTTCCGCCGCCCTCTCCAGCAACCAAAGTAGTTCGTTTGTCGAGCTAGCGCCGGCCATGGCCGTCCTCAAGCGACCTGCCGCTGTCCTCGACGCCGGCCACGGCCACGCGACGGCCGCTCAACATCGACAATCGCCGTCGTGCTGCAAGAGGAGCCGCGCCTCCATCGGGAGCACCGACGACTACGAGAAGGTGGCCTGCCTAGGGAAAGGCGGCTTCGGCGTCGTCCACAGGATGCGCCACCGCGTCACCAAGAAGAACGTGGCCGTCAAGTTCCTCTCCTCGCCCGACGACACCGACGTCGTCAAAGATCTTGAGCAGGAGGCACGATTCCTCGAGGCCTGCGACGGAAACCCCTACGTCGTCGGCTTCGAGGGCCTGGTGTGCGACCCAGCAACCGGCGACACCGCAGGCCTCGTCATGGAGTACGTCGAGGCGTCGAGCCTCTGGTCTTTGCTGTGGGACAGGCGCGAGCGCGACGACCCGCCGCTCCCGGAATCCACGGTGCGCGACTTCATGTGGAAGCTCCTGACCGGTGCCGACAAGATGCACGAGCACGACCGCCACATCGTCCACCGCGACATCAAGCCAGCCAATATCCTCGTCGGGAAAAACCTGGAGCTCCTTAAGATTTGCGACCTCGGGCTGGCCATGTCCATGGCCGACTGGCCGCCGTACAACCGGGCCGGCACGGCGTCCTACATGGCGCCCGAGATGATCCTGGGGAAGAAGGACTACGAAGCGGTCGTGGATACGTGGTCCATCGGCTGCGTCTTTGCCGAACTGCTCACCGGCAAGACGCTGTTCAATGGCTACCTCGAAGATGACGACGAAGACGAGACAACGAATGACATAAGGCAGCTGTGGAGCATCTTCTGTGTGCTCGGGATGCCGGACGAGAGGACGTGGCCGGAGTTCAAGTCGCTGCCGCTCACCGCCGACGTGCTGAAACGGCTACCAGCGGGGTACAAGCACAGCCGGCTCCGGTATTTGTTCCCTGAAGACAAGCTGTCCGAGGAAGGATTCCAGGTGTTGCAAGGGCTCCTCACGTGCAACCCCGACGAGCGACTGACGGCAGCCGACGCGCTGAAGCTCCCATGGTTCGATGCACCTCGTTCGGTGGCCGCCGCCGCTGCCGCTGCGAAGGTCGACTCTCTGTCGTTTTCGAAAAAGAAGGCACCAAGGATCAAGTTCATCCCACCGGCGATGCCACCACGTGGAACGCAGCGCAACGAGTGTAATTAGACCCTGTAGATCAGTAGATGTAACTGTGCTTGGATGAGCCATCAAAGTAGAGGCTGATCCCTGGTGCCTTGATCGCCGGATCGCCCATTAGTGTTGGCCTGCTTTTCTGAATTCTATGTGTCATTGTGCACATGTTCAGAGAATCAGAGATGTGTAGTTGTGAAGTTGTTTTCAGAGATTACATTCGAGTGCTGACATGTTGTTTACTACTCCTACATGCTCAATTGTTGAGTTATACTGCACAATCTCCGTTGTTTTTCCAAAATAATGAGCTGATGATAAATCTCCTGCCAGTGTAAGTTTCATGAGTTTTTGTAAATCCAGTGGCACTAGTTAAACAATTGGGCTTCTTTCCACCATCTTTTCCGTATGCAGGTTTCTTAATGTGAAATAGATAGAAAAACAAGTATCGTCATGTATATATATGAATGCATCAATTCTCCTTATCCTGAACCAACTTCAAGAGCTTAGTGGAGATTTCAGTTTCTTTTCAGTTTAGTCATGTTCATAGAGGAGCCAATGTAGCTCGCCAGCACCCATCCAACATGGGCGAGGGTTTCGACAAGGAAACCCAATTTCCCCGCTGCTTGTTGTCATAGCCATCGATCCTCTTCATCGTGTGAAGAGTCTACTCAAAATTCCAGTCGCCGTGTGGAACGCAGCGCAACGAGTGTAATTAGACTCCGTAGATCAGTATTCAGAGATGTAATGCTTGGATGAGCCATCTATGAGCCATCTAGTAGAAGCTGATCCCTGGCGCCTTGATCGTTAATGTTGGCCTGCTTTTCTGAATTCTATGAGTCATCGTGCGCATGTTCAGAGAATCAGTGATATGTAATTGTGAGGTTGTGTTCACATGGTCAGTTGTTATTGAGTTATAGTGCACAATTTGTGCTATTTTTCCAAAATCCTGAACCGATGATAAACATGTACTAGTACAACTTCATACAGTTCAGTGTATGTGTTTCCACCATCGGAAATATGCAAATTCAGTTACTCCTTATGCAAATTCAGTTACTTTTGTAATAGATAGGAAAGGCAAGTATGTCCTCTATTTCGGAAATTGCACCATCGGAATGCATGGATTTTGAGTACTTAATTTCTACCGGATCTTCAACACACTAGTGGCTAAAAATCAAACCCCCCCACTTGGAGGTGTCCTGCTTCCTCGTATGTGTCATAGATTTCCCGAATTGTTGTAATTGTTTTGGACAGTTTGGTTAAGAAAAATATTTTTTGGCTAAGTAAAAAATCTTATCCACGGAGGTTCTAGCAATCCTCCTGAAATCTCTTTCTGGTTTGATTTTATATTTCTTTGTTCGTGTCCATAATTGGCTAACAATATTCTTAATTAGTTTAACATGGTGGATTATTATTTTTATCTCCTTTCTCTCAATGCTACAAAATATCATATCTAAGTCACAACAATGGTCTGCGGTCTCTTGTTTTTTTAGCCGAAACGGTAGAACAATTGTTCTACAGTAGTTTTCATTTATAAATTATGTATAGAAGTTAAAGTTACAATAGAAATCAACCAATTTCAGCTCTAGGAAACATAATAAAAATTGTATTACATTTACTGATCTATCCGAATTCTGATTTTCTCTGCCTTGATGGGCTTTGCGGGGAGCTGGGTTGCCCATAGCCCCTCTTTCGGATAGTGCTTCCATGTTTCCAAGTGTGGTGGTGCTGCTCTGAAAATCTTATCATTCATCACACACGAAATACCCCAACATCCCATATACTATATCACTAAACTTTCTAGGACTGAAGGCCTCACGATCAATTGAGGTCTTCCATTGAAATTTGGTCACCCAATTTTGACTAGATCAATAATTCTCAAAACTCTCTCATTTAATTTAATATACAATACACTATGCTTCCTAATTTTTAAATCTTCACAAATAATTGAAATTTAGAATCGGGTCACCCGATTTTGACCGGGTCAACAATCTCTAAATGAGCATTCTCATCCAATTCTTTTAATTCACATGCTTCCTAATTTTGGAGCTTTCACATTTGATTGATGTATAAAATTTTGAATTTGGTTCACATTCTGATGGGATCGACGATTACTCAAATCAAATCCCCCCACTCAGAGGTGTCCTGCTCAGAGTTCAGAAATCCTTATAACAATTCTGTGTTTTTATATTACTGTTTATCTATGTTCCTCTGCGATGCAACTCGCGTACAACTTACCTTGTTAAATGTACTTCTGATCAGATCTTGTGATCTGCAATTACTGTGCTGTATTCAGATTTGAGTTACACTGTTGTTTATCTAATCAAATCCAGGAGCATGTTTGTTAGTATTCCACCATATCTTCAGTTATCCACATGGGCAATGGACAGACGAATTAACTCGATTTTCAATAATTAGTGCCACAACTGTTTCCTTGATTCTTCTGTTTTAACCGAGTTTAATAAAAGGATTGGATCTTGTTAAACATGGAATCTACGTGTACTTTGCATTTGTGTTACAATCAGGTCCAGAAGCACATAGTTGTCGCAGCTTAGTATTGTGTCATCAGATATGCAATTTTTATCCGTTTGTCTGTGAAGTACAGTATCAGTTCTTTAGGTCTGCATTTGTCTTGTGCTGAGACATTTCTATGTGACATTGCAGCTCTTTTCCCAACATGTATCGACTCCGAGTCAAGGACAAGATTAAGATGGCAATCAAGCGTGGGTTCAATGACGAGGATGAGGAGGAAGTGACACAGATGTGAGACCCAATAAACTTTAAGGAGGCCACTCTCGCAGACAAGATCACAAAGGAAGCTTTGGTTAAGGTTATGCCTCACAGGAAAGCGTCTGTCGTGACAGCTGCCCCGCGGACCGCCACAGCTCCCTCCCCTGCCCTGGAGAACGCCACATGCCCAACCGCTACCCTGGAGACTGCCCCGACCTTCGCCCTGGCCCGAGCCTTCCACTAAATCTGGTATAAAAATATCTCCAGTTTCTTTCTGAATACATGTAGTTAAATGGTAAATAATCTATCAGGAGTAAAGGATGAGGTTTCTCTCTTTTAACTATACTCTGCTGATTATGGTGGTTTGGATGTTACTTGACTTCAAAACTTTCGATGTCTTTTGAATATATCTAATTTTCATTTTAAAAGGTTTACATGACGTCTGATCTCTTTTGCATTCTCCGTAGGCGAAAGGACTGTTGTACAAATGGGCAACTGGCACAAGGCAAAGATTTCTGGAGAATGTTCGCATCAACCGGGTTTTTCAATTTCCTCTTGTTTTCAGTTCCCTTCCTTATGATGATCAGTCACAAACCATAAAATGTAGCTGAGTTTTTTTGCATTGAAACTGGCTGAAGGGAACTAGTAAATGGTAAGGGGAGACGTTTTCCTGTGGTATGTGAATCATATCTTGTGGTTACGATGGGATTGTTAGGTTGATCTCCTCCCGAATGGGCCCAAGGGCCCACCGGACCTTGATCCATGCGCCCGGATCGGGGGCGCCCAACCCATTATGGTTGGTGGACCCCTGTGACCCGCGATATATAAAGGACGGTCGGGTGCCGGGGCACGACTTACGAGGTTCGCCGCCGCCACACTCCCACCTACAAACCCATCCGATCCAGGGTTAGCGCGGTGCTCCCGGGAAGCACCACCCACGCCACACCCATCTCTCCTTCCACACCGTCGTCACCACCTCACGATGGACGCCGGCGGGAGCTCATCGAGTTCCGAACAAGGTAAAGTACGGGTACTACCGGATTCATCTAAGCCTAGAGGATCCATAGATCTATCAATGGTATCAGAACCACTAGGCATTAGATGCGTTTTGGTTGAAAGAAAACGAAAGCGAAAAGATTTTCCCATCCCCGATATGAACCCGAGAAGGGCAAAGTTCAAAGGAAAAAGAAAGCCTCACCGGAGCCCTCTCCGGCAACGAGCGCCGCCGCAAGGCCGCGCGTGTTCCTCTCGATCCCCACACGCATCGGCAAGCCGAGGTGTGGGGAAGAAGAACGTACCTCCTCGGAGGAAAAGAACGGATCTGATTAGATTCAAAAGTCAAACAAAAAATGCAAAGACATGGCGAAGAAATCCACCCCTCCTGGGCAAAGGGCGCCACCACCGAGCCGTTTGACGGCGACACGTTCACCCTAGAGGTGCTCGCGCACGCCGGCAAAGGGGACGGAGACGACGCCATCGCGTCGCGCATCCGGTGCCTCTCTGGTCGTGGTGGTGGAAGGAAATACGAAAAAGGAAAAGGGGAGCTGAGCCGCAGCCGACAGCTCGACGGCAGAGCACCCACCGCAAGGCGTGTGCGCAACCGGCGAGGGGAAGGCCATGGCTCAGGGAGGAAGAAGTATGGAGCATGGCGCGCGCGGCACGGGACCTTTCGATCGCCACTGCCGGCGGCCAGATCTGGGCCCTCCTCGACGGGGCAAGGCAGCCGCCGCGCGAGGGATCACCGAGAGTTGGCTAAGAGGCGAGCGGCGTGAGCGCCACACCTCCAGAGCGACCGACACGGGAGGGAGGACCAAGGGTGCAAAGGGGAGGGAGGTTTTAGACTTCGCCGCCGGCGGCCGATGCCATCCCTGGCCAAGGGTCGCTCGGGAATGGAAGGGGTCGCGTCGAGAGGAGGCAGGAGAGCGAGCGGCCCTCGAGGGGGAAAATGAGAGGACGGTTTCGGCTGGGGCATCCTGATACGTCTCCATCGTATCTACTTTTCCAAACTCTTTTGCCCTCGTTTTGGACTCTAATTTGTATGATTTGAATGGAACTAACCTAGACTCACGCTGTTTTCAGCAGAATTGCCTTGGTGTTGTTTTTGTGCAGAAATGAAAGTTCTCGGAACGTCCTGAAAATTTACGGAGAATATTTCTAGAAAATATGAAAAATACCCGCGCAAAGATCCACCGGAGGGGATGGGCCAGTGGGCCACAAGCCCTGTAGCCGCCGCCCCCCTGGTGGCGGCTAGCAAGCTTGTGGGGCCCACGTGGCTCTGCCGCCCCCAAACTCAGCTCTATAAATTCACTTTCGTCCCAGAAAAAATCAGGAGAGAAGATTTCGTCACGTTTGCGATACGGAGGCGCCGCCACATCCTTTTGTTCATCTGGAGGGCAGATCTGGAGTCCATTTTGGGCTCCGGAGAGGGGAAATCGTCGCCATCGTCATCATCGACCTTCTTCCCTCTCCAATTCCATGAAGCGCTTCATGGTTCGTGAGTAATCTATTCGTAGGCTCGCTGGGCGGTGATGAGTAGGATGGGATCTATCATGTAATCGAGTTAGTTTTGACGGGGATTGTTCCCTAGTATCCACTATGTTCTCAGATTGATGTTGCTACTACTTTGCCATGCTTAATGCTTGTCACTAGGGCCCGAGTGCCATGATTTCAGATCTGAAATTATTATGTTGTCACCAATATATGTGTGTTTTAGATCCGATCTTGCAAGTTGTAGTTACCTACTATGTGTTATGACCCGGCAACCCCGGAGTGACAATAACCGGAACCACTCCCGGTGATGACCATAGTTTGAGGAGTTCATGTGTTCACCAAGTGCTAATGCGTTGGTCCCGTTCTTTATTAAAAGGAGAACCTTAATATCCCGTAGTTTCCTTTTGGACCCCGCTGCCACGGGAGGGATGGACAATAGATGTCATGCAAGTTCTTTTCCCTAAGCACGTGTGACGACACACGGAATTCATGCCTACATCACATTGATGAAAGGGAGCTAGCCACATATCTCTTAGTGTTATAACTGTTGCATGATGAATATCATCCAAACAAATCACCAACCCGTTGCCTACGAGTTTGTCCCACTGCTGCTGTTACTTGTTTTGTCTGCTGCTGTTACTACTGTTGCTGCTGCTGTTACTTGTTTTGCTCTTTTGCTGTTACTACTATTCCTGCTGCTGTTACTTGTTTTGCTCTGCTGCTGTTACTACTGTTGCTGCTGCTGTTACTTGTTTTGCTCTGCTGCTGTCACTACTTCTGTTCCTTGCCACTGCTGCTACTCGTTACACTGCTGCTACCTGCTACAATACTTTTTCTCACACCGTTGCCGGGAAAGAATATTTCCTGTCCACGGGCAACTTCTCGCGCCATTGATACAACCGTTAGGAATAGTCTGTCGTCAACAGATCGTTTCTCGCACCGTTGCTATCATACTACTTTGTTGTTGACACCTTGCTTGCAGATACTAATCTTTCAGGTGTGGTTGAATCTGACACATTCAGCTGCTAATACTTGAGAATATACTTTCACTTCCCGTCGTGCGAACCAACAAATTTGGGTTGAATACTCTACCCTCGAAAACTGCCTCGACCCCACGCGCTGGTGGGCTATTGCAAGACAATTTCTAATTGTTGAGCAATTGAGAACAACATTTTTCTACCCATTGCCAGGGATCTGCTAACACAGTCCACCTCGGTTTTCTTCATGTGAGGAGCGCGGAGTGCCGTCGGATCCAGCAGACGGCTCGGATCTCCCGCAGCCGAAACCCTAGAGCGCTCGGGCCTTTTGGGCCGCAGGGGATAGGACCGGCCCAGGCTGAGGCCGCAGGCCAGAGGCCGGCGGGAGCCGGGTCGAAAGAGGAAAGGGCCCGCGTCAGGCCGAGGTCACAAGCCAGCTGGGCCACTCGGCCGATTTCGGCCAAAGTTTCTTTTTTATTTCAAAGTTTGTGCAATTTTGTTTAGTTTCTTTGGGCATTTTTAGGCAGATTTTATGCACTATTTTCCTATGAAAATCTTGCTAAGAAAATAGAAAAGAAAAAGTTCAAAGTTTCAGTAAATATAGACAGAAAAGTTATATTAATTTTTCTGCAAAGAAAAATAAAAGTTTCTGAAAATAAAAGGAGATTTTCAGAAAAAGAAAATATCATGAATTTTATAAAAGGGATTATAAACTTCATGATAACAGAATATTTTTTCTGTAAAGTAGAAAAGTACATGAATTTTTTATATTCACGTTTCCGCTGCTAAATGATATATGAAATATGGTTATGTTATTTTCCTGACTAACGTTGTTAATAACATAATCATGTTGCATTATTGGCATAAAAGATGCACTTATTTCTATCATTTGCCCAATGGTAATGTAGATTTATTTGCATAGGCAATTGTATGTTTATTTTAACCAACCTAATTAATGCATATAATTGTCGTACTGATCTCGCTTAAATTGTGATTTCAGGAGGTTTCCACCAAATGAGTTGCCTCAAGGACGTTCCTACACTCAAAGGTGATAATTACTATGAGTGGAGGAAGAAAGTTGACATGGCTCTTGTCATTGCTGAGGTAGACTGGGTTCTGGAGGAACCGCAGCCAGTTGAACCTTCACAGCCAGTCAGAAATGTTGCTGATGTTGATGAGGCTTGGGAGAAAAAGAAGTGGGATAGTGCTAATGAGAAGATGTCATACTCCATAAACAGCAGAGAGTGGATAAATACCAACAAAAATGTTTGGCATTTATAAAGAACACAATTGAGACCACCATTGTGGGCTCAATTGCAGAGTTTACTTCCACAAGGGAGATGCTAAACAAGATAAAGAGCCAGTTCACTAGCTCTTCTAAGACATATGCCACCTAGTTGATAAAACAATTGGTCACAGAGAGCTACACTGGAGGTGGCCATGGAATAAGAGAGCACATCCTACGGATGAGAAATACGACAGCCAAGCTCAAGCCCGTGGATGCGGATCTGGAGATCAAACCAGCTCTCGTCGTCCACCTGGTCATGGCTTCGCTGTCAAACGAATTTTAGACCTTTTTTGTGAACTACAACATGCAACCTGAAACATGGGACATAGAAAAGGTCATAGCCATGTGTTCACAGGAAGAGGAGAGAATCAAAGCTTCACATGGTGGCTCCCTGAACTATGTGAAGGAAAAGAAAAATGTTTTCCAACCCAACAACGGTTCTCCCTCAAAGCCACATGGCAAAGGTTATGTCAAAGCTCCCGGTCATTATCAGCAAAAGCCTATTCCAGTGGACAAGGACACTTGTCTCTACTGCAAGAAGACAGGGCACTACAAGAAGAATTGCCGTGCCTAGCTAAAGGCCTTCATGGCAAAGAGAGGTAACGGCATCGTTTGTTTTGTAAATGAATCTCTGTATTTAAAGTTTTCGAAATCTACGTGGTGGATTGACTCAGTAGCAACGTTTATGTTGCAAACTCTTTACAGGGATTCAGTTCGACGAGGACCATGCGTAGAAAAGAAATAAGTATTGAAGTCGCAAATGGTGTCCAAGCAGAAGTTGAAGCTGTAGGTGATGTCTCATTGGAGCTAACCGAAGGATTCAAGCTTTTGCTTAGAGATGTACTATTCGTGCCTTCATGTAATAGGAATTTAATAAGTGTTTCATGCTTGGATAAAGACAATTATCAATGCTTTTTTGGACATGGCAAATGTACCATTTGGTATAATAATGATTATGTAGGCAATGCATTCCTTCATAATGAGCTTTATCTGTTATCACTTCGTGAAAAAGTGAATTATGCAATAATGTAAATGAGCATAGTTCCTTGTCGAACAAAGAAAAAAAGAAAAGAAAGACAACTCACGACTCCTCAAAATTATGGCACTTTCGCTTGGGCCATATTTCCAGGGGGAGAATAGAAAGATTAGTCAAAAGTGAAATTCTTCCTCAGTTGGAGTTCTCTAACTTAGAACAATGCATTGATTGCATTAAAGGAAAGTATGTAAAACAGATAAAGAAGGGTGCAAACCGAAGCACAGAAACACTGGAAATTATTCACACTGATATTTGTGGACCATTTCCGGTGAAAAGTGTGGATGGTTATGATTCCTTCATAACATTCACAGACGATTACTCCAGCTTCGATTACATTTATCCAATCAAAGAAAGAAATGAAGCATTGGATAAATTCAAAGTTGAAAATCAGCTTGACAAAAAGATAAAGATAGTGAGGTCTGACCGTGGGGGGAGTACTACGGCCGACACACTCCATATGGCCAAGTCCCTGGACCTTTTGCAAAGTTCTTGTAGGAGACTGGCATAGTTGCCGAGTACTCAATGCCGGGCGAGCCTCAGCAAAATGGGGTAGCTGAAAGGCGCAACCGTACCCTTATGGATATGGTGCGCATCATCATGAGTTACTCCGACCTGCCATTGGGATTGTGGATGGAGGCGCTTAAAACCGCCATTCACATTCTCAACAGATGTGACAACCCAATGCCGACGTTCCAGAAGATTCCCCCCTTTATTCCGTTTTCGTCATGTGGGTATTTTCTTTTGTCACATCATCATCGCATCATGCGCATCATCTGCATTGCATCGGCATCTCCATTGCCGCCAGTTTTCAAACCTTGCATCCGTTGTTAGTTGCCGGTTAACGTCGTCGTTCGTTCCGAGCCTGACCGCACACGCACGCACCCGCGGCACCGTCGTAACTCTGTTTTTAAAGCGTGTATAAAACTTTCTCCGATTGATCTGGAATTAGTCATGCGGTTTCATTTATATATAGGTAGGCTGCCTGTCAAATTTCGTCGCGATCGGAGTCCGTCTGGTACCCGGAAGGTCGACCATAGCGGCACCGTATTCGGTCTACCGTCGGACGTTTGTCGGTGTTTTAAAAATTCGTGCCGCGCCGCCCGTTCTCCCTCTCGTCTCCGGATATCCCCTCTACACGGCCGCGTACCCATTCCCGCGTTCGAAATCGTCCGAATCCGACCGCACGGTTGGATCCGGAACGAAATTTCGGATAACCCTAGCCCCCCGTTTGTCTATATATAGACCCCCCGTGCCTATTTTTAGACAGCAGCCCCCTGCCTCGTTTTCCGTGCACCCCCGAAACCCTAGCCGCGCAGCCTCTCTCCTCCCTCCAGCCGCCGGGCCCGCGAAGCCCATCTCGGGCCCGCCCAAGCCCGGATCCAGCGCTCCCCAGCCGGCTCCCTCCTCCTCCCGATCTGCTCCTCCCGCGCCGCCCATGGCCGCCGTGCCCTCCGGTCGCCGCCTCGTGCCGCCGCCCTTGGCCGAGCCGTGCTGCCGGAGCCGCGACAGCCAGCGTTTGGTTCCCGCGCCACCCCGCAGCTCGCTCGAGCCCCGTTGCGCCGCCGCCGGCCGCCGCAACTCTTCCCGCCGGCAGCCGCGCCGTCTCTTGCTGTCAGCAGCTCGCGCAGCCACCTCCTAGCCCTGCCGGCGCCGCCAGCCTCCGGCCGCGCAGCCCCTGTCGTGCTCCGCCAGGCTGCCCCCTCGGTTCCCGCGTTGAATCCGGCGAGCCGAGGCCGACGAGGTTCTTCCTTATCCAGCCGCTGCGAGCTCCATCCGCGGCCGATCCAGATCGGGATCCCGATCCCGCTGGCGCCGCCCCGTGGGCCCCGCGCCGGCCCAACGCTGCCTCCCCAGGCCGCATTCCCTCTGCTGCCGAGCACCGACGCCCAGCTCGGCCTCCCCAGCGCCAGGCCGAGGCCCGACCAGCCCAGCTCCTCGGCCAGCCCCACTACGAGCGCCACTGCTCCAGGCCGGCCCAGCTCCTAGGCCAGATTTAGCCCGCGAGGTAAGCGCCCCCCGAGCCCATTATCCCCCGCCCTAGGCGGCTGATTTTAAGTTGTGCATGCCCAGTTTCGGCCCGTAGCATTTTAGGATTTTTCTGGGAATTTAATATTTTCAGATAAATACTATATTTCAAACGCCCGTAGATTATTATCCGTAAGTCGGATCGAGACGTGTAATATATGGTTTTGTGGTAGTTTTGCGAGTAGAACACGATTTCATGACTTTCATAATTAGTTGACGTAGTTTTACGTGCCAAACGTCTAGTTTAGCGTGCTGTCCCAATAGGGGAACGTCCCGTATTTATTTTTCTTGCGGTCCAGAATGCTCGAGCGCCTTAGATAAAATGTCCATGTTTTAGGAATCATTTTTGCATGTATTTCAGAGCGGTCAATTGTATTTTAACGTGTAGGGATTTGCCAGTAATTTATTTTTCCGCGTATAGGTTATTTTTTCTCGCATTTATGTGCGGCATTATTTTGTGTTGCAAACCCACATATTTTATATGTTTCCGGGGTAGAAAAATCCCATGAATTTTTCTGTGCAATTAGTTTTAGCATTAGAGCAAGTTAGTTCGCGATATATTTTGCTAAGTTGTCCTTTTGTTTAATTCGTAGGATTTATTCCGTGCCTTGTTTGAATTAGTTGTCAACTAGGGAGTTCTTCTTTGATGTTTTGTTTAGCCCCTGGTATATTTAGTTGCAATAGAAATTCATGTTTAGGTGTGGTTTGATTGCTCTCAAGTTGCTAGAAATAGTGCTGATTTGGAGGAGCTGAAATATTTCTAAGTCTGGGATCTGTTATTATTTTGTTGCTGTCTTGTCTTGCTAGCATCTTGTGATATGTAGCTCTTTTGAGGTTGGTCCAATGGAGTTAGTTGTACCCCTTGTGTTTCTCTAGCATGCTGTAAATTTTCATGCCATTTGGGGTCCTGTAGATATAGGTTTTGTTGCTGTCAATATTGCTTCAGATCGAAAACTGCACTTTCATGAGGTGTAATTTTCACGAAGTCTGAAATAGTGTGTGAGATGCCATTTTGTGTCTTCTTTTCCTAGTGCTCCTTGCTTCCACGCTAGTTGTTGTTAGTTGTTTGTAGTAGTGCGTCTTGCCCTCTTCTGTGCCATGCCTTGCTTGGGCATATCGGAGTTGTGTAGCCGTAGTTGTGGGCGTAGAAAATGATATGTGGCTGATTTTGGCAGATTGTAGTCATTTCTTGTTTTGCTCGTAGTTTTTGAACCGTAGCTACGATTTGATCATGTCCTAGATGAAACTTGCTTAGATTGTCGCGCAGTTTCTTTTTCTCTTGCTGTTTGTATGTTTTGAAGTGCTCGTAGCCGCCGTTGCACACATTTTGCATTCATGTCGTCATATCTTGCGGTGTCCGTATCTTTTGATCCGTAGCTCCGTTGGAGATGTTCTCTATGTGTAGTTTGCTTGAAATGACGCGTAGAATGACGTGAACCTATTTGTTTTTCTGTTTAACAACTAATTAAATGTGTTAATTCAGATCTGGACAGAATTGTAAATTAACATGTGAGGTCGTCTCGGAGATGCTATATGTCATTTCCGACCTCATTTAAAATGCCTAGATAGGTAGTTTAATTACGCTTCACCTCTTGCCATGTTTAACCACATTTAATATTGCCGTGTATGTAACCGGGATAGAACTAAATAATTAACGTGGAGTTTCGTCAATATGCAACTCGTTGCATATTGAACTTCACCTAATGTGTAGTGTTTGATTGTGTGATTTGTCATGCCGTGACTTGCATGTATCCAGCTGCTCATGCATCATTCGAGTTGTGCATCGTGTGGTGAATTCCGTGTGTTGATTTGTGTTTCCGGTTTGCTCCGTCTCGATAGAGTTCCGCAGCGTGCCAGATTGTGAGGACCCGTTCGACTACGTCGGTTCGTCTGCTTCACGGAGGCATTCTTCTTCCAAGCGAGATCTCAGGAAATATGACCATTTCCCTAGATACCATTACTATCATTGCCATGCTAGTTATTTCGATGCTATCGATTATGTCTCATTGCCTACCACATGTTATATATCAGCCTCTCAACAATGCCATGATAACCTTCAACCTGTTCAACCTAGCAAACCACTGATTGGCTATGTTACTCCTTGTTTAACCCTGTGTTAGCGTTGCTAGTTGCAGGTGCAGATGTTTCCATGTGAAAACATGGGTTCCTTGTTATATCACCATATGTAAACGCTATTTAATTTAATGCACCTATATACTTGGTAAAAGGTGGAATGCTCGGCCTTTTCTAGCCTGGTGTTTTGTTCCAGCATTGCCCCCTTAGTTACCGGCTATCGGTGTTATGTTCCATAATTGAGCGCTCCTAACACGATCCGGGTTGTTATGGGGACCCCCTTGATAATTCGTTTTAGATTAAGACTGGTCTGGCAAGGACCAACTTTGGTACTACATTTGCCTAATAACCTAATAATAATGCATAGGGACCCGACGGCACCCGAGGAAATTTAATCAACCCCCGAGCGAGTGCTCCTCATGAGTGTTGGTCCAAAACAGAGCGCTGTGCGGGGCCACCGCGAGGAAACTCGAGGTTTGGCACTTGTACGCGTCGCTTATCCGTCGTGTCCTGAGAACGAGGTACGCGACTCCTATCGGGATCGTCGACACGTCGGGCGGCCTTGCTGGATTAGTTTTACCTTTGACGAGATATCTTGTGCATCGGGATTCGGGTGATGCTTTTGGTAATCTCAGAGTTGAGGTTTTCCACTAGGGAATCCGACGAGATCGCGAGCTTCGTGATTGAGGATTTCTATGCGGCTTGTGGTAATTTGTGATGGACTAGTTGGAGCACCCCTGCAGGGTTAAATCTTTCGGAAAGCCGTGCCCGCGGTTATGTGGCAACGTGGAAACTTTGTTTAACACTGGTTCTAGATAACTTGAAGGTAACTTAATGAAAACTTGCCAACTGTGTGCGTAACCGTGACTGTCTCTTTCGTGAGTTCCTTCTCCGATCGAGGACACGGTGGGGTTATGTCTGACGCAGGTAGGTGTTCAGGATCATTCATTTGATCATCAGTAGTACACGTCCGTTATGGGTAGATCTTCCCCGTCTTATTTCTTGTACTCGTAAGTTAGCCAGCAAATATATGCTTAGCCGCTGCTGCAACCTCACCACTTAACCATGCCTCACCAATTAAGCTTTGCTAGTCTTGATACCTTTGGAAATGAGATTGCTGAGTCCCCTGTGGCTCACAGTTTACTACAACACTAGTTGCAGGTACAGGTAAAGGTTACTTGACGCGAGCGCGTTGACTCTTCATTTGGAGTTGCTTCTTCTTCTTCTTCTTCATCGATCTAGGATGGGTTCCAGGCCGGCAGCCTGGGATAGCAAGGATGGACGTCGTTCTTCTTTTGTCGTTTGTTTTCGTCCGTAGTCGGACCCTGCTCTTCTTCATTATGTTTATGTAATGTACTGCCGTGACTCTGATGTAGCTTGTGGCGAGTGTAAGCCAACTCTCTTTATATATCTCTTCTTTTCAGTACTTACATATCCATACTTGCGACACGACGAGATGCGCTTCTATCCCTGAGGAGGCCTTCGTGCCAAATTGAGGATAGGGTCGCATCTTGGGCATGACAAGTTGGTATGAGAGCAAGGACCGACCTAGGAGCCCCCTTGATTGATCGAACTTGGCCGAGTCGAGTCTAGTGAAAAAATACTTTGAGTCTAGTTATATATCGGAGAGTAGGATTCTTTTTTCTCCTCTTCTATGCTCTGGTGAGGAATCTTGACGTAATAATTTAATTCTACTCCTCTTCTCACTCAAATTTTTTTTTAGGATCACGCAGATATTTTTGAGATCTATATGATGCCGATGTGACGGAGTTTTGTCTTGGTGCCTCCTATCTGCTCTAAGTCTCAGGGGAGTTGAGCTCTAGGGGATTCTTGAGCACATCGTTATCATTCAGATTTCTTAGTATCTCAGAACGAAGGATGTTCGTAATTGCTTCAATACTAGTAGTGGCGAGATAACCCCGATGTCCCCAGTACTAGTGCAGATTGTTCGGGAGTACTGCCATACTTTGTATCATTGTGATCACGAGGGTCTGTTGTAGATGAAGGTCCGAGATTCTGGTTGTGTGTTGACGGATGTGATACAAGTGACGGGTTAGTTTAGGAGTTGTGTGAAATACTCCTTGTATCCGTGTACCAGATTGCATGACCAGATATTTCAGGAATTCATAGGTGGGAATTCAAGTAGTTGCTTATAGGACAATCTTCCAACAAATACATGATGTTAGGTTGGGGTTCGACATCTAGTGGATTCGTTTGTTCACGGTCGACTTACAGCGGTACAAATTATGTCTTAAAGTGTCCTTGTAGCTGGCTACGACTCGGGGACGCTTCGTATGTCGGATGCACTGCCTTGCACTTGATGGCTACTGTAAAATCGAGCCCGTGCGATTCTGTCCACGAAAATATCGGACAAAATCTTTCTCATGAATTTGTTCTCGCTTGTTTCATAAGCCTCACCCTTTGTTTTATTGACTATGGTAATTCAAGTTGCTTCGATGTCAAGTGGTGTTTCAGATCTTTTCTAAGAGGTGTTCTCATATTTTATATGAGAGTATTAATTCTTTGCTCAATCAGATTGCCTTATCAATTCCTTTCAACCGGAGTTGTTATGTCAAGTCTTTTCAACCGGTGTGTTTCTCTCCAAGTGGATTCAATCCTCTCCAATTCTTGCAGATCCTTCTCTCATTTATTCCGGAGTTCATCTCATCTGTCCCGAGTTGTCTTTGTTTTTCCCCACCCTCCCGCCCTTTTTCTCAGTGATTCAATTTTTATCCAGGAGTTTTCTTTTCATTGTGCTTCCATTGTCTGTTCTTTTCTCTCTTACCCGGTGATGCATTGTGAAGATTCTCACGAGCTTCGTGTTCATCTTTATTCATTCTTGTCATCTTTTCCGGTGAATTTAATTCAGCTATCCGTGTTCATCATATCCTAATTATCCTTGTAATTCTCTTTCATGTTGGATATTTCTTTCATCCTATCTTGGTTATTCATTCCTCTCTTTTAATCCGGTGCGTTGAAGATGTCTTAGAGTTTCTTGTTTTCAATTCTTTAATTATTTCAAGGTGCTAACCTCATCTAGTTTTCTTTTTACCGGTGCAATATCTCTCTTTCTAGCAATCTTTGCTAATGGTGGTTTCTTTGAGTGGGCCCATAACCCACAGGTTCTTTCCCAGGATCTTACCTGGCTCTTGTAATCTTTTCCAGAGACCTCTAAATCTTTTCAACTATGACGTAAGTATGATTTTCATCACTCATATTCCTTCTTCAAGTTCTATTTGAGTTAATTCTCATATTGACTCAACATTTCATTCTTCTTTATTCCGGAGTGTCTCAGCTATTCTTGGTGGTGTTGTTCTCGTCATCATTTCAGCTTGGTGCCATCATCTTAATTGTTGTCAATCATGAGTATTCCTTCCTTGCTATCCGGTGCATTTATGAGTTGCTCTCATTCTCGATCCTCCGAAGGCCATTATTTCTGAAGATTCTTCGTTCTCAGCTTTCATCTTTCATCCTCAATTCTTCTCCATTGTTGTCTCTTCGTTCGTCTCTCGGTTATCTGATGCCTTGTTCTAGTTTTATTTCAAGTGGATCATGATCTCTTCATTCTCATATATCTCCATTCATGCATGATTGCCTATTTCGTCTCAATTCTTGCTAGTGGTTGTTTCAAGACTTCTTAAGTTTGGCTTTATCTATCTCTCTTTAATCATTTCTAGAAGAATAAGTTGTACGCTAAATTCGTTGCTTGTCATCAATTTAACTTGATGAAGGATAAGCATAACATAATTCTTATTCTTGTTCGTAGTGATCTTGATTCTTCTTCCGGAGTGGCTCACGTTATCAATTCTTTTTTCTTCTTCTCAAGTGTTCTTATCTTTTCTTTTCCGGAGTTCCAAGTTTTATCAAGTATCTCTTTGTGAAGCTTCATCTAAATCTTGGCAAGGTCATAATCTTATTCTTTTCTACCTTCGTATCATTGCATCATTCATTTGTATATGGAGGTCCTTCATGGTACTTCATCAAGGTTTCAATCCTTTCTCAAAGTGTTCTTCAAGATTCTTATTGGAGAACCTAAAGTTTTTTTCTCTTGCATTTCCAATGTGTTTGTTCTCCTTCATCCTTTGAGATGGTATTATAGCATTCTTGTTAGTGTTGGAGCCTCGAAGAGTTTTTCCTTTCAAGAATGAGATAATTAAATCCACCAATTCTATGATCATGAGATATTTGCAACCCATGATTTCTTCATTGAGCTATCTTGGTTTGGATTTCACCTAAAGCTTTTCCTATGGATGGTTGCTATCATGGTGTTTGTCATTAATCCAAGTTCTCAATGTATCCTCTTGGTGTAAGAAGTATTCATATCTTGTTGCTCCCAATCTATCCTTGTTTCTTTTAGTGGTTGGTGGACACCTCTTAAATGTTGAGATGATCTTCATAAGCCCACTTCTACCTTGTTATTTTCGTTGTAGGTTTTACAACTACTACGTCATTTCTATGTCCGGGGACTCTTCAATTCTATTGTGATGATAGTTGTCATTCTTTTCTTCATTCTCTTCTTCCGCTTGAGCTAGTTCCTATTCTCTTCTTCCGGAGGCATTGTGATGTTGCTCTTTTGGGTCTATCATCTTGTTCTACCAAGATCATGGTGTTCCCTTGTTCTATTTAGTTGTTGGTTGTGTATATTGTCTAATTCTATCTTCTTATCGAATTTTTTGTCCCATTTTCCTACCAAAGTGCTGCCGAAATTTTCCGTGAATTCTTGATTGCTTCTCATATCATTCCTAATCTCTTTGCAACCTTCAAGGATCGTTGGTTTCACTCATTTGTCAAAGAAGTGACTAAGTTTTACCTCTTATTCTTTCTCATTCTCTTCCCCCTTTCATTCTTGGATCTCGGGGCGAGATCCTCTTGTAGGGTAGGAGAGTTGTGACAGCCCGATGCCGACGTTCCAGAAGATTCCCCCCTTTATTCCGTTTTCGTCGTGTGGGTATTTTCTTTTGTCACATCATCATCGCATCATGCGCATCATCTGCATTGCATCAGCATCTCCGTTGACGCCAGTTTTCAAACGTTGCATCCGTTGTTAGTTGCCGGTTAACGTCGTTGTTCGTTCCGAGCCTGACCGCACACGCACGCGCCCGCGGCACCGTCGTAACTCTGTTTTTAAAGCGTGTATAAAACTTTCTCCAATTGAGCTGGAATGTGTCGTGCGGTTTTATTTATATATAGCTAGGCCGCCTGTCAAATTTCATCGCGATCGGAGTCCGTCTGGTACCTGAAAGGTCGACCGTAGCGGCACCGTATTCGGTCTACCGTCGGACGTCTGTCGGTGTTTTAAAAATTCATGCCGTGCCGCCCGTTCTCCCTCTCGTCTCCGGATATCCCCTCTACACGGCCGCGTACCCATTCCCGCGTTCGGAATCGTCCGAATCCGACCGCACGGTTGGATCCGGAACGAAATTTCGGATAACCCTAGCCCCCAATTTGTCTATATATAGACCCCCCGTGCCTATTTTTAGACAGCACCCCTGCCTCGTTTTCCGTGCACCCCCGGAACCCTAGCCGCGCAGCCTCTCTCCTCCCTCCAGCCGCCGGGCCCGCGAAGCCCATCTGGGGCCCGCCCAAGCCCGGATCCAGCGCGCCCCAGCCGGCTCCCTCCTCCTCCCGATCTGCTCCTCCCGCGCCGCCCATGGCCGCCGTGCCCTCCGGTCGCCGCCTCGTGCCGCCGCCCTTGGCCGAGCCGTGTTGCCGGAGCCGCGACAGCCAGCGTTCGGTTCCCGCGCCACCCCGCAGCTCGCTCGAGCCCCGTTGCGCCGCCGCCGGCCGCCGCAACCCTTCCCGTCGGCAGTCGCGCCGTCTCTTGCTGCCAGCAGCTCGCGCAGCCACCTCCTAGCCCTGCTGGCGCCGCCAGCCTCCGGCCGCGCAGCCCCTGTCGCGCTCCGCCAGGCTGCCCCCTCGGTTCCCGCGTCGAATCCGGCGAGCCGAGGCCGACGAGGTTCTTCCTTCTCCAGCCGCTGTGAGCTCCATCGGCGGTCGATCCAGATCGGGATCCCGATCCCGCTGGCGCCCGTTGACCGAGCGAGCTCGCGCCGCCCCGTGGGCCCCGCGTCGGCCCAGCGCTACCTCCCCAGGCCGCCTTCCCTCTGCTCCCGAGCGCCGACGCCCAGCTCGGCCTCCCCAGCGCCAGGCCGAGGCCCGACCGGCCCAGCTCCTCGGCCAGCCCCACCACGAGCGCCACTGCTCCAGGCCGGCCCAGCTCCTGGGCCAGATTTAGCCCGCGAGGTAAGCGCCCCCCGAGCCCACTATCCCCCGCCCTAGGCGGCTGATTTTAAGTTGTGAAAGCCCAGTTTTGGCCCGTAGCATTTTAGGATTTTTCTGGGAATTTACTATTTTCAGATAAATACTATATTTCAAACGCCCGTAGATTATTATCCGTAAGTCGGACAGAGACGTGTAATATATGGTTTTGTGGTAGTTTTGCGAGTAGAACACGATTTCATGACTTGCATAATTAGTTGACGTAGTTTTACGTGCCAAACGCCTAGTTTAGCGTGCTGTCCCAATAGGGGAACGTCCCGTATTTATTTTTCTTGCGGTCCGGAATGCTCGAGCGCCTTAGATAAAATGTCCACGTTTCAGGAATCATTTTTGCATGTATTTCAGAGGGGTCAATTGTATTTTAATGTGTAGGGATTTACCGGTAATTTATTTTCCCGCGTATAGGTTATTTTTTCTTGCATTTATGTGCGGCATTATTTTGTGTTGCAAACCCCACATATTCTATATGTTTTCTATGCAATTAGTTTTAGCATTAGAGCAAGTTAGTTCACGAGATATTTTGCTAAGTTGTCCTTTTGTTTAATTCGTAGGATTTATTCCGTGCCTCGTTTGAATTAGTTGTCAACTAGGGAGTTCTTCTTAGATGTTTTGTTTAGCCCCTGGTATTGTTAGTTGCAATAGAAATGCATGTTTAGGTGTGGTTTGATTGCTCTCAAGTTGCTAGAAATAGTGTTGATTTGGAGGAGCTGAAATATTTCTAAGTCTGGGATATGTTATTATTTTGTTGCTGTCTTGTCTTGCTAGCATCTTGTGATCTGTAGCTCTTTTGAGGTTGGTCCAATGGAGTTAGTTGTACCCCTTGTGTTTCTCTAGCATGCTGTAAATTTTCATGCCATTTGGGTGTCGGGACCCCGATCCTAAGCCATAGGAATCTAGCCTGTAACACATCGCATCCCTTTGTGGTCTCACGCACGGTTAACTCCACGGCTGCAGCCTTACCTTAGCCGGGACCGTTTGCGTCTTTTGACTCACGTATGCGATAGTGTCGCTAGCAATCCAATGTCAAAGAACCCGGATCGACATGTCTAGTCATAAACCAAAGTGGCAGTACCGCACAAGGACATGCATACATGACCCAACAAAGCAGGTGTCGGTCATCGGCGAATGTAGACGAGTCGTAGCAAGCTACAAGGACTCCATTACATCGCGTGACATTTCCCCAAAGGGGACAGACACAGCAGTTAAGAAGGACACATGCCGGTCAACCAATGTGTCCGGAGCAGTAGCGAGCTACCAAGGCTCGTTGGATCACAGAGGGGCATTTCCTTGTAAGGAGTGCTACTAAAGTTCACGACTAGGTATTCGAACCCCATACATACCAAGTAAGACACACGTACGCATGGCATACCGATATGTATAGATACATCGATGGCATCACAACATAACCATAAACATACAAGCTTTATTTAAGAGGCTCGGAAGAGCCACACACATAATATTACACATTAAGGGTCTCACGACCCATAATAGCAGTCATACAATACAAGCCAGCGGAAGAGTTATAAACTGTCTGGGTACAGACAGTGCAACTAGAAGGCACATGGCCTGACTATACTACAGAGCCGACGTAGGGCCAGATCGTAGCTGGGACACCAGCTACTCGTCGTCGTCGATGTCTACGAAGAACCCTCCACTAGGGTCATTAGCAACCTCTGCTACATTTATTAAGCAACATGAGTACGAAGGTACTCAGCAAGACTTTAGGAGAACTAACTACTCATGCAAGGTATCAAAAAGGTATTGTGGGGTTTCATGCGGGAAGCCAGCATTTGACTCGTGGCTAGACAACTTGCATTTTGAAATTAGTTTTGACAACTTGATTTCTCGCACACGAGTCCACTAACACCACAACAATACACTATCGTGGAATGATTCCGTCTCCATACAGAAATGTCGTCCACGACACTCACGCTTATCTTGACAATTTTATGAGTAGCCATTGAAGTTATCTATGAACAACATATGTCTCCAAGTAGTCCATATCCGCGGACGCGGCTATTCGAATAGATCATAACCCTGCAGGGGTGTACTTCGTCACACACGCTCTCGCCACTTATCGCCATGTGCACGTCATGCACCTCGGCAACCTTCAAGCGGAAGCCCAGCGAGGGAGTCGGCCACGACCGTTAACCACACTAGTACCTAGTCCAGGTTTATCGCCTATCTGAGAGTAACCCGTACGGAAGTCCGGCCGAGGTTTCCGCCACGGCCTCAAACGATGTGCGCAGGGTTCCCAAGCCCACCATCCAGGTGCCACTTGGTACACCGTGCCACTGCCTACCGCATCACGGTCCACCTCTCAGGTCAGCACCATGCACGGCCTCCAGCATTACTATAAACACCAGAAACTACTCGCAACTCCTGGACCGAGTACTACGCGATTAATAGGCCGAGCGGGGTCATATTTCAGGGCCCAGCATGTGGTAGTATCTAGTCTTGGATTACATACACGGAACTCTGTTCCTAAGGACGGTTCCAATGAAACAACCCGCCATGTACTCCTACACAGCCTTTCACCGGTACCTTTACCAAATCAAGTTCAACACATAACCTTTGCTTACCGAACATATTCCACATTTCTGTTCATCTCCCAGATGACAGACCACACACAACTCTAAACATAGCATGCATAGCAGGATAAGGCACATCATAGCTCAAGCAACTACCAGGTATGCTAGGTTGCAAGGTTCGGCTATTTACTGTGACAAGGTTAAGTCATGCAAAGGAAGTGGGTCCAACTATCGTGGCAAAAGCAGTTGAAGCATTTGATCCTAATGCAATAAATAGGTGCAGGAGCAAGAACATGGGAGTTATCGGGATGATCAAAAGGGTTGCTTGCCTTGTTTCTCAGAGGAGGAACGATATCCGTCAGACGGATATTCGGTGGAATCCGGGGGTGCGGAGCCTACCGAAAAGAATGGCAACATTCAATAACAATCATATGCACTCAAAATGATGCATGAGCATGGCATGAGAATGCAAGGTGATAAGTTATTATTTTCAACATGTAGTAGGTTTAGAGTTGATTTGAATCACATTCGAATAGCAATTCAAACGGGGTATTCTCGGATACCGGTTTAATTGATTCGACCTGATGCTCGGTTCAACTTGATATTAACATGCATTAAATGTCATGTTATGATACTGATTTGTAATTAGGGCAGTGTGTGATCATTGCATATATAATGAAATTTGAATATTTTTGCAAACTCCATTTATAAAGTGATTAAAGAATTGAATTATTCCTTATTTCACAATTTAGGGTTCTGTAACTTTTTCAAACATGGTTGAAAATAGCATAATCAGAATCGTTGAATTTTTCTGATACTTTTTCATATATAAATTATTTTCATTGGAGTTACAGATTAATTTCTATGATTTTTACAATTTTTAGCAATTTCCTGAATTAGTTTTATATTGGAAATTCTATTTATTGCATCAGGCTGACGTCAGCAGGTCAGCCGACCTGTGCAGGTCAAACCTGACAGGGGGGCCCCACTGGTCAGCCTCTCTGGGACTAATCTCGCGCTGACCAGCCCCTAATTGGGGTTTGACCAGGCGTGGGGCCCTCTGGCAGCGACTGAGGGGAGGGCGATTACGCCCTAATGGTCGGCCACGTCGACGCCCACCGGAGGGTGATCGCCGGCAACCAGACCCGCGGTGGAGGGCTCGCCGGAGGCGACCTAGACGGCGCTGCACAGCACCAAAACGCGCGCGGTTGGCAGCTACAGCATGCTCGCGAAGTGGCCGATCTAGCAGGACCAACTGGGGAGGCTAGGGTCGCCGGAAGAGGCGTCGGTGACGAGCCGGAGCGACGGCCGAAGCTCGGGCGTCATCGGGGTCTTTGAATCAGGGGGATCTACGCTCGCTTCTTAGCTGCTACGGCATCTACGCGTCGTCCTGGAGCTGCTGGTGCCCTCGGAGGGACGAGCTGATCATCGGAGGGCTACCGGCGACGAGCGGCAGCGGCGGTCCTCGTCGGGCTCCGGTGAAACTAGGGCTAGAGGAGGGGATCGACGGGGAAAACTTAGGGGAATCGACCGCATGCTCACGGGGAGTGCAGAGCAGAGCTTAGACGGCTCGGGGAAGGCCTGGGGGCGACGAATCGACGGGGGAGGTCGGCGGCCGGAGGTGGAAGACGACGGCGTTGCGGGCGTTGCGGGCGTTGCAGGGCTCGAGGAAGCTTCGGCTTCTGCAGAGATGACTAGGGCGACGAGGCGGAGCTAATGGCGTGCTCTGGGAGGGAGTCCTATGGCCAGGGGCACGGGCAGCTCGAGCTCGAGCTCGGCTCTAATGGCGGCAGCAAGGAGGAGGAGGAGATCCGGGAGGAGGAGGAGAACCGAGGCGGGGAATGGATAGGGGAAGCTCTGGGGAGCTTATCCCCGTCGTCGCCAGCGCGAGGCGGCGGCCAGGCAGGCACACAGGTGCGTGGCCGCGCCGGAGGGGCGGCGGCCACCTCCTGCTGCCTACTGGCGCGAGGGAGGGGACGAGCGGGGAGATGGGCCAGGCCAGGCTTGGGCAATAGGTAAGTTTTTTTCCATTTTCTCTGTTTTTGTTTTTCTGTTTTGCTAATTATTGATTTGCCAATTAATTCAGCTCCAAAACAAAAGTAAAAACTATTTTAGACCTCCTGAAATATTTGTTATAATATCCCCACTGTTTTCAACATTTTTGGAAAATTATAGTTTCTGATTTCAAATTTTAAATTTGAAACCAGTGGCTTTTTGCATTAATTTAAAATTCTTAAAGTGTCAAGAAAATAGTTTTCTCCAATGCTCATTTACTTTCATGATTTATCAGAAAGTTTGAACATTTCTTGAGGCCATTTTGGGTTCATTGATTTTGAACTAGTTTGAGATTTCCTTTAATTGAAATGGTGGCTAGGGTTTTGAGTTTTTCCTTTGCCACTTTGTTGTTTTTGTTGAAACTTCTTAGATGCAAATGCAAAGAAAACATGAGCACAATGCTATCTTGCTTAAGGGTTAGGGATGTGACATTGGGGTCCTGTAGATATAGGTTTTTTTTGCTGTCAATATTGCTTCAGATCGAAAACTGCACTTTCATGAGGTGTAATTTTCAAAGTCTGAAGTAGTGTGTGAGATGCCATTTTGTGTCTTCTTTTCCTAGTGCTCCTTGCTGCCACGCTAGTTATTGTTAGTTGTTTGTAGTAGTGCGTCTTTCCCTCTTCCGTGCCATTCCTTGCTTGGGCATATCGGAGTTGTGTAGCCGTAGTTGTGGGCGTAGAAAATGATATGTGGCTGATTTTGGCAGATTGTAGTCATTTCTTGTTTTGCTCGTAGTTTTTGAACCGTAGCTCCGATTTGATCGTGTCCTACATGAAACTTGCTTAGATTGTCGCGCAGTTTCTTTTTCTCTTGCTGTTTGTATGTTTTGAAGTGCTCGTAGCCGCCGTTGCACACATTTTGCATTCATGTCGTCATATCTTGCGGTGTCCGTATCTTTTGATCCGTAGCTCCGTTGGAGATGTTCTCTATGTGTAGTTTGCTTGAAATGACGCGTAGAATGACGTGAACCTATTTGTTTTTCTGTTTAACAACTAATTAAATGTGTTAATTCAGATCTGGACAAAATTGTAAATTAACATGTGAGGTCGTCTCGGAGATGCTATATGTCATTTCCGACCTCATTTAAAATGCCTAGATAGGTAGTTTAATTACGCTTCACCTCTTGCCATGTTTAACCACATTTAATATTGCCGTGTATGTAACCGGGATAGAACTAAATAATTAACGTGGAGTTTCGTCAATATGCAACTCGTTGCATATTGAACTTCACCTAATGTGTAGTGTTTGATTGTGTGATTTGTCATGCCGTGACTTGCATGTATCCAGCTGCTCATGCATCATTCGAGTTGTGCATCGTGTGGTGAATTCCGTGTGTTGATTTGTGTTTCCGGTTTGCTCCGTCTCGATAGAGTTCCGCAGCGTGCCGGATTGTGAGGACCCGTTCGACTACGTCGGTTCGTCTGCTTCACGGAGGCATTCTTCTTCCAAGCGGGATCTCAGGCAAGATGACCATTTCCCTAGATACCATTACTATCATTGCCATGCTAGTTATTTCGATGCTATCGATTATGTCTCGTTGCCTACCACATGTTATATATCATCCTCTCAACAATGCCATGATAACCTTCAACCTGTTCAACCTAGCAAACCACTGATTGGCTATGTTACTCCTTATTTAACTTTGTGTTAGCGTTGCTAGTTGGAGGTGCAGATGTTTCCATGTGAAAACATGGGTTCCTTGTTATATCACCATATTTAAATGCTATTTAATTTAATGCACCTATATACTTGGTAAAAGGTGGAAGGCTCGGCCTTTTCTAGCCTGGTGTTTTGTTCCACCTTTGCCCCCTTAGTTACCGGCTACCGGTGTTATGTTCCATAATTGAGCGCTCCTAACACGATCGGGGTTGTTATGGGGACCCCCTTGATAATTCGTTTTAGAGTAAGACTGGTCTGGCAAGGCCCAACTTTGGTACTACATTTGCCTAATAACCTAATAATACTGCATAGGGACCCGCCGGCACCCGAGGAAATTTAATCAACCCCCGGGCCAGTGCTCCTCATGAGTGTTGGTCCAAAACAGAGCGCTGTGCGGGGCCACCGCGAGGAAACTTGAGGTTTGGCACTTGTACGCGTCGCTTATCCGTCGTGTCCTGAGAACGAGGTACGCGACTCCTAACGGGATCGTCGACACGTCGGGCGGCCTTGCTGGATTAGTTTTAACTTTGACGATATATCTTGTGCATCGGGATTCCGGTGATGCTTTGGGTAATCTCAGAGTTGAGGTTTTCCACTAGGGAATCCGACGAGATCGCGAGCTTCGTGATTGAGTATTTCTATGCGGCTTGTGGTAATTTGTGATGGACTAGTTGGAGCACCCCTGCAGGGTTAAATCTTTAGGGAAGCCGTGCCCGCGGTTATGTGGCAACGTGGAAACTTTTTTTAACACTGGTTCTAGATAACTTGAAGGTAACTTAATTAAAACTTGCCAACTGTGTGCGTAACTGTGACTGTCTCTTTCGTGAGTTCCTTCTCCGATCGAGGACACGGTGGGGTTATGTCTGACGTAGGTAGGTGTTCAGGATCATTCATTTGATCATCAGTAGTTCACGTCCGTTATGCGTAGATCTTCCCCCTCTTATTTATTGTACTCGTAAGTTAGCCACCAAATATATGCTTAGCCGCTGCTGCAACCTCACCACTTAACCATGCCTCACCCATTAAGCTTTGCTAGTCTTGATATCTTTGGAAATGAGATTGCTGAGTCCCCTGTGGCTCACAGTTCACTACAACACCAGTTGCAGGTACAGGTAAAGGTTACTTGACGCGAGCGCGTTGACTCTTCATTTGGAGTTGCTTCTTCTTCTTCTTCTTCTTCATCATCGATCTAGGATGGGTTCCAGGCCGGCAGCCTGGGATAGCAAGGATGGACGTCGTTCTTCTTTTGTCGTTTGTTTTCGTCCGTAGTCGGACCCTGCTCTTCTTCATGATGTTTATGTAATGTACTGCCGTGACTCTGATGTAGCTTGTGGCGTGTGTAAGCCAACTCTCTTTATATATCTCTTCTTTTCAGTACTTGTACTTGTAACGATATCCATTCTTGCGACACGACGAGATGCGCTTCTATCCCTGACGAGGCCTTCTTGCCAAATTGAGGATAGGGTCGTATCTTGGGCGTGACAACAGAGTACCAAGCAAGTCGGTGCCCAAAACACCGCACGAGCTGTGGACAAGAAGAGTGCCATCCCTGCAACACTTCAGGGGTGGGGATGTCCAGCTGAGGCCAAAATGTTTAATCCAAACATTGGAAAGTTAGACCCAAAAATAGTGAGTTGCCATTTCATTGGCTACCCTGATAGATCAAAAGGTTTTCATTTCTACTGTACAGAAAGATACACAAAGTTTGTAGAAACGAGACATGCGGTCTTCTTAGAGGACAAAATGAGGAGGGGGAGCTTGGTGTTGGGGAACGTTGCATGGAAAACAAAAAATTTCCTACGCACACGAAGACCTATCATGGTGATGTCCATCTACGAGAGGAGATTAGATCTACGTACCCTTGTAGAACGCATAGCGGTAAGCGTTAAGAAATGCGGTTGACATAGTGGTACAGCTTCGTGATTCGAATCACCGTCGTCCCACGATCTGTCCCTCAAATGGTTCCGATCTAGTGCCGAACGGACGACACCTCCGCGTTCAGCACACGTACATCTCGACGATGATCTCGGCCTTCTTGATCTAGCAATCAAGACGGAGAAGTAGATGACTTCTCCGGCATCATGACGGTGCTCCGCTGGTGGTGACGATCTACTCCTGCAGGGCTCCGCCCGAGCTCCACACAAATCCGATCTAGAGGTAAAACTATGTGGAATAGCCCTGAGTTGCACGTGGCAAAGTTGTGTCTCAAAAAGCCCTAAAACACCACTATATATAGGAGGAGGGGAGGGCCAAGCCTTGAGGCACAAGGGCCTCAAGGTGCGCCGGCCGCCAGGCGGAGGAGGACTCCTCCTCCAATTCGGTTTGGGAAGGAGGAGTCCTCCTCTTCCTTCCCACCTCCCTCTTTCCTTTTTTTTCTTCTTTTCTTTTGGTATTTTCTTATGTGGCGCCATAGTTCTCTTGGAGTGACTCCACCAGCCCAATAAGGACATGGTGCGCCACCCTAGGGCCGTGGGCTCACTCCCGGGTGGGTGGGCCCCTCCCGATAAACACCCGGAACCCATTCGTCACTCCCGGTACACTGCCGAAATTGCTCGAAACTTTCCGGTGACCAAATGAAACCATCCTATATATCAATCTTCGTTTCCGGACCATTCCGGAAACCCTCGTGACGTCTGTGATCTCATCCGGGACTCCGAACAACATTCGGTAACCACACATATAACTCAACTATACTAAAACATCATCGAACCTTAAGTGTGCAGACCCTGGGGGTTCGAGAACTATGTAGAAATGACCCGAGACACTCCTCGGTCAATATCCAATAGCGGGACCTGAATGCCCATATTGGATCCTATATATTCTCCTAAGTTCTTATCGGTTGAACCTGAGTGCCAAGGATTCATATAATCCTGTATGTCATTCCCTTTGTCCTTCGGTATGTTACTTGCCCGAGATTCGGTCGTCGGTATCCGCATACTTATTTCAATCTCGTTACCGACAAGTCTCTTTACTCATTCTGTAATACAATATCCCGTGACTTATACTTAGTCACATTGCTTGCAAGGCTTGTGTGTGATGTTGAATTATCGAGTGGGCCCCGAGATACCTCTCTGTCACACGGAGTGAAAAATCCCAGTCTTGATCCATACTAACTCAATGGACACCTTCGGAGATACCTGTAGAGCACCTTTACAGTTACCCAGTTCCGTTGCGACGTTTGATGCACACAAGGTATTCCTTCGTTGCGAGTGACTTATATGATCTCATGGTTATAGGAACAAATACTTGACACACAGAAAACAATAGCAATAAAACGTCACGATCAATATGCTACGTTCATAGTTTGGGTCTAGTCCATCACATGATTCTCCTAATGATGTGATCAAGTTATCAAGTGACAACACTAGCATTTATTCAGAAAACCTTGACTATCATTGATCAACTGGCTAGCCAACTAGAGGCTTGCTAGGGACATTGTTTTGTCTATGTATCCACACATGTATCTATGTTTTCATTCAATACAATTATAGCATGGATAATAAACGATTTTCTTTAAACAGGAAATATAATAATAACTATTTATCATTGCCTCTAGTGCATATTTCCAACACTTGGTAGCTCAGAAAATTGATGTTGAGGAGAAGAGGGTGCATGCAACCATTTCGATGATTCAAGAGCCATTTTTCTCACTACCCGTTGTGACTCCAACGGTGACAACTATGGGAGAAGACCCGGAACCTGTCCTTCACGAGCCGACTGAACCTGTTGTTGATCATGAAAGGGAAGTGCAACAAGAAATAGTAGAAAGTGTGCCAAATAATGAGGCACTTAGAATGTCTAATAGAACAAGGAGACCAGCTATTTCTACTGATTATAAAGTCTATAACACAGAAATGGTTCATATGGAAGGTGATCCCACCACATATGAAGAAGCCATTAAAATCCCTCACTCATCAAAATGGCTAGAGGCAATGGAAGATGAGATGAAATCGATGAGTTCCAACGATGTTTGGGACTTAGAAATTATTCCTAAAGGAGCAAAGACAGTAGGTCGTAAATGGGTCTACAAAACAAAGTATGACTCTAACAGGAATATAGAAAAGTATAAAGCCCGACTTGTGGTAAAAGGATTTACACAAAGAGAAGGGATAGACTACAATGAGACTTTTTCCAGTCTCTTGTAAGGATTCCTTCAGAATCATAATGGCAGTAGTTGCTAATTTTGATTTAGAGCTGCATCAAATGGATGTAAAGACGACATTTCTAAACGGAGATTTAGAAGAAGAGGTCTACATGAAACAACCCAAGGGTTTTATCATGAAAGGCAAGGAAGATATGGGATGCCGCCTAAAGAAATACATTTATGGACTAAGGCAAGCCTCTAGACAGTGGTATCTAAAGTTTAACGATACTATTAAAAGGTTTGGATTTCAAGAAAATGTTGATGATAACTGCATTTATGCAAAGTTTAAAAGTGGGAAATACATTTTCCTAATCTTGTATGTGGATGATGTCTTGTTTGCAAGCAATGGTATTAGTCTACTACAAGAAATAAATAAGTTTTTATCCTCAAACTTTGACATGAAAGACCTCGGTGATGCTTCATATGTTTTGGGCATTGAAATTCACCAAGACATGAAAAATGGAGTCTTAGGACTGTCGCAGAAAGCATATTTAGAGAAAGTTCTCAAAATGTACAATATGCATAAGTGTAAAGCCACACCTGCTCCTATAGTCAAGGGCGATAGTTATGGGAATTACCAATGTCCCAAGAATTAGTACGAGCTCGATGAAATGAAAACAGTGTCATATACTTCGGATGTAGGAAGTTTACAGTATGCACAAGTGTGCACACGCCTTGACTTAGCTTTTATCACGAGGGTACTCGGTAGATATTAAGAAAATCCAGGCCAAGGGCAATGGAAGATGGCAAAGAAAGCATTGTGTTATGCGCAAGGCACAAAGGAAATCATGCTAACATACAGAAGATCTGATTCCCTAGAGTTAAAAGGGTACTCAGACGCAGATTTTGCGGGAGATAGAGATGATAGAAAATTCACGTCTGGGTACGTGTTCACTCTCGCTGGAGGAGCTATTTCATGGAAAAGCTCCAAACAGACCATAGTTTTATCGTCCACGATGCAAGCAGAGTTCATAGCATGTTTTGAAGCCACCGGACAGGTGATATGGTTAAAGAAATTTATACCCGACTTGAAAGTGGTAGATTGCATTCACAAGCCACTAAAGATATACTCTGACAACCAGCCCGTAGTATTTTATGCTCACAATAACAAGTCGAGTAATGCTTCAAGAGAATAGATATAAAGTATTATGTTGTGAAAGATAAAATCCAGGATCAAACTATAAGTCTCGAGCATATAAGTACGAAGTATATGCTTGCGGATCCGCTGACGAAAGGCTTACCACCCAGTGTGTTCAAGGAACACTTAGCCGGCATGGGTTTGATGGAAAGCCTATGATTCCTGTATCGTAAGAGGCCCAAAGGTAAATGAATTTGTTTCAAAAACAAAACATGTGTTGTAGCTATATGATTCTATCAGCAATTAAGCTGTGACAATGAGACATGCTCTACATGCCTATATGTGATGAAACAAATAAAATAGAAAGTATAAAGTCAAAAGTAAAAGTTGAGATCAAGGGGGAGAATGTTAGGTTGATCTTCTCCCGAGTGGGCCCAACGGCCCACCGGACCTTGATCCATGCGCCCTGACCGGGGGCGCCCAACCCATTATGTTTGGTGGGCCGCTGTGACCCACGATATATAAAGGACGGTGGGGTGCCGGGGCACGACTTACGAGGTTCACCGCCGCCACACTCCCACCTACAAACCCATCCGATCTAGGGTTAGCGTGGTGCTCACGGGAAGCACCACCCACGCCACACCCATCTCTCCTTCCACACCATCGTCACCACCTCACGATGGACGCCAGCGGGAGCTCATCAAGTTTCGAACAAGATAAAGTACGGGTACTACCGGATTCATCTAAGCCTAAAGGATCAACGGATCTATCAGGGATGGCTTTATCTTGTTCTGTAACAGGGGAAACATGGTTCCTGTACGAGAGAGAGGCGAATAGGTTTTTGGGAAGCGACTATGCGACTGCTCGCCTCCGATCCACTACTTCCTCTATGTCTGTTTCGTCTCTGTCATCACCATGTCATCTACTTATGGACTAAATTAGTCGAAAAATTGCCTATTTACTCAGCACCTTTGTGGTTGTTAGATCCATTAGAGTCATTATCCATGTCTGCTAGTTCAGTTTTTATTATTCAATCAGTTCTATTACAAGTATTTGGATGGGTCGGTTTGTTGAATTCCGTGCTAATTCGAGTAGACCCCAATTGTGTGGGGAATCTGAACCGGTGTTTGGTTTACAAAACCCAGGTGTCTCCCTTGTATATGGAGGTTGATTATTTATTCACTAGATAGAAAATAGAAAATGACATGGGGTGATTGGTGACTTTGAGATATGCTGCTAGAGAGACTATCTAGAGTTGGAACTGCTGTAGATGATTCAAAAGGGACTGTTCTCTGGTCCAGTGATTGGTGACTCTTCCTTGCTTTTTACTCTGGACATATTGTTTAGGGAAGTTCCTTGTTTTATAATAGTTCCGTGTTTTTAAATTGCCAGACTCAGAGTTCAGAAATCCTTATAATAGTTCTGTGTTTTTATATTATTGTTTTTTACGCTGGGTTTTATATTACTGTTTATCTATGTTCGTGTGCAATGCAACTCGCGTACATCTTACCTTGTTAAATACTTCTGATCAGATCTTGTGATCTGCAAGTACTGCGCTGTCTTGAGATTTGAGTTAGGCCGTCGTTTATCTAATCAAATCTAGGAGCATGCTTTTTAGTACTCCACTATATCATCAGTTAAACACATGGACAATGGACACGCGAATTAACTCCATTTTCAGTAATTAGTGCCACATCTGCTTCCTCGATTCTGCTGTTTTAACCGAGTTTAATGAAAGGATTGGATCTGGTTAAACATGGAATTTACGTGTACTTTGCATTTGTGTTAAATTACTGTTTATCTAATCAGGTCCAGAAGCACATAGTTGTCGCAGCTTAGTATTGTGTCATTACATATACAATTTTTATCAGTTTGTCTCCGAAGTACAGTATCAGTTCTTTAGGTCTGTAGTTGATGGGGTTATAGTCCTAGGGTAGGGTCATAGGCCTGCCCTATGAGTCCTACCCAAGGACTACCCTTCATAAGGGATAAGGCCCTTAGTCAGTTCCGACTGAATTAAGGACTTCCCATCATCCAGTCGGTGACGATTCCTCCATCATCCAGTCGGATACGAGCATTCGGAGCATATCGAACTTACCGACTGGATTCCACTCTGTGCATTGTAACCCCCTGGAGGGAAACGGTCATACGTTTCCATGTACCTTTATTAGCATTTAAGACATACGTTACCTATAACATAGGCATTTATTCGCCACTACTCCACCCCTGTGCACCGAACCGTTGTGAAGGGCAGCGCATTCTATATAAGCCGCCCTTCCCCACTGGTGCAGGGGTTAGCAATTCACTGTAATCCATATTCCACTCGACAACAAGCTCCCAAGAGCACTGAGACGTAGGGATTTTAGCTCCACCGTAGAGGGGCCTGAAATCATACAATCTACTGTCAGACTTATACCCACGACAGTTGGCGCCCACCATGGGGCAGGCATCTAAGCGACTTTTTGGTGAGTTTGCGACTACATCTTTTTGTCATGTCGTCCGGCGGTGATTTGAGCATGGGTCACGAGATCCTCTTCAGCGCTCTCTCCTTCATCATCGACGATTCGGCATGGCTCCGGGATGCCCCTCTCGACGTCGAGGCGCTCCCCAGTCGCGGGGCCACGCACTTCCGTGCCGGCACCCGCGGCATCCTTCTTCTCTAGCAGTCGGCTCCGGTGTCGACCTTCACCCCTGTCATGCGCCGCAACAAGCGGTCTCGCCGTCCGCGGCTCCAGCGTTGGGTGCAACACGCCCAGGCGCGCCAGAGCGTGTCTTCACAAGTGGCAGTCCTCGAGTCGGTTGTAGTTGCGCCGCCGTCCCAGTGCTCGGACTTAGTTCCGACTGAGTTCCCTTCCGAGTACGTGGGTCGCGGTCCTGCAGCCGAAGTCCACATGGCCAACTCCCATGAAAGCCCCCGCCAAACCGGCGGAACGAGCACGAGGTCGACGAAACCTCCGGCGCTCGCCGTCAACCCCGCCGTTCTGCCAGTCGGCACACTCGTCAGAGCAACGTGGAGGTGTACCGCACACCCGTCCTCAACCTGGCTGCCGCTGCCAAGATAGCCGATTCCCTCCAACCGACTGATTCAGAGGCTGGCAGAGGGATCGAGCAGATCCGTGCCCTGCTGCACACGGCGCAGTAGCAAAATTCGGTGGTCTCCCAGTCGCACAACAGGATTCACAATAGTTCTGTTCGCGCGAACACGCATCAGTCAGTTTACAGCCCCGGTTATCATCAGCGACACACGGGAGGCAGCCGTTCCATGAATCCCGAAGATCGTCGCCGCTCACGCACCCCTCCGCGGGGTGGGCCCTATGGGCCCCGTCATCCTGATGATCGGCGTTCAGTCGGTGACACTTACGATCCAAGGCCCGACGCGAGGGGGAATATCGCCCAGAGGAGGGTCGACAGGGGCCGAGCCCACCGCGGCGGTCACGATATGGACCATCCGAGTGGAAGCAGGACCATCGTCTCTGGTCCCGAGTGTTTCAGTCGAGCCATCCGTTCGGCTGACATCCCTCCCAACTTTCGATTGGCGACGGGGATCAGCAAGTTTACAGGAGAATCCAAGCGAGAAACGTGGTTGGACGACTACCGAGTGGCAGTCCAGATCGGAGGAGGCGACGACCACGTCGCCATGAAACACCTTCCTCTGATGCTCGACGGCTCGGCAGGAGCGTGGCTGAACCAGTTGGCCCCCTCAAGCATCTACAGCTTGCAGATCTGGCCCGAGTCTTCATCAGGACCTTCGAAGGGACGTGCAAACGCCCTGCTGGCCTCGTGGACCTCCAGCACTGTGTCCAGAAACAGAATGAGCCCCTGCGCGATTTCATTCAGCGTTGGACGACCCTCTACCACACGGTGGAGAACGTCACAGAGCACCAAGCAGTCTGCGCCTTCAAGGCAGGCGTGCGGTACAGAGATTTGTACCTGAAGTTCGGTCGAACAGGCGACATCTCCATGAGTAAGATGATGGAGATAGCGGCACGCTATGCAAATGGCAAAGAAGAAGACCGCATTCGGAGCGGCAAGCACAAAGCAGTCGCCGATGGAGATGGGAACAACACTCGGAATCAGAAGCAGAAAGCTCCATCCACTCCGCAGGCAGAGGCCGCAGCCGTTACCAATGCCAAGTTCAAGGGCAAGGGGAAGGCTCAGTTCACCCCCAAGAAGAAGCAGTTCGGAAATCCCATCCTGGACCAGCCATATCCGATTCACACAAGGATGGATGAAGAGGGCAATGCCATATATCCGAAGCATACCACTCGGCAATGTCGCCTCCTGATCCAGTGGTTCGGCGAAGGGCAACCGAGTGAAAAGGGCAATGAACAGTATGAGGAGGACAAGGAGGATCCGTTCCCCCAAGTCCATGCAACACTGATGATTTTTGCTGACGTTGAGAGCAAGAGTCGACTGAAGCTGGTGAACAGGGAGGTGAACATGGCCACGCCGACCAACCCCACGTTCCTCAAATGGTCCCAGACTGCGATCACCTTTGACCAGTCGGATCATCCAGCACACGTACCCACCCCAGGGAGGCAGGCTCTTGTCGTCGACCCGGTGGTGGAAGGAGTCCGACTGCGCAAAGTCCTCATGGGCGGCGGCAGTGGTTTGAACATCATGTACGCTGACACTCTCAAGGGGATGGGCATTCCGATGTCCAACCTTAGAGAGAGCAGCATGCAGTTCCATGGAGTCGTCCCTGGACGGAAGGCCAAGTCACTCGGCCAGATCGCGTTGGACGTCGTCTTCGGCTCCGACAAGAATTTCCGCAAGGAAAAGTTGACGTTCGAGGTGGTGGACTTCCAGAGTGCGTATCACGCAATTCTGGGCCGCCCGGCGTATGCGCGTTTCATGGCCCGTCCATGTTACGTGTACCTGAAGCTGAAGATGCCAGGCCCGAAAGGTGTGATCACTATCACAGGCAATCGACAGCGGGCTGAGGAGTGTCTGCATCAGGGATCGAGGATCGCCGATCAGCAGATGGCTGTCCTCGAGCTTCACGAGTACAAGAAGACAGTCGACCCCGCTAACTTGATGCGTTCGAAGAAGCCAGCTTCGGAATCCGCATTCCAGTCGGCGGGAGAGACGAAGAAGGTCAGCATCCACCCGACGGACGACACCACTGCCCCGACGAACATCTCCACCACCCTCGATCCTAAATAGGAAGCCGAGCTCATCCAATTCCTCCGTGAGAACTGGGACATCTTCGCATGGAAGCCCTCTGACATGCCAGGTGTACCCAGGGAGTTGGCTGAGCACCGACTGCATGTGGAACCTGCCGCTCGGCCTGTCCGAGAACGCCTGCGTCGGTCCGCCGCGCACAAGAGGAAGGAAATCAGAGAAGAGGTGGCCAAGCTTTTGGCAGCCAACTTCATTCGCGAGGTTCAGCACTCCGAGTGGCTCGCCAATGTTGTCATGGTGCCCAAGAAGGACAAGTCGCTCCGAATGTGCATCGACTTCAAGCATCTCAATAAGGTCTGCCCGAAAGACCATTTTCCGCTCCCCCGCATCGATCAAATTGTCGATTCGACTGCGGATTGCGAGCGGTTGTCATTTCTTGATGCCTACTCGGGCTATCATCAGATCCGTCTGTATGGCCCCGACGAATTTAAAACAGCCTTCATCACCCCATTCGGGTGCTTCTGCTACATCACTATGCCATTTGGTTTGAAGAATGCAGGAGCAACCTTTATGCGCATGATCCAAAAATGCCTCCTCGACCAGATCGGTCGGAATGTGGAGGCGTATATGGATGATATCATAGTCAAGTCACGCAAAGGTTCCGACCTGCTGACTGACTTGGCAGAAACATTCGCCAACCTTCGTAGGTACGATATCAAGCTCAACCCAGCCAAGTGTTCATTCGGCGTTCCCAGCGGAAAGTTACTCGGTTTCTTCGTTTCCGAACGAGGGATCGATGTCAACCCCTAAAAGATCGGGAACATCGTCCGAATGGAGCGGCCGGTCAGAATACACGATGTTCAAAGGCTCACAGGTTGCCTAGCGGCTTTGAGCAGGTTTATCAGTCGACTCGGCGGTATAGAGGATTTACATGACTGCCAAGAAGGTGGCTCATTATTTTCAAGACCACTCGGTGTCTGTCGTTTCTGATGCTCCGTTGTCGGAAATCCTCCACAATCGGGATGCATCGGGCCGAGTGGCGAAGTGGGCAATGGAGATGTTGTATTGCGACATCAAGTTCGAGGCCAAGAAAGCTATAAAGTCTCAAGCTCTGGCTGACTTCATAGCAGAATGGGTAGAACAACAGCAACCGACCCACATCTACTCGGCTCATTGGACAATGTTCTTCGATGGGTCCAAGATGTTGAATAGCTCCGGCGCTGGCGTTGTGATCATATCGCCAAAGGGTGACAAACTCAAGTATGTGTTGCAGATACACTTTGATTCCTCCAGCAACGAGGCAGAGTATGAAGCTCTCCTTTATGGACTGCGCATGGCCATCGCACTCGGCGTCCGTCGCCTGATGGTCTATGGCGATTCGTATTTGGTGGTTAATCAAGTGATGAAGGAGTGGGACGTCAGAAACCCCACCATGACCACATACTGCAATGCAGTGAGGAAGCTCGAGAAATAGTTTGAAGGTCTAAAACTCCACCATGTTCCGCGACTGAAAAACCAAGTAGCTGATGAGTTGGCAAAACTCGGATCCACTCGGAGACCAGTCCCGAGTGACGTCTTCCTCGAGCACCTCCACCTTCCTTCAGTTAAAGAAGATCCTTTCACAGAGGAACCAGTCAACCAAAGAGCTCGACAGATCCGACTGAAGTCGAAGTACCTGTTGTGGTTGATTTGATCATGGAGATTCTTGCTGTCATCCCCGATTGGACTGTGCCGATCATTGCATGCATCCAGAGGCAAGAATTACCAGAAGACGAAGTCCAAGCCAGACAGATCGTCCGCAGGTCAAAGTCGTTCACTGTCATTGATGGCCAGTTGTACAAAGAAAGCGTTTCAAGCGTCCTTCAACGATGCATCTCCCCTGAGGAGGGACAGTTAATCCTGGAAGAAATTCACTCGGGAACCTGCGGTCATCACGCCTCCTCGAGGGCAATCGTCGCCAAAGCATTCAGAGCTGGCTTCTTCTGGCTGCAGGCGAATGAAATGGCGAAAGATATGGTCGACCGGTGTGAAGGCTGTCAGTTCTACTCTAACAAGTCCCACAAGCCAACATCTGCGTTGAAGACAATTCCTCTTGTTTGGCCGTTTGCAGTATGGGGATTAGATACAGTCGGTCCATTCAGGACAGGCCAAGGGGGATTCACACATCTGTTGGTGGCAGTCGAAAACTTCACAAAGTGGATTGAAGCCAAACCCATCAAGAAGCTCGACGCCCTTACGGCCATCAAGTTTGTCAGGGACATCATCTCCAAATTCGGGGTACCTCACAGCATAATCACTGACAACGGAACAAACTTTGACTCGGACAGATTCAAAAGTTTCTGTACAGGCCAAGGTATCCGAGTGGATTTTGCATCTGTGGCGCATCCCCAAACAAACGGGCAAGCAGAGCGGGCGAATGGACTTATTCTGCAAGGTTTGAAGCCTCGACTCCTGCGAGAAGTGGGACATGCCGCCGGCGCATGGGTCACCGAGCTACCTTCGGTGCTTTGGGGTCTACGCACAACCCCAAATAGATCTACAGGGCGATCCCGGTTCTTCCTCGTTTACAGAGCAGAGGCAGTCCTTCCGAGTGACTTGCTTCACAACGCTCCCCGAGTTGAACTGTTCTCCGAAGCTGAAGCAGAGCAAGCAAGGCAAGACGGAGTGGATCTTCTAGAGGAGGAGCGCGAGATGGCACTGACACGCTCAACCATTTACCAACAAGATCTGCGGTGCTTTCACGCGCGACACGTCAGGAGTCGTACATTCCAAGCAGGCGACCTGGTGCTCCGAGAGGATCAGTAGAGACCTCACAAGTTGGCTCCCGCCTGGGAAGGACCCTTCATCATATCCATGGTGCTGAACAACGGAGCATATCGACTCTACAACATCAACAGGGAAACGGACGAGCCGCGAGCATGGAACGGAGATCTCCTCAAGCGCTTCTACACGTGACCGTCGACTGAAGCAATGTAAAGAACAAGTATCGGTGAAGTAATACAAAGCAGATTGAGTTTTTTCCAGATTCAAAATCCTTCCGCATTCGCAGACTCCGGTTTTTAAAAAAAAACTTAGCTGCGATCCAGAATCACCTAAGTATTAACTTTCTCCGAGTGTGCACTTAACGTCCCGCTCGGGGACTTAGCTGCGATCCAGAATCGCCTAAGTATTAACTTTCTCCGGGTGTGCACTAAACGTCACACTCGGGGACTTAGCTGCGATCCAGAATCGCCTAAGTATTAACTTTCACCGAGTGTGCACTAAATGTCGCACTCGGGGACTTACCTGCGATCCAGAATCGCCTAAGTATTAACTTTCTCCGAGTGTGCACTAAACGTCACACTCGGAGACTTAGCTGCGATCCAGAATTGCCTAAGTATTAACTTTCTCCGAAGTACGCACTTAACGTCGCACTCGGGGACTTAGCTGCGATCAAGAATCGCCTAAGTACAAACTTTCTCCGAGTGTGCACTAAACGTCGCACTCGGGGACTTAGCTGCGATCCAGAATCGCCTAAGTATTCACTTTCTCCGAGTGTGCACTTAACGTCGCACTCGGGGACTTAACTGCGATCAAGAATCGCCTAAGTACAAACTTTCTCCGAGTGTGCACTAAACGTCACACTTGGAGACTTAGCTGCTATCCAGAATCGCCTACGTATTACCTTTCTCCAAGTGTGCACTTAACGTCTACGTGCACTCGGGGACTTAGCTGTGATCAAGAATCGCCTAAGTACAAATTTTCTCCGAGTGTGCACTAACCGTCGCACTCGGGGACTTAGCTCCGATCAAGAATCGCCTAAGTACAAACTTTCTCCGAGTGTGCACTATACGTCGCACTCGGAGACTTAACTGCGATCATGAATCGCCTAAGTACAAACTTCCTCCGAGTGTGCACTTAACGTCGCACTCGGAGACTTGTCTGCGATCAAGAATCGCCTAAATAGAAAGCTTCCTTCGAGTGTATCTCACAGATCCACTCGGAGGCTTAGCAGACCCTCATTGAGGCTCATGTAGATGTCAAGACAACTGACAATTACATGAGTAGCAGAACCTCATTGAGGCTCATGTAGATGTCAAGACAACTGACAATTACATGAGTAACAACTGGCTCCGAGCACGACCTTACAGTTGCACTCGAAGACTTAGCCGCGATCACGAATCACCTAAGTACACAATTGCCTTCGAGTGTATCCTACAGATCCAATCGGAGACTCAGCAGACCCTCAGTGAGGCTCATGCAGATGTCAAGACAACTGACAATTACATGAGTAGCAGAACCTCATTGAGGCTCATGTAGATGTCAATACAACTGACAATTACATGAGCAACAACTCGCTCTGAGTACGACCTGACAGTCGGACTCGAAGACTTAGCAACGATCACGAATCGCCTAAGTACTCGATTGCCTTCGAGTGTATCCTCCAGATCCACTCGGAGATTCAGCAGACTCTCAGTGAGGCTCATGCAGATGTCAAGACAACTGACAATTACATGCTCCGCATGTTTTCCATTGGCTTCACCAAGAAACGCCAAACAAAAACCACGAGCCAAAATCGTGTCAACAATTCTTTGGCAAAAGAAGAGCAAAAGATTCGATTCAAATTCAAAGTTCGTCTAAAGATAGTTGGTTCGGTGTAGATCAAGCTTATCCACACCGAACCACGAATGTGACGGCCAACAGCAGTGGCCAAAGTTTCATACAGCTAACACTCGGCATACCGAGGTAAAAGTTTTCTGAAACGTCGTCAGGACTGGCACTGGGACTGGCAGGCTCCACGAAAGTGTCGAGGTCGATCCCGTCTGCGATGCTAGTGGCACTCTCAAGGAAGGTCTCCATGAAATCTTCGAATCGAAGCTTTTTGGTGTTGGCGACTTGCAACGCCTTCAGCTTCTCTTCGTGAGCCTCCTTCCAGTGCACTCGAACCAGCGACAGTGCCACGTCCGCACCACAGCGAGCTGCAGATTTCTTCCATGCCTGCAATCGGTTCGGGACCTCCTCCAAACGAGTCATCAAACCTTCCATCTCTTGCCGAGACTCGTCTTCAGGCCAAAGCTCCTTGTCGTTTCGGCCGACGACCTCTCTCAGTCGACCGATGAAAGGTCCCACTTTGCCCAGGCAAATGTACGCTCAGAGCAGGTCTCGATTGGCGTCCTCGCCGAGTGGAACGTTCGGAAGAATCGACCGCTCAACGTCAGCTGCCTCAGCCTCAGCGTCCATGCAAAAATCTGCACAGACAGGACAAGCAAAAAATAAGCACAGAGTGAAATACACAGTCAAGAAGCACTCGGAAAAACAGAACTTACCGCCGAGAAGCGCTATCATCTTCCTTGCCCAGTCACTGACGTAATTCTCCAGTGCTATGCATCGTCTGTTCAACACCTGCATCTGTCCCATCAGCTCGGTCCTTTGTTTCCCCATTTTCTCCACTTCAGCCGCCAATGCCTTGTTTGCCTCACGGGATTCCTCCAAGGATTTTTCTCGTTCAGCCAGAACATCCTTCAGACCAGCCAAGGCAAGCATTGTTGCATCCAGTTCCGCAGCAAACTGAACCTTTTCAGCCCTCAGAGTCTCGTACGCTGATCCCATCTCGCAAGTCTTATGCAAGTCAGCGCCAAGAGACGATCAGACAAATTCAACAAGGACAACAATAAAAATTCGAAGTTCTTCAGACCCCTGCCGACGCAAGCAGTCGACAGCTGTCTCGGGGACTACACCCAGTGGGTTCACTAAGAGTGACCCCACTGCCATCAAGCTCAAACAGGCCCGCCCTATTGAGATACATAACAACAAAAAAGCCTATGAGGTTACTACTACCCGACCTGAGTAAAATTACTCTTGGGGACTCATCCAGTAGGTGCACTCAGAGTGCCCCCACCGGTAACATTCGAACAGATTAGTTTTGATCTGATCAAGTTAAAGAAAATGTATATAAAGAAAACTGCCGGTGCAAGCACTCGACAGAAGTCTCGGGGACTACACCCAGTGGGTTCTCTAAGAGTGAACCCACTGCAAAATAATCATACGGTATCCGAGTACATTTCTTAAACACCCAGTGGGTTACAAGAGGAAAGTAAATACTTACTAGCCCACTTACTCGGATATCGTCCCGGAGTTCCAAGCTTCGCTTGTACACAGACGTGATGGAGTCGTACGCTCTCTTGGCGTCACCCGCCATCAACTCCGCCTGCACCATGGCCTCCTTGGCAGCTCCCACCTGATCTTCCGGGAGGCGCCGGGCGGCGTACTGGACAGTCGACGGACCTGGCACCACAACAGACTCCTTGGGCATCCCAAGTCCTGCTCCAGTCGGTTCAGCAGTGATAAGTGTCGTTTCAGTCGACGGCATCGTCTCAGTCGGTGGCGCGTCCATGGCAGGAGTAGTAACCGGTGGAACAGCCTCAAAGACAGGCACCGAAGCTTGCTTGGGCCTCTCCTGGTCGTCCTCCTCCACGGGAATCACCTCTGAAGGAAACCCAACCGAACGATGTGAGATCACAGGAAAAAAAACAAGACCAAAGACAGAATTCGTGATGCAATAATGTAAAGCTCTCGGAATCGCCACGACGCACCTGGCTGGGATGTGACAACATTATCCATGTCCATGGGATCGTCCCCCTGGCATGGTGGAGAGGTGGCGGAGGTGGCAGCTCTGTCAAGTAAAATTCATTCGACCGATGAGCATGAGTTCAATCAAATACTGGAAGAAGATGGAAGAACAATGCACTTACGCTGAGGCGACGGGAACGGCGATCCTCATCCGCGGCAAAGCCTTCCGAGGCTTGGATCCACTCGGTTTGGCCACCTTAGAGGGCTGGCCCGCGGGCTCAGCAGCAGATTCCCTGGTCCTCTTTGTGCTCCGAGCACTCGGAACCACGGGAGCAGCTGGCGAGGCACTCGGAACCACAGGGACGGCTGGCGGAGCACTCGAGGCCGCTGGAGGAGCCGACGGAGCCACGGGTTCATGGCGACGTTTGGTTCGAGGCTCTGGAGGTGGCTGTGGTGAGTTCTGCTCCTCATCTACCCCCTCTTCTCCTTCGGACTCCTCCTCCGTCTCCCCACTGTCGGAGACGTACTCGACGCTCTCCACGCTGCCCTCCTGGCTGCCTTCCTCCTCCTCGGCCGGATTTCCGTACTCGACGCTCTCCACGCCTGCACGAGATACAGTCGACAACATCAGACGTCAGACAGTAATACGAGAAAAAGAGATAAATCTAAGACAATTGGGTGCACTCGACAAGTTATACTCACCTCATTCGGAGGAGGGTTGTCTGCGCGGAAGGGCTTCACTCGCCGGGATCCTGTGGGATTATCGCAGGCGCCTGTGATGTTGAGGACCCACGACGCCACCAGCTCCCCGGTCACGCACTCGGGGTTAGTCCGAGTGGAGTCCTCAGGCCCCGTGTAGTGCCACATGGCGTGGTGTCGAGCTTGCCGAGGCTGGATACGCCGACCCAGAAAACCCCCCAGCAAATCTATGCAAGTGACTCCCTTTCGGACGACCTCTACAAGCGCTTCGACCAGAGGCTGGATCTGGATCTTCTCCATCTTCGTGAGCGCGAGTTGCCTAAGCTAAAAGGTGGTAGTCCACTGGTGGCATTCGGACTAGCAACGTCCTGTCAGTAAAACCAAGTCGACTGCCAGTTCCTAACAGATTCAGACAGCTGAAGAGCGGGATAGCTACTTTTACTTTTCTTTTGAAAGCCTAAGCCTCCGCAGAGCTGGAGGAGGTGAGTTTTGTCATCCGACTGGCTCAGCCTTTTTATGGTTTGGGATCTAGCAGAGAAGATGTGCTTAAAAAGCCCCCAATGGGGAGGACAGCCGATAAAGCACTCGCACAGCACGACGAAGGCAGAGAGATGGGCTATTACGTTGGGTGGAAAATGGTGGAGCTGCGCCCCGAAGTGGTTCAATATACCTCTGAAGAAGGGATGAGGAGGCAGAGAGAAGCCTCGGTGCACATGACTGAGCAGCAAGACGCGCTCCCCCTCCTGGGGCGCCGGCTCAGTCTCGCCCTCCGCCGGCAACCTCCACGTCTTGTGCTCGATCATGCCGTGCTCCACCAGCTCCAGCATGTCCTCCTTCGTCACCGTGGAGGGGAGGAAATCGCCCTGGATCCAACCCGCCGGCAGTGCTTGCTGCCGCTGCTGAGCAGGAGCCGCCGCCTTCCCCTTCTTCTTCCGCGCCTCGAGCTTGCTCGTCTACCCCTTTGTCATGGTGGAGGCTGCAGACCCGCAGGGAAGAAGGAGAAGGAAAGAGCTTGTGATGCGCAGGAGGTGGCGAGAGAAGCGGAGCAAGTGCGAGCTATCAGGCGAGTGCAACGAAAAACCCTTGCTGTAGAGGTTTAAATAAGGTTCCGACTGGGTCACTAGCAGGTGGCCCCGAAATCTTATCCCCCGACCGGTTGCTGCGATATTAGTGGAGGAGATGAAGGCGTGGAAATCGAGGCGACAGATACTACTCGATTACGATGTCGTCACCCCCGCCGAGCGCGCGGCAACCGAAATTGGAGGATCCCGGAAAATCCGCCGCTGTCATTTGACTGGTCACGTCAAAAGATACCACGGAAGCACTCAGACCCTGACTGTTCATTTTACAAATACATCCACTCGGATCACTGGTCAAGAAGATAAAATGGATCGAGGCAAACAACGCCAAAGTCGCATCCGTACCAGTCGCATCCGTACTCCGAGCATCGCTTCGTCGTTCCAACCCCAATCCATTTGTGGACTAATGATGGGGTTATAGTCCTAGGGTAGGGTCATAGGCGTGCCCTATGAGTCCTACCCAAGGACTACCCTTCATAAGGGATAAGGCCCTTAGTCAGTTCCGACTGAATTAAGGACTTCCCATCATCCAGTCGGTGACGATTCCTCCATCATCTAGTCGGAGACGAGCATTCGGAGCATATCGAACTTACCGACTGGATTCCACTCTGTGCATCATAACCCCCCTGGAGGGCAACGGTCATACGTTTCCATGTACCTTTATTAGCATTTAAGACATACGTTACCTGTAACGTAGGCATTTATTCGCCACTACTCCATCCCTGTGCACCGAACCGTTGTGAAGGGCAGCGCATTCTATATAAGCCGCCCTTCCCCACTGGTGCAGGGGTTAGCAATTCACTGTAATCCATATTCCACTCGACAACAAGCTCCCAAGAGCACTGAGACGTAGGGCTTTTACCTGCACCGTAGAGGGGCCTAAACTCATACAACCTCGCCGTAGCTAAGGCTCTGCCCATCCTCTCGTACCCTACACATCTACTGTCAGACTTATACCCACGACAGCAGTTGTCTTGTGCTGAGACATTTCTATGTGACATTGCAGGTCCTTTCCCAACATGTATCGGCTCCGAGCCAAGGACAATATTAAGATGGAAATCAAGTGTGGGTTCAGCGACGAGGACGAGGAGGAAATGACACAGATATCAGACACAATGAACTTAAAGGAGGCCACTCTTGCAGACAAGATCACAAAGGAAGCTTTGTGTAAGGTTATGGCTCATGGCTCACAGGGAAGCCTCTGCCCTGACAGCTGCCCCGCGGACCGCGACAGCTCCCTTCCCTGTCCTGGAGAACGTCACAGGCCCGACCCCTACCCTCAAAACTGCCCCGACCTTCGCCCTGGTCCGAGCCATCCACTAAATATGGTATAAAAATATCTTCAGTTTCTTTCTAGATACATGTAGGTAGATGGTAAATAATCTAGCAGGAATAAAGGATGAGGCTTCTCTCTTTTAACTATACTCTGCGTATGTATGGTGGTTTGGATGTTACCTGGCTTGATGACTTTTGATGTCTTCTGAATATATCTAATTTTCATTTTAATAGGTTTACATGATGTGTGATCTCTTTTGCATTCTCCACAGGCGAAAGAACTTCTGTACAGATGTTCACATCAACAGGGTTACGATTTCCTTTGGCACAAGGCAAAGATTTTAGGAGAATGTTCACATCAACAGGGTTTTTCAATTTCCTTTTGTTTTCAGTTCCCTTCCTTATGATGATCAGTCACAAACCTTAAAATGTAGCTGAGTTTTTTTGCATTGAAACTGGCTGAAGGGGACTGGTAAATGGTAAGGGGAGACGTTTTCCCGTGGTATGTGAATCAAATCTTGTGGTTACGATGGGATGGCTCACTACCGGAATAAGGCTAGTTGCCGACGGCCTAACCCCGTCGGCGTAGGCCCACAGGCCGTCGGCATAGGGCTACACCGACGGGGGCCGTCGGCGTACCTCCATCGGCAACTCAGACATCGGCGTATCCAGTGGAGGCCGTCGGCATAGAAAGGCCGTCGGTGTATATGACTATGCCGACGGTGGCCGTACAACCCTCGGCTTAGATACACCGTCGGCATAGTTTTTTCACCTGACGGCCGTTAACGGCGATGTCGTTAGGCCTGCACCAATACTATGCCAGCACGTGGCACCACCTGGCAGCTCCTGGCGCGGTGCTACGCCGACGGTTAGGCCGTCGACATACCTCCATCTATGCCGAAGGCCTAGTGCTGCGCCAGGAGCTGCCAGATGGTGCCACGTGTCCATCATTGCCGACGGCCAAGTCGTCGGCGTACTGCTGCGCCAGGAGCTCTCAGATGGTGCCACGTGTCCATCTATGCCGACGGCCTAACTGTCGGCGTAGTGCTGCGCCAGGAGCTACCAGATGGTGCCACGTGTCCATCTATGCCGACGGCCTAACCGTCGGCGTAGTTACAAAAAAATAATAATTTTTTTTTGCATTTCCATTTAAATAGACAGGATATACAACATATAAAACACAGGATATAGTTCAGCATAACATTTAGTTCAACATATAGAACACATAATATAGTTCAACGTAGGGCACCGCTACCGCCAAGTTCAACACAACAACATAATGACAAGTTCAGGACAACTACATAATAACAAGTTCAACAAAATATAAAGGCGGACACCACCACTAGCATAGTTCAACATAGACCACCGCTAACTCTACCACCACCGCTAACGCTACCACCACATCCACCTCCTTGCGAGATAGGAGTGATTGGGCTTTGTGGCTCGTGAGCGGAACCATCAGTAGGACCACCACCGGCGAATGATCCATCAGTTCCCTGCATTTTTGAAAAGAGATGGGAAAGCAATATATTATTGTATTGAATAAATGCTAAGTTGTGGTTGAATAGTTTGGTGATGTACTAACCGGAGTGCCATAGTATTCTGCCAAGAATTGTTCGAATGTAGGCGGCACTGGTTGAGGTCCAGGAGAAGGTGGTGCTGGTGGCAGTGTAGGAACCTCCCCTCTTGACATAGAAGCAACCAGAAGCTCTGTTGTGCGTCTATTGTGCTCAGTGACTGATGCAACTCTCTCGTTCCAATCGAACTGTTGCCCACGTATGAAGTTCATGTAGGCCTAAAAATATGACATGATGGTACTCATAAAACATAGGAATGTGGAAAATAAAGGTTGAATGAAAGAAGATAAGAGGGAAAATACTTACAGAGTTCTGCTGGGCTAGCAGGGACAGTGCAGAGGACGTGCTGGAGCGGGGGCACGGGCGATTGCTCGTCCTCGGGTCGGTAGCGCGGATCTGCCTGTAGGAGACAGAAGGGGTGATCACATCAACATCATCAAGTTGCTCTTGATAGAACACTCCCTCGTATGTCATGGGGTTAATGTAGAAGTAGTCGTCATCGTCCGGGTCCGATAGCTTACCATGTGGCGCCACCTTGAACACAACTTCCCAACCCTTTAGGTACTCTTTCTGGCATGGGTAGGGCAGATAATAGACTTGTGTGGCTTGGGTAGCCGCAATAAAAAGATCGGCTCCTGCATAAACGGTTGATGGTTTTACTTCGACCAAACCAAGGGAAGGCATATGTCTCAACCCCTCATATGGGTCAAACCATTGACATTTGAACACAGCTAGATTTAGGTCCTCGCCACCAAGATCGAATGACAGCTCGTATATTTTTCCTACCCTTCCTTAGTACTCAACTTCATTTTCTCCTGGGGTGTACACTCCTGTGTTTATAGTTTTGGGATCAGGCCGGCTATTCTGGTGATCCTCTGTATGGAAGCGATAACCATTCACATTATACTATTCACATTTCATGGCATGAGCGTTAAAACCCATGGAAACCCATCTCAATTCATCATCCATAGAGGTGTTCGGATCTTTGCCCTACAAGTGTAATTGAAATTGATGGGTGCATTAGTTCCATCAACTCATAAATGTTGAACTAGGAATTAAGTTGAACTAGGGGAATGTGAAAAAATTACTTTATCCATGAACCAAGCAACAAAATTTTTCCTGCCAGAGGCACCGTTCCGTAAAAGAGTAAGTGCCTCCGCTTTAGTAGGAGGAATCATTCCCGTCCACTCCTCATGTAGGAATTGACTGAAAGAAGATAATCGGTGTTAGAATGGGACTCATCCTCGAAGAATTTCATAAAGGAATGGTGTAGCGGTATTACCTCATCCACTCTTCCTCGACTTCCGTGATGTTGTGCAAGACATAGAACATGATGTCCTCCCACTCTTGTTCTGGCAAGTTATAAGGTTTCGAACCACCAGCCCTGCCACATTGCCCGTTGAATAGATTGAGCTTGGGTTTATACTTGGGCTCTTCTATATTGTATCGAGACACCTTATTATGCAGAGTGGGAATGTGGTCGGGGTAGTATGATGTCCTAAGGTCTGACACCTCCTCTAGGATAACTACCTCAGCTATGGAAGCTTCAATCTTAGCTTTGTTTCCACATTTCTTTCTAAGATGCTTGTTCTGTCTCTCAGGGCCGTACTGCCAACGATTCTGCACAGGCCCCCCCAACAATACCTCCTTCGCAAGGTGCAAAATGAGATGTGTCATCGGAGTAAAGAAGCCTGGCGGAAAGATCTTCTCTAGCTTGCATATCAAGTCTGGTGCCTTCTTATGCAATTCTTCAATCACCTCAGGACATACTTCTTTAGCACATATCTTTGCCTTCGCCTTTAGGCTTGAGAGCTTTTAGCTGAGCAAGAACATCTGCCCCAGAAAATGTTGGAATCTCGTTTACTTCATGGACAACCCGGCCTTTCGTGAAGTTCTTCTTGTCTTCCCTGTCTGGATGGTCTGGAGGGAGGAACTGTCGATGCATGTCAAAGGATACATACTTGCCACCCTTCTGCAGCCAAATAAAAAGTAGAGCCTGCATGCACACTGGGCATGGCATCTTCCCACTTGTACACCATCCGCAAAATAGGTGATAACCGGGAAAGTCATGCATGCAATACATCAACCAAGCTTTCATTAAGAAGTTTTTCTACAGATGTCGGTCATATGTCAACCTTGGGAAGTACCAACAATGGAGCAAATCATCCACCAGCGGCTGCATAAACACTCCCAAATTCTTTCCCGGGTAGTCAGGCCCCGGAATGATCAGCGACAAGAACATGGTCTTGCGTTGCATTATGACACCGGGAGGGAGATTGAGCGGAATAACAAACACGGGCCAGCAACTATATGGATTGGATGACATACCATAGGGATTCAACCCGTCACCTGTTATCGCAAGCCTGACATTCCCGGCCTCGGCTGCTTCCTCGGGATATTCTTTATCGAATGACTTCCATGCTTCAGCTTGCGATGGATGTATGAATTTTCTTTTATCGTCCCTTTCCCCTTTGTGCCACTTCATCATTTTGGCAGACTCCCCCGTAATGAAAAGGCGCTGCAGTCTTTCTATGAAATGGAGATACCGAAGAATCTTCACTGGGATGTCTAGTTGCTTCTTGTCACCGTGCTCATCGACCACCTCAAGGTACCGAGAGGAACCACACTCCCTACAGTACTTGTCATCCGCATACTCGTGCCTAAACAAAAGGCAATTCTTCGGACAAGCATCTATTTTCTCATATTTCATAGACAGTGCCTTCATGATTTTCTTCGTAGCATACATGCTTTTCGGCAGTTCATGACCCTCAGGAAGGCTGTTAGCCCATACTCCCAGAAATGCTTCAAAGCAAGCTTGGGTACAACCGTACTCAGCCTTGACTGCCATCAGTTGTGAGATGGCATCCAACTGAGAAATTTTGGCACCCGCATAAAGAGGTTTCTTTGATGAGGCCAAGACCTCCAAGAAGGCCTTTGCAATTGCCTCTGGCTCCTCTGGTTCATTCTCTGAAGGTGTTGTATGTGTCGTCTCAGCAGCAAAGACATCATCTAGCATGTCTCTAACCCCATCATCCTCGTAACCACCGATGCGTTGTTGCATCACCTCCTCTCTACCACGGTCCCGCTCGGCAAAGTTTATGGGCATATTAAAGTCTTCCATATATCCAAAAGTGCGAAGGTGCACCGTCATTTCTCCCTTATCTCTACGGTGACGTCTTTCACATTTTGCACAGGGGCATTCTGGGTTAACTATCATTGGACAACGGAATATCTCCTTCAAGAACACATCGGTTTTCTCGACCCACTCTATTGTCACTTGATTCCGACGGATAAAACCGTTGTACATCCACTTATTATCTGTCATCCTTTACTGTATCACGAGCCACACAACAAAACTATGGATTCATTAAATTTAATCACATACAAATTATGGATTCATTAAAGAGGTTTTATTTTCTATCGGGTTAACGAGAAAAGGCACTGAATCCACCTACATCTCTAATAGGTAAAGAGGGTCCTAATCCCACCCGAGGATGTGTAGATTGAGTACGTTCTCCATGCTCTATCCCATTCCGAGACAAAATTTCGGCAGCACCTCCCCGCTGTTCTCCAGATACAAGTCTCGGCAAAAAGCTGAGAGAATATGCATCCGGAGAACAACGGGGAGGCGCCGCCGAAATCCTGTCTTCAAACGGGATAGAGCATGGAAAACGTACCCAATCTACACATCCCCGGGCTGTCCGTGGAAAACACTGGACAATCCGAAATTGCGGTGATAAATATGCAATTAAATGCATATTTATCGATGCAACCATTTCGGACGGGAGACGCCTAGGTTACGCGACTTGACGTGAAAAGAAAATATGGCGACATGAAAAAAACCCGGAGAATGAGGTGGGTTTGCATCTCACCCTCGGATGTAGAGGAAGTAGTCCAAAAGCAATAAGATGATCAAGGACCAAAAGTTGCGACAACGCTTATGAGATGCAACACCACAAAGTCTGCAAATTCCATAGAATAAAAAAATTAGATCATAGAAATCTTGTCAATCCACATTCTTCACATTCAGTAAACCAACATGATTCTTGCACAAATCTGAAACATGATGCACAATCAAAACTTCCGTTTATGCAGTTTGGTACACATTTCTCAGTCAGAAGATAAATAGCTATGAGTTCAAGCCTACATGCAAGAACACATGTCCCTCTGTAAAGAAATATACGAAGTACAATAAAGGAAAAAAAGAGAGATAGATTTTCCGATATAAGAAAATTGCTCTATAAGAAAAAAGAGAGACCTGCGACCTACACAAAAAGAAAGGCTGGGGAGGGGCGGAGCAGTGGACGGCCAGGCCGGGGCGGGGCGGAGCAGTGGACGGCCAGGCCGGGGCGGGGCGGAGCAGTGGACGGCCAGGCCGGGGCGGGGCGGAGCAGTGGACGGCGAGGAGGGGCCGGAGCGGCACAGCGGACGGCGGGGCGGGGTGGAGCCGTGGGCGGCGAGGCCGGGGTAGGGCGGAGCACTGGACGGCGGGGAGGGGCCGGAGCGGCGCAGCGGACGGCGGGGAGGGGCAGTGGACGGCCGGGCGGAGCAGTGGACGGCGGGGCGGAGCCGGAGCGGCGCAGCAGACGGCGGGGCGGGGTGGAGCCGTGGACGGGGAGGCCGGGGCGGGGCGGAGCAGTGGACGGCGGGGCAGGGCCGGCGCGGCGCAGCGGACGGCGGGGCGGAGTGGAGCCGTGGACGGCGGGGCCGGAGCAGGGCGGGGCCGGAGCGCGACCGAGGCGAAGGAGAGGGCCGGCGGTCGCACCAGGGCGAGGCGAAGGAGAGGGCCGGCGGCGCGCTACTGTGGGGAGCGGGACTGGGATGCGAGAGAGAGATGAGTGGTGGAAAGGATAGGTTGTGGATGGATAAGACAAAAACAATTCACTCTAAAATTCACTCTATGCCAACGGTTACCTCGTAGGCATAGTTATTTTCACTCTAAAATTCACTCTATCCCCGCCCAACCCACCCCAATATTCCCTCCGTGTCGGCCCAACCACGCTTCCACAAGTATTGGAGGGCGCCCACCGCAACACCTGGCGGCATTGCTACCCCTCATGTACCACGTCCTATCTGACCCTGACACAGTCAACCGCCGGATCTAGCCCTTTGACTTCCGCCGAACGGGGTTTGACCGGTGGAAATTTTCACCGGTTTGCCATGCCCAGCCCATAGCTACAACCCCGAACACGGTCCCCGCCCAACCCACCCGAAGATTCCCTTCATGTCGGCCCGACGAGGTCGTTCCCTCCCTCCGTGACACGGCGGCAGCGATGCCCGGGAGGCGGCACACCCCGGAGTCGAGTGTCGGGTGCTTGCCCTTGCGACCACGCATCAACAAGCGTAGGAGGGCCCACCTCTACACCTGGCGGCATTGCTACCCCCCCCTTGTACCCGTCCCGTCTAACCCTGACAAAGTCGACCGTCGGATAAAGCCCTTTGACTTTCGCCAGACAGGGTTTGACCGATGGATCTTTTCACCGGTTTGCCATAGCCCAGCCCATAGCTACACCCCCGAACACGGTCCCCGCCCAACCCACCACAAGATTCCCTCCATGTCGGCCCGACTTGGCCGTTTCCTCCCTCCGTGACACGGCGGCAGTGACGCCCGTGAGGGGGGCACACCCTGGAGCCGAGTGTCGGGTGCTTGCGCCTGCGACCACACTTCCACAAGCGTAGGAGGGGCCCACCGCAACACCTGGTGGCATTGCTACCCCCCCATGTACCACGTCCCGCCTAACCCTGACATAGTCGACCGTCGGATCTAGCCCTTTGACTTCTGTCGAACGGGGTTTGACCGTGGAAATTTTCACCGGTTTACCATAGCCCAACCCATAGCTATAACCCCCAAACACGGTCCCCGCCCAACCCACCCCAATATTCCCTCCGTGTCGGCCCGACGTGGCAGTTTACCCCCTCCGTGGCATGGCGGCAGCGATGCCCGTGAGCGCGGGCACACCCCAGAGCCGAGTGTCGGGTGCTTGCACCTGTGACCATGCTTCAACAAGCGTAGGAGGGCGTACCGCAACACCTGGCGGCATTGCTACCCCCCATGTACCCCGTCCCGTCTAACCCTGACATAGTCAAACCATCGGATCTAGCCCTTTGACTTTCACCGGACGGGGTTTGACCGGTGGATCTTTTCACCGGTTTGCCATAGCCCAGCCCATAGCTACAACCCCGAACACGGTCCCCGCCCAACCCACCCCAAGATTCCCTCCATGTTGGCCCGACGTGGCCGTTTCCTCCCTCCGTGACACGGCGGGAGCGACGCCCGTGAGGGGGGCACACCCCGATGCCGAGTGTCGGGTGCTTGCGCGTGCGACCATGCTTCCACAAGTATAGGAGGGCGCCCACCGCAACACCTGGCGGCATTGCTACCCCTCATGTACCACGTCCTATCTGACCCTGACACAGTCAACCGCCGGATCTAGCCCTTTGACTTCCGCCGAATGGGGTTTGACCGGTGGAAATTTTCACCGGTTTGCCATGCCCAGCCCATAGCTACACCCCCGAACACGGTCCCCGCCCAACCCACCCCAAGATTCCCTCCATGTCGGCCCGACGTGGTCGTTCCCTCCCTCCGTGACACGGCGGCAGCGATGCCCGGGAGGCGGCACACCCCGGAGTCGAGTGTCGGGTGCTTGCCCTTGCGACCACGAATCAACAAGCATAGGAGGGCCCACCTCTACACCTGGCGGCATTGCTACCCCCCCATGTACCCGTCCCGTCTAACCCTGACAAAGTCGACCGTCGGATCTAGCCCTTTGACTTCCGCCGGACGGGGTTTGACCGATGGATCTTTTCACCGGTTTGCCATAGCCCAGCCCATAGCTACACCCCCGAACACGGTCCCCGCCCAAGCCACCACAAGATTCCCTCCATGTTGGCCCGACCTGGCCGTTTCCTCCCTCCGTGACACGGCGGCAGCGACGCCCGTGAGGGGGGCACACCCCGGAGCCGAGTGTCGGGTGCTTGCGCCTGCGACCACACTTCCACAAGCGTAGGAGGGGCCCACCGCAACACCTGGTGGCATTGCTACCCCCCATGTACCTCGTCCCATCTAACCCTGACATAGTCGACCGCCGGATCTAGCCCTTTGACTTCTGTCGAACGGGGTTTGACCGTGGAAATTTTCACCGGTTTACCATAGCCCAGCCCATAGCTACACCCCCAAACATGGTCCCCGCCCAACCCACCCCAATATTCCATCCGTGTCGGCCCGACGTGGCAGTTTACCCCCTCCGTGGCATGGCGGCAGCGATGCCCGTGAGGGGGGGGCACACCCCAGAGCCGAGTGTCGGGTGCTTGCACCTGTGACCATGCTTCAACAAGCGTAGGAGGGCCTACCGCAACACCTGGCGGCATTGCTACCCCCCATGTACCCCGTCTTGTCTAACCCTGACATAGTCAAACCATCGGATCTAGCCCTTTGACTTTCACCGGACGGGGTTTGACCGGTGGATTTTTTCATCGGTTTGCCATAGCCCAGCCCATAGCTACAACCCCGAACACGTTCCCCGCCCAACCCACCCCAAGATTCCCTCCATGTTGGCCCGACGTGGCCGTTTCCTCCCTCCGTGACACGGCGGGAGCGACGCCCGTGAGGGGGGCACACCCCGATGCCGAGTGTCGGGTGCTTGCGCGTGCGACCATGCTTCCACAAGTATAGGAGGGCGCCCACCGCAACACCTGGCGGCATTGCTACCCCTCATGTACCACGTCCTCTCTCACCCTGACATAGTCAACCGCCGGATCTAGCCCTTTGACTTCCGCCGAATGGGGTTTGACCGGTGGAAATTTTCACCGGTTTGCCATGCCCATCCCATAGCTACACCCCCGAACACGGTCCCCGCCCAACCCACCCCAAGATTCTCTCCATGTCGGCCCGACGTGGTCGTTCCCTCCCTCCGTGACACGGCGGCAGCGATGCCCGGGAGGCGGCACACCCCGGAGTCGAGTGTCGGGTGCTTGCCCTTGCGACCACGCATCAACAAGCATAGGAGGGCCCACCTCTACACCTGGCGGCATTGCTACCCCCCCATGTACCCGTCCCGTCTAACCCTGACAAAGTCGATCGTCGGATCTAGCCCTTTGACTTTCGCCGGACGGGGTTTGACCGATGGATCTTTTCACCGGTTTGCCATAGCCCAGCCCATAGCTACACCCCCGAACACGGTCCCCGCCCAACCCACCACAAGATTCCCTCCATGTCGGCCCGACGTGGCCGTTTCCTCCCTCCGTGACACGGCGGCAGTGACGCCCGTGAGGGGGGCACACCCTGGAGCCGAGTGTCGGGTGCTTGCGCCTGCGACCACACTTCCACAAGCGTAGGAGGGGCCCACCGCAACACCTGGTGGCATTGCTACCCCCCATGTACCACGTCCCGCCTAACCCTGACATAGTCGACCGTCGGATCTAGCCCTTTGACTTCCGTCGAACGGGGTTTGACCGTGGAAATTTTCACCGGTTTACCATAGCCCAACCCATCGCTATAACCCCCAAACACGGTCCCCGCCCAACCCACCCCAATATTCCCTCCGTGTCGGCCCGACGTGGCAGTTTACCCCCTCCGTGGCATGGCGGCAGCGATGCCCGTGAGCGCGGGCACACCCCAGAGCCGAGTGTCGGGTGCTTGCACCTGTGACCATGCTTCAACAAGCGTAGGAGGGCCTACCGCAACACCTGGCGGCATTGCTACCCCCCATGTACCCCGTCCCGTCTAACCCTGACATAGTCAAACCATCGGATCTAGCCCTTTGACTTTCACCGGACGGGGTTTGACCGGTGGATCTTTTCACCGGTTTGCCATAGCCCAGCCCATAGCTACAACCCCGAACACGGTCCCCGCCCAACCCACCCCAAGATTCCCTCCATGTTGGCCCGACGTGGCCGTTTCCTCCCTCCGTGACACGGCGGGAGCGACGCCCGTGAGGGGGGCACACCCCGATGCCGAGTGTCGGGTGCTTGCGCGTGCGACCACGCTTCCACAAGTATAGGAGGGCGCCCACCGCAACACCTGGCGGCATTGCTACCCCTCATGTACCACGTCCTATCTGACCCTGACACAGTCAACCGCCGGATCTAGCCCTTTGACTTCCGCCGAACGCGGTTTGACCGGTGGAAATTTTCACCGGTTTGCCATGCCCAGCCCATAGCTACACCCCCGAACACGGTCCCCGCCCAACCCACCCCAAGATTCCCTCCATGTCGGCCCGACGTGGTCGTTCCCTCCCTCCGTGACACGGCGGCAGCGATGCCCGGGAGGCGGCACACCCCGGAGTCGAGTGTCGGGTGCTTGCCCTTGCGACCACGAATCAACAAGCATAGGAGGGCCCACCTCTACACCTGGCGGCATTGCTACCCCCCCATGTACCCGTCCCGTCTAACCCTGACAAAGTCGACCGTCGGATCTAGCCCTTTGACTTCCGCCGGACGGGGTTTGACCGATGGGTCTTTTCACCGGTTTGCCATAGCCCAACCCATAGCTACACCCCCGAACACGGTCCCCGCCCAAGCCACCACAAGATTCCCTCCATGTTGGCCCGACCTGGCCGTTTCCTCCCTCCGTGACACGGCGGCAGCGACGCCCGTGAGGGGGGCACACCCCGGAGCCGAGTGTCGGGTGCTTGCGCCTGCGACCACACTTCCACAAGCGTAGGAGGGGCCCACCGCAACACCTGGTGGCATTGCTACCCCCCATGTACCTCGTCCCGTCTAACCCTGACATAGTCGACCGCCGGATCTAGCCCTTTGACTTCTGTCGAACGGGGTTTGACCGTGGAAATTTTCACCGGTTTACCATAGCCCAGCCCATAGCTACACCCCCAAACATGGTCCCCGCCCAACCCACCCCAATATTCCATCCGTGTCGGCCCGACGTGGCAGTTTACCCCCTCCGTGGCATGGCGGCAGCGATGCCCGTGAGGGGGGGGGCACACCCCAGAGCCGAGTGTCGGGTGCTTGCACCTGTGACCATGCTTCAACAAGCGTAGGAGGGCCTACCGCAACACCTGGCGGCATTGCTACCCCCCATGTACCCCGTCCCGTCTAACCCTGACATAGTCAAACCATCGGATCTAGCCCTTTGACTTTCACCGGACGGGGTTTGACCGGTGGATTTTTTCATCGGTTTGCCATAGCCCAGCCCATAGCTACAACCCCGAACACGTTCCCCGCCCAACCCACCCCAAGATTCCCTCCATGTTGGCCCGACGTGGCCGTTTCCTCCCTCCGTGACACGGCGGGAGCGACGCTCGTGAGGGGGGCACACCCCGATGCCGAGTGTCGGGTGCTTGCGCGTGCGACCATGCTTCCACAAGTATAGGAGGGCGCCCACCGCAACACCTGGCGGCATTGCTACCCCTCATGTACCACGTCCTATCTCACCCCGACATAGTCAACCGCCGGATCTAGCCCTTTGACTTCCGCCGAATGGGGTTTGACCGGTGGAAATTTTCACCGGTTTGCCATGCCCAGCCCATAGCTACACCCCCGAACACGGTCCCCGCCCAACCCACCCCAAGATTCTCTCCATGTCGGCCCGACGTGGTCGTTCCCTCCCTCCGTGACACGGCGGCAGCGATGCCCGGGAGGCGGCACACCCCGGAGTCGAGTGTCGGGTGCTTGCCCTTGCGACCACGCATCAACAAGCATAGGAGGGCCCACCTCTACACCTGGCGGCATTGCTACCCCCCATGTACCCGTCCCGTCTAACCCTGACAAAGTCGACCGTCGGATCTAGCCCTTTGACTTTCGCCGGACGGGGTTTGACCGATGGATCTTTTCACCGGTTTGCCATAGCCCAGCCCATAGCTACACCCCCGAACACGGTCCCCGCCCAACCCACCACAAGATTCCCTCCATGTCGGCCCGACGTGGCCGTTTCCTCCCTCCGTGACATGGCGGCAGTGACGCCCGTGAGGGGGGCACACCCTGGAGCCGAGTGTCGGGTGCTTGCGCCTGCGACCACACTTCCACAAGCATAGGAGGGGCCCACCGCAACACCTGGTGGCATTGCTACCCCCCCATGTACCACGTCCCGCCTAACCCTGACATAGTCGACCGTCGGATCTAGCCCTTTGACTTCCGTCGAACGGGGTTTGACCGTGGAAATTTTCACCGGTTTACCATAGCCCAACCCATAGCTATAACCCCCAAACACGGTCCCCGCCCAACCCACCCCAATATTCCCTCCGTGTCGGCCCGACGTGGCAGTTTACCCCCTCCGTGGCATGGCGGCAGCGATGCCCGTGAGCGCGGGCACACCCCAGAGCCGAGTGTCGGGTGCTTGCACCTGTGACCATGCTTCAACAAGCGTAGGAGGGCCTACCGCAACACCTGGCGGCATTGCTACCCCCCATGTACCCCGTCCCGTCTAACCCTGACATAGTCAAACCATCGGATCTAGCCCTTTGACTTTCACCGGACGGGGTTTGACCGGTGGATCTTTTCACCGGTTTGCCATAGCCCAGCCCATAGCTACAACCCCGAACACGGTCCCCGCCCAACCCACCCCAAGATTCCCTCCATGTTGGCCCGACGTGGCCGTTTCCTCCCTCCGTGACACGGCGGGAGCGACGCCCGTGAGGGGGGCACACCCCGATGCCGAGTGTCGGGTGCTTGCGCGTGCGACCACGCTTCCACAAGTATAGGAGGGCGCCCACCGCAACACCTGGCGGCATTGCTACCCCTCATGTACCACGTCCTATCTGACCCTGACACAGTCAACCGCCGGATCTAGCCCTTTGACTTCCGCCGAACGCGGTTTGACCGGTGGAAATTTTCACCGGTTTGCCATGCCCAGCCCATAGCTACACCCCCGAACACGGTCCCCGCCCAACCCACCCCAAGATTCCCTCCATGTCGGCCCGACGTGGTCGTTCCCTCCCTCCGTGACACGGCGGCAGCGATGCCCGGGAGGCGGCACACCCCGGAGTCGAGTGTCGGGTGCTTGCCCTTGCGACCACGAATCAACAAGCATAGGAGGGCCCACCTCTACACCTGGCGGCATTGCTACCCCCCCATGTACCCGTCCCGTCTAACCCTGACAAAGTCGACCGTCGGATCTAGCCCTTTGACTTCCGCCGGACGGGGTTTGACCGATGGGTCTTTTCACCGGTTTGCCATAGCCCAACCCATAGCTACACCCCCGAACACGGTCCCCGCCCAAGCCACCACAAGATTCCCTCCATGTTGGCCCGACCTGGCCGTTTCCTCCCTCCGTGACACGGCGGCAGCGACGCCCGTGAGGGGGGCACACCCCGGAGCCGAGTGTCGGGTGCTTGCGCCTGCGACCACACTTCCACAAGCGTAGGAGGGGCCCACCGCAACACCTGGTGGCATTGCTACCCCCCATGTACCTCGTCCCGTCTAACCCTGACATAGTCGACCGCCGGATCTAGCCCTTTGACTTCTGTCGAACGGGGTTTGACCGTGGAAATTTTCACCGGTTTACCATAGCCCAGCCCATAGCTACACCCCCAAACATGGTCCCCGCCCAACCCACCCCAATATTCCATCCGTGTCGGCCCGACGTGGCAGTTTACCCCCTCCGTGGCATGGCGGCAGCGATGCCCGTGAGGGGGGGGCACACCCCAGAGCCGAGTGTCGGGTGCTTGCACCTGTGACCATGCTTCAACAAGCGTAGGAGGGCCTACCGCAACACCTGGCGGCATTGCTACCCCCCATGTACCCCGTCCCGTCTAACCCTGACATAGTCAAACCATCGGATCTAGCCCTTTGACTTTCACCGGACGGGGTTTGACCGGTGGATTTTTTCATCAGTTTGCCATAGCCCAGCCCATAGCTACAACCCCGAACACGTTCCCCGCCCAACCCACCCCAAGATTCCCTCCATGTTGGCCCGACGTGGCCGTTTCCTCCCTCCGTGACACGGCGGGAGCGACGCTCGTGAGGGGGGCACACCCCGATGCCGAGTGTCGGGTGCTTGCGCGTGCGACCATGCTTCCACAAGTATAGGAGGGCGCCCACCGCAACACCTGGCGGCATTGCTACCCCTCATGTACCACGTCCTATCTCACCCTGACATAGTCAACCGCCGGATCTAGCCCTTTGACTTCCGCCGAATGGGGTTTGACCGGTGGAAATTTTCACCGGTTTGCCATGCCCAGCCCATAGCTACACCCCCGAACACGGTCCCCGCCCAACCCACCCCAAGATTCTCTCCATGTCGGCCCGACGTGGTCGTTCCCTCCCTCCGTGACACGGCGGCAGCGATGCCCGGGAGGCGGCACACCCCGGAGTCGAGTGTCGGGTGCTTGCCCTTGCGACCACGCATCAACAAGCATAGGAGGGCCCACCTCTACACCTGGCGGCATTGCTACCCCCCCATGTACCCGTCCCGTCTAACCCTGACAAAGTCGACCGTCGGATCTAGCCCTTTGACTTTCGCCGGACGGGGTTTGACCGATGGATCTTTTCACCGGTTTGCCATAGCCCAGCCCATAGCTACACCCCCGAACACGGTCCCCGCCCAACCCACCACAAGATTCCCTCCATGTCGGCCCGACGTGGCCGTTTCCTCCCTCCGTGACACGGCGGCAGTGACGCCCGTGAGGGGGGCACACCCTGGAGCCGAGTGTCGGGTGCTTGCGCCTGCGACCACACTTCCACAAGCGTAGGAGGGGCCCACCGCAACACCTGGTGGCATTGCTACCCCCCCATGTACCACGTCCCGCCTAACCGTGACATAGTCGACCGTCGGATCTAGCCCTTTGACTTCCGTCGAACGGGGTTTGACCGTGGAAATTTTCACCGGTTTACCATAGCCCAACCCATAGCTATAACCCCCAAACACGGTCCCCGCCCAACCCACCCCAATATTCCCTCCGTGTCGGCCCGACGTGGCAGTTTACCCCCTCCGTGGCATGGCGGCAGCGATGCCCGTGAGCGCGGGCACACCCCAGAGCCGAGTGTCGGGTGCTTGCACCTGTGACCATGCTTCAACAAGCGTAGGAGGGCCTACCGCAACACCTGGCGGCATTGCTACCCCCCATGTACCCCGTCCCGTCTAACCCTGACATAGTCAAACCATCGGATCTAGCCCTTTGACTTTCACCGGACGGGGTTTGACCGGTGGATCTTTTCACCGGTTTGCCATAGCCCAGCCCATAGCTACAACCCCGAACACGGTCCCCGCCCAACCCACCCCAAGATTCCCTCCATGTTGGCCCGACGTGGCCGTTTCCTCCCTCCGTGACACGGCGGGAGCGACGCCCGTGAGGGGGGCACACCCCGATGCCGAGTGTCGGGTGCTTGCGCGTGCGACCATGCTTCCACAAGTATAGGAGGGCGCCCACCGCAACACCTGGCGGCATTGCTACCCCTCATGTACCACGTCCTATCTCACCCTGACATAGTCAACCGCCGGATCTAGCCCTTTGACTTCCGCCGAATGGGGTTTGACCGGTGGAAATTTTCACCGGTTTGCCATGCCCAGCCCATAGCTACACCCCCGAACACGGTCCCCGCCCAACCCACCCCAAGATTCTCTCCATGTCGGCCCGACGTGGTCGTTCCCTCCCTCCGTGACACGGCGGCAGCGATGCCCGGGAGGCGGCACACCCCGGAGTCGAGTGTCGGGTGCTTGCCCTTGCGACCACGCATCAACAAGCATAGGAGGGCCCACCTCTACACCTGGCAGCATTGCTACCCCCCCATGTACCCGTCCCGTCTAACCCTGACAAAGTCAACCGTCGGATCTAGCCCTTTGACTTTCGCCAGACGGGGTTTGACCGATGGATCTTTTCACCGGTTTGCCATAGCCCAGCCCATAGCTACACCCCCGAACACGGTCCCCGCCCAACCCACCACAAGATTCCCTCCATGTCGGCCCGACGTGGCCGTTTCCTCCCTCCGTGACACGGCGGCAGTGACGCCCGTGAGGGGGGCACACCCTGGAGCCGAGTGTCGGGTGCTTGCGCCTGCGACCACACTTCCACAAGCGTAGGAGGGGCCCACCGCAACACCTGGTGGCATTGCTACCCCCCCATGTACCACGTCCCGCCTAACCCTGACATAGTCGACCGTCGGATCTAGCCCTTTGACTTCCGTCGAACGGGGTTTGACCGTGGAAATTTTCACCGGTTTACCATAGCCCAACCCATAGCTATAACCCCCAAACACGGTCCCCGCCCAACCCACCCCAATATTCCCTCCGTGTCGGCCCGACGTGGCAGTTTACCCCCTCCGTGGCATGGCGGCAGCGATGCCCGTGAGCGCGGGCACACCCCAGAGCCGAGTGTCGGGTGCTTGCACCTGTGACCATGCTTCAACAAGCGTAGGAGGGCCTACCGCAACACCTGGCGGCATTGCTACCCCCCATGTACCCCGTCCCGTCTAACCCTGACATAGTCAAACCATCGGATCTAGCCCTTTGACTTTCACCGGACGGGGTTTGACCGGTGGATCTTTTCACCGGTTTGCCATAGCCCAGCCCATAGCTACAACCCCGAACACGGTCCCCGCCCAACCCACCCCAAGATTCCCTCCATGTTGGCCCGACGTGGCCGTTTCCTCCCTCCGTGACACGGCGGGAGCGACGCCCGTGAGGGGGGCACACCCCGATGCCGAGTGTCGGGTGCTTGCGCGTGCGACCACGCTTCCACAAGTATAGGAGGGCGCCCACCGCAACACCTGGCGGCATTAATACCCCTCATGTACCACGTCCTATCTGACCCTGACACAGTCAACCGCCGGATCTAGCCCTTTGACTTCCGCCGAACGGGGTTTGACCGGTGGAAATTTTCACCGGTTTGCCCAACCCACCCCAAGATTCCCTCCATGTCGGCCCGACGTGGTCGTTCCCTCCCTCCGTGACACGGCGGCAGCGATGCCGGGAGGCGGCACACCCCGGAGTCGAGTGTCGGGTGCTTGCCCTTGCGACCACGAATCAACAAGCATAGGAGGGCCCACCTCTACACCTGGCGGCATTGCTACCCCCCCCATGTACCCGTCCCGTCTAACCCTGACAAAGTCGACCGTCGGATCTAGCCCTTTGACTTCCGCCGGACGGGGTTTGACCGATGGATCTTTTCACCGGTTTGCCATAGCCCAGCCCATAGCTACACCCCCGAACACGGTCCCCGCCCAAGCCACCACAAGATTCCCTCCATGTTGGCCCGACCTGGCCGTTTCCTCCCTCCGTGACACGGCGGCAGCGACGCCCGTGAGGGGGGCACACCCCGGAGCCGAGTGTCGGGTGCTTGCGCCTGCGACCACACTTCCACAAGCGTAGGAGGGGCCCACCGCAACACCTGGTGGCATTGCTACCCCCCATGTACCTCGTCCCGTCTAACCCTGACATAGTCGACCGCCGGATCTAGCCCTTTGACTTCTGTCGAACGGGGTTTGACCGTGGAAATTTTCACCGGTTTACCATAGCCCAGCCCATGGATACACCCCCAAACATGGTCCCCGCCCAACCCACCCCAATATTCCATCCGTGTCGGCCCGACGTGGCAGTTTACCCCCTCCGTGGCATGGCGGCAGCGATGCCCGTGAGGGGGGGGCACACCCCAGAGCCGAGTGTCGGGTGCTTGCACCTGTGACCATGCTTCAACAAGCGTAGGAGGGCCTACCGCAACACCTGGCGGCATTGCTACCCCCCATGTACCCCGTCCCGTCTAACCCTGACATAGTCAAACCATCGGATCTAGCCCTTTGACTTTCACCGGACGGGGTTTGACCGGTGGATTTTTTCATCGGTTTGCCATAGCCCAGCCCATAGCTACAACCCCGAACACGTTCCCCGCCCAACCCACCCCAAGATTCCCTCCATGTTGGCCCGACGTGGCCGTTTCCTCCCTCCGTGACACGGCGGGAGCGACGCCCGTGAGGGGGGCACACCCCGATGCCGAGTGTCGGGTGCTTGCGCGTGCGACCATGCTTCCACAAGTATAGGAGGGCGCCCACCGCAACACCTGGCGGCATTGCTACCCCTCATGTACCACGTCCTATCTCACCCTGACATAGTCAACCGCCGGATCTAGCCCTTTGACTTCCGCCGAATGGGGTTTGACCGGTGGAAATTTTCACCGGTTTGCCATGCCCAGCCCATAGCTACACCCCCGAACACGGTCCCCGCCCAACCCACCCCAAGATTCTCTCCATGTCGGCCCGACGTGGTCGTTCCCTCCCTCCGTGACACGGCGGCAGCGATGCCCGGGAGGCAGCACACCCCGGAGTCGAGTGTCGGGTGCTTGCCCTTGCGACCACGCATCAACAAGCATAGGAGGGCCCACCTCTACACCTGGCGGCATTGCTACCCCCCCCCCATGTACCCGTCCCGTCTAACCCTGACAAAGTCGACCGTCGGATCTAGCCCTTTGACTTTCGCCGGACAGGGTTTGACCGATGGATCTTTTCACCGGTTTGCCATAGCCCAGCCCATAGCTACACCCCCGAACACGGTCCCCGCCCAACCCACCACAAGATTCCCTCCATGTCGGCCCGACGTGGCCGTTTCCTCCCTTCGTGACTCGGCGGCAGTGACGCCCGTGAGGGGGGCACACCCTGGAGCCGAGTGTCGGGTGCTTGCGCCTGCGACCACACTTCCACAAGTGTAGGAGGGGCCCACCGCAACACCTGGTGGCATTGCTACCCCCCCATGTACCACGTCCCGCCTAACCCTGACATAGTCGACCGTTGGATCTAGCCCTTTGACTTCCGTCGAACGGGGTTTGACCGTGGAAATTTTCACCGGTTTACCATAGCCCAACCCATAGCTATAACCCCCAAACACGGTCCCCGCCCAACCCACCCCAATATTCCCTCCGTGTCGGCCCGACGTGGCAGTTTACCCCCTCCGTGGCATGGCGGCAGCGATGCCCGTGAGCGCGGGCACACCCCAGAGCCGAGTGTCGGGTGCTTGCACCTGTGACCATGCTTCAACAAGCGTAGGAGGGCCTACCGCAACACCTGGCGGCATTGCTACCCCCCATGTACCCCGTCCCGTCTAACCCTGACATAGTCAAACCATCGGATCTAGCCCTTTGACTTTCACCGGACGGGGTTTGACCGGTGGATCTTTTCACCGGTTTGCCATAGCCCAGCCCATAGCTACAACCCCGAACACGGTCCCCGCCCAACCCACCCCAAGATTCCCTCCATGTTGGCCCGACGTGGCCGTTTCCTCCCTCCGTGACACGGCGGGAGCGACGCCCATGAGGGGGGCACACCCCGATGCCGAGTGTCGGGTGCTTGCGCGTGCGACCACGCTTCCACAAGTATAGGAGGGCGCCCACCGCAACACCTGGCGGCATTGCTACCCCTCATGTACCACGTCCTATCTGACCCTGACACAGTCCACCGCCGGATCTAGCCCTTTGACTTCCGCCGAACGGGGTTTGACCGGTGGAAATTTTCACCGGTTTGCCATGCCCAGCCCATAGCTACACCCTCGAACACGGTCCCCGCCCAACCCACCCCAAGATTCCCTCCATGTCGGCCCGACGTGGTCGTTCCCTCCCTCCGTGACACGGCGGCAGCGATGCCCGGGAGGCGGCACACCCCGGAGTCGAGTGTCGGGTGCTTGCCCTTGCGACCACGAATCAACAAGCATAGGAGGGCCCACCTCTACACCTGGCGGCATTGCTACCCCCCCATGTACCCGTCCCGTCTAACCCTGACAAAGTCGACCGTCGGATCTAGCCCTTTGACTTCCGCCGGACGGGGTTTGACCGATGGATCTTTTCACCGGTTTGCCATAGCCCAGCCCATAGCTACACCCCCGAACACGGTCCCCGCCCAAGCCACCACAAGATTCCCTCCATGTTGGCCCGACCTGGCCGTTTCCTCCCTCCGTGACACGGCGGCAGCGACGCCCGTGAGGGGGGCACACCCCGGAGCCGAGTGTCGGGTGCTTGCGCCTGCGACCACACTTCCACAAGCGTAGGAGGGGCCCACCGCAACACCTGGTGGCATTGCTACCCCCCATGTACCTCGTCCCGTCTAACCCTGACATAGTCGACCGCCGGATCTAGCCCTTTGACTTCTGTCGAACGGGGTTTGACCGTGGAAATTTTCACCGGTTTACCATAGCCCAGCCCATAGCTACACCCCCAAACATGGTCCCCGCCCAACCCACCCCAATATTCCATCCGTGTCGGCCCGACGTGGCAGTTTACCCCCTCCGTGGCATGGCGGCAGCGATGCCCGTGAGGGGGGGGCACACCCCAGAGCCGAGTGTCGGGTGCTTGCACCTGTGACCATGCTTCAACAAGCGTAGGAGGGCCTACCGCAACACCTGGCGGCATTGCTACCCCCCATGTACCCCGTCCCGTCTAACCCTGACATAGTCAAACCATCGGATCTAGCCCTTTGACTTTCACCGGACGGGGTTTGACCGGTGGATTTTTTCATCGGTTTGCCATAGCCCAGCCCATAGCTACAACCCCGAACACGTTCCCCGCCCAACCCACCCCAAGATTCCCTCCATGTTGGCCCGACGTGGCCGTTTCCTCCCTCCGTGACACGGCGGGAGCGACGCCCGTGAGGGGGGCACACCCCGATGCCGAGTGTCGGGTGCTTGCGCGTGCGACCATGCTTCCACAAGTATAGGAGGGCGCCCACCGCAACACCTGGCGGCATTGCTACCCCTCATGTACCACGTCCTATCTCACCCTGACATAGTCAACCGCCGGATCTAGCCCTTTGACTTCCGCCGAATGGGGTTTGACCGGTGGAAATTTTCACCGGTTTGCCATGCCCAGCCCATAGCTACACCCCCGAACACGGTCCCCGCCCAACCCACCCCAAGATTCTCTCCATGTCGGCCCGACGTGGTCGTTCCCTCCCTCCGTGACACGGCGGCAGCGATGCCCGGGAGGCAGCACACCCCGGAGTCGAGTGTCGGGTGCTTGCCCTTGCGACCACGCATCAACAAGCATAGGAGGGCCCACCTCTACACCTGGCGGCATTGCTACCCCCCCCCATGTACCCGTCCCGTCTAACCCTGACAAAGTCGACCGTCGGATCTAGCCCTTTGACTTTCGCCGGACAGGGTTTGACCGATGGATCTTTTCACCGGTTTGCCATAGCCCAGCCCATAGCTACACCCCCGAACACGGTCCCCGCCCAACCCACCACAAGATTCCCTCCATGTCGGCCCGACGTGGCCGTTTCCTCCCTTCGTGACTCGGCGGCAGTGACGCCCGTGAGGGGGGCACACCCTGGAGCCGAGTGTCGGGTGCTTGCGCCTGCGACCACACTTCCACAAGTGTAGGAGGGGCCCACCGCAACACCTGGTGGCATTGCTACCCCCCCATGTACCACGTCCCGCCTAACCCTGACATAGTCGACCGTTGGATCTAGCCCTTTGACTTCCGTCGAACGGGGTTTGACCGTGGAAATTTTCACCGGTTTACCATAGCCCAACCCATAGCTATAACCCCCAAACACGGTCCCCGCCCAACCCACCCCAATATTCCCTCCGTGTCGGCCCGACGTGGCAGTTTACCCCCTCCGTGGCATGGCGGCAGCGATGCCCGTGAGCGCGGGCACACCCCAGAGCCGAGTGTCGGGTGCTTGCACCTGTGACCATGCTTCAACAAGCGTAGGAGGGCCTACCGCAACACCTGGCGGCATTGCTACCCCCCATGTACCCCGTCCCGTCTAACCCTGACATAGTCAAACCATCGGATCTAGCCCTTTGACTTTCACCGGACGGGGTTTGACCGGTGGATCTTTTCACCGGTTTGCCATAGCCCAGCCCATAGCTACAACCCCGAACACGGTCCCCGCCCAACCCACCCCAAGATTCCCTCCATGTTGGCCCGACGTGGCCGTTTCCTCCCTCCGTGACACGGCGGGAGCGACGCCCATGAGGGGGGCACACCCCGATGCCGAGTGTCGGGTGCTTGCGCGTGCGACCACGCTTCCACAAGTATAGGAGGGCGCCCACCGCAACACCTGGCGGCATTGCTACCCCTCATGTACCACGTCCTATCTGACCCTGACACAGTCCACCGCCGGATCTAGCCCTTTGACTTCCGCCGAACGGGGTTTGACCGGTGGAAATTTTCACCGGTTTGCCATGCCCAGCCCATAGCTACACCCTCGAACACGGTCCCCGCCCAACCCACCCCAAGATTCCCTCCATGTCGGCCCGACGTGGTCGTTCCCTCCCTCCGTGACACGGCGGCAGCGATGCCCGGGAGGCGGCACACCCCAGAGTCGAGTGTCGGGTGCTTGCCCTTGCGACCACGAATCAACAAGCATAGGAGGGCCCACCTCTACACCTGGCGGCATTGCTACCCCCCCATGTACCCGTCCCGTCTAACCCTGACAAAGTCGACCGTCGGATCTAGCCCTTTGACTTCCGCCGGACGGGGTTTGACCGATGGATCTTTTCACCGGTTTGCCATAGCCCAGCCCATAGCTACACCCCCGAACACGGTCCCCGCCCAAGCCACCACAAGATTCCCTCCATGTTGGCCCGACCTGGCCGTTTCCTCCCTCCGTGACACGGCGGCAGCGACGCCCGTGAGGGGGGCACACCCCGGAGCCGAGTGTCGGGTGCTTGCGCCTGCGACCACACTTCCACAAGCGTAGGAGGGGCCCACCGCAACACCTGGTGGCATTGCTACCCCCCATGTACCTCGTCCCGTCTAACCCTGACATAGTCGACCGCCGGATCTAGCCCTTTGACTTCTGTCGAACGGGGTTTGACCGTGGAAATTTTCACCGGTTTACCATAGCCCAGCCCATAGCTACACCCCCAAACATGGTCCCCGCCCAACCCACCCCAATATTCCATCCGTGTCGGCCCGACGTGGCAGTTTACCCCCTCCGTGGCATGGCGGCAGCGATGCCCGTGAGGGGGGGGCACACCCCAGAGCCGAGTGTCGGGTGCTTGCACCTGTGACCATGCTTCAACAAGCGTAGGAGGGCCTACCGCAACACCTGGCGGCATTGCTACCCCCCATGTACCCCGTCCCGTCTAACCCTGACATAGTCAAACCATCGGATCTAGCCCTTTGACTTTCACCGGACGGGGTTTGACCGGTGGATTTTTTCATCGGTTTGCCATAGCCCAGCCCATAGCTACAACCCCGAACACGTTCCCCGCCCAACCCACCCCAAGATTCCCTCCATGTTGGCCCGACGTGGCCGTTTCCTCCCTCCGTGACACGGCGGGAGCGACGCCCGTGAGGGGGGCACACCCCGATGCCGAGTGTCGGGTGCTTGCGCGTGCGACCATGCTTCCACAAGTATAGGAGGGCGCCCACCGCAACACCTGGCGGCATTGCTACCCCTCATGTACCACGTCCTATCTCACCCTGACATAGTCAACCGCCGGATCTAGCCCTTTGACTTCCGCCGAATGGGGTTTGACCGGTGGAAATTTTCACCGGTTTGCCATGCCCAGCCCATAGCTACACCCCCGAACACGGTCCCCCGCCCAACCCACCCCAAGATTCTCTCCATGTCGGCCCGACGTGGTCGTTCCCTCCCTCCGTGACACGGCGGCAGCGATGCCCGGGAGGCAGCACACCCCGGAGTCGAGTGTCGGGTGCTTGCCCTTGCGACCACGCATCAACAAGCATAGGAGGGCCCACCTCTACACCTGGCGGCATTGCTACCCCCCCCCCCCCCATGTACCCGTCCCGTCTAACCCTGACAAAGTCGACCGTCGGATCTAGCCCTTTGACTTTCGCCGGACAGGGTTTGACCGATGGATCTTTTCACCGGTTTGCCATAGCCCAGCCCATAGCTACACCCCCGAACACGGTCCCCGCCCAACCCACCACAAGATTCCCTCCATGTCGGCCCGACGTGGCCGTTTCCTCCCTTCGTGACTCGGCGGCAGTGACGCCCGTGAGGGGGGCACACCCTGGAGCCGAGTGTCGGGTGCTTGCGCCTGCGACCACACTTCCACAAGCGTAGGAGGGGCCCACCGCAACACCTGGTGGCATTGCTACCCCCCCATGTACCACGTCCCGCCTAACCCTGACATAGTCGACCGTCGGATCTAGCCCTTTGACTTCCGTCGAACGGGGTTTGACCGTGGAAATTTTCACCGGTTTACCATAGCCCAACCCATAGCTATAACCCCCAAACACGGTCCCCGCCCAACCCACCCCAATATTCCCTCCGTGTCGGCCCGACGTGGCAGTTTACCCCCTCCGTGGCATGGCGGCAGCGATGCCCGTGAGCGCGGGCACACCCCAGAGCCGAGTGTCGGGTGCTTGCACCTGTGACCATGCTTCAACAAGCGTAGGAGGGCCTACCGCAACACCTGGCGGCATTGCTACCCCCCATGTACCCCGTCCCGTCTAACCCTGACATAGTCAAACCATCGGATCTAGCCCTTTGACTTTCACCGGACGGGGTTTGACCGGTGGATCTTTTCACCGGTTTGCCATAGCCCAGCCCATAGCTACAACCCCGAACACGGTCCCCGCCCAACCCACCCCAAGATTCCCTCCATGTTGGCCCGACGTGGCCGTTTCCTCCCTCCGTGACACGGCGGGAGCGACGCCCGTGAGGGGGGCACACCCCGATGCCGAGTGTCGGGTGCTTGCGCGTGCGACCACGCTTCCACAAGTATAGGAGGGCGCCCACCGCAACACCTGGCGGCATTGCTACCCCTCATGTACCACGTCCTATCTAACCCTGACACAGTCAACCGCCGGATCTAGCCCTTTGACTTCCGCCGAACGGGGTTTGACCGGTGGAAATTTTCACCGGTTTGCCCAACCCACCCCAAGATTCCCTCCATGTCGGCCCGACGTGGTCGTTCCCTCCCTCCGTGACACGGCGGCAGCGATGCCCGGGAGGCGGCACACCCCGGAGTCGAGTGTCGGGTGCTTGCCCTTGCGACCACGAATCAACAAGCATAGGAGGGCCCACCTCTACACCTGGCGGCATTGCTACCCCCCCATGTACCCGTCCCGTCTAACCCTGACAAAGTCGACCGTCGGATCTAGCCCTTTGACTTCCGCCGGACGGGGTTTGACCGATGGATCTTTTCACCGGTTTGCCATAGCCCAGCCCATAGCTACACCCCCGAACACGGTCCCCGCCCAAGCCACCACAAGATTCCCTCCATGTTGGCCCGACCTGGCCGTTTCCTCCCTCCGTGACACGGCGGCAGCGACGCCCGTGAGGGGGGCACACCCCGGAGCCGAGTGTCGGGTGCTTGCGCCTGCGACCACACTTCCACAAGCGTAGGAGGGGCCCACCGCAACACCTGGTGGCATTGCTACCTCCCATGTACCTCGTCCCGTCTAACCCTGACATAGTCGACCGCCGGATCTAGCCCTTTGACTTCTGTCGAACGGGGTTTGACCGTGGAAATTTTCACCGGTTTACCATAGCCCAGCCCATAGCTACACCCCCAAACATGGTCCCCGCCCAACCCACCCCAATATTCCATCCGTGTCGGCCCGACGTGGCAGTTTACCCCCTCCGTGGCATGGCGGCAGCGATGCCCGTGAGGGGGGGGCACACCCCAGAGCCGAGTGTCGGGTGCTTGCACCTGTGACCATGCTTCAACAAGCGTAGGAGGGCCTACCGCAACACCTGGCGGCATTGCTACCCCCCATGTACCCCGTCCCGTCTAACCCTGACATAGTCAAACCATCGGATCTAGCCCTTTGACTTTCACCGGACGGGGTTTGACCGGTGGATTTTTTCATCGGTTTGCCATAGCCCAGCCCATAGCTACAACCCCGAACACGTTCCCCGCCCAACCCACCCCAAGATTCCCTCCATGTTGGCCCGACGTGGCCGTTTCCTCCCTCCGTGACACGGCGGGAGCGACGCCCGTGAGGGGGGCACACCCCGATGCCGAGTGTCGGGTGCTTGCGCGTGCGACCATGCTTCCACAAGTATAGGAGGGCGCCCACCGCAACACCTGGCGGCATTGCTACCCCTCATGTACCACGTCCTATCTCACCCTGACATAGTCAACCGCCGGATCTAGCCCTTTGACTTCCGCCGAATGGGGTTTGACCGGTGGAAATTTTCACCGGTTTGCCATGCCCAGCCCATAGCTACACCCCCGAACACGGTCCCCGCCCAACCCACCCCAAGATTCTCTCCATGTCGGCCCGACGTGGTCGTTCCCTCCCTCCGTGACACGGCGGCAGCGATGCCCGGGAGGCGGCACACCCCGGAGTCGAGTGTCGGGTGCTTGCCCTTGCGACCACGCATCAACAAGCATAGGAGGGCCCACCTCTACACCTTGCGGCATTGCTACCCCCCCATGTACCGGTCCCGTCTAACCCTGACAAAGTCGACCGTCGGATCTAGCCCTTTGACTTTCGCCGGACGGGGTTTGACCGATGGATCTTTTCACCGGTTTGCCATAGCCCAGCCCATAGCTACACCCCCGAACACGGTCCCCGCCCAACCCACCACAAGATTCCCTCCATGTCGGCCCGACGTGGCCGTTTCCTCCCTCCGTGACACGGCGGCAGTGACGCCCGTGAGGGGGGCACACCCTGGAGCCGAGTGTCGGGTGCTTGCGCCTGCGACCACACTTCCACAAGCGTAGGAGGGGCCCACCGCAACACCTGGTGGCATTGCTACCCCCCCATGTACCACGTCCCGCCTAACCCTGACATAGTCGACCGTTGGATCTAGCCCTTTGACTTCCGTCGAACGGGGTTTGACCGTGGAAATTTTCACCGGTTTACCATAGCCCAACCCATAGCTATAACCCCCAAACACGGTCCCCGCCCAACCCACCCCAATATTCCCTCCGTGTCGACCCGACGTGGCAGTTTACCCCCTCCGTGGCATGGCGGCAGCGATGCCCGTGAGCGCGGGCACACCCCAGAGCCGAGTGTCGGGTGCTTGCACCTGTGACCATGCTTCAACAAGCGTAGGAGGGCCTACCGCAACACCTGGCGGCATTGCTACCCCCCATGTACCCCGTCCCGTCTAACCCTGACATAGTCAAACCATCGGATCTAGCCCTTTGACTTTCACCGGACGGGGTTTGACCGGTGGATCTTTTCACCGGTTTGCCATAGCCCAGCCCATAGCTACAACCCCGAACACGGTCCCCGCCCAACCCACCCCAAGATTCCCTCCATGTTGGCCCGACGTGGCCGTTTCCTCCCTCCGTGACACGGCGGGAGCGACGCCCGTGAGGGGGGCACACCCCGATGCCGAGTGTCGGGTGCTTGCGCGTGCGACCACGCTTCCACAAGTATAGGAGGGCGCCCACCGCAACACCTGGCGGCATTGCTACCCCCTCATGTACCACGTCCTATCTGACCCTGACACAGTCAACCGCCGGATCTAGCCCTTTGACTTCCGCCGAACGGGGTTTGACCGGTGGAAATTTTCACCGGTTTGCCATGCCCAGCCCATAGCTACACCCCCGAACACGGTCCCCGCCCAACCCACCCCAAGATTCCCTCCATGTCGGCCCGACGTGGTCGTTCCCTCCCTCCGTGACACGGCGGCAGTGATGCCCGGGAGGCGGCACACCCCGGAGTCGAGTGTCGGGTGCTTGCCCTTGCGACCACGAATCAACAAGCATAGGAGGGCCCACCTCTACACCTGGCGGCATTGCTACCCCCCCATGTACCCGTCCCGTCTAACCCTGACAAAGTCGACCGTCGGATCTAGCCCTTTGACTTCCGCCGGACGGGGTTTGACCGATGGATCTTTTCACCGGTTTGCCATAGCCCAGCCCATAGCTACACCCCCGAACACGGTCCCCGCCCAAGCCACCACAAGATTCCCTCCATGTTGGCCCGACCTGGCCGTTTCCTCCCTCCGTGACACGGCGGCAGCGACGCCCGTGAGGGGGGCACACCCCGGAGCCGAGTGTCGGGTGCTTGCGCCTGCGACCACACTTCCACAAGCGTAGGAGGGGCCCACCGCAACACCTGGTGGCATTGCTACCCCCCATGTACCTCGTCCCGTCTAACCCTGACATAGTCGACCGCCGGATCTAGCCCTTTGACTTCTGTCGAACGGGGTTTGACCGTGGAATTTTTCACCGGTTTACCATAGCCCAGCCCATAGCTACACCCCCAAACATGGTCCCCCGCCCAACCCACCCCAATATTCCATCCGTGTCGGCCCGACGTGGCAGTTTACCCCCTCCGTGGCATGGCGGCAGCGATGCCCGTGAGGGGGGGGCACACCCCAGAGCCGAGTGTCGGGTGCTTGCACCTGTGACCATGCTTCAACAAGCGTAGGAGGGCCTACCGCAACACCTGGCGGCATTGCTACCCCCCATGTACCCCGTCCCGTCTAACCCTGACATAGTCAAACCATCGGATCTAGCCCTTTGACTTTCACCGGACGGGGTTTGACCGGTGGATTTTTTCATCGGTTTGCCATAGCCCAGCCCATAGCTACAACCCCGAACACGTTCCCCGCCCAACCCACCCCAAGATTCCCTCCATGTTGGCCCGACGTGGCCGTTTCCTCCCTCCGTGACACGGCGGGAGCGACGCCCGTGAGGGGGGCACACCCCGATGCCGAGTGTCGGGTGCTTGCGCGTGCGACCATGCTTCCACAAGTATAGGAGGGCGCCCACCGCAACACCTGGCGGCATTGCTACCCCTCATGTACCACGTCCTATCTCACCCTGACATAGTCAACCGCCGGATCTAGCCCTTTGACTTCCGCCGAATGGGGTTTGACCGGTGGAAATTTTCACCGGTTTGCCACGCCCAGCCCATAGCTACACCCCCGAACACGGTCCCCGCCCAACCCACCCCAAGATTCTCTCCATGTCGGCCCGACGTGGTCGTTCCCTCCCTCCGTGAAACGGCGGCAGCGATGCCCGGGAGGCGGCACACCCCGGAGTCGAGTGTCGGGTGCTTGCCCTTGCGACCACGCATCAACAAGCATAGGAGGGCCCACCTCTACACCTGGCGGCATTGCTACCCCCCCCATGTACCCGTCCCGTCTAACCCTGACAAAGTCGACCGTCGGATCTAGCCCTTTGACTTTCGCTGGACGGGGTTTGACCGATGGATCTTTTCACCGGTTTGCCATAGCCCAGCCCATAGCTACACCCCCGAACACGGTCCCCGCCCAACCCACCACAAGATTCCCTCCATGTCGGCCCGACGTGGCCGTTTCCTCCCTCCGTGACACGGCGGCAGTGACGCCCGTGAGGGGGGCACACCCTGGAGCCGAGTGTCGGGTGCTTGCGCCTGCGACCACACTTCCACAAGCGTAGGAGGGGCCCACCGCAACACCTGGTGGCATTGCTACCCCCCCATGTACCACGTCCCGCCTAACCCTGACATAGTCGACCGTCGGATCTAGCCCTTTGACTTCCGTCGAACGGGGTTTGACCGTGGAAATTTTCACCGGTTTACCATAGCCCAACCCATAGCTATAACCCCCAAACACGGTCCCCGCCCAACCCACCCCAATATTCCCTCCGTGTCGGCCCGACGTGGCAGTTTACCCCCTCCGTGGCATGGCGGCAGCGATGCCCGTGAGCGCGGGCACACCCCAGAGCCGAGTGTCGGGTGCTTGCACCTGTGACCATGCTTCAACAAGCGTAGGAGGGCCTACCGCAACACCTGGCGGCATTGCTACCCCCCATGTACCCCGTCCCGTCTAACCCTAACATAGTCAAACCATCGGATCTAGCCCTTTGACTTTCACCGGACGGGGTTTGACCGGTGGATCTTTTCACCGGTTTGCCATAGCCCAGCCCATAGCTACAACCCCGAACACGGTCCCCCGCCCAACCCACCCCAAGATTCCCTCCATGTTGGCCCGACGTGGCCGTTTCCTCCCTCCGTGACACGGCGGGAGCGACGCCCGTGAGGGGGGCACACCCCGATGCCGAGTGTCGGGTGCTTGCGCGTGCGACCACGCTTCCACAAGTATAGGAGGGCGCCCACCGCAACACCTGGTGGCATTGCTACCCCTCATGTACCACGTCCTATCTGACCCTGACACAGTCAACCGCCGGATCTAGCCCTTTGACTTCCGCCGAACGGGGTTTGACCGGTGGAAATTTTCACCGGTTTGCCATGCCCAGCCCATAGCTACACCCCCGAACACGGTCCCCGCCCAACCCACCCCAAGATTCCCTCCATGTCGGCCCGACGTGGTCGTTCCCTCCCTCCGTGACACGGCGGCAGCGATGCCCGGGAGGCGGCACACCCCGGAGTCGAGTGTCGGGTGCTTGCCCTTGCGACCACGAATCAACAAGCATAGGAGGGCCCACCTCTACACCTGGCGGCATTGCTACCCCCCCCATGTACCCGTCCCGTCTAACCCTGACAAAGTCGACCGTCGGATCTAGCCCTTTGACTTCCGCCGGACGGGGTTTGACCGATGGATCTTTTCACCGGTTTGCCATAGCCCAGCCCATAGCTACACCCCGAACACGGTCCCCGCCCAAGCCACCACAAGATTCCCTCCATGTTGGCCCGACCTGGCCGTTTCCTCCCTCCGTGACACGGCGGCAGCGACGCCCGTGAGGGGGGGCACACCCCGGAGCCGAGTGTCGGGTGCTTGCGCCTGCGACCACACTTCCACAAGCGTAGGAGGGGCCCACCGCAACACCTGGTGGCATTGCTACCCCCCATGTACCTCGTCCCGTCTAACCCTGACATAGTCGACCGCCGGATCTAGCCCTTTGACTTCTGTCGAACGGGGTTTGACCGTGGAAATTTTCACCGGTTTACCATAGCCCAGCCCATAGCTACACCCCCAAACATGGTCCCCGCCCAACCCACCCCAATATTCCATCCGTGTCGGCCCGACGTAGCAGTTTACCCCCTCCGTGGCATGGCGGCAGCGATGCCCATGAGGGGGGGCACACCCCAGAGCCGAGTGTCGGGTGCTTGCACCTGTGACCATGCTTCAACAAGCGTAGGAGGGCCTACCGCAACACCTGGCGGCATTGCTACCCCCCATGTACCCCCGTCCCGTCTAACCCTGACATAGTCAAACCATCGGATCTAGCCCTTTGACTTTCACCGGACGGGGTTTGACCGGTGGATCTTTTCATCGGTTTGCCATAGCCCAGCCCATAGCTACAACCCCGAACACGTTCCCCGCCCAACCCACCCCAAGATTCCCTCCATGTTGGCCCGACGTGGCCGTTTCCTCCCTCCGTGACACGGCGGGAGCGACGCCCGTGAGGGGGCACACCCCGATGCCGAGTGTCGGGTGCTTGCGCGTGCGACCACGCTTCCACAAGTATAGGAGGGCGCCCACCGCAACACCTGGCGGTATTGCTACCCCTCATGTACCACGTCCTATCTCACCCTGACATAGTCAACCGTCGGATCTAGCCCTTTGACTTCCGCTGAATGGGGTTTGACCGGTGAAAAATTTCACCGGTTTGCCATGCCCAGCCCATAGCTACACCCCCGAACACGGTCCCCGCCCAACCCACCCCAAGATTCTCTCCATGTCGGCCCGACGTGGTCGTTCCCTCCCTCCGTGACACGGCGGCAGCGATGCCCGGGAGGCGGCACACCCCGGAGTCGAGTGTCGGGTGCCTGCCCTTGCGACCACGCATCAACAAGCATAGGAGGGCCCACCTCTACACCTGGCGGCATTGCTACCCCCCCATGTACCACGTCCCGCCTAACCCTGACATAGTCGACCGTCGGATCTAGCCCTTTGACTTCCGTCGAACGGGGTTTGACCGTGGAAATTTTTCACCGGTTTACCATAGCCCAACCCATAGCTATAACCCCCAAACACGGTCCCCGCCCAACCCCACCCCAATATTCCCTCCGTGTCGGCCCGACGTGGCAGTTTACCCCCTCCGTGGCATGGCGGCAGCGATGCCCGTGAGCGCGGGCACACCCCAGAGCCGAGTGTCGGGTGCTTGCACCTGTGACCATGCTTCAACAAGCGTAGGAGGGCCTACCGCAACACCTGGCGGCATTGCTACCCCCCATGTACCCCGTCCCGTCTAACCCTGACATAGTCAAACCATCGGATCTAGCCCTTTGACTTTCACCGGACGGGGTTTGACCGGTGGATCTTTTCACCGGTTTGCCATAGCCCAGCCCATAGCTACAACCCCGAACACGGTCCCCGCCCAACCCACCCCAAGATTCCCTCCATGTTGGCCCGACGTGGCCGTTTCCTCCCTCCGTGACACGGCGGGAGCGACGCCCGTGAGGGGGGCACACCCCGATGCCGAGTGTCGGGTGCTTGCGCGTGCGACCATGCTTCCACAAGTATAGGAGGGCGCCCACCGCAACACCTGGCGGCATTGCTACCCCTCATGTACCACGTCCTATCTGACCCTGACACAGTCAACCGCCGGATCTAGCCCTTTGACTTCCGCCGAACGGGGTTTGACCGATGGAAATTTTCACCGGTTTGCCATGCCCAGCCCATAGCTACACCCCCGAACACGGCCCCCGCCCAACCCACCACAAGATTCCCTCCATGTCGGCCCGACGTGGCCGTTTCCTCCCTCCATGACACGGCGGCAGTGACGCCCGTGAGGGGGGCACACCCTGGAGCCGAGTGTCGGGTGCTTGCGCCTGCGACCACACTTCCACAAGCGTAGGAGGGGCCCACCGCAACACCTGGTGGCATTGCTACCCCCCCATGTACCACGTCCCGCCTAACCATGACATAGTCGACCGTCGGATCTAGCCCTTTGACTTCCGTCGAACGGGGTTTGACCGTGGAAATTTTCACCGGTTTACCATAGCCCAACCCATAGCTATAACCCCCAAACACGGTCCCCGCCCAACCCACCCCAATATTCCCTCCGTGTCGGCCCGACGTGGCAGTTTACCCCCTCCGTGGCATGGCGGCAGCGATGCCCGTGAGCGCGGGCACACCCCAGAGCCGAGTGTCGGGTGCTTGCACCTGTGACCATGCTTCAACAAGCGTAGGAGGGCCTACCGCAACACCTGGCGGCATTGCTACCCCCCATGTACCCCGTCCCGTCTAACCCTGACATAGTCAAACCATCGGATCTAGCCCTTTGACTTTCACCGGACGGGGTTTGACCGGTGGATCTTTTCACCGGTTTGCCATAGCCCAGCCCATAGCTACAACCCCGAACACGGTCCCCGCCCAACCCACCCCAAGATTCCCTCCATGTTGGCCCGACGTGGCCGTTTCCTCCCTCCGTGACACGGCGGGAGCGACGCCCGTGAGGGGGGCACACCCCGATGCCGAGTGTCGGGTGCTTGCGCGTGCGACCACGCTTCCACAAGTATAGGAGGGCGCCCACCGCAACACCTGGCGGCATTGCTACCCCTCATGTACCACGTCCTATCTGACCCTGACACAGTCAACCGCCGGATCTAGCCCTTTGACTTCCGCCGAACGGGGTTTGACCGGTGGAAATTTTCACCGGTTTGCCATGCCCAGCCCATAGCTACACCCCCGAACACGGTCCCCCGCCCAACCCACCCCAAGATTCCCTCCATGTCGGCCCGACTGGTCGTTCCCTCCCTCCGTGACACGGCGGCAGCGATGCCCGGGAGGCGGCACACCCCGGAGTCGAGTGTCGGGTGCTTGCCCTTGCGACCACGCATCAACAAGCATAGGAGGGCCCACCTCTACACCTGGCGGCATTGCTACCCCCCCATGTACCCGTCCCGTCTAACCCTGACAAAGTCGATCGTCGGATCTAGCCCTTTGACTTTCGCCGGACGGGGTTTGACCGATGGATCTTTTCACCGGTTTGCCATAGCCCAGCCCATAGCTACACCCCGCGAACACGGTCCCCGCCCAACCCACCACAAGATTCCCTCCATGTCGGCCCGACGTGGCCGTTTCCTCCCTCCGTGACATGGCGGCAGCGACGCCCGTGAGGGGGGCACACCCCGGAGCCGAGTGTCGGGTGCTTGCGCCTGCGACCACACTTCCACAAGCGTAGGAGGGGCCCACCGCAACACCTGGTGGCATTGCTACCCCCCCCATGTACCCGTCTCGTCTAACCCTGACATAGTCGACCGCTGGATCTAGCCCTTTGACTTCCATCGAACGGGGTTTGACCGTGGAAATTTTCACCGGTTTACCATAGCCCAGCCCATACCTACACCCCCAAACACGGTCCCCGCCCAACCCACCCCAATATTCCCTCCGTGTCGGCCCGACGTGGCAGTTTACCCCTTCCGTGGCATGGCGGCAGCGATGCCCGTGAGGGGGGGGGGCACACCCGAGAGCCGAGTGTCGGGTGCTTGCACCTGTGACTATGCTTCAACAAGCGTAGGAGGGCCTACCGCAACACCTGGCGGCATTGCTACCCCCCATGTACCCCGTCCCGTCTAACCCTGACTTAGTCAAACCATCGGATCTAGCCCTTTGACTTTCACCGGACGGGGTTTGACTGGTGGATCTTTTCACCGGTTTGCCATAGCCCAGCCCATAGCTACAACCCCGAACACGGTCCCCGCCCAACCCACCCCAAGATTCCCTCCATGTTGGCCCGACGTGGCCGTTTCCTCCCTCCGTGACACGGCGGGAGCGACGCCCGTGAGGGGGGTACACCCCGATGCCGAGTGTCGGGTGCTTACGCGTGCGACCACGCTTCCACAAGTATAGGAGGGCGCCCACCGCAACACCTGGCGGCATTGCTACCCCTCATGTACCACGTCCTATCTGACCCTGACACAGTCAACCGCCGGATCTAGCCCTTTGACTTCCGCCGAACAGGGTTTGACCGGTGGAAATTTTCACCGGTTTGCCATGCCCAGCCCATAGCTACACCCCTGAACACGGTCCCCGCCCAACCCACCACAAGATTCCCTCCATGTCGGCCCGACGTGGTCGTTCCCTCCCTCCGTGACACGGCGGCAGCGATGCCCGGGAGGCGGCACACCCCGGAGTCGAGTGTCGGGTGCTTGCCCTTGCGACCACGCATCAACAAGCATAGGAGGGCCCACCTCTACACCTGGCGGCATTGCTACCCCCCCATGTACCCGTCCCGTCTAACCCTGACAAAGTCGACCGTCGGATCTAGCCCTTTGACTTTCGCCGGACGGGGTTTGACCGATGGATCTTTTCACCGGTTTGCCATAGCCCAGCCCATAGCTACACCCCCGAACACGGTCCCCGCCCAACCCACCACAAGATTCCCTCCATGTTGGCCCGACCTGGCCGTTTCCTCCCTCCGTGACAAGGCGGCAGCGACGCCCGTGAGGGGGGCACACCCCGGAGCCGAGTGTCGGGTGCTTGCGCCTGCGACCACACTTCCACAAGCGTAGGAGGGGCCCACCGCAACACCTGGTGGCATTGCTACCCCCCATGTACCTCGTCCCGTCTAACCCTGACATAGTCGACCGCCGGATCTAGCCCTTTGACTTCTGTCGAACGGGGTTTGACTGTGGAAATTTTCACCGGTTTACCATAGCCCAGCCCATAGCTACACCCCCAAACATGGTCCCCGCCCAACCCACCCCAATATTCCATCCGTGTCGGCCCGACGTGGCAGTTTACCCCCTCCGTGGCATGGCGGCAGTGATGCCCGTGAGGGGGGGGGCACACCCCAGAGCCGAGTGTCGGGTGCTTGCACCTGTGACCATGCTTCAACAAGCGTAGGAGGGCCTACCGCAACACCTGGCGGCATTGCTACCCCCCATGTACCCCGTCCCGTCTAACCTTGACATAGTCAAACCATCGGATCTAGCCCTTTGACTTTCACCGGACGGGGTTTGACCGGTGGATCTTTTCATCGGTTTGCCATAGCCCAGCCCATAGCTACAACCCCGAACACGTTCCCCGCCCAACCCACCCCAAGATTCCCTCCATGTTGGCCCGACGTGGCCGTTTCCTCCCTCCGTGACACGGCGGGAGCGACGCCCGTAAGGGGGGCACACCCCGATGCCGAGTGTCGGGTGCTTGCGCGTGCGACCACGCTTCCACAAGTATAGGAGGGCGCCCACCGCAACACCTGGCGGCATTGCTACCCCTCATGTACCACGTCCTATCTCACCCTGACATAGTCAACCGTCGGATCTAGCCCTTTGACTTTCGCTGAATGGGGTTTGACCGGTGGAAATTTTCACCGGTTTGCCATGCCCAGCCCATAGCTACACCCCCGAACACGGTCCCCGCCCAACCCACCCCAAGATTCTCTCCATTTCGGCCCGACGTGGTCGTTCCCTCCCTCCGTGACACGGCGGCAGCGATGCCCGGGAGGCGGCACACCCCGGAGTCGAGAGTCGGGTGCTTGCCCTTGCGACCACGCATCAACAAGCATAGGAGGGCCCACCTCTACACCTGGCGGCATTGCTACCCCCCCATGTACCCGTCCCGTCTAACCCTGACAAAGTCGACCGTCGGATCTAGCCCTTTGACTTTCGCCGGACGGGGTTTGACCGATGGATCTTTACACCGGTTTGCCATAGCCCAGCCCATAGCTACACCCCCGCACACGGCCCCGCCCAACCCACCACAAGATTCCCTCCATGTCGGCCCGACGTGGCCGTTTCCTCCCTCCATGACACGGCGGCAGTGACGCCCGTGAGGGGGGCACACCCTGGAGCCGAGTGTCGGGTGCTTGCGCCTGCGACCACACTTCCACAAGCGTAGGAGGGGCCCACCGCAACACCTGGTGGCATTGCTACCCCCCCATGTACCACGTCCCGCCTAACCCTGACATAGTCGACCGTCGGATCTAGCCCTTTGACTTCCGTCGAACGGGGTTTGACCGTGGACATTTTCACCGGTTTACCATAGCCCAACCCATAGCTATAACCCCCAAACACGGTCCCCGCCCAACCCACCCCAATATTCCCTCCGTGTCGGCCCGACGTGGCAGTTTACCCCCTCCGTGGCATGGCGGCAGCGATGCCCGTGAGCGCGGGCACACCCCAGAGCCGAGTGTCGGGTGCTTGCACCCGTGACCATGCTTCAACAAGCGTAGGAGGGCCTACCGCAACACCTGGCGGCATTGCTACCCCCCATGTACCCCGTCCCGTCTAACCCTGACATAGTCAAACCATCGGATCTAGCCCTTTGACTTTCACCGGACGGGGTTTGACCGGTGGATCTTTTCACCGGTTTGCCATGGCCCAGCCCATAGCTACAACCCCGAACACGGTCCCCGCCCAACCCACCCCAAGATTCCCTCCATGTTGGCCCGACGTGGCCGTTTCCTCCCTCCGTGACACGGCGGGAGCGACGCCCGTGAGGGGGGCACACCCCGATGCCGAGTGTCGGGTGCTTGCGCGTGCGACCACGCTTCCACAAGTATAGGAGGGCGCCCACCGCAACACCTGGCGGCATTGCTACCCCTCATGTACCACGTCCTATCTGATCCTGACACAGTCAACCGCCGGATCTAGCCCTTTGACTTCCGCCGAACGGGGTTTGACCGGTGGAAATTTTCACCGGTTTGCCATGCCCAGCCCATAGCTACACCCCCGAACACGGTCCCCGCCCAACCCACCCCAAGATTCCCTCCATGTCGGCCCGACGTGGTCGTTCCCTCCCTCCGTGACACGGCGGCAGCGATGCCCGGGAGGCGGCACACCCCGGAGTCGAGTGTCGGGTGCTTGCCCTTGCGACCACGCATCAACAAGCATAGGAGGGCCCACCTCTACACCTGGCGGCATTGCTACCCCCCCATGTACCCGTCCCGTCTAACCCTGACAAAGTCGACCGTCGGATCTAGCCCTTTGACTTTCGCCGGACGGGGTTTGACCGATGGATCTTTTCACCGGTTTGCCATAGCCCAGCCCATAGCTACACCCCCCCGAACACGGTCCCCGCCCAACCCACCACAAGATTCCCTCCATGTCGGCCCGACGTGGCCGTTTCCTCCCTCCGTGACATGGCGGCAGCGACGCCCGTGAGGGGGGCACACCCCGGAGCCGAGTGTCGGGTGCTTGCGCCTGCGACCACACTTCCACAAGCGTAGGAGGGGCCCACCGCAACACCTGGTGGCATTGCTACCCCCCCATGTACCCGTCTCGTCTAACCCTGACATAGTCGACCGCTGGATCTAGCCCTTTGACTTCCATCGAACGGGGTTTGACCGTGGAAATTTTCACCGGTTTACCATAGCCCAGCCCATACCTACACCCCCAAACACGGTCCCCGCCCAACCCACCCCAATATTCCCTCCGTGTCGGCCCGACGTGGCAGTTTACCCCTTCCGTGGCATGGCGGCAGCGATGCCCGTGAGGGGGGGGGCACACCCGAGAGCCGAGTGTCGGGTGCTTGCACCTGTGACTATGCTTCAACAAGCGTAGGAGGGCCTACCGCAACACCTGGCGGCATTGCTACCCCCCATGTACCCCGTCCCGTCTAACCCTGACTTAGTCAAACCATCGGATCTAGCCCTTTGACTTTCACCGGACGGGGTTTGACTGGTGGATCTTTTCACCGGTTTGCCATAGCCCAGCCCATAGCTACAACCCCGAACACGGTCCCCGCCCAACCCACCCCAAGATTCCCTCCATGTTGGCCCGACGTGGCCGTTTCCTCCCTCCGTGACACGGCGGGAGCGACGCCCGTGAGGGGGGTACACCCCGATGCCGAGTGTCGGGTGCTTACGCGTGCGACCACGCTTCCACAAGTATAGGAGGGCGCCCACCGCAACACCTGGCGGCATTGCTACCCCTCATGTACCACGTCCTATCTGACCCTGACACAGTCAACCGCCGGATCTAGCCCTTTGACTTCCGCCGAACAGGGTTTGACCGGTGGAAATTTTCACCGGTTTGCCATGCCCAGCCCATAGCTACACCCCTGAACACGGTCCCCGCCCAACCCACCACAAGATTCCCTCCATGTCGGCCCGACGTGGTCGTTCCCTCCCTCCGTGACACGGCGGCAGCGATGCCCGGGAGGCGGCACACCCCGGAGTCGAGTGTCGGGTGCTTGCCCTTGCGACCACGCATCAACAAGCATAGGAGGGCCCACCTCTACACCTGGCGGCATTGCTACCCCCCCATGTACCCGTCCCGTCTAACCCTGACAAAGTCGACCGTCGGATCTAGCCCTTTGACTTTCGCCGGACGGGGTTTGACCGATGGATCTTTTCACCGGTTTGCCATAGCCCAGCCCATAGCTACACCCCCGAACACGGTCCCCGCCCAACCCACCACAAGATTCCCTCCATGTTGGCCCGACCTGGCCGTTTCCTCCCTCCGTGACAAGGCGGCAGCGACGCCCGTGAGGGGGGCACACCCCGGAGCCGAGTGTCGGGTGCTTGCGCCTGCGACCACACTTCCACAAGCGTAGGAGGGGCCCACCGCAACACCTGGTGGCATTGCTACCCCCCATGTACGTCGTCCCGTCTAACCCTGACATAGTCGACCGCCGGATCTAGCCCTTTGACTTCTGTCGAACGGGGTTTGACCGTGGAATTTTTCACCGGTTTACCATAGCCCAGCCCATAGCTACACCCCCAAACATGGTCCCCGCCCAACCCACCCCAATATTCCATCCGTGTCGGCCCGACGTGGCAGTTTACCCCCTCCGTGGCATGGCGGCAGCGATGCCCGTGAGGGGGGGGGGCACACCCCAGAGCCGAGTGTCGGGTGCTTGCACCTGTGACCATGCTTCAACAAGCGTAGGAGGGCCTACCGCAACACCTGGCGGCATTGCTACCCCCCATGTACCCCGTCCCGTCTAACCTTGACATAGTCAAACCATCGGATCTAGCCCTTTGACTTTCGCCGGACGGGGTTTGACCGGTGGATCTTTTCATCGGTTTGCCATAGCCCAGCCCATAGCTACAACCCCGAACACGGTCCCCGCCCAACCCACCCCAAGATTCCCTCCATGTTGGCCCGACGTGGCCGTTTCCTCCCTCCGTGACACGGCGGGAGCGACGCCCGTGAGGGGGGCACACCCCGATGCCGAGTGTCGGGTGCTTGCGCGTGCGACCACGCTTCCACAAGTATCGGAGGGCGCCCACCGCAACACCTGGCGGCATTGCTACCCCTCATGTACCACGTCCTATCTCACCCCGACATAGTCAACCGCCGGATCTAGCCCTTTGACTTCCGCTGAACGGGGTTTGACCGGTGGAAATTTTCACCGGTTTGCCATGCCCAGCCCATAGCTACACCCCCGAACACGGTCCCCGCCCAACCCACAACAAGATTCCCTCCATGTCGGCCCGACGTGGTCGTTCCCTCCCTCCGTGACACGGCGGCTGCGATGCCCGGGAGGCGGCACACCCCGGAGTCGAGTGTCGGGTGCTAGCCCTTGCGACCACGCATCAACAAGCATAGGAGGGCCCACCTCTACACCTGGCGGCATTGCTACCCCCCCATGTACCCGTCCCGTCTAACCCTGACAAAGTCGACCGTCGGATCTAGCCCTTTGACATTCGCCGGACGGGGTTTGACCGATGGATCTTTTCACCGGTTTGCCATAGCCCAGCCCATAGCTACACCCCCGAACACGGTCCCCGCCCAACCCACCACAAGATTCCCTCCATGTCGGCCCGACGTGGCCGTTTCCTCCCTCCGTGACACGGCGGCAGTGACGCCCGTGAGGGGGGCACACCCTGGAGCCGAGTGTCGGGTGCTTGCGCCTGCGACCACACTTCCACAATTGTAGGAGGGGCCCACCGCAACACCTGGTGGCATTGCTACCCCCCCATGTACCACGTCCCGCCTAACCCTGACATAGTCGACCGTCGGATCTAGCCCTTTGACTTCTGTCGAACGGGGTTTGACCATGGAAATTTTCACCGGTTTACCATAGCCCAACCCATAGCTATAACCCCCAAACACGGTCCCCGCCCAACCCACCCCAATATTCCCTCCGTGTCGGCCCGACGTGGCAGTTTACCCCCTCCGTGGCATGGCGGCAGCGATGCCCGTGAGCGCGGGCACACCCCAGAGCCGAGTGTCGGGTGCTTGCACCTGTGACCATGCTTCAACAAGCGTAGGAGGGCCTACCGCAACACCTGGCGGCATTGCTACCCCCCATGTACCCCGTCCCGTCTAACCCTGACATAGTCAAACCATCGGATCTAGCCCTTTGACTTTCGCCGGACGGGGTTTGACCGGTCGATCTTTTCATCGGTTTGCCATAGCCCAGCCCATAGCTACAACCCCGAACACGGTCCCCGCCCAACCCACCCCAAGATTCCCTCCATGTTGGACCGACGTGGCCGTTTCCTCCCTCCGTGACACGGCGGGAGCGACGCCCGTGAGGGGGGCACACCCCGATGCCGAGTGTCGGGTGCTTGCGCGTGCGACCACGCTTCCACAAGTATAGGAGGGTGCCCACCGCAACACCTGGCTGCATTGCTAGCCCTCATGTACCACGTCCTATCTGACCCTGACACAGTCAACCGCCGGATCTAGCCCTTTGACTTCCGCCGAACGGGGTTTGACCGGTGGAAATTTTCACCGGTTTGCCATGCCGAGCCCATAGCTACACCCCCGAACACGGTCCCCGCCCAACCCACCCCAAGATTCCCTCCATGTCGGCCCGACGTGGTCGTTCCCTCCCTCCGTGACACGGCGACAGCGATGCCCGGGAGGCGGCACACCCCGGAGTCGAGTGTCGGGTGCTTGCCCTTGCGACCACGAATCAACAAGCATAGGAGGGCCCACCTCTACACCTGGCGGCATTGCTACCCCCCCATGTACCCGTCCCGTCTAACCCTGATAAAGACGACCGTCGGATCTAGCCCTTTGACTTTCGCCGGACGGGGTTTGTCCGATGGATCTTTTCACCGGTTTGCCATAGCCCAACCCATAGCTACACCCCCGAACACGGTCCCCGCCCAACCCACCACAAGATTCCCTCCATGTCGGCCCGACGTGGCCGTTTCCTCCCTCCGTGACACGGCGGCATCGACGCCCGTGAGGGGGGCACACCCCGGAGCCGAGTGTCGGGTGCTTGCGCCTGCGACCACACTTTCACAAGCGTAGGAGGGGCCCACCGCAACACCTGGTGGCATTGCTACCCCCTCCCCCATGTACCACGTCCCGCCTAACCCTCACATAGTCGACCGTCGGATCTAGCCCTTTGACTTCCGTCGAACGGGGTTTGACCGTGGAAATTTTCACCGGTTTACCATAGCCCAGCCCATAGCTACACCCCCAAACACGGCCCCCGCCCAACCCACCCCAATATTCCCTCCGTGTCGGCCCGACGTGGCAGTTTACCCCCTCCGTGGCATGGCGGCAGCGATGCCCGTGAGGGGGGGCACACCCCAGAGCCGAGTGTCGGGTGCTTGCACCTGTGACCATGCTTCAACAAGCGTAGGAGGGCCTACCGCAACACCTGGCGGCATTGCTACCCCCCATGTACCCCGTCCCGTCTAACCCTGACATAGTCAAACCATCGTATCTAGCCCTTTGACTTTCACCGGACGGGGTTTGACCGGTGGATCTTTTCACCGGTTTGCCATAGCCCAGCCCATAGCTACAACCCCGAACACGGTCCCCCGCCCAACCCACCCCAAGATTCCCTCCAGGTTGGCCCGACGTGGCCGTTTCCTCCCTCCGTGATACGGCGGGAGCGACGCCCGTGAGGGGGGCACACCCCGATGCCGAGTGTCGGGTGCTTGCGCGTGCGACCACGCTTCCACAAGTATAGGAGGGCGCCCACCGCAACACCTGGCGGCATTGCTACCCCTCCTGTACCACGTCCTATCTGACACTAACACAGTCAACCGCCGGATCTAGCCCTTTGACTTCCGCCGAACGGGGTTTGACTGGTGGAAATTTTCACCGGTTTGCCATGCCCAGCCCATAGCTACACCCCCGAACACGGTCCCCGCCCAACCCACCCCAAGATTCCCTCCATGTCGGCCCGACGTGGTCGTTCCCTCCCTCCGTGACACGGCGGCAGCGATGCCCGGGAGGCGGCACACCCCGGAGTCGAGTGTCGGGTGCTTGCCCTTGCGACCATGCATCAACAAGCGTAGGAGGGCCCACCTCTACACCTGGCGGCATTGCTACCCCCCCATGTACCCGTCCCGTCTAACCCTGACAAAGTCGACCGTCGGATCTAGCCCTTTGACTTTCGCCGGACGGGGTTTGACCGATGGATCTTTTCACCGGTTTGCCATAGCCGAGCCCATAGCTACACCCCCGAACACGGTCCCCGCCCAACCCACCACAAGATTCCCTCCATGTCGGCCCGACGTCGCCGTTTCCTCCCTCCGTGAGACGGCGGCAGCGATGCCCGTGAGGGGGGCACACCCCGGAGCCGAGTGTCGGGTGCTTGCGCCAGCGACCACACTTCCACAAGCGTAGGAGGGGCCCACCGCAACGCCTGGTGGCATTGCTACCCCCCCCCCATGTACCACGTCCCGTCTAACCCTGACATAGTCGACCGCCGGATCTAGCCCTTTGACTTCCGTCGAATGGGGTTTGACCGTGGAAATTTTCACCGGTTTACCATAGCCCAGCCCATAGCTACACCCCCAAACACGGTCCCCGCCCAACCCACCCCAATATTCCCTCCGTGTCGGCCCGACGTGGCAGTTTACCCCCTCCGTGGCATGGCGGCAGCGATGCCCGTGAGGGGGGGCACACCCCAGAGCCGAGTGTCGGGTGCTTGCACCTGTGACCATGCTTCAACAAGCGTAGGAGGGCCTACCGCAACACCTGGTGGCATTGCTACCCCCATGTACCCCGTCCCGTCTAACCCTGACATAGTCGACCATCGGATCTAGCCCTTTGACTTTCACCGGACGGGGTTTGACCGGTGGATCTTTTCACCGGTTTGCCATAGCCCAGCCCATAACTACAACCCCGAACACGGTCCCCGCCCAACCCACCACAAGATTCCCTCCATGTTGGCCCGACGTGGCGGTTTCCTCCCTCCGTGACACGGCGGGAGCAACGCCCGTGAGGGGGGCACACCCCGATGCCGAGTGTCGGGTGCTTGCGCGTGCGACCACGCTTCCACAAGTATAGGAGGGCGCCCACCGCAACACCTGACGGCATTGCTACCCCTCATGTACCACGTCCTATCTGACCCTGACACAGTCAACCGCCGGATCTAGCCCTTTGCTTCCGCCGAACGGGGTTTGACCGGTGGAAATTTTCACTGGTTTGCCATGCCGAGCCCATAGCTACACCCCCGAACACGGTCCCCGCCCAACCCACCCCAAGATTCCCTCCATGTCGGCCCGACGTGGTCGTTCCCTCCCTTTGTGACACGGCGGCAGCGCTGCCCGGGAGGCGGCACACCCCGGAGTCGAGTGTCGGGTGCTTGCCCTTGCGACCACGCATCAACAAGCGTAGGAGGGCCCACCTCTACACCTGGCGGCATTGCTACCCCCCCCCATGTACCCGTCCCGTCTAACCCTGACAAAGTCGACCATCGGATCTAGCCCTTTGACTTTCGCCGGACGGGGTTTGACCGATGGATCTTTTCACCGGTTTGCCATAGCCCAGCCCATAGCTACACCGCCGAACACGGTCCCCGCCCAACCCACCACAAGATTCCCTCCATGTCGGCCCGACGTGGCCGTTTCCTCCCTCCGTGACACGGCGACAGCGACGCCCGTGAGTGGGGCACACCCCGGAGCCGAGTGTCGGGTGCTTGCGCCTGCGACCACACTTCCACGAGCGTAGGAGGGGCCCACCGCAACACCTGGTGGCATTGCTACCACCTATGTACCCCGTCCCGTCTAACCCTGACATAGTCGACCGCCGGATCTAGCCCTTTGACTTTCGTTGAACGGGGTTTGACCGTGGAAATTTTCACCGGTTTACCATAGCCCAGCCCATAGCTACACCCCCAAACATGGTCCCCGCCCAACCCACCCCAATATTCCCTCCGTGTCGGCCCGGCGTGGCAGTTTACCCCCTCCGTGGCATGGCGGCAGCGATGCCCGTGAGGGGGGGCACACCCCAGAGCCGAGTGTCGGGTGCTTGCACCTGTGACCATGCTTCAACAAGCGTAGGAGGGCCTACCGCAACACCTGGCGGCATTTCTACCCCCCATGTACCCCGTCCCGTCTAACCCTGACATAGTCGACCATCGGATCTAGCCCTTTGACTTTCACCGGACGGGGTTTGACCGGTGGATCTTTTCACCGGTTTGCCATAGCCCAGCCCATAGCTACAACCCCGAACACGGTCCCCGCCCAAGCCACCCCAAGATTTCCTCCATGTTGGCCCGACGTGGCTGTTTCCTCCCTCCGTGACACGGCGGGAGCGACGCCCGTGAGGGGGGCACACCCCGATGCCGAGTGTCGGGTGCTTGCGCGTGCGACCACGCTTCCACAAGTATAGGAGGGCGCCCACCGCAACAACTGGCGGCATTGCTACCCCTCATGTACCACGTCCTATCTGACCCTGACACAGTCAACCGCCGGATCTAGCCCTTTGACTTCCACCGAACGGGGTTTCACCGGTAGAAATTTTCACCGGTTTGCTATGCCCAGCCCATAGCTACACCCCCGAACACGGTCCCCGCCCAACCCACCCCAAGATTCCCTCCATGTCGGCCCGACGTGGTCGTTCCCTCCCTCCGTGACACGGCGGCAGCGATGCCCGGGAGGCGGCACACCCCGGAGTCGAGTGTCGGGTGCTTGCCCTTGCGACCACGCATCAACAAGCGTAGGAGGGCCCACCTCTACACCTCGCGGCATTGCTACCCCCCCATGTACCCGTCCCGTCTAACCCTGACAAAGTCAACCGCCGGATCTAGCCCTTTGACTTCCGCCAAACGGGGTTTGACCGGTGGAAATTTTCACCGGTTTGCCATGCCCAGCCCATAGCTACACCCCCGAACACGGTCCCCGCCTAACCCACCCCAAGATTCCCTCCATATCGGCCCGACGTGGTCGTTCCCTCCCTCCATGACACGGCGGCAGCGATGCCCGGGAGGCGGCACACCCCGAAGTCGAGTGTCGGGTGCTTGCCCTTGCGACCACGCATCAACAAGCGTAGCAGGGCCCACCTCTACACCTGGCGGCATTGCTACCCCCCCATGTACCCGTCCCGTCTAACCCTGACAAAGTCGACCGTCGGATCTAGCCCTTTGACTTTCGCCGGACGGGGTTTGACCGATGGATCTTTTCACCGGTTTGCCATAGCCCAGCCCATAGCTACACCCCCGAACACGGTCCCCGCCCAACCCACCACAAGATTCCCTCCATGTCGGCCCGACGTGGCCGTTTCCTCCCTCCGTGACACGGCGACAACGACGCCCGTGAGGGGGGCACACCCCGGAGCCGAGTGTTGGGTGCTTGCGCCTGCGACCACACTTCCACAAGCGTAGGAGGGGCCCACCGCAACACCTGGTGGAATTGCTACCCCCACATGTACCCCGTACCGTCTAACCCTGACATAGTCGACCGCCGGATCTAGCCCTTTGACTTCCGTCGAACGGGGTTTGACCGTGGAAATTTTCACCGGTTTACCATAGCCCAGCCCAGAGCTACACCCCCAAACACGGTCCCCGCCCAACCCACCCCAATATTCCCTCCGTGTCGGCCCGACGTGGCAGTTTACCCCCTCCGTGGCATGGCGGCAGCGATGCCCGTGAGGGGGGGGCACACCCCAGAGCCGAGTGTCGGGTGCTTGCACCTGTGACCATGCTTCAACAAGCGTAGGAGGGCCTACCGCAACACCTGGCGGCATTGCTACCCCCCATGTACCCCGAACCGTCTAACCGTGACATAGTCGACCATCGGATATAGCCCTTTGACTTTCACCGGACGGGGTTTGATCGGTGGATCTTTTCACCGGTTTGCCATAGCCAGCCCATAGCTACAACCCCGAACACGGTCCCCGCCCAACCCACCCCAAGATTCCCTGCATGTTGGCCCGACGTGGCCGTTTCCTCCCTCCGTGACACGGCGGGAGCGACGCCCGTGAGGGGGGCACACCCCGATGCCGAGTGTCGGGTGCTTGCGCGTGCGACCACGCTTCCACAAGTATAGGAGGGCGCCCACCGGAACACCTGGCGGCATTGCTACCCCTCATGTACCACGTCCTATCTGACCCTGACACAGTCAACCGCCGGATCTAGCCCTTTGACTTCCGCCGAACGGGGTTTCACCGGTAGAAATTTTCACCGGTTTTCTATGCCCAGCCCATAGCTACACCCCCAAACACGGTCCCCGCCCAACCCACCCCAAGATTCCCTCCATGTCGGCCCGACGTGGTCGTTCCCTCCCTCCGTGACACGGCGGCAGCGATGCCCGGGAGGCGGCACACCTCGGAGTCGAGTGTCGGGTGCTTGCCCTTGCGACCACGCATCAACAAGCGTAGGAGGGCCCACCTCTACACCTCGCGGCATTACTACCCCCCCCCATGTACCCGTCCCGTCTAACCCTGACAAAGTCAACCGCCGGATCTAGCCCTTTGACTTCCGCCAAACGGGGTTTGACCGGTGGAAATTTTCACCGGTTTGCCATGCCCAGCCCATAGCTACACCCCCGAACACGGTCCCCGCCTAACCCACCCCAAGATTCCCTCCATATCGGCCCGACGTGGTCGTTCCCTCCCTCCATGACACGGCGGCAGCGATGCCCGGGAGGCGGCACACCCCGGAGTCGAGTGTCGGGTGCTTGCCCTTGCGACCACGCATCAACAAGCGTAGGAGGGCCCACCTCTACACCTGGCGGCATTGCTACCCCCCCCCCCATGTACCCGTCCCGTCTAACCCTGACAAAGTCGACCGTCGGATCTAGCCCTTTGACTTTCGCCGGACGGGGTTTGACCGATGGATCTTTTCACCGGTTTGCCATAGCCCAGCCCATAGCTACACCCCCGAACACGGTCCCCGCCCAACCCACCACAAGATTCCCTCCATGTCGGCCTGACGTGGCCGTTTCCTCCCTCCGTGACACGGCGGCAACGACGCCCGTGTGGGGGGCACACCCCGGAGCCGAGTGTCGGGTGCTTGCGCCTGCGACCACACTTCCACAAGCGTAGGAGGGGCCCACTGCAACACCTGGTGGAATTGCTACCCCCCATGTACCCCGTACCGTCTAACCCTGACATAGTCGACCGCCGGATCTAGCCCTTTGACTTCCGTCGAACGGGGTTTGACCGTGGAAATTTTCACCGGTTTACCATAGCCTAGCCCATAGCTACACCCCCAAACACGGTCCCCGCCCAACCCACCCCAATATTCCCTCCGTGTCGGCCCGACGTGGCAGTTTACCCCCTCCGTGGCATGGCGGCAGCGATGCCCGTGAGGGTGGCACACCCCAGAGCCGAGTGTCGGGTGCTTGCACCTGTGACCATGCGTCAACAAGCGTAGGAGGGCCTACCGCAACACCTGGCGGCATTGCTACCCCCCATGTACCCCGTCCCGTCTAACCCTGACGTAGTCGACCATCGGATCTAGCCCTTTGACTTTCACCGGACGGATTTTGACCGGTGGATCTTTTCACCAGTTTGCCATAGCCCAGCCCATGGCTACAACCCCGAACACGGTCCCCGCCCAACCCACCCCAAGATTCCCTCCATGTTGGTCCGACGTGGCCGTTTCCTCCCTCCGTGACACGGCGGGAGCGACGCCCGTGAGGGGGGCACACCCCGATGCCGAGTGTCGGGTGCTTGCGCGTGCGACCACGCTTCCACAAGTATAGGAGGGCGCCCACCGCAACACCTGGCGGCATTGCTACCCCTCATGTACCATGTCCTATCTGACCCTGACACAGTCAACCGCCGGATCTAGCCCTTTGACTTCCGCCGAACGGGGTTTCACCGATGGAAATTTTCACCAGTTTGCCATGCCCAGCCCATAGCTACACCCCCGAAGACGGTCCCCGCCCAACCCACCCCAAGATTCCCTCCATGTCGGCCCGACGTGGTCGTTCCCTCCCTCCGTGACACGGCGGCAGCGATGCCCGGGAGGCGGCACACCCCGGAGTCGAGTGTCGGGTGCTTGCCCTTGCGACCACGCATCAACAAGCGTAGGAGGGCCCACCTCTACACTTGGCGGCATTGCTACCCCCCCATGTACCCGTCCCGTCTAACCCTGACAAAGTCAACCGTCGGATCTAGCCCTTTGACTTTCGCCGGACGGGGTTTGACCGATGGATCTTTTCGCCGGTTTGCCATAGCCCAGCCCATAGCTACACCCCCGAACATGGTCCCCGCCCAACCCACCACAAGATTCCCTACATGTCGGCCCGACGTTGCCGTTTCCTCCCTCCGTGACACGGCGGCAGTGACGCCCGTGAGTGGGGCACACCCCGGAGCCGAGTGTCGGGTGCTTGCGCCTGCGACCACACATCCACAAGCGTAGGAGGGGCCCACCGCAACACCTGGTGGCATTGCTACCCCCCATGTACCCCGTCCCGTCTAACCCTGACATAGTCGACCGCCGGATCTAGCCCTTTGACTTCCGTCGAACGGGGTTTGACCGTGGAAATTTTCACCGGTTTACCATATCCCAACCCATAGCTACACCCCCAAACATGGTCCCCGCCCAACCCACCCCAATATTCCCTCCGTGTCGGCCCGACGTGGCAGTTTACCCCCTCCGTGGCATGGCGGCAGCGATGCCCGTGAGGGGGGGCACACCCCAGAGCCGAGTGTCGGGTGCTTGCACCTGTGACCATGCTTCAACAAGCGTAGGAGGGCCTACCGCAACACCTGGCGGCATTGCTACCCCCCATGTACCCCGAACCGTCTAACCCTGACATAGTCGACCATCGGATATAGCCCTTTGACTTTCACCGGACGGGGTTTGATCGATGGATCTTTTCACCGGTTTGCCATAGCCAGCCCATAGCTACAACCCCGAACACGGTCCCCGCCCAACCCACCCCAAGATTCCCTGCATGTTGGCCCGACGTGGCCGTTTCCTCCCTCCGTGACACGGCGGGAGCGACGCCCGTGAGGGGGGCACACCCCGATGCCGAGTGTCGGGTGCTTGCGCGTGCGACCACGCTTCCACAAGTATAGGAGGGTGCCCACCGCAACACCTGGCGGCATTGCTACCCCTCATGTACCACGTCCTATCTGACCCTGACACAGTCAACCGCCGGATCTAGCCCTTTGACTTCCGCCGAACGGGGTTTCACCGGTAGAAATTTTCACCGGTTTGCTATGCCCAGCCCATAGCTACACCCCCGAACACGGTCCCCGCCCAACCCACCCCAAGATTCCCTCCATGTCGGCCCGATGTGGTCGTTCCCTCCCTCCGTGACACGGCGGCAGCGATGCCCGGGAGGCGGCACACCCCGGAGTCGAGTGTTGGGTGCTTGCCCTTGCTACCACGCATCAACAAGCGTAGGAGGGCCCAGCTCTACACCTCGCGGCATTGCTACCCCCCACCATGTACCCGTCCCGTCTAACCCTGACAAAGTCAACCGCCGGATCTAGCCCTTTGACTTCCGCCAAACGGGGTTTGACCGGTGGAAATTTTCACGGGTTTGCCATGCCCAGCCCATAGCTACACCCCCGAACACGGTCCCCGCCTAACCCACCCCAAGATTCCCTCCATATCGGCCCGACGTGGTCGTTCCCTCCCTCCATGACACGGCGGCAGCGATGCCCGGGAGGCGGCACACCCCGGAGTCGAGTGTCGGGTGCTTGCCCTTGCGACCACGCATCAACAAGCATAGGAGGGCCCACCTCTACACCCGGCGGCATTGCTACCCCCCCCCCATGTACCCGTCCCGTCTAACCCTGACAAAGTCGACCGTCGGATCTAGCGCTTTGACTTTCGCCGGACGGGGTTTGACCGATGGATCTTTTCACCGGTTTGCCATAGCCCAGCCCATAGCTACACCCCCGAACACGGTCCCCGCCCAACCCACCACAAGATTCCCTCCATGTCGGCCCGACGTGGCCGTTTCCTCCCTCCGTGACACGGCGGCAGCGACGCCCGTGAGGGGGGCACACCCCGGAGCCGAGTGTCGGGTGCTTGCGCCTGCGACCACACTTCCACAAGCGTAGGAGGGGCCCACCGCAACACCTGGTGGAATTGCTACCCCCCCATGTACCCCGTACCGTCTAACCCTGACATAGTCGACCGCCGGATCTAGCCCTTTGACTTCCGTCGAACGGGGTTTGACCGTGGAAATTTTCACCGATTTACCATAGCCTAGCCCATAGCTACACCCCCAAACACGGTCCCCGCCCAACCCACCCCAATATTCCCTCCGTGTCGGCCCGACGTGGCAGTTTACCCCCTCCGTGGCATGGCGGCAGCGATGCCCATGAGGGGGGGCACACCCCAGAGCCGAGTGTCGGGTGCTTGCACCTGTGACCATGCTTCAACAAGCGTAGGAGGGCCTACCGCAACACCTGGCGGCATTGCTACCCCCCATGTACCCCGTCCCGTCTAACCCTGACGTAGTCGACCATCGGATCTAGCCCTTTGACTTTCACCGGACGGATTTTGACCGGTGGATCTTTTCACCGGTTTGCCATAGCCCAGCCCATGGCTACAACCCCGAACACGGTCCCCGCCCAACCCACCCCAAGATTCCCTCCATGTTGGCCCGACGTGGCCGTTTCCTCCCTCCGTGACACGGCGGGAGCGACGCCCGTGAGGGGGGCACACCCCGATGCCGAGTGTCGGGTGCTTGCGCGTGCGACCACGCTTCCACAAGTATAGGAGGGCGCCCACCGCAACACCTGGCGGCATTGCTACCCCTCATGTACCACATCCTCTCTGACCCTGACATAATCAACCGCCGGATCTAGCCCTTTGACTTCCGCCAAACGGGGTTTGACCGGTGGAAATTTTCACCGGTTTGCCATGCCCAGCCCATAGCTACACCCCCGAACACGGTCCCCGCCTAACCCACCCCAAGATTCCCTCCATATCGGCCCGACGTGGTTGTTCCCTCCCTCCATGACACGGCGGCAGCGATGCCCGGGAGGCGGCACACCCCGGAGTCGAGTGTCGGGTGCTTGCCCTTGCGACCACGCATCAACAAGCGTAGGAGGGCCCACCTCTACACCTGGCGGCATTGCTACCCCCCCCCCCCCCATGTACCCGTCCCGTCTAACCCTGACAAAGTCGACCGTCGGATCTAGCCCTTTGACTTTCGCCGGACGGGGTTTGACCGATGGATCTTTTCACCGGTTTGCCATAGCCCAGCCCATAGCTACACCCCCGAACACGGTCCCCGCCCAACCCACCACAAGATTCCCTCCATGTCGGCCCGACGTGGCCGTTTCCTCCCTCCGTGACACGGCGGCAGCGACGCCCGTGAGGGGGGCACACCCCGGAGCCGAGTGTCGGGTGCTTGCGCCTGCGACCACACTTCCACAAGCGTAGGAGGGGCCCACCGCAACACCTGGTGGAATTGCTACCCCCCCCCCATGTACCCCGTCCCGTCTAACCCTGACATAGTCGACCGCCGGATCTAGCCCTTTGACTTCCATCGAACGGGGTTTGACCGTGGAAATTTTCACCAGTTTACCATAGCGCAGCCCATAGCTACACCCCCAAACACGGTCCCCGCCCAACCCACCCCAATATTCCCTCCGTGTCAGCCCGACGTGGCCGTTTACCCCCTCCGTGGCATGGCGGCAGCGGTGCCCGTGAGGGGGGGCACACCCCAGAGCCGAGTGTCGGGTGCTTGCACCTGTGACCATGCTTCAACAAGTGTAGGAGGGCCTACCGCAACACCTGGCGGCATTGCTACCCCCCATGTACCCCGTCCCGTCTAACCCTGACATAGTCGACCATCGGATCTAGCCCTTTGACTTTCACCGGACGGGGTTTGACCGGTGGATCTTTTCATCGGTTTGCCATAGCCCAGCCCATAGCTACACCCCCGAACACGGTCCCCGCCCAACCCACCCCAAGATTCCCTCCATGTTGGCCCGACGTGGCCGTTTCCTCCCTCCGTGACACGGCGGGAGCGACGCCCGTGAGGGGGGCACACCCTCGAGCCGAGTTTTGGGTGCTTGCGTCTGCGACCACACTTCCACGAGCGTAGGAGGGCCCACCGCAAAACCTGGCGGCATTGCTACCCCCCCTCCCCATGTACCCCGTCCCGTCTAATCCTTATATAGTCGACCGCCGGATCTAACCCTTTCACTTCCGCGGGACGGGGTTTGATCGGGTTTTCATAGCATGGACTAAATATAACCTGGACATAGAGACAAGTTTTTTAAAAAACTGAACGTACGCGATGGTTAATCAAAGTAAAGAAATATAGGGAAAAGATTTAAAAAAAAGGACCAAAATAAAAAATATATATAGGTATGCCGACAGTTAAACCGTCGGCATATCGAAATAAAAATATATATAGGTATGTCGACGTTTAAATCGTCGGCGTAGTCAAAATTGGTATGCCCGAGGCCTGTTGCTTCCTCGGATTGATTACGTGGTATGAACCGCGGATCGATGATGTGGAGCATCAGAGCTATGCCGACGGTGTCCGTTAGGGCCGTCGGCATATCTTTCACGACGTCAAACGGTCGTTGGCCGTCGAGTAGTCGGGCCCGCGGATACACCGACCGGTCTGCTATGCCTACGGCCACCGTCGGCATAAAGAGATCTTTGCCGACGGCCTTTATACGCCTGGTGTTTGATTCTGGTACTTTACTGAAGGGGCGAGCTTTCCGAAAACGCAGGCAGCAAGGCAAATAGAAGCTCGCAGCCACCGTAACTTGGACTGAAACTGAACTGAATTCCACCGTAACTCGGACATGTCGAAACAAAATAGCCAACGCAGGGCATGGATCCATACGGAAGTTCCTCCCTCCCCATTCTCCATCATCGATCTCTGCTTCCTTAGTTCCGCCGCCTCCCCATTCTCCTTCATCGATCTCTGCCTCCTTAGTTCCGCCGCCCTCTCCAGCAACCAAAGTAGTTCGTTTGTCGAGCTAGCGCCGGTCATGGCCGTCCTCAAGCGACCTGCTGCTGTCCTCGACGCCGGCCACGGCCACGCGACGGCGGCTCAACATCGACAATCGCCGTCGTGCTGCAAGAGAAACCGCGCCTCCATCGGGAGCACCGACGACTACGAGAAGGTGGCCTGCCTAGGGAAAGGCGGCTTCGGCGTCGTCCACAGGATGCGCCACCGCGTCACCAAGAAGAACGTGGCCGTCAAGTTCCTCTCCTCGCCCGACGACACCGACGTCGTCAAAGATCTTGAGCAGGAGGCACGATTCCTCGAGGCCTGCGACGGAAACCCCTACGTCGTCGGCTTCGAGGGCCTGGTGTGCGACCCAGCAACCGGCGACACCGCAGGCCTCGTCATGGAGTACGTCGAGGCGTCGAGCCTCTGGTCTTTGCTGTGGGACAGGCGCGAGCGCGACGACCCGCCGCTCCCGGAATCCACTGTGCGCGACTTCATGTGGAAGCTCCTGACCGGTGCCGACAAGATGCACGAGCACGACCGCCACATCGTCCACCGCGACATCAAGCCAGCCAATATCCTCGTCGGGAAAAACCTGGAGCTCCTCAAGATTTGCGACCTCGGGCTGGCCATGTCCATGGCCGACTGGCCGCCGTACAACCGGGCCGGCATGGCGTCCTACATGGCGCCCGAGATGATCCTCGGGAAGAAGGACTACGAAGCGGTCGTGGATACGTGGTCCATCGGCTGCGTCTTTGCCGAAGTGCTCACCGGCAAGACGCTGTTCAATGGCTACCTCGAAGATGACGACGAAGACGAGACAAAGAATGACATAAGGCAGCTGTGGAGCATCTTCTGCGTGCTCGGGATGCCGGACAAGAGGACGTGGCCGGAGTTCAAGTCGCTGCCGCTCACCGCCGACGTGCTGAAACGGCTACCAGCGGGGTACAAGCACAGCCGGCTCCGGTATTTGTTCCCTGAAGACAAGCTGTCCGAGGAAGGATTCCAGGTGTTGCAAGGGCTCCTCACGTGCAACCCCGACGAGCGACTGACGGCAGCCGACGCGCTGAAGCTCCCATGGTTCGATGCACCTCGTTCGGTGGCCGCCGCCGCTGCCGCTGCGAAGGTCGACTCTCTGTCGTTTTCGAAAAAGAAGGCACCAAGGATCAAGTTCATCCCACCGGCGATGCCACCACGTGGAACGCAGCGCAACGAGTGTAATTAGACCCTGTAGATCAGTAGATGTAACTGTGCTTGGATGAGCCATCAAAGTAGAGGCTGATCCCTGGTGCCTTGATCGCCGGATCGCCCATTAGTGTTGGCCTGCTTTTCTGAATTCTATGTGTCATTGTGCACATGTTCAGAGAATCAGAGATGTGTAGTTGTGAAGTTGTTTTCAGAGATTACATTCGAGTGCTGACATGTTGTTTACTACTCCTACATGCTCAATTGTTGAGTTATACTGCACAATCTCCGTTGTTTTTCCAAAATAATGAGCTGATGATAAATCTCCTGCCAGTGTAAGTTTCATGAGTTTTTGTAAATCCAGTGGCACTAGTTAAACAATTGGGCTTCTTTCCACCATCTTTTCCGTATGCAGGTTTCTTAATGTGAAATAGATAGAAAAACAAGTATCGTCATGTATATATATGAATGCATCAATTCTCCTTATCCTGAACCAACTTCAAGAGCTTAGTGGAGATTTCAGTTTCTTTTCAGTTTAGTCATGTTCATAGAGGAGCCAATGTAGCTCGCCAGCACCCATCCAACATGGGCGAGGGTTTCGACAAGGAAACCCAATTTCCCCGCTGCTTGTTGTCATAGCCATCGATCCTCTTCATCGTGTGAAGAGTCTACTCAAAATTCCAGTCGCCGTGTGGAACGCAGCGCAACGAGTGTAATTAGACTCCGTAGATCAGTATTCAGAGATGTAATGCTTGGATGAGCCATCTATGAGCCATCTAGTAGAAGCTGATCCCTGGCGCCTTGATCGTTAATGTTGGCCTGCTTTTCTGAATTCTATGAGTCATCGTGCGCATGTTCAGAGAATCAGTGATATGTAATTGTGAGGTTGTGTTCACATGGTCAGTTGTTATTGAGTTATAGTGCACAATTTGTGCTATTTTTCCAAAATCCTGAACCGATGATAAACATGTACTAGTACAACTTCATACAGTTCAGTGTATGTGTTTCCACCATCGGAAATATGCAAATTCAGTTACTCCTTATGCAAATTCAGTTACTTTTGTAATAGATAGGAAAGGCAAGTATGTCCTCTATTTCGGAAATTGCACCATCGGAATGCATGGATTTTGAGTACTTAATTTCTACCGGATCTTCAACACACTAGTGGCTAAAAATCAAACCCCCCCACTTGGAGGTGTCCTGCTTCCTCGTATGTGTCATAGATTTCCCGAATTGTTGTAATTGTTTTGGACAGTTTGGTTAAGAAAAATATTTTTTGGCTAAGTAAAAAATCTTATCCACGGAGGTTCTAGCAATCCTCCTGAAATCTCTTTCTGGTTTGATTTTATATTTCTTTGTTCGTGTCCATAATTGGCTAACAATATTCTTAATTAGTTTAACATGGTGGATTATTATTTTTATCTCCTTTCTCTCAATGCTACAAAATATCATATCTAAGTCACAACAATGGTCTGCGGTCTCTTGTTTTTTTAGCCGAAACGGTAGAACAATTGTTCTACAGTAGTTTTCATTTATAAATTATGTATAGAAGTTAAAGTTACAATAGAAATCAACCAATTTCAGCTCTAGGAAACATAATAAAAATTGTATTACATTTACTGATCTATCCGAATTCTGATTTTCTCTGCCTTGATGGGCTTTGCGGGGAGCTGGGTTGCCCATAGCCCCTCTTTCGGATAGTGCTTCCATGTTTCCCGACGAGCGACTGACGGCAGCCGACGCGCTGAAGCACCCATGGTTCGATGCTCCTCGTTCCGCCGACGCCGCCGCTGGGAAGCTCGACTCTCTGTCGTTTCTGAAAGAGAAGACACCAAGGATCAAGTTCATCCCTCCGGCGATGCCACGACAGAAGAATCTACACAAAATTCCAGTTGCCGTGTGGAACGCAGCGCAACGAGTGTAATTAGACTCTGTAGATCAGTATTCAGAGATGTAACTGTGCTTGGATGAGCCATCTAGTATAGTATAAGCTGCGCCTTGATCGCTGGATGATCGTTAATGTTGGCCTGCTTTTCTGAATTCTATGAGTCACCGTGCGCATGTTCAGAGAATCAGAGATGTGTAATTGTGAGGTTGTGTTCAGAGACCCATTAAAGTGCTGACATGTTGTTTAGATGGTCAGTTGTTAATGAGTTATAGTGCACAATTTTTGCTGTTTTTCAAAATCCTGAACTGATGATAAACATGTACTAGTACAAATGTTCTAAGCAACATAAATCTTTATATTGAGTGATGGTTAAAATGGTCTGCTGATGTAGGTTTCATACTTTCATGAGAACTTATATCTCCAGTGGTACCAGTACAACTTCATACAGTTCAGTGTATGTGTTTCCACCATCTTCTCCTTATGCAAATTCAGTTACTTTTGAAATAGATAGGAAAAGCAAGTATGTTCTTTATTTCGTAAATTGCACCACCGGCATGCATGAATTGAGTACTTAATTTCTACCGGATCTTGAACACATTAGTGGCTAAAAATCAAATCCCCCCACTCGGAGGTGTCCTGCTTCCTCGTATGTGTCATAGATTTCCCGAATTGTTGCAACTGTTTTGGATAGTTTGGTCAAGAAAAATATTTTTTGGCTAATTAAAAAATCTTGTCCACTGATGTTCTAGCAATCCTCCTCAAATCTCTTTCTGGTTTGATTTTGCATTTCTTCGTTTGTGTACATAATTGGCTAACAATATTCTTAATTAATTTAACATGGTGGACTATTATTTTTATCTCCTCTCTCTCAATGCTACAAAATATCATAGCTAAGTCACTACTATATTTTTTTAGCCGAAACCGTAGAACAATTGTTCTACAGTAGTTTTCATTTATAAATTATGTATAGAAGTTAAAGTTACAATAGAAATCAACCGATTTCAGCTCTAGGAAACATAATAAAAATTGTATTACATTTACTGATCAATCCGAATTCCGATTTTCTCTGCCTTGATGGGCTTTGCTGCGAGCTGGGTTGACCATAGTCCCTCTTTCGGATAGTGCTTCCATGCGTCCAAGTGTGGTGGTGCTCCTCTGAAAATCTAATCATTCCTCACACACCAAATACCCAAACATCCCATATACTATATCACTAAACTTTCTAGGACTGAAGGCTGCACAATCAATTGAGATCTTTAATTGGAATTTGATCACCCAATTTTGACCAGATCAATAATTCTTAAAACTCTCTCATTTAATTTAATATACAATACATTATGCTTCCTAATTTTTAAATCTTCACAAATAATTGAAATTTAGAATTGGGTCACCCGATTTTGACTGAGTCAACAATCTCTAAATGAGCTTTCTCATCCAATTCTTTTAATCCACATGCTTCCTAATTTTGGAGCTTTCACATTTGATTGATGTATAAAATTTTGAATTTGGTTCATATTTTGATGGGATCGACGATTACTCAAATCAATCGGCAACAATCGACAAATAAAAACATACCAACCCAGTGCACCCTCGCACCACCTAGAGAAAAGTAGTGCCAACATGTGAAAGTGTAGCATCAATATAGTAGATGTAGTTAATGTTGTACAAAATTTCCTCATATAAATACGGATTTATTAGCAGATAACACACAATCACATCACAAAAGACTAACCAAAACACCAGATTCAATTAAGAAAAACATACTTGATCATCTTGCCCACTCACCAAACCAAATATTACCTCTATTCCAAAATGTTTAAGTGTTGGAAAAAGTTAATTTTCTTATGCTTTGACTAAATTCAGAGCAAAAGATATCAACATTCACCAATACTATCTCTGTAACTTAATATAGGGCTTTTTCGACATAGACAATGTCAGAAAATGCCTTATATTAAGTTGTGGAGGGTGTACTAAATAAATAAAATATGAAAATTTATTTCATGATGAATCGAGTGATACCGATTTGATATTATGAATATGGATATATTTTTCTACATATTTGATGAAACTTAAAAGAGTTTTTACTTTCCGAAAAGCAAACACAACATATATTTTAAAACAGATGGAGTAAAAAAATAACCCCAACAACATCAACGACTTAGAAAAGCGCGTCGAACCCTTCTAGTAATGATGATGTCTAATGTAAATTCTCTTGGTAGCTTGGCCAATGTAAGTTGGACCTCGTCATATGCCGACATGCCTCTTTCCTTAGCAGGTATCAGATTATCCCAACACATCAGTGCAAACAGGCAGTTCCAAAAAGATGGATCGGTCCTTTGTAGCATCTGCACATAATGCACGGTTATAATCCTCCAAGAACATGCTTCTATGCGGTAGTAAATTCCTTGTGTTCACCCTATCATGCAGAAGTAGCCATATTATTTGTGTGTGTTTGAGCCTGCATGAAATGCTCCATATATGCTTGAAGATGATGTGTGTTGTGCTGGCCCCAATGATGGCCTTGTACATTTTCATGGAGGAGTATTGTGGATAAGTCCATGTGTAGATCCACTTGTCTTGAGAATATATTGTATCTCTTCTATTAATGACCTCTTGAAGAGAATTGAACCAAATGTATGCTTGTTGTGATAGTGGTCTATGGAAGAGTTGACTGATCTCTCGGTGCTCAACTACTTTGGACAGTGAAATGTCACTGTTGATAGCAAAGGAGTGTAGTTCTAGGTATGTGTTGAAATAGTTGGTCTAACCATTTATCAGTCCAAAACAATGCAATATCCCATCTGCATGCACTACACAAAGCATGTTGATTATATATGGGTAAAAGCTTGAGTACAATTCTCCACCATAATAACCCTACCATCTTGTCACCTCGTAGAGTATCACGGTAGTGGGTTTCCCAGATTATGTTCATGCATGGAATGTCTTCCTTATTTATGCAGACATTTCATAAGCAAAGCTTGATTATGAGTAGTAATGTTGAGGACACAAAGTCCACTATGGGTTTTTGGTTTGCATACTTTTTCTCAAGATATAAGTGCAGTAGGTCTTTCTTGTGTACCGTATTTTCTCCAGAAGCAGTTCTAAAGATAAATTTTGATTTCTTTGACCACTAACTTGGGAATCATCTATGAGCACATGAAGAAGATGGGCATGCTAGGGACCACTCATTTAATGAGGGCGAGTTTGTCCCTAGTAGATAATAGAGTAGAACCACACAGTAATCTGCTCTCAACTCTTTTTAACATTCGCACAAATTCTTGTATTCTCGGTTTGGTGAGACATAAGGGCAGACCAAGGTAAGTGTGAGGTAGAGCACCACATTTGCATCCAAGAAGGGTGGACAGGAGGGCATTCACCTTATTATTTGTAGTATTGATTGAAATCAAAATGGATTTGGAGTAATTCACCTTAAGACAAATGTGTGTATGGTGAAAATAGACTCTTAACGTGGTTCAGTTGCATAGCATTAGCATTGGCAAACATAATGGTGTCATCAGCACACTGGATAATGGGATAATATGGGCAAGAGTTTTGTAGCAGAGGTGGTTCCATTGATGAATTATGCATAGCTTCATTGAGCATGGTTTGTAGCAGATCTCCAACTATCACAAATATCACTAGAGAGAGTGGATCTCCTTGTGTTACTCCTTTCTTGCAAACAATTTTTTTCCATGGGACCCCATTAAGGAGAACAAATGAATATCTGGTATCATAAAACATCTTGATCCAATGTATCCATTTAGTCCCAAATCCTTTGGCTTCTAAGATCTCAATAATGTGTCATGGTTGGGCATGTCAAAAGTCTTTTCAAAGTCCTGCTTCAGCATAAGTTATTTTTTACTATGATGTCATTGGTGAACATGTTCATAAGACCATGCAAGACAATGTTGAATGCATCTGTCGTTGAGGAACCCATATTGGTTTTTATACACTAATTTGAGAATGAATCTTTGTAACCCGATAGTCGCCTCACCGGAGCCCCTTCGGGCCCGCCCCCGCATCGCCCCACTTCGACGACTCGGGAGGAAATCCATGCATCGCCGATGACCACCAACTCATGTGCCCCTCTCCTTTGCCGTTGCTGCTGGCCTCGCTGCTGTGGTGGTGGCCCCTGCCTTCGAAGGTGGCTTGGGGAGATCCCGCAGCGGGCACGTGGTGACTAGTGGTCGGCGTCGTCTCGGTGGCGCCTTTTGCCCGAGCTCATGGCCAAAGGGCACGATGCATGATGCCCACAAGTATAGGGGATCAATCATAGTCCTTTAGATAAGTAAGAGTGTCGAACCCAATGAGGAGCACAAGGAAATGACAAGTGGTTTTCAGCAAGGTAATTTCTACAAGCACTGAAATAGCGGTAACAAGTTGTTATATCGCAAGATAATTGTAACAAGTAATGAGTAGCAATAGTAATATTAAGTGCAGAAAGGTTGACCAACCCTTTTGTGGAAAAGGACAGGCCGGAACGGTTTCTTATGATAGCAAAGCGTTCTTGAGGGCACATGGAAATTTCATCTAGTCACTTTCGTCATGTCGGGTTAATTTGCGTTCAGTACTTTGATAATTTGATATGTGGGTGGACCGGTGCTTGGGTGTTGTTCCTACTTAAACAAGCCTCCCACTTATGATTAACCATCCCGGAAGCATGCGCAACTATGAGAAAATTATTAACAATATATTCTAACCATAACATTAAACATAGGATCCAAATCAGCCCCTTAAGGAATAGCGCATAAACTAGGTTTATGTTTCTGTCACTCTCGCAACCCATCATCTAATAACTACTCCACAATGCATTCCCTTAGGCCCAAAGATGGTGATGTGTTATGTAGTCGACGTTCACATAACACCACTAAGGGAATCACAACATTCATATCATGAAAATATCGAACGAATGTCAACTTCACATGACTACTTGCAACATGACTTCTCCCGTGGCCTCATGAACAAAAGTAACTACTCACAAGTGATAAACATGCTCATGATCAGAGAGGTATTAAATAGAATATTGGATCTTAACTTATGATCCTATACCAAATAAACTACAAAACATCACCTACAAGATGTAATCAACACTACTAGTCACCCCTAGGTACCAATCTGAGGTTCCAGTACAAGATTGAGCCCAAGAGATGAACTAGGGTTTTGAGAGGAGATAGTGTTGTTGAAAATGTTAATGAAGATTGTCCTCCCCAAGATGAGAGGATTGTTGGTGATTACGATGGCCTTGATTTCCACCTCCGGGAGGAAAGTTCCCCCGGCGGAATCGCTCTGCGAGAGAGCAAAAGTGCCCTCGCCCAAGTTCCGCCTCAAGACAACGACACTCTGATGACCCACAAGTATAGGGGATCAATCGTAGTTCTTTCGATAAGTAAGAGTGTCGAACCCAACGAGGAGGAGAAGGATCTGACAAGTGGTTTTCAGCAAGGTAATAACTGCAAGCATTGAAATTAGCGGTAACAAGTGATGGTGTGGTGAGGTGAAACGTAGCAGGTGAAAAGTAACAAGTAACAAGTAATAGCAACGGTGCAGAAAAGTGGCCCAATCCCTTTTGTAGCAAGGTACAAGCCTGAACAAAGTCTTATAGGAGGAAAAACGCTCCCGGGGAAACACGGGAATTTCTGTCATGCTAGTTTCATCATGTTCAAATGATTCGCGTTCGTTACTTTGATAGTTTGATATGTGGGTGGACCGGCACTTGGGTACTACCCTTACTTGGACAAGCATCTCACTTATGATTAACCCCTATCGGAAGCATCCACAACTACAAAAGAAGAATTAAGACAACGTCTAACCATAGCATTAAACTAGTGGATCCAAATCAGCCCCTTACGAAGCAACGCATAGACTGGGGTTTAAGCTTCTGTCACTCTAGCAACCCATCATCTACTTATTACTCCCAATGCCTTCCTCTAGGCCCAAATATGGTGAAGTGTTATGTAGTCGACATTCACATAACACCACTAGAGGAAAAGACAACATACAACATATCAAAATACCGAACGAATACCAAATTCACATGACTATTAATAGCAAGACTTATCCCATGTCCTCAGGAACAAAAGTAACTACTCACAAAGCATGGATATATTCATGACCAGAGAAGTAATGAATATCATAATGGATCTGAACATATAATCTTCCACCAAGTAAACCAACTAGAATCAACTACAAAGAGTAATCAACACTACTAGCAACTTTACGGGTACCAATCGGCGTCGCGAGACGGCGATTGGTTACAAGAGATATACTAGGGTTTGAATAGGAGATGGTGCTGATGAAGATGTTGATGGAGATGACTCCCCTCCGACGAGAGGAGTGTTGGTGATGACGATGGCGACGATTTCCCCCTCCGGGAGGGAAGTTTCCCCAGCAGGATCGTCCTGCCGGAGCTCTAGATTGGTTCTGCTCAAGTTCCGCCTCGTGGCAGCGGCTCCTTCTCGAAAAAGCTCCGCCCTGATTTTTTTTCGGACGAAACCATTCATATAGCAGAAGAGGGGGCCAGTGGGCCACCAGGATGCCCACAAGCCCTGTAGCCGCGGCCAGGGGGCAGGCCGCGGCTACCAGGCTTGTGGGCCCCTAGCAGCTCCCGTGTGGCACTTCTTTCACCTAGTATTTTTTATATATTCCCAAAAAATTCCACGTTGATTTTCAGGGCATTTGGAGTTGCGCAGAATAGAGGACTCAGACTTGCTCCTTTTCCAGTCCAGAATTTCAGCTGCCGGTATTCTCCCTCTTCAAATAAACCTTGCCAAATAAGAGAGAAAAGGCATAAGTATGGTACCACAAAGTATAATAACAGTCCAGAAAGCGATAAATATCAACATGAAAGCATGATGCAAAATGGACGTATCAACTCCCCCAAGCTTAGACCTCGCTTGTCCTCAAGAGAAAACCAATATCCATAAACATGTCCACATGTTTAGGGATGAAGGTGTCTGTAAAACATAATACGGACATGAGGGCATCGTGATCACACATAGAATAGCAATACATCATAAAGATTCTTATGGGAAAGTAACAATTCCTTCACAAAGCAAAGTATGAATCAAAAACCTTACCGAGAAGTAGCCAACAACAGTCCATAGTCATTGAAGCAATTGCAATTTATCATAACATCAGAAAGAGTCAAATAAGAGCTTGTAAAGCAAATCCACATACTCAATCATCTCTTTTGTTTTCCACAATTGTTACAACTCACGTGGTACTCATGGTATCAAAGTTTTAGTTGGACACAGAGAAAGATAGGGGCTTATAATTTTGTCTCCCAACCATTTACCTCAAGGGTAAAGTCAACAATAATAAAGCATAAGTACTCATCTCCAAGTTGATATATGAATATAGATCTTTCCCTAGCATATGACGTTCACCAAGATGAAGACGGAATAGGGAATTGGTGTTGATCACCATGACTTTCACAAGGACAAAAGTAAAGGTACAAGATAGGCCCTTCGCAGAGGGAAGCAGAGGTTGTCATGCGCTTTTAAGGTTTGGATATACGACCTCTTAGTATAAAGGAACGTCACTTTATATTGCCCCCTGTGATAAAGAACTTTATTATGCAGTCTGTCGCTTTTATGTCTTCCTCATCACAGGTTCGTACAAAGCTTATTTTCCACACACTAATAAATCATACATACTTTAGATAGCAACTTTTTATTGCTTGCACCGATGACAACTTACTTGAAGGATGTTATGCAATCCATAGGTAGGTTTGGTAGACTCTCATGGCAAAACTGGGTTGAAGGTTTATGGATGCACAAGTAGTATTTCTACTTAGTTTGGGACTTTTGGCTAATATGAGGTGGAAGCAATCGTCACATGCTAAGGGATCTCTAGACATATAACATTGTTTGGAACCAAGAAACACAATTCATTATGTTGTCTTCCTTGTCCAACATCTACTTCTAAGCATGTAATAGTTTGGTGAGTGCTCACAATTATAGAAAGTGTCTAAGATGATATATTTATATGTGAACCTCTCTTTCCTTATTACTTCTTATTAATTGCAACAATGACTAGGGTCTATGTTGATCTATTCTCAACAAGTTTCAATCATCATACTTGTTATATGTGAAGCTATCACTTTCCATAAGATCATCTCATGATCTTTCATGCTATCGTTCTTTTCATACTTTTGATCATGGCACAAAACAAAGCCCTTGACTAAGATACTCTTTATTATATAGCTCGCAAGGTCGAATACATTGGGGAAGACACAAGGCAAAAGACTCAAACTAAACACTAAATACTTATCCCACTAAGAGAAGAAATAAAAACTGAAATGGAAAGAACTAAAACAAAGGTAAAAGCAAAAGACTTGTTGCTCCATTGCTTCGAGCCTCGTCTCCACGCTTCCGGTCTTCTTAGGCCCCTCAACATCACGGATGTGCAACATCCCCTCACGCATCTCAATAGATTGAGGGTGTTGCAGCACTTCCGTGAGGTAGGGATTGATGACCTTCTCGAAGATCTTGTCCTTAGGAGCTTTTGGGGAAGTCATGACGATCTAGATCTGCAACAGAAACAGGCTCGAAACGAAACACAGAGGAAAATTGCGCGATACGGAGATCAAAATCCTCGGGCGTATATATAATGATTTTTTCTGTACCAGAAGGAGTGCTCCGCAAGAAAACGGAGTCCGGGAGGCACACGAGGTGCCCACAAGCCCTGTAGCCGCGGCCAGGGGGAGGCCGCGGCTACCAAGCTTGTGGCCGCCTCGTGCGCTCTCCGGACTTCTTTTTATTTTTCTATTTTTCCATAAATTCCAAAACGGAGAAAATTTCCTACTGGAAAAGTTTTGGAATCCAATTACTTACCGAAACACATACCTCTTCGTTTTCAGAGTCTGAAACAGGTTGATAAACATCCCTTATGTACTCCTCTGGAGTTATGATATTGATGATATTGCTCTCAACATTTATGGGAGTACCAGAGATACAATGCTTGATTCTTTGCCCATTTACCACTCTAGTAAAATTACCTTTCGTGTTATTGATTTTGATGGCACCGGAACGATATACTTCCTCGACAACGTAGGGACCTTCCCATTTAGAGAGAAGCTTGCCTACGAAGAATCTTAAGCGAGAATTGTATAGCAGGACATAATCACCTACATTGAACTCACGTTTTTGTATTCTTTTATCGTGCCATCTCTTAACCTTTTCCTTGAACAACTTGGCATTCTCATATGCATGGGCCCTCCATTCATCTAATGAGCTGATATTAAACAACCGCTTCTCACCAGCAAGTTTGAAATCGAAGTTGAGCTCTTTGATTGCCCAATAAGCTTTGTGTTCTAGCTCAAGAGGTAAATGACAGGCCTTACCGTAAACCATTTTATATGGCGACATGCCCATGGGATTCTTATAAGCAGTCCTATAAGCCCATAGTGCATCATCAAGTTTGCTAGACCAATTCTTTCGAGATCTATTGACAGTCTTTTGTAAGATCAATTTGATCTCCCTATTACTCAACTCCACTTGACCACTACACTGAGGATGATAAGGAGATGCAACTCTATGGTTGACATCATACTTAGCGAGCATCTTGCGGAAAACACCACGAATGAAGTGTGAACCGCCATCAGTCATCAGATATCTAGGGACTCCAAATCTTGGGAAAATGACTTCTTTAAGCATCTTAATAGAGGTGTGGTGATCAACATTTCTAGTGGGGATAGCTTCTACCCACTTAGTGACGTAATCAACAACAACTAAGATGTGAGTATACCCATTGGAACTCGGGAAGGGTCCCATATAATCAAAGCCCCAAACATCAAATGGTTCAATGACAAGTGAATAGTTCATAGGCATTTCCTGACGTTTACTGATGTTCCCTATTCTTTGGCATTCGTCACAAGACAAGACAAACTTACATGCATCCTTGAAGAGAGTGGGCCAATAGAGACCTGATTGCAATACCTTATGAGCAGTTCTATCTCCAGCATGGTGTCCTCCATAGGCTTCGGAATGACACTTCTGCAGGATCTGTCCCTGTTCATGTTCAGGCACACAACGTCTAATAACACCATCTACTCCTTCCTTATAAAGATGAGGATCATCCCAAAAGTAGTGTCTCAAATCAAAGAAGAATTTCTTCTTTTGCTGGTAGGTGAAACTGGGTGGTATGTATTTGGCTACGATATAGTTTGCGTAATCATCATACTACAGTGCACTATGTGAAGTGCGGATGACATTAAATTGCTCATCGGGAAAGCTTTCATCAATAGGTCGTGGGTCATCAAGGACATTCTCTAGCCTGGACAAGTTATCTGCTACAGGGTTATCAGCACCCTTTCGGTCAACAACGTGCAGATCAAATTCCTATAGCAGGAGAACCCATCTGATTAGCCTAGGTTTAGCGTCCTTCTTCTCCATAAGGTACTTAATAGCAGCATGATCAGAATGAATAATGACTTTTGAGTCAACTATATAAGATCTGAACTTTTCACATGCAAACACGACTGCTAAAAATTCCTTCTCCGTAGTGGCATAGTTTCTTTGGGCACTGTCTAGAGTTTTACTAGCATAGTGAATAACATTCAACTTCTTGTCAACACTTTTTCCTAGAACAGCGCCAACAGCATAATCACTAGTGTCGCACATGATTTCAAAGGGCAAGTTCCAATCAGGTGGTTGAACAATAGGTGCGGTTATCAAGGCCTTCTTAAGTATTTCGAAAGCTTCCTCACAATCCTCATCAAAAACAAAAGGAACATCCTTCTGCAAGAGGTTGGTAAGAGGCCTAGAAATCTTGGAGAAGTCTTTAATGAACCTTCTATAGAAACCAGCATGACCTAGGAAATTTCGTATACCTCTGATATCTGTGGGGCAAGGCATTTTCTCAATTGCATCAACCTTAGCCTTATCAACTTCAATGCCTTTCCCAAAAATTTTGTGTCCTAAGACGATTCCTTCATTAACCATGAAGTGGCACTTCTCCTAGTTCAAGACGAGGTTGGTATCTTTGCATCTCTGTGAGACTCGATCAAGGTTGCTGAGGCAATCGTCAAAGGAAGAACCGTAAATGGAGAAATCATCCATGCAAACCTCAACAATATTTTCACAAAAGTCAGAGAATATTGACATCATACATCTTTGACAGGTGGCAGGTGCATTGCATAAGCCAAAAGGCATACGTCTATAAGGAAAGGTACCGAAGGGGCAGGTGAAAGTGGTTTTCTCCTGATCAGATTGTGCAACAGGTATTTGCGAGAAACCTAAATAACCGTCTAGAAAGCAGAAGTGTGTGTGTTTAGATAGCCTTTCTAGCATTTGGTCGATAAACGACAAAGGATAATGGTCTTTCCTAGTTGCCTTGTTCAGTTTCCGGAAGTCGATCACCATCCTATAGCCTGTAATAATCCTCTGTGGGATTAGTTCATTCTTATCATTAGGAACGACGATGATACCTCCCTTATTAGGTACGCAATGTACTGGACTTACCCAATCACTATGAGCAACAGGATAAATGATTCCTGCTTCCAAAAGCTTTAATATTTCCTTTCTCACGACCTCTTTCATCCTAGGATTTAATCTCCGTTGATGATCTGCAACTGGCTTAGAATCAGGATCGGTTTTAATCTTGTGCTGACATAGAGTGGGACTAATACCCTTAAGATCATCAAGAGTATATCCAATAGCAGCACGGTGCTTCCTCAAAGTTTTTAATAACTTCTTCTCTTCGTGATTCGAGAGGTGAACACTAATAATAACAGGATATATCTCCTTCTCATCAAGATAGGCATACTTAAGTGTATCTGGTAACTGTTTTAGCTCGAACACATGATCACCCTTTGGTGGGGGAGGATCCCCAAGCAGTTCAATAGGCAGATTATTCTTAAGAATAGGATATTGTTCTAAAAAAATTATCTATCTCATCTCTTTCATCCATATGCATATCATTTTTATGCTCAAGCAGACATTTCTCTAAAGGATCCGTAGGAGGTACGACAATAGAGTCAAGAGCAATGATTTCATCCCTACCAGACGACTCTTTTTCATGGGGTTGTCTTCCAAACTTGGAGAAGTTAAATTCATGAGACACACCCTCGAAACTAACAGTGACAGTCTGTATAATGCAATCAATATGAGCATTGACAGTGTTGAGAAAGGGTCTACCAAATATGATGGGACAAAAGCTATTTTGTGCAGTAGCAAGGACGAGGAAATCAATAGGATACTTCGTCTTACCACACAGGACTTCTACGTCTCTCACGATTCCCACAGGGCAGATAGTGTCTCTATTAGCTAGCGTAATAGTGACATCAATGGGTTCTAACTCAGCAGGTGCAATCTCATCTTTGATTTCATCATATAGGGACCAAGGTATTGCACTAACACTAGCACCCATATCACACAAACCATGATAACAGTGATCTCCTATCTTCACAAAAACAATGGGCAGGCCAACTACAGGTCTGTATTTGTCTTTCGCGTGAGGTTTAGCAATTCTAGCGGAGTCCTCACAGAATTTGATAACACGCCCGTCTATGTCTTTGGCTAAGAGATCTTTGATAATAGAAACACTAGGTTCAACTCTTATTTCCTCAGGGGGTTCAAGTGGTCTAATGTAACCCCTACGTATCACAGTTGGAGCTTTAGAATAATCCTTTTTCCTAGCATGGTAAGGTGGTTTCTGAGTGTAGGAACAAGGAACAATAGGATCATTATAGGCAATGACTTTCTCTTCAACTAGATTGGGTTTAACTATGTTGACTTCTACGGGAGGATGATACTTAAACCACTTCTCTTTGGGAAGATCAATATGAGCAGCAAAAGATTCACATAGAGAAGCTACTATCTCAGAGTCAAGTCCATACTTAGCGCTAAAATCTCTAGAAAGGTTTGTTTCAACAAAAGATTTAACGCAATCAAACTGGAAATTCATACCTGACTCCTTACCTTCTTCAAGCTCTCAATCTTCAGAGTTACGTTTGATTCTTTCCAATAAATTCCACTTGTGGTCAATATCCTTCTTCATAAAAGAACCGGTACAAGAAGTGTCAAGCATGGTACGATCTTCATGAGAAAGCCGAGCATAAAAGTTTTGAGTGACAATTTCTCTCGAGAGCTCATGATTGGGGCATTAATATAGCATTGATTTAAGCCTCTCCCAAGCTTGAGCTATGCTTTCCCTTTCACGAGGCCAAAGTTATAAATATAATTCCGATCACGATGTACTAAATGCATAGGATAAAACTTTTGATGAAATTCCAATTTCAACCGATTGTAGTCCCATGATCCAGTATCATCACATAGCCTATACCATGTCAACGCCTTATCCTTCAAAGATAAAGGAAAGACTTTCTTCTTTACCTCATCCTCGGGCAAACCTGCAAGCTTAAATAAACCACAAACTTCATCTATATAGATTAGATGCAAGTCTGGATGTGATGGTCCATCTCCTGTAAAAGGATTAGCCAACAGTTTCTCAAGCATACCCGAAGGAATGTCATAAAAGATATTTTCAGTAGGTACCTTAGATTGAGGAGCAACTCCTCGTGCTTCCGTTCATGGTGAAGATACCCCGAACAAATTCCTCAAAGGAACAGTTTCCATAGTGACAAGTGACAATAAATTTCAGCACAGTATATAAATGTTCCGTTACCAAATTCCACTTACCAAAGGCGCTTCCCTGCCCGGCAATGGCGCCAGAAAAGAGTCTTGATGACCCACAAGTATAGGGGATCAATCGTAGTCCTTTCGATAAGTAAGAATGTCGAACCCAACGAGGAGTAGAAGGAATTTCTGTCATGCTAGTTTCATAATGTTCATATGATTCACGTTCGTTACTTTGATAGTTTGATATGTGGGTGGACCTGCGCTTGGATACTGCCCTTACTTCGACAAGCATCCCACTTATGATTAACCCCTCTCGCAAGCATCCGCAACTATCAAAGAAGAATTGAAACAACGTCTAACCATAGCATTAAACTAGTGGATCCAAATCAGCCCCTTACGAAGCAACGCATAGACTGGGTTTAAGCTTCTGTCACTCTAGCAACCCATCATCTACTTAGTACTCCCCAATGCCTTCCTCTAGGCCCAAATATGGTGAAGTGTTATGTAGTCGACGTTCACATAACACCACTAGAGGAAAAGACAACATACATCATATCAAAATATCGAACGAATACCAAATTCACTTGACTATTAATAGCAAGACTTATCCCATGTCCTCAGGAACAAAAGTAACTACTCACAAAGCATGGATATATTCATGACCAGAGAAGTAATGAATATCATAATGGATCTGAACATATATACTTCCACCAAGTAAACAAACTAGGATCACCTACAAAGAGTAATCAACACTACTAGCAACCTTACGAGTACCAATCGGCGTCGCGAGATGGCGATTGGTTACAAGAGATAGACTAGGGTTTGAATAGGAGATGGTGCTGATGAAGATGTTGATGGAGATGACTCCCCTCCGACGAGATGAGTGTTGGTGATGACGATGGTGAAGATTTCCCCATCCGGGAGGGAAGTTTCCCTAGCAGGATCGTCCTGCCGGAGCTCTAGATTGGTTCTGCTCAAGTTCCGCCTCGTGGCGGCGGCGCCTCCTTGAAAAAGCTCCGCACTTATTTTTTTCCGGAGGAAACCCTTCATATAGCAGAAGAGGGGGCCAGTGGGCCACCAGGGAGCCCACAAGCCCTGTAGCCGCGACCAGGGGGCAGGCCGCGGCTACCAGGCTTGTGGACCCCTGGGAGCTCCCCTCTGGCACTTCTTTCACCCAGTATTTTTTACATATTCCCAAAAAATTCTACGTTGATTTTCAGGGCATTTGGAGTTGCGCAGAATAGAGGACTCAGACTTGCTCCTTTTCCAGTCCAGAATTCCAGCTGCCGGTATTCTCCCTCTTCAAATAAACCTTGCAAAATAAGAGAGAAAAGGCATAAGTATGGTACCACAAAGTATAATAACAGTCCATAAAGCGATAAATAGCAACATGAAAGCATGATGCAAAATGGATGTATCACACTCCATCCCGAAAGTCCTTTCCTTATTTTTTTAGGTCAAAAGTGAATACACACACACACACACATATATGTATATGTGTGTGTGTGTGTGTGTGTGTGTTTGTGTGTGTGTATACAAGAAGATGGTCGCCAAAGGTGGGATGGGTGGCCCTCTACCCACCAGGTCACGCCAGGGGGTCTCGCGTACCCTAGTGCCTAGCGGCCACCTGGCAGCCCCCCTCTGGTACTTATTTCCTCCAATATTTCTTATTTATTCCATAAAAATTCCCCGTGAAGTTTAACCATATTTGGAGATGTGCAGAATAAGTATCTCTGATGCAGCTTTTTTAGGTCCAAAATTCCATCTGTCGGCATTCTCCCTCTTGGTGTAAACCTTGGATATTATAAGGAAAAAGGCATTAGAATTATTTCATAAAGTGGTATAATGCATAAAAACACTATCAATAAGAGTAGCAAAACATGATGCAAAATGTACGTATCAACTCCCCCACGCTTAGACCTCGCTTGTCCTCAAGCAAAAGTCGATAACGAAAATCATGACCACATGCTTTGAGTGAGAGGTGTCGATAAAAATAAAATAAGGACATAGTAGCATCATTCTCGTTACGATAAGAGCAAATAAAACTTTATAATATACTTCATCACATTATTTTCATCATAAAAACTTCTCATAAACAAGTAACAATTCATCACAACATCGAAGTATGAAGCATAAACTCTATTGAAAACCAACAAACTATCTTTTCAGTCAGCTTTGCAACACAACTCATCACATTTTCAAGAAGGGTCACATATCGGAGCTTTTAAGCAAGTCTACGCACTCAACCGTCATTTAGTCTTCTATGATTGCTAACACTCACCGCATACATATGAGCAAAAGGTTTCAACCGGACACATAGAAAGATAGGGGCATAAAGTGTCGCCTCTCAACGTATTCACCTCATGGGTGATGTCAACAATAATAACTCATGACCATCCACATTCAACTGGATATATACGCCTAGATCTTTGTCCACAACATGATGCTTGCAAAAGAGAAAATAAAAAGGAGTACAGAAGAATACTTTGACTCTTGCATAAAAGTCAATACATAAAAGTAAAAGATAGGCCCTTCACATAGGGAAGCAGAGGTTGTCATGTGCTTTTTGGTTGTATGCCAGATCCCTTAGTGAAAAGGAACATTACGTTATATTACCCCTTATGATGGCAGCATTTTTTATGCGTTTTATCGCTTTACTATCGTCGTCACAAGTTCGTAGAACGCTTATTTTCCCATACACTAAATGATCGAACACGTTTAGAAGCAATTTTTATTGCCTTGTGCACCGATGGCAACTTACATGAAGGATCTTACTCAATCCATAGGTAGGTATGGTGGACTCTTAAAACATGGATTTGGGTTTAAGGTTTTGGATGCACAAGTAGTACCCCTACTTAATGCGGAGTTCTGGATAACAAAGATATTGGGCAAGCACCACATGTTAGACGATCTATAACAATATAACTTCAATGTGAATGTGAACAAACATAAATCATTACGTTGTCTTCCTTGTCCAACGTCAACAGTTTTGGCACACTATAATTAATGGGGGCTCACAATCAAAAAATATGTCAAGGATAGTGTATTTGCATGTAAATCTTCTCTTCCCTTATTAATTTTCTCATGTGTTGCATCACCGACCAATGCTATGTTTGTCAACCTTCAACAAATTTTACCACTTATACTTTTCCTTATGTGATGTCACTACTTACTACTCCCTCCGTCGCAAAATAAGTGTCTTAAGCTTAGTACAGTTTTATACTAGAGCTAGTACAAAGTTGAGACAGTTATTATGGGATGGGGGAAGTATAAGATTAGCATATGATATTTTTCATTATTTTCCTTTATTTTGATTCCAACAAGAAATTAAAGAAGTAATAACTCAAACTAAACTTTATTATATAACTCTCACCCGATTACATAAATAGATAGATCATGAAACTAGCACTCACAAAGATGGATCGAACTAAACTTTTATTTGACTAAATCACAAAATAACTAAGGATCAAACTAAGATGGATAAAGATAATAAGAGTGATGGTGATACGATACCGGGGCACCTCCCGAAGCTTGGCACAAGATAAGGGGGGGTGCCCATACCAGTGTACTCAAGTCACCTTCCTTGGTGATGAAGATGAAGGTGGTGGTGGTGTAGATGATGAAGTAGAAGCAAACTTGTCCTCCGCTTTCCATGGCAGTGGCTCACCATCATAAGAGGAGTCATGAATATCGAGAGTCCTGCAACTCTCAGCAAAACTCATACCTTTAAACCTTGCTTCATACTCAAAGATTTGGTTTTGAAGATCGAAGATTTGGCCTTGCAGAAAATTGATTTGATCGTTGAGGGTGAATACGATATCCTTCAAGGATCTGCCATCCACCTTTTGATCATGGGTGAATTCCATGATCATGAGTTGATTGGCACTGAGTCCATGCACCACCATGCCTTGGCACTGAAGATCTCATGCTCCACCGCCTTGAGCCTGGCCTCCATGGTTCCTGTCTTCTTGGGCCCTTGAACATCCCGGATGTGGGGCACCCGCTCACACATCTCAATGGTTTGAGGGTGCTTCATCACCTCGGGGGAGTAGGGGTTGATGACCCTCTCGAAGAACTTGTCCTTGGAGGAGCTTGATGAGGCCATGGTGATCTAGATCTGTCACAAAAACACCACGAAACAAGAAAGTGGATTTCTCCGTTGTACTAGGGTCAAATCATCGGGAGATATATATAATTTTCATACAGGAAAATACTAGTCCTACAAGAAAACGGAGCCAGGAAGGTGACCGAGGAGCCCGCTACCCCACCAGGGCGCGCCAGGGGGGCTGGCGCGTCCTGGTGCCTAGTGGTCACCTCGGTTGCCTTCCCGTGTGTTTATCAATTTCTTAATTTTTTTAATATTCCAAAACTAACAGAAAATATTTTTGCGGATTTTTTGGATTCTGTTTACTTATCTATCACATACCTCTTCCTTTTAAGGGTTTTGATGTGTTCTCGAAGTTCTCCTTTATGTATTCCACCGCTATCATGGTTTGAATAATATTTGTTTCAACATTAATAGGTGTACCTGAAATATAGTGCTTTCTTCTTTGTCCACTGACCACCTTCGGATTAGTGACTTCGGGATTATTGATCTTAATGGCTCCAGACCGATAAACTTGTTCAATCATATATGGTCCTTCCCATTTGGAGAGAAGTTTTCCTCCAAAATATCTAAGACGAGAATTGTACAATAGAACATATTCACCAACTTTGAATACTCGCTTTTGGATTCTTTTGTCATGCCATCTCTTAAGTTTTTCTTTGAATAGTTTGGCATTTTCATAAGCTTGGGTTCTCCATTCATCTAATGAATTGATATCAAATAACCTCTTTTCACGAGCAAGTTTGAAATCATAGTTGAGTTCTTTAATTGCCCAATAAGCTTTATGTTCTAACTCAAGAGGTAAATGACATGCTTTTCCATAAACCATTTTATAAGGAGACATACCCATAGGATTTTTATAAGTTGTTCTGCCTAGCCCACAATGCATCATCTAATTTCTTAGACCAATTCTTTTGGGACCTATTGACAGTCTTTTGCAATATTAATTTTATTTCTCAATTGGATAATTCTACTTGACCACTAGATTGGGGATGATAGGGAGATGCAATTCTATGGTTAACATCATATCTAGCAAGCAACTTATGAAAATCACCATGAATAAGATGTGAACCAACATGAGTCATTAAGTATCTAGGGAGTCCAAAACATGGGAAAATGACTTCCTTAAGCATTTTAATAGAGGTGTTATGATTAGTACTGCTGGTTGGAATAGATTCTACCCACTTAGTGACATAATCAACATCAACCAAAATATGTGTATACCCATTAGAGGAAGGAAAAGGTCCCATGTAATCAAATCCCCAAACATCAAATGGTTCAATAACAAGGGAATAATTCATAGGAATTTCTTGACATCTACCAATATTACCAATTCTTTGACATTCATCACAAGAGAGGACAAAGTTACGAGCATCTTTGAAAAGACTAGGCCAATAAAATTCAGACTGCAATACCTTGTGTGCAGTTTTATCTCTCACATGGTGTCCTCCTTAAGCCTCGGAATGACACTTTTGAAGGATTTGTTCCTGTTCATGCTTAGGTACACAACTTCTAATAATATCATCTACTCCCTCTTTATAAAGATGTGGGTCATACCAAAAGTAATGTCTTAAATCAAAGAAGATTTTTTTTCTTTTGCTCATAGGTGAAACTAGGTTGTGTGTATTTAGCAACAATGTAATTAGCATAATGATAAAACCACGGTGTGTTATGAGAAACATTGACCACAACTAGTTGTTCATCGGGGAAGCTATCATCAATAGGTAGTGGGTCATCAAGAATATTTTCTAACCTAGACAAGTTATCGGCTACGGGGTTTTCAGCTCCTTTCCTATCAATGGTATACAAATCAAATTCTTGTAGCAAAAGAACGCACCTAATAAGTCTTGGTTTAGCATCCTTATTTTCCATAAGATATTTAATAGTAGCATGATCGGTGTGAACAATTACTTTAGAATCAACAATGTAAGATCTGAATTTATCACAAGCAAATACAGCTGCTAAGAATTCTTTTCGAGTGGTAGCATAATTTTCTCACCATTGTTTGGAGTTTTACTAGCATAATGGACAACATCTTATTTCTTATCAACTCTTTGTCCTAGAATAAATCCAACATCATAATCACTAGCATCACACATAATTTCAAAAACCAAGTTCGAATCAGGTGGTTTAACAATAGGTGCGGAAGTTAAGGCTTTCTTAAGTGTTTCAAAGGCTTCTACACAATCATCATCAAAAACGAAAGGAACATCATTTTTTAATAATTTGGTAAGAGGTCTAGAAATTTTAGAGAAGTCTTTAATAAACCTCCTATAGAAACAGCATGACCAAGGAAACTATGGATACCTTTAATATCTTTAGGAAATGGCATCTTCTCAATTGCATCAACTTTAGCCTTATCCACCTCAATACCTTGTTTGGAAATTTTATGACCCAAGACAATACCTTCGTTTACCATAAAGTGGCACTTTTCCCAATTCAAGACAAGGTTAGTTTGCTCACATCTCTCCAAAACTCGATCAAGGTTGCTTAAGCAGTCATCAAAAGATGTTCCATGAACGGAAAAATCATCCGTGAAAACCTCAAAAATCTTTTCGCAAAAAATCAGAGAATATAGGAGTCATACATCTTTGAAAGGTACCAGGTGTATTGCATAATGCAAAACGCATACGTCTATAAGCATAGGTTCCAAAAGGACAAGTAAAGGTGGTTTTCTCTTGATCAGGTTGTGACACGGGTATTTGAAAAAAACTAGAATAACCATCTAGAAAGCAAATATGTGTGTGCTTCGTTAATCTTTCAAACATTTGGTCTATGAAAGGTAAAGGATAATGATCTTTTCTAGTAGCTTTGTTTATTTTTCTAAAATCAATTACCACTCCATAGCCAGTCACAATTCTTTATGGAATGAGTTCATTTTTATCATTGGGAACAACAGTAATACCTCCTTCCTTAGGAACACAATGAACATGACTTACCCATCTACTATCGGCTATGAGATAAATTATACCTGCTTCGAGAAGTTTAATGTTTCATTTCTTACCACTACTTTCATTTTGGGATTCAGTCTTCGTTGGTGATCAACAACGGGTTTAGCATCTGGTTCCATATTAATCTTGTGCTGACAAAGAGTGGGACTAATGCCCTTAAGGTCATCAAGAGTATAACCAATAGCAGATCAGTGTCTCCTTAAAGTTTTTAACAATATTTCTTCTTCATGCTCAGTAAGGTTAGCCCTGATAATAATAAGATATATCTTCTTTTCATCAAGATAAGCATATTTCAAAGTGATGGGTAATTGCTTTAATTCAAACACATGATCACCCTTGGGTGGAGGAGGACGTCCTAGAGTTTCAACATACAAGTTGTGTTTAAGGATATGTTGTTGTTCAAAGAACATTTTATCTATTTCATTTCCTTCACACACATGCATATCATTTTCATGGTCTAGCAAATATTGTTCTAATGGATCAGTAGGAGGAATGGCAATAGAAGCAAGACCCATTATTTCATCTTTACCACGCAATTCTTTATCATGGGGTTGCTTACTGAACTTAGAGAAATTAAACTCATGAGACATACCACCAAAATTAACACTCGCAGTTTCCTTTTTGCAATCTATTTGAGCTAGGACTGGGCATAAAAACTGAACAACCGAAAACTGAACCGAAACCGAAGCCGAATAAACCAAATTTTTGGTTTTTTACTGTTAACAGAAAAATTCAGTTAGGTGGGCTACTAACCGAACCAAATTCGGTCGGTTCGATATATTTCTCGGTTAACCGAAATGACCAAACTACAACCCACCTAGCCACAGCCACCACTCCACTCCTCGCCCCAACCCAGTACAACCAACTCCCCACTCCCCCAGTCCCCACGAAGCCATGACCCATGACCACCCACAGTCGAGACCCAAGAAGTAACCACCAGCCCTAAACAACCCCATCCCATTCCCAGTCGACCTCCCCCATGCCCCGCCCCGTGCCGACATGTCCTATTCATCCGCTGCCACTTCTCATATGAATTGTCTGATGGGGAACGTCGCATGGGAAACAAAAAGTTTCCTACGCGCACGAAGACCTATCATCGTGATGTCCATCTACGAGAGGAGATTTGAATATACGTACCCTTGTAGATCGCACAACAGGAAGCATTAAGAAACGCGGTTGATGTAGTGGAACATCCTCACGTCCCTCGATCCGCCCCGCGAACCGTCCCACACACCGTCCCGCGATCCGTCCCACGATCCGCTCCGATCTAGTGCTGAACGGACGACACCTCCGCGTTCAGCACACGTACAGCTCGACGATGATCTCGGCCTACTTGATCCAGCAAGCAAGACGGAGAAGTAGATGAGTTCCTCGGCAGCGTGATGGCGCTCCGGTGGTGGTAAAGGATCTACTCCTGCAGGGCTCCGCCCGAGCTGCACAGAAATACGATCTAAAACTTGTCTCAAATCAGCCCTAAAACTCCGTGGTGTTTGTGGTCGGGCTGCCGTGGCAAAAGTTGTCTCAAATCAGCCCTAAAACTCCACTATATATAGGACGAGGGGAGGGGAGGCTTGCCTTGAGGTCTAAGGCCCCCTTGGTGCGTCGGCTAGGGATAGGAGGAGTCCTCCTCCAATCCTAGTCCAACTAGGATTAGAAGGTGGAGTCCTTCTCCTCCTTCCCACCTCCTTTTTTTCTCTTTGATTTCTTATCCTTGGCGCATAAGGCCCTCTTGGGCTGTCCTGCCAGCCCACCAAGGGCTGGTGCGCCACCCCTAGGGCCTATAGGCTTCCCCGGGTGGGCTGCCCCCCTCCTGGTGAACATCCGGAACCCATTCGTCATTCCCGGTACATTCCCGGTAATGCCCGAAAACCTTCCGCTAATCAAATGAGGTCATCCTATATATCAATCTTCATCTCCGGACCATTCCGGAAACCCTCGTGACGTCCGTGATCTCATCCGGGACTCCGAACAACATTCGATAACCACACATATAACTCAACTATACTAAAACATCGCCGAACCTTAAGTGTGCAGAACCTGCGGGTTCGAGAACTATGCAGAGATGCCCCGAGGTACTCCTCGGTAATATCCAATAGCGGGAACTGGATGCCGATATCGGATCCTACATATTCTCCGAATAACTTATTGGTTGAACCTCAGTGCCAAGGATTCATATAATCTCGTATGTCATTCCCTTTGTCCTTCGGTATGTTACTTGCCCGAGATTCGATCGTCGGTATCCGCATACCTATTTTAATCTTGTTACCGGCAAGTCTCTTTACTTGTTCCGTAACACAAGATCCTAGGAATTACACTTAGTCACATTGCTTGCAAAGCTTGTGTGTGATGTTGTATTACCAAGTGGGCCCCGAGATACCTCTCCGTCACACGGACTGACAAATCCCAGTCTTGATCCATACTAACTCAACGAACACCTTCGGAGATACCTGCAGAGCACCTTTATAGTCACCCATTTACATTGTGACGTTTGATACACACAAGGCATTCCTCCAGTGCCAGTGAGTTAGATGATCTCATGGTCATAGGAACAAATACTTGACAAGCAGAAAACTATAGCAATAAAACGACACGATCAATATGCTACGTTCATAGTCTGGGTCTTGTCCATCACATGATTCTCCTAATGATGTGATCCCGTTATCAAGTGACAACACTTGTCTATGGTTAGGAAACCTTGACCATCTTTGATCAACAAGCTAGTCAACTAGAGGCTTACTAGGGATAGTGTTTTGTCTATGCATCCACACATGTATTTGTGTTTCCAATCAATACAATTATAGCATGGATAATAAACGATTATCATGAACAAAGAAATATAATAATAACTAATTTATTATTGCCTCTAGGGCATATTTACAACAGTCTCCCACTTGCACTAGAGTCAATAATCTAGTTCACATCACCATGAGATTTCAACGAATCCAACACCCATATAGTTCTGGGGTCTGATCACGTCTTGCTCGTGAGAGAGGTTTTAGTCAATGGTTCTGAAACTTTCAGATCCGTGTGTTCTTTACAAATCTTTATGTCATCTTATAGATGCTGCTACTACATGCTATTCGGAAATACTCCAAATATGTACTCTACTATACGAATCCGTTTCACTACTCATAGTTATTCGGATTAGTGTCAAAGCTTGCATCGATGTAACCCTTTACGATGAACTCTTTAACCACCTCCATAATCGAGAAAAATTCCTTAGTCCATTAGTTACTAAGGATAACTTTCACCGTTGTTCAGTGATTCAATCCTGGATCACTCTCTGTACCTCTTAACAGACTTGTGGCAAGGCACATATCAGGTGCGGTACACAACATGGCATAATGTAGGGTCTACGGCTAAGGCATAGGGGACGACCTTCATCCTTTCTCTTTCTTCTGCCGTGGTCGGGTTTTTGAGTCTTACTCGTATTCACACCTTACAATACAGCCAATAACTCCTTCTTTGCTGATCTATTTTGCACTCCTTCAAAAACTTGTCAAGGTATGCATTTCATTTGAAAGTTCTGTTTCAGCATTTTGATCTATCTCCATAGATCTTGATGCTTAATGTTTTAAGTATCTCTATCCTGGTCTTCCTTTGAAAAACCCGTTTCAAACAACCTTTATGCTTTACAGAAATTCTACATTACTTCTGATCAACAATATGCCAACCACATATACTTTATCAGAAAAACTATAGTGCTCCCACTCACTTCTTTGGAAATACAATTTTCTCATAAACCTTGTACAAACCCCAAAGCTTTGATCATCTCATCAAAGCATATATTCCAACTCCGAGATGCTTGCACCAATCCATAAAAGGATCGCTGGAGCTTGCATACTTGTTAGTATCCTTAGGATCGACAAAACCTTCTGATTGTATCACATACAATCTTTCCTCAAGGAAACCGTCGAGGAAACAATGTTTTGTCTTCCTATGTGCAATATTTCACAAATAATGCAGCAACTACTAACATAATTCCAACACACTTTTAGCATCGCTATGAGCGAGAAAGTCACATCATAGTCAACTCTTTGATCTTGTCGAGAACATCTTTGCGACAAGTCGAGCTTTTCTTAATAGTGACTTATCACCATCATCGTTTGTCTTCCTTTTAAAGATCCATCTTTACTCAATAGTCTTACTACCATCAAGTAATTCTTCCAAAGTCTACACTTTGTTTTATACATGGATCCTCTCTCGGATTTCATGGCCTCCAGCCAATTGTCGGAATCCGGGCCCACCATTGCTTCTCCATATCTCGTAGGTTCATTATTCCTCAACAACATGACCTCCAAGACAGGGTTACCGTACCACTCTATAGTAGTACGCGACCTTTGTCGACCTACGAGGTTTGTAGTAACTTGATCCGAAGCTCTAATGATCACTATCATCAGCTTCCACTTTAATTGGTGTAGGCGCCACAGGAACAACTTCCCGCGCCCTGCTACACACTGGTTGAAGTGACGGTTCAATAACCTCATCAAGTTCCACCACTCTCCCACTCAATTCTTTCGAGAGAAACCTTTCCTCGAGAAAGGATCCGTTTCTAAAAACAAACACTTTGCTTACAGATCTGAGATAGGGGATGTATCCAACTATTTTGGATATCCTATGAAGATGCATTTATCCGCTTTGGGTTCGAGCTTATCAGACCGAAACCTTTTCACATAAGCATCCCAGCCCCAAACTTTCAAGAAACGACAGCTTAGGTTTCTCTAAACCATAGTCTATACTGTGTCATCTCAACAGAAATATGCGGTACCCTATTTAAAGTGAATGCGGTTGTCTCTAATGCATAACCCATAAACGATAGTGGTAATTCGATAAGAGACATCATAGTATGCACCATATCAAAATAGGGTGTAGCTATGACGTTCGGACACACCATCACACTATGGTGTTCAAGGTGGCATGAATCGTGAAACAATTTCCACATTGTCTTTAACTGCGTACCAAAACTCGCAACTCAGATATTCATCTCTGTGATCATATCGTAGACAGTTTATCCTCTTGTCATGACGATCTTCACTCTGAAATAGCATTGAACTTTTCAATATTTCAAACTTGTGATTCATCAAGTAAATACTCCCGTATCTACTCAAATCGTTAGTAAAGTAAGAACATAACGATATCCACTGCGTGCCTTAGCACTCATTGGACTGCACATATCAAAAATGTATTACTCCCAACAAGTTACTCTCTTGTTTCATGTGGCATGATTTGCATGTCTCAAGTGATTCAAAATCAATTGAGTCCAAACGATCCATCCACATGGAGTTTCTTCATGCGTTTATACCAACAGGTATGGTTTGCATGTCTCAATCGTTTCAAAAATGAGTGAGTACAAAGATCCATCAGCATGGAGCTTCTTCATGCATTTTACACCAACATGACTCAAGTGGCAGTGCCACAACTAAGTGGTACTATCATTATAACTTTGTATCTTTTGGCACCAATATTATGAACATGTGTAACACTATGATCGAGATTCAATAAACCATTGAGGGTAATTATTAAAGCAAATAGAATAACTATTATTTTCTTTAAATGAATAATCGTATTGCAATAAACACGATCTAATCATGTTCATGCTCAACGCAGACACCAAATAAAAATTATTTAGATTTTACCACCAATCCCGATGCTAGAGGGAGTGTGCGATGTTTGATCACATCAACCTTGGAAACACTTCCAACACGTATCGTCACCTCGCCTTTAGCTAGTCTCCATTTATACCGTAGCTTTCATTTCGAGTTACTAATCACTTAGCAACCGAACCGGTATCCAATACCCTCGTGCTACTAGGAGTACTAGTAAAGTACACATCAATATCATGTATATCAAATATACTTCTGTCAACTTTTGCCAGCCTTCTTATCTACCAAGTATCTAGGGTAGCTCCGCCTCAGTGACCGTTCCCCTCATAACAGAAGCACTTAGTCTCGGATTTGGGTTCAATTTTGGGTTTCTTCATTAGAGCAGCAACTGGTTTGTCGTTTCATGAAGTATCCCTTCTAGCCCTTACCCTTCTTGAAACTAGTGGTTTTACTAACCATCAACAATTGATGCTCCTTATTGATTTCTACTTTCGCAGTGTCAAAAATTGCGAATCGCTCAAGAATCATCATATCTATCCTTGATTTGTTTATAGTTCATCACGAAGCTCTAGCAGCTTAGTGGCAGTGAATTTGGAGAACCATCACTATCTCATCTGGAAGATTAACTCCCACTTGATTCAAGCGATTGTTGTACTCAGACAATCTGAGAACATGCTCAACGATTTGAGCTTTTCTCCTTTACTTTGTAGGCAAAGAATCTTGTGGAAGGTCTTATACCTCTCAACAAGGGCACGAGCATGAAATCTCAATTTCATCTCCTTGAACATCTCTTATGTTCTGCGATGTTTTCAAAACGTCTTCGGTGCCTTGCTTATAAGCCATTAAGTATTGCACACTGAACTATTATGTACTCATCAAATACGTGTATGTCAGATGTTCGCAACATCCAGAGACGACGCCCGAGCTGCAGCACACCGAGTGGTGCATTAAGGACATAAGCCTTCTGCGCAGTAATGAGGACAATCCTCAGTTTTACTGACTCAGTCCGCAAAGTTGCTACTATCAACTTTCAACTAAATTTTCTCTAGGAACATATAAAAACAGTAGGGCTATAGCGCAAGCTACATCTAATTCGCAAAGACCATTAGACTATGTTCATGATAATTAGTTCAATTAATCATATTACTTAAGAACTCCCACTCAAAAAGTACATCTCTCTAGTCATTTGAGTGGTACATGATCCAAATCCACTATCTCAAGTCCGATCATCACGTGAGTCGAGGATAGTTTCAGTGGTAAGCATCTCTATGCTAATCATATAAACTATACGATTCATGCTCGACATTTCGGTCTCTTGTGTTCCGAGGCCATGTCTACACATGCTAGGCTCGTCAAGTTTAACCTGAATGTATCGCGTGTGCAACTGTTTTGCACCCGTTGTATGTGAACGTTGAGTCTATCACACCCGATCATCACGTGGTGTCTCGAAACGATGAACTGTAGCAACGGTGCACAGTCGGGGAGAACACAATTTCGCCTTGAAATTTTAGTGAGAGATCACCTCATAATGCTACCGTCGTTCTAAGCAAAATAAGATGCATAAAAGGATTAACAGAACATGCAATTCATAAGTGACATGATATGGCCATCATCATGTGCTTCTTGATCTCCATCACCAAAGCACCGGCACGATCTTCTTGTCACCGGCGCCACGCCATGATCTCCATCAACGTGTCGCCATCGGGGTTGTCGTGCTACTTATGCTATTACTACTAAATCTACGTCCTAGCAATATAGTAATCGCATCTGCAAACACAAACGTTAGTTTAAAGACAACCCTATGGCTCTTGTCGGTTGCCGTACCATCGACGTGCAAGTCGATATTAACTATTACAACATGATCATATCATACATCCAATATATCACATCACGTCATTGGCCATATCATATCACAAGCATACCCTGCAAAAACAAGTTAGACGTCCTCTAATTGTTGTTGCATGTTTTACGTGGTTGCTATGGGTCTCTAGTAGATCGCATCTTACTTACGCAAAAACCACAACGGAGATGTGCAAATTGCTATTTGACCTCTCCAAGGACCGCCTCGGTCAAAACCAATTCAACTACAGTTGAAGAAACCGACACCCGCCAGTCATCTTTATGCAACGAGGTTGCATGTCAATAAATGAAACCAGTCTTTCGTAAGCGTACGAATAATGTTGGTTCGAGCCGCTTCAATCCAACAATACCGCTGAATCGAGAAAAGACTAAGGAGGGCAGCAAATCGAACATCACCGTCCACAAAACCATTTGTGTTCTACTCGAGATAACATCTACGCATGAACCTAGCTCTGATACCACTGATGGGGAACGTCGCATGGGAAACAAAAAATTTCCTACGCGCACGAAGACCTATCATGGTGATGTCCATCTACGAGAGGAGATGTGAATCTATGTACCCTTGTAATCGCACAACAGGAAGCGTTAGGAAACGCGGTTGATGTAGTGGAACGTATTCACGTCCCTCGATCTGCCCTGCGAATCGTCCCACGAACCGTCCCGCGATCCGTCCCATGATCCGCTCCGATCTAGTGCCGAACGGACGGCACCTCCGCGTTCAGCACACGTACAGCTCGACGATGATCTCGGCCTTCTTGATCCAGCAAGCAAGACAGAGAAGTAGATGAGTTCCTCAGCACCGTGATGGCGCTCCGGTGGTGGTAAAGCATCTACTCCTCCAGGGCTCCGCCCGAGCTCCGTAGAAATACGATCTAGAGGAAAAACCGTGGTGTTTGTGGTCGGGCTGCCGTGCCAAAAGTTGTATCAAATCAGCCCTAAAACTCCACTATATATAGGAGGAGGGGAGGGGAGGCTTGCCTTGAGGGCCAAGTCCCCCTTGGTGCGCCGGGTAGGGATAGTAGGAGTCCTCCTCCAATCCTAGTCCAACTAGGATTGGAAGGTGGAGTCCTTCTCCTCCTTCCCACCTCCTTTTTTTCTTCTTTTCTCTTTGATTTCTTATCCTTGGAGCATAGGGCCCTTTTGGGTTGTCCCACCAGCCCACCAAGGGCTGGTGCGCCACCCCTAGGGCCTATGGGCTTCCCCGGGTGGGCTATCCCCTCCCGGTGAACATCCGGAACCCATTCGTCACTCCCGGTACATTCCCGGTAATGCCCGAAAACCTTCCGGTAATCAAATGAGGTCATCCTATATATCAATCTTCGTCTCTGGACCATTCTGGAAACCCTTGTGACGTCTGTGATCTCATCCGGGACTCCGAACAACATTGGGTAACCACACATATAACTCAACTATATTAAAACATCGCTGAACCTTAAGTGTGCAGACCCTGCGGGTTCGAGAACTATGCAGACATGACCCGAGGTACTCCTCGGTAATATCCAATAGAGGGACCTGGATGCCCATATTGGATCCTACATATTCTCCGAATAACTTATCGGTTGAATCTTAGTGCCAAGATTCATATAATCCTATATGTCATTCCCTTTGTCCTTCGGTATGTTACTTGCCTGATATTCGATTGTCGGTATCCGCATACCTATTTTAACCTCGTTACCGGCAAGTCTCTTTACTCGTTCCGTAACACAAGATACCATGACTTACACTTAGTCATATTGCTTGCAAGGCTTGTGTGTGATGTTGTATTACCGAGTGGGCCCCGAGATACCTCTCCATCACACGGAGTGACAAATCCCAGTCTTGATCCATACTAACTCAAATGACACCTTCGGAGATACCTGTAGAGCACCTTTATAGTCACTCAGTTACGTTGTGACATTTTATACACACAAGGCATTCCTCCGGTGCGAGTGAGTTATATGATCTCATGGTCATAGGAACAAATACTTTACACGCAGAAAACTATAGCAATAAAACGACACGATCAATGTGCTACGTTCATAGTTTGGGTCTTGTCCATCACATGATTCTCCTAATGATGTGATCCCGTTATCAAGTGACAACACTTGTCTATGGTTAGGAAACCTTGACCATCTTTGATCAACAAGCTAGTCAACTAGAGGCTTACTAGGGATAGTGTTTTGTCTATGCATCCACACATGTATTTGTGTTTCCAATCAATACAATTATAGCATGGATAATAAACGATTATCACGAACAAAGAAATATAATAATAACTAATTTATTATTGCCTCTAGGGCATATTTCCAACAGTCTCCCACTTGCACTAGAGTCAATAATCTAGTTCACATCACCATGATCTCTAAGTTGTCATTGTAAACATGTTTCTCTCACAACAAAGCTGAATGAGGCATGATGAGCTAGTCATATTTACAAAAAAAAAATAGATCGAGTTCATACCAGCTTTTCCAGGCTCAGTCACTTCATCATATATCGTCATTATTGCCTTTCACTTGCACGATCGAACGATGTGAACAATAATAAGCGTGCTCGTGCATTGGACTAAAGCTGGAATCTGCAGGCAAACACAAAGGAGAAGACAAAGTAATATGGCTCTTTGAAAGCTAAACAGGTATGCATGCAAGAGCCACTAAACAGTGTAACCAATATCTTCTACCTTGACCCAAAGAAAAAGAAAACTATCTACGCGAAAAAGCTCTCAACAAGCAAAAGAAGAAAAAGAAAATATTTTTGGTTTTTCTCAAAAGGACACAAAACAAGAATACAAGAAAATGAATCATAGTGAATAGCTAGACGTCACAAAGTTGCAACAAGTAAAAGCGGAGTAACAAGGAACAATTGTAGCAGCAGAAAAGTAACAAGTAACAGCAGTAGCAGCAGCAGCAAAGTAACAACATTAGTGACAGCACCAAAGTGGCCCAATCCCTCTTGTAGAAAGGGACAAGCCTAGGCAAAGTAACGTAGCAAGGACTGATCTGCAATCTCTGGCATTAGCTAGACGAATGCTTATGACGACAAACCTTCTCCTGAAACGGCACCAGAAAAATACTGAAAGCACTCCCCAGTAATGAGACTGGAAGAATGTTGTAGATGGCCCACCAGCGCGTGGGTTCGCAACAGTTTTCTAGGGTAGAGTATTCGACCCAATTTGTTGGTTTGCACAACGGGAGGTGAGAGTATACTCTCAAGTATTAGCAGCTGAATTTGTCAGATTCAACCACACCTGAAAGATTAGTATCTGCAAGAACATTAGTAACAGCAAAGTAACGAGTAACGACAGTGTAACGAGCAATAGCAGTGGCAAGGAACAGCAGTAATGACAGCAATAGCAAGTAGCAACAGTGGCAACCGACAGTAGTAGCAACAGTAGCAACAGAGCAAAACAAGTAACAGCAGTAGCAGCAGTAGTAGCAGTAGCAGAGCAAGACAAGTCACAGCAGTAGGACAAACTCGTAGGCAATGGGTCGGTGATTTGTTTGGATGATATTCATCATGCAACAGCTATAACACGGAGAGATATGTGGCTAGCTCCCGTTCGTCAATGTGATGTAGGCATGCATTCCGTGTGTCGTCATACGTGCTTAGGGAAAAGAACTTGCATGACATCTATTGTCCATCCCTCCCGTGGCAGCGGGGTCCAAAAGGAAACTATGGGATATTAAGGTTCTCCTTTTAATAAAGAACCGGACCAACGCATTAGCACTTGGTGAACACATGAACTCCTCAAACTATGGTCATCACCGAGAGTGGTTCCGGTTATTGTCACTCCGGGGTTGCCGGATCATAACACATAGTAGGTAACTACAACTTGCAAGATCGAATCTAAAACACACATATATTGGTGACAACATAATAATTTCAGATCTGAAATCATGGCACTCGGGCCCTAGTGACAAGCATTAAGCATGGCAAAGTAGTAGCAACATCAATCTCAGAACATAGTGGATACTAGGGATCAATCCCCATCAAAACTAACTCGATTACATGATAGATCTCATCCTACTCATCACCGCCCAGCGAGCCTACGAATAGATTACTCACGAACGACGAAGAGCTTCATGGAATTGGAGAGGGAAGAAGGTTGATGATGATGATGGCGACGATTTCCCCTCTCTGGAGCCCAAGATGGACTCCAGATCTGCCCTCCAGATGTAGAACAAGTGGTGGCGGCGCCTGCGTATCGAAAACGCGACGAAAACTTCTCTTTTTATTTTTTTTTCTAGGACGAAAGGCAACTTATAGAGCTGGAGTTGGGGGCGACAGGTGCCTGTGGGCCCCACAAGCCTGCCCACCGCCACCAGGGTGGTGGTGGCGGAGTAGGGGCTTGTGGCCCACTAGCCCACCCCCTGAGGTGGAACTTGGCGCAGATATTTTTGATATTTTCCAAAACTGCTCCCCGTAAATTTTCAGGACGTTTGGAGAACTTTGATTTCTACACAAAAATAACTCCAAGGCAATTCTGCTAAAAACAGCGTCAGTCCAGGTTTGTTCCATTCAAATCATGCAAATTAGACTCCAAAACAAGGGCAAAAGAGTTTGGAAAAGTAGATACGATGGAGACGTATCAACTCCCCCAAGCTTAAAACCTTGCTTGTCCTCAAGCAACTCAGTTGACAAACTGAGAAAGTAAAACTTTGACAAACTCTGTTTGATCTTGTTGTTGCAACTATGTCTAACTCATAACCAGAATTTCAGCAAGATCACAAGTTAACCTCATAAGCAAATGACACAAAGGTCTCACGGTAAACTAATATCAATGGCATAATCAGCTAACGAGCAAATAATAATGAGTTTCAAATACCAACACTTCAATCAAAACAAGCATGAAGCAATATGAATAGGTGGTATATCGCTAGCTCTTTCTGAGACCGCAAAACATAAATGCAGAGCACTTTCAAAGATCAAGGGCTGGCTAAACATTGTAATTCATAGCAACGAAGATCCAGTCATAGTCATACTCAATATCAATCAAAAGCAAAGCATAGAAATGACAGAGGTGCTCTCTAATTGGTGCTTATATAAGAGGAGGATGACTTGACAGGAAAATAAATAGACAGGCCCTTCGCAGAGGGAAGCATTGATTTGCAGAGGTCCCAGAGCTCAAGCTTTGAAAACAGAGATAATAATTTTGGGTGGCATGCTTTCATTGTCAACGCAATGACCAAGAGTTCTCAATATCTTCCATGCTACTCATGCTATAGGCGGTTCCCAAACAGAAAAGTGAAGTTTTAACTCCCCCACCACCAATCAATCACACTCCATGTCTAGCCGAATCCTCGGGTACCGTCCATACTAACATCAATCCAGGGGGAGTCTTGTTTACAGTTATGTTTTTGATTTAAGCATGGAACTGGGCATCCCAAATACCGGCCCCTTTCTCGTGAATGACTGTGAATAAACACATGTCAAGGATAACACTCCTAGCATGGAAGATACCAATAGCCCTCTGTCACCACATGAGCGGTTCGGGCATACAAAACATATTTATTTCTTGAAGGTTTAGAGAGTGGCACATGCAAATTTACTTGGAACGGCAGGTAGATACCGCAAATAGGTAGGTATGATGGACTCTCATGGAAAAACTTTTGGGTTTATGGAAGTGGATCCACAAGCAGTAATCCCGCTTAGTACAAGTGAAGGCTAGCAAAAGACTGGGAAGCGACCAACTAGAGAGCGACAACAGTCATCAAGATGCAATGAGTTTGACTAACATTGAATGCAAGCATGAACAGGATATAAATCACCATGAACACGAACTTCATAGAGGCTATGTTGATTTTGTTTCAACTACATGCATGAACATGCGCCAAGACAAGCCACTTGAAACATTCAAAGGAGAATACCATCCTATCATACTACATCATAGTCATCTCAAAATCTACGTTGGCATCCAAGACAAACCATTATAAGCTCTCAGCTAAATAAGCATGGCATGAGAAACTATGATCTCTAAGTTGTCATTGCAAACATGGTTCTCTCACAACAAAGCTAAATCTGGGTCGACAAGCTAGTCATATTTACAAAATCAAAATAGATAGAGTTCATACCAGCTTTTCAGTCTCACTCACTTCATCATATATCATCATTGTTGCCTTTCATTTGCACGATCGAACGATGAAAATGATAATAAGCGTGCTCGTGCATTGGACTAAGCTGAATCTGCAGGAAAACACAAAGGAGAAAACAAAGTAATATGGCTCTTTGAAAGCTAAATAGGTAAGCATGTAAGAACCACTAAACATTGTAACCAATGTCTTCTACCTTGACACAAAGAAAAAGAAAACTATTTACACGGGCAAACTCCCAACAAGCAAAAGAAGAAAGAAAAATATTTTTGGGATTTCTCCAAAGGACACAAAACAAGAAAATGAAAAGAAACTAGCATGGATAATACAGTGGCAAAGTGTAAACACCGACTAACAAAGTGAAAGCATAAGCATGAATGTAAAGTCGGTGAGAACACGTACTCCCCCAAGCTTAGGCTTTTGGCCTAGCTTGGTCTACTCCCAAGGTGGGAAATAACCAACTCCAGGATACTCTGGAGCGGACTGTGGATGCCACTGCTGTGTGAGCTCCTCTGGCTCCCACTGATAAACTGGCGTCTGGTATTCAACTGGCGGCTCGGGCACGGGCGCCTGTGGTTGGGCCAAGCCCCAATATGCGTAGATGTCTGCGGGCATAATAGTGTACGTGCCTGCATGAAGATCAAAAAAGGAAGGAGCAGGCAAAGTAATAGTCTCTCGAGTACCCTGACTAAACACCAGGTTATAAATCATCCGTCTATGTCACGCCCAAGATGCGACCCTATCCTCAATTTGGCACGGGGGCCTTGTCAGGGATAGAAGTGCATCTCGTCGTGTCGCAAGAATGGATATCGTTACAAGTACATGTATTGAAAAGAAGAGATATATAATAGAATTGGCTTATACTCGCCACAAGCTACATCAGAGTCACAACAGTACAATACATAATCATCATGAAGAAGAGTAGGGTCCGACTACGGACGAAAACAAACAAGAAAAGAAGAACGACGTCCATCCTTGCTATCCCAGGCTGCCGGCCTGGAACCCATCCTAGATCGATGAAGAAGAAGAAGAAGAAGAAGCAACTCCAAATGAACAATCAACACGCTCGCGTCAAGTAACCTTTACCTGTACCTGCAACTGGTGTTGTAGTAATCTGTGAGCCACAGGGGACTCAGCAATCTCATTTCCAAAGGTATCAAGACTATCAAAGCTTAATGGGTGAGGCATGGTTAAGTGGTGAGGTTGCAGCAGCGGCTAAGCATATATTTGGTAGCTAACTTACGAGTACAAGAAATAAGAGGGGGAAGATCTACGCATAACAGACTTGTCTACTGATGATCAAATGAAGGATCCTGAACACCTACCTACGTCAGACATAACCCCACCATATCCTCGATCTGAGAAGGAACTCACGAAAGAGACAGTCACGGTTATGCACACAGTTTGGCATATTTTAATTAAGTTAACTTCAAGTTATCTAGAACCAGTGTTAAACAAAGCTTCCACGTTGCCACATAACCGCGAGCACGGCTTTCCGAAAAGATTTAACCCTGCAGTCCATCACAAATTACCACAAGCCGCAAAGAAATCCTCAATCACGAAGCTCGCGATCTCGTCGGATTCCCTAGTGGAAAACCTCAACTCTGAGATTACCCAAAGCATCACCGGAATCCCGATGCACAAGATATTTCATCAAAGGTAAAACTAATCCAGCAAGGCCGCCCGACGTGTCGACGATCCCGATAGGAGTCGCGTACCTCGTTCTCAGGACACAACGGATGGGTCACACTAGGAGATACCAAACCTCGGGTTGCCCCGCAGGTGGTCCTGTAGTCTGCCAATTTGGACCAACACTCATGAGGAGCACTGGCCCGGGGGTTGATTAAATTTCCTCGGGTGCCGGTGGGTCCCTATGCATTATTATTAGGTTATTAGGCAAATGTAGTACCAAAGTTGGGCCTTGCCAGACCAGTCTTAATCTAAAACGAATTATCAAGGGGGGTCCCCATAACAACCCCAATCGTGTTAGGAGCGCTCAATTATGGAACATAACACCGGTAGCCGAAACTTAGGGGGCAAAGGTGGAACAAAACACCTGGCTAGAAAGACCGAGCCTTCCACCTTTTACCAAGTATATAGGTGCATTAAATTAAATAGCATTTAAATAGGGTGATATAACAAGGAACCCATGTTATCACATGGAAGCAACTACAACTGCAACTACCAACGCTAACAACAGGGTAAGCAAGCGATAACATAGCCAATCAGTGGTTTGCTAGGTCGAACAGGTTGAAGGTTATCATGGCATTGTTGAGAGGCTGATATGTAATCATGTGGTAGGCAACGAGACATAAACGATAGAAGCGGTAAAACTAGCATGGCAATGATAGTAATGGTATCTCGGGAAATGGTCATCTTGCGTGAGATCCTGCTTCGAATAAGAACAACTCTGAGAAGTCGGCGAACCAACGTAGTCGAACGGGTCCTCACATTCCGACACGCTTGCGGAACTCTATCGAGATGGAGCAAACCGGAAACAAGCATCAACACAGATATTCACCACGGCAAAAGCAAGACATGATGCAAACCCTAATATGATGCATGATCAGTTCAATGATGCAAGGCATGGCATGGCAGTTCACCTCACGCCAACTCTACACATTAAATGAAGCTCGATATGCAACGAGTTGCTTATCGACGAAACTCCATGTTTAATTATTTATTTCACTCCCATTTAGTTACTCGGCAATATTAAATTGTTGTTAACATGGCAAGGGGTGAAGCGGGTGATCCTACATGTCATCCTAGTCGGTTATCATGCGAAACATCGATCGGAGCTACGGCACAAGAGGCATGCAACACAAGATGATATGCCATGAATGCTTCAAGCATGCAAGTTACAACATCACCACGGCAAGAAGAGAAGGAAACATGTGTCGCCACGGCGAGCGAGAGGGAACCATGGCGGCAAGACGGAAACGATGCCACGGCAACGTTCCTATCCCGATAACTCGTTGAGATATCGTGCCAACGTATAGGGAGCGTGTGCGGGAACGTTAAATAAGGATGGGGTGATCCCGGTTACCGGGTTCCCATGTGTCGATGAACAACATAAGAGGGACAACGTGCAACAGGCAACATACGGTGCATACATGCATTCAACTCATACAATACATGCATTCGTTACACGACACGTCTCGTCGGTATACCTTCGACGCATGAGAATCAGAGCGGTTCGCTTCGGTGAAGGGGAACAACGGTCGTCGTGGACGTCGTGGAAGTCGTTGTTGTCGTGGTACTCGGGTCTCGTCGACGGTAGTCGTTCGCTCGGCGTCGTGGTTCACGGTCTTCGGCGTCAGTTCATGGTCTTCGGCGACGGTAGTCGAACTCGTTCCGGGGGTCGTCGCGGACGTCGTGGTACTCGCCGATCTTGTCGGTTCCATGAAGGAGGGAATGACGCACGCGGTCTTCGCCGACATAACCGGCGACATCAAACAGCAAGGCGACGCAAGCAGCACCAGCAGCAGGCAACGGCGATACAACGGCAACATGCCACCATCTAACAGCAGCAACTTGCAACAGCAAGCTAGCAAGCTAGCAGCACCTAGCCTAACTAGCAAGGCCAGCAGCAAAAACTACCTAGCAGCAAGCAAGCAACATCAACTACACCTAGCATCGGCATCTGACAGCAGCAAGATCTTGCAGCTTCTAACTCGGTACAAGCCACAGCAAAAACGCCGACAGGCGAGCTCGGCACAAGCAGCAGCGACTACAGGCAGCATGCACAGCAAAGCAGCGCAGCAGCCTATCGGCACCAACAGCAAGGCGGCGCGGGGAACAGCAAGCAGCAACGGCACCTAAGCAGCTGCCAACAACACGGCACAGCTAGGCAGCATCAGAGCAGCACCATCGGCCACGGCACAAGGTAAGCGGCAGCAAACAGCACAGGTAATAGGGTATCAGCAGCAACGGCAACGCAGGCAAAACAGCAAAACACAAGCAGGCACACACCAGGCCAGATGGCAAACGGAGCAGCTACAAGCTCGGCTCAACAGCAACAGCAGCATCAGCTCAGCGACAGCAACACGGCACGGCAGCACGCGGCAAGCTGGAGGAGGAGGACGCAGGCGGCGGGCGGCCATGGCGAGCACGGCGGCCGGCGTGGGGAGGCGAACTACTTCAGGGGCAAGCCGGCGGCGGGGCGAGCACCGGTGTAGGGGAGCATTGAGGCGAGCACGGTTCGGCGACGGCAGGGCTGACGGCGGGGAGAGCTGCTTGGCGGCGGGGGTAGGGGCGGCGACCAGGGAGGCCGGCGACTGCGTGGGGGCGTGGGGACGGCGCGGGCTCGAGGAGGAGGGGGCAGGGCGCGGAGGTGGCGAGGCGGCACGGCGGGGCTGCTGGCGCGGGAGGCCAGGGCGGCAGCATGGCAGGACGGCGGGGGCCATGGCGGGCGGCGCTGGCGAGGGAGGAGCGGCGCTGGGGAGACGAGAAGGGGAGAAGAGGGATGAGGGGACGAGGGGACGCTGGCGCTAGCCGCTAGGGCAGGCAGGGTCGACTGGGCCTAGGTCTGGGAAGGCTTAGCCGGCTCGGCTGGGCTCCCTCTCTTGGCTTTTTTTCCTTTAAAAAAACAGCAACTCAAACAAACAAAAGAAATAGGTTTAAACAAAAATAATAAAAAAAATGTTGTTGACTCCTTGAAAAAAAAATACCCCAACTATAAAATAGCTTGGGCATTTTTAAACAAATAAAAAATGAAACCCTTTTAAGAATTAAAATAAAACTCTTTTAACGAGAGAATAAAATAAAACCCTTTTTAACAAGAAAATAAAAATAAACCACTTTTATATAAAGATTAAAATAAAGGCTCTTTAAAACAGAAAAGAAAATGAGACGGTTTTAAAATAAAACAAAAGGAGAAATAAAATAAAACCCAAGGGGTTGGCCCCACATTTAATAAAATGATCTTTCTTTAAAAGAAGATGAATCTTTATTTTTTTAAATTAGGGGTTAAAACTAAAGCCTTTAGCCAAACCACAAAAAGGAAATCAGAGGGGAGAGAGGGGGAGCTACTATCGCACTACGACTCGGCGATCACTCCAAGCACAACACTCAAAACACCACACGTGACAGATGATGCAAGATGCCATGCATGATGCGACGATGCAAACTAAATGATGATGCAACAAATAAAACTAATCACACGACGGAAACGGAAATAAAGGGGGAATCTCCTGGAACGTCGGTCTCAGGCTGTCACAACTCTCCTACACTACAAGAGGATCTCACCCCGAGATCCAAGAATGAAAGGGGGGAGAGGATGAGAAAGAACAAGAGGTAAAACTTAGTCGCTTCTTTGACAAACGAGTGACACCAACAATCCTTGAAGGTAGCAAAGCGATGAGGAATGATATGAGAAGAAGCAAGAATTCACGGAAAATTTCGGCAGCACTTCGGTAGGAAAATGGGACAAAAACAATCGATAAGATGGAAGAAATAGACAATATTCATAACAAACAACTAAATAGAACAAGGGAACACCATGATCTTGATAGAATAACATGATAGATCCAAAAGAGCAACATCACAATGCCTCCGGAACAATAGAATAGGAACTAGCTCATACGAAAGAAGAGAAAGAAGAGAGAATGACAACTACTAACTCAAATGAACTTGGCAAGCATCTTTGCAAGAAGAATTGAACGGAGTTGTTGGAAAAACGACAACGAAAAGAACAAGATAGTAGTGGGCTTATGGAAACCTTTTCAAACTAATGAAGTGACAACCCGTCACTAACAGAAACAAGGATTGATTGGGAGGAACAAGATATGAACAATTTCTTACACCAAGAGGATACATTGTGAACTTGGATTAATGACTAGCACCATGATAGCAACAATCCATAGGAAAAGCTTTAGGTGAAATCCAACCAAGATAGCTCAATGAAGAAATCATGGGTTGAAAATATCTCATGATCATAGAATTGGTGGGTTTAATTATCTCATTCCTGAAAGGAAAACTCTTCGAGGCTCCTACACTAACAAAATGCTATAATACCACCTCAAAGGATAAAGGAAGAACAATTGCACACAGAAATGCAAGAGAAAGGATACTTGAGGTTCTCCAACAAGAATCTTGAAGAACACTTGAGAATGAATTGAAACTTGATGAACCACCATGAAGGACCACCGTATACAAATGAATGATGCAAAGACATGAAGGTAGAAAGAATAAGATTATGACCTTACCAAGATTTAGATGAAGCCTCACAAAGAGATACTTAAAATAACTTGGAACTCCTGAAAAAGAAAGATAAGCGCTTGAGGAAAGGAATTGATATCAAGAACCACTCCGGGAGAAGAATTCAGATTACTAAGAACAAGAATAAGAATTATGTTATGTTTATCCTTCATCAAATTTAATCGATGACCAGCAACGGATTTAGCATACAACTTATTCTTCTAGAAATGATTGAGGAGAGAGATAAGCATCACTTGAGGCATGATTGAAGGACGCACCGGTAAGAATTCACAAATAAATGGGAACACCACGAATTAATGGAGAAACATGAGAATGAAGAGCTCATGAGCCACCTGAGAGAAAACTTGAACAAGGCACCGGATAAACGAGAGACGAACGAAGAGACAACAATGGAAAAGAATTGAGGACGAAAGCTGAAAGCTGAGAACGAAGAGTCTTCTGAAATGATGGCCTTCGGAGGATCGAGAAATAAAAACAACTCAGAAATGCACCGGATAGCAAGAAATGAATCACTCATGATTGGAACAAATAAGATGATGGCACAAAGCTAAAATGATGAATCTTCAAAAGAATGGACCAAGATTTGAGAGAAACACTCCTTCGAATTGCAAGCTGAGAATGATGACGAGAACAACACCAAGAATTGCTGAGACACTCCGGAATAGAGAAGAATGAAAGGTTGAGCCAAATCAGAGAATTAATTCAAATAGATCTTGACGAAGGGATATGACTGATGAAATTAAAACTTACGTCATAGTTGAAAAGAATTAGAGATCTCTAGGAAAAAAATAGAAGAGCCAGGAAAGATCCTGGGAAAGAACCTGTGGGTTATGGGCCCACTCAAAGAAACCACCGTTGAAAGGATTGCTAGAAAGACTGATATTGCACCATTATGAAGAGAACTAGATGAGGTTAGCACCTCGAAATAATTAAAAGAATTGAAAAGCTCGAAACTTAGAGATATCTTCAACACACCGGATAAAAAAGAGAGGAATGAATAACCACATAGGCTGATAAGAATCTCCAACATAGGGAAGAATTACAAGCACGAAAAGGATATGATGAACACGGACAACTGAATTAAATTCGCCGGTAAGGATGACACGAATGAACAAATATGACATGAATGTCCTGAGAATCTTCACAAAGAATCACCGGGTAAGAGAGAAAAGAACAGACAGCGGAAGCACAATGAAAAGAAAACTCTTGGATGAAAATAGAATCACTGAAGAAAAGGGTGGGAGGGCGGGGAAAACAAAGACAACTTGGGCTAGATGAGATGAACTCCGGAATAAAATGAGAGAATGATCTTGCAAAAATTAAAGAGGGTTGAATTCACTGAAGAGAAGCACAGCGGTTAAAAATGAATTAACATGACGACTCAGGTTAACAAGAATTGACAAGACAATTGATTAAGCAAAAGGATTAGCATTCACATAAAAATATGAGAACACCTCTTGGAAAGGTCTGAAATCACCACTTGACATCGAAGCAACACAATTTGTTGGAAGATCGTCCTATAAGTAACTACTTGAATTCCCACCTAAGAATTCCTGAAATATCTGGTCATGCAATCTGGTACACGGATACAAGGAGTAATATCACACAACTCCTATACTAACCCGTCACCTGTATCACATCTGTCAACACACAACCAGAATCTCGGACCTTCATCTACCATAGACCCTCGTGATCACAACGATACAAAGTATGGCAGTACTCCCGAACAATCTGCACCAGTACTGGGGACATCGGGGTTATCTCGCCACTACTAGTATTGAAGCAATTACGAACATCCTTCGTTCTGAGATACTAAGAAATCTGAATGATAACGATGTGCTCAAGAAGCCCCTGGAGCTCAACTCTCCTGAAACTCAAAGCAGATAGGAGGCACGAAGACAGAACTCCGTCACATCGGCATCATATAGATTCCAAAAATATCCGCGTGATCCTAAAAAAATTGAGTGAGAAGATGAGTAGAATTAAATTATCACGTCAAGATTCCTCACCAGAGCATAGAAGAGGAGAAAAAGAATCCTACTCTCCGATATATAACTAGACAAAGCAGTTTTTCACTAGACTCGACTCGGCCAAGTTCGATCAATCAAGGGGGCTCCTAGGTCGGTACTGCTCTAATACCAACTTGTCACGCCCAAGATGCGACCCTATCCTCGATTTGGCACGGGGGCCTTGTCAGGGATAGAAGCACATCTCGTCGTGTCGCAAGAATGGATATCGTTACAAGTACATGTATTGAAAAGAAGAGATATATAATAGAATTGGCTTATACTCGCCACAAGCTACATTAGAGTCACAGCAATACAATACATAATCATCATGAAGAAGAGCAGGGTCCGACTACGGACGAAAACAAACGAGAAAATAAGAACGACGTCCATCCTTGCTATCCCAGGCTGCCGGCCTGGAACCCATCCTAGATCCACGAAGAAGAAGAAGAAGCAACTCCAAATGAACAATCAACGCGCTCGCGTCAAGTAACCTTTACATGTACCTGCAACTGGTGTTGTAGTAATCTGTGAGCCACGGGGGACTCAGCAATCTAATTTCCAAAGGTATCAAGACTATCAAAGCTTAATGGGTGAGGCATGGTTAAGTGGTGAGGTTGCAGCAGCGGCTAAGCATATATTTGGTGGCTAACTTACGAGTACAAGAAATAAGAGGGGGAAGATCTACGCATAACGGACGTGTCTACTGATGATCAAATGAATGATCCTGAACACCTACCTATGTCAGACATAACCCCACCGTGTCCTCATCTGAGAAGGAACTCACGAAAGAGACAATCACGGTTACGCACACAGTTTGGCATATTTTAATTAAGTTAACTTCAAGTTATCTAGAACCAGTGTTAAACAAAGCTTCCACGTTGCCACATAACCGCGGGCACGGATTTCTGAAAAGATTTAACCCTGTAGGGGTGCTCCAACTAGTCCATCACAAATTATCACAAGCCGCAAAGAAATCCTCAATCACGAAGCTCGCGATCTCGTCGGATTCCCTACTAGAAAACCTCAACTCTGAGATTACCCAAAGCATCACCGGAATCCCGATGCACAAGATATTTCGTCAAAGGTAAAAATAATCCAGCAAGGCCGCCCGACGTGTCGACGATCCAGATAGGAGTCGCGTACCTCGTTCTCAGGACACGACGGATGGGTCACACTAGGAGATACCAAACCTCGGGTTGCCCCGCGGTGGCCCCGTAGTCTGCCAATTTGGACCAACACTCATGAGGAGCACTGGCCCGGGGGTTGATTAAATTTCCTCGGGTGCCGGCGGGTCCCTATGCATTATTATTTGGTTATTAGGCTAATGTAGTACCAAAGTTGGGCCTTGTCAGACCAGTCTTAATCTAAAACGAATTATCAAGGGGGTCCCCATAACAACCCCGATCGTGTTAGGAGCGCTCAATTATGGAACATAACACCGGTAGCCGAAACTAAGGGGGCAAAGGTGGAACAAAACACCAGGCTAGAAAGGCCGAGTCTTCCACCTTTTACCAAGTATATAGGTGCATTAAATTAAATAGCATTTAAGTAGGGTGATATAACAAGGAACCCATGTTATCACATGGAAGCAACTACACCTGCAACTAGCAACGCTAACAACAGGGTAAGCAAGCGATAACATAGCCAATCAGTGGTTTTCTAGGTCGAACAGGTTGAAGGTTATCATGGCATTGTTGAGAGGCTGATATGTAAACATGTGGTAGGCAACGAGACATAAACGATAGAAGCGGTAAAACTAACATGGCGATGATAGTAATGGTATCTGGGGAAATGGTCATCTTGCCTAAGATCCCGCTTGGAAGAATAACAACTTTGCGAAGTAGGCGAACCAACGTAGTCGAACGGGTCCTCACATTCCGACATGCTTGCAGAACTCTATCGAGACGGAGCAAACCGGAAACAAGCATCAACACAGATATTCACCACGGCAAAAGCAAGACATGATGCAAACCCTAATATGATGCATGATCAGTTCAATGATGCAAGGCATGGCATGGCAGTTCACCTCACGCCAACTCTACACATTAAGTGAAGCTCGATATGCAACGAGTTGCTTATCGATGAAACTCCACGTTTAATTATTTATTTCACTTCCTTTTAGTTACTCGGCAATATTAAATTGTTGTTAGCATGGCAAGGGGTGAAGCGGGTGATCCTACATGTCATCCTAGTCGGTTATCACGCGAAACATCGATCGGAGCTACGACACAAGAGGCATGCAACACAAGATGATATGCCATGAATGCTTCATGCATGCAAGTTACAACATCACCACGGCAAGAAGAGAAGGAAACATGTGTCGCCACGACGAGCGAGAGGGAACCATGGCAGCAAGACGGAAACGATGCCACGGCAACGTTCCTATCCCGATAACTCGTCGAGATATCGTGCCAACGTCTAGGGAGCGTGAGCGGGAACGTTCAATAAGGATGGGGTGATCCCGGTTACCGGGTTCCCATGTGTCGAGGCACAACATAAGAGGGACAACATGCAACGGGCAACATACGATGCATACATGCATTCGTTACACGAGACGTCTCGTCGGTACACCTTCGACGCGTCCGAATCAGAGCGATTCGGTTCGGTGAAGGGGAACAACGGTCGTCATGGACGTCGTGGAAGTCGTTGTCGTCGTGGTACTCGGGTCTCATCGACGGTAGTCGTTCTCTCGACGTCGTGGTTCACGGTCTTCGGCGTCGGTTCATGGTCTTCGGCGACGGTAGTCGAACTCGTTCCGGGGGTCGTCGCGGACGTCGTGGTACTCGCCGATCTTGTCGGTTCCATGAAGGAGGGAATGACGCACGCGGTCTTCGCCAACATAACCGGCAACATCAAATAGCAACGCGACGCAAGTAGCACCAGTAGCAGGCAACGGTGACACAACGGCAACATGCCACCATCTAACAGCAGCAACTTGCAACAGTAAGCTAGCAGCACCTAGCCTAACTAGCAAGGCCAGCAGCAAAAACTACCTAGCAGCAAGCAAGCAACAACAACTACACCTAGCATCGGCATCTGACAGCAGCAAGAGCTAGCAGCATCTAACTCGGTACAAGCCACAGCAAAAACACCGACAGGCCAGCTCGGCACAAGCAGCAACGACTACAGGCAGCATGCACAACAAAGCAGCGCAGCAGCCTATCGGCACCAACAGCAAGGCGGCGCCGGGAACAGCAAGCAGCAACAACACCTAAGCAGCAGCCAACAACACGGCACAACTAGGCAGCAGCAGAGCAGCACCATCGGCCACGGCACAAGGTAAGCGGCAGCAAACAGCACAGGTAATAGGACATCAGCAGCAACGGCAACGCAGGCAAAACAGCAAAACGCAAGCACGCACACACCAGGCCAGATGGCAAACGGAGCAGCTACAAGCATCTCTATCCAGAAAATCATGGTGAACCATGCTGTCATAATCCAGATATCTCTCAGGGAGAAGCATCTCTCCTTCCTCTCCCAGTCTAATGGGTATCTCAAAGTGTCTGGCAAGACGGGTAACGTAGATACCTCCATAGACGACACCTTTAGAACGGTTCAGGTTCAACCGTTGAGCTACTATAGCGCCCAAGGTATAAGTCTTATCGTTATAAAGGCCTTCGCGCAAAACAGCAAGGTCTGGAGAACTAAGTGATCCAGCCTCCCACGGCCAATCAAACATTTTCCCACAAACAGTGAGAAGTACCGAAGCACAGGAAAATGTATGCTAGCAATTCTAGCGCGAGACACTCCTCTCTCCTCTCCAACAGCAATAGAACCAATGAAATCCTCCAAGTCCCATGGACGAGAGTCACGGATATCCCCAATATAAGGTAATTTGCATATATTGCAAAAGTCCTGCAGCGTCATGCACTGAGGAACATCGTATATCATGAACTCAACCATGGGAGGATTCTTCCTCGGATAAAAGTTGAAGCTTTGAACGAAAATATTGGTGAGGGGGAGATATTGTGGGCACTTATCTTCAATGAACGCAGTAAGACCTGCGTTCTCCACCAAGTAATAAAAGTCTTCATAAAGTCCGGCGGCGCGCAAAAAATCATCACTTGGCCACTCGCACGCTCGAACTTCTATGACTCGAGGGACTACGTACTTGGGGTGGTTCTTCTCATCCTCCTTGGGTTTACAGCTTGAAGAGCCTCTCAAGAACCTCCTCATCTTTTCCTCTTTCTAGCTCTGAAAAATTCTGACATTTTTAGAGACTTCAAAAGAAAAGTGAATAAGGATTCAACCAACTTGTAGCAACTACTCCTACTAGTGCCTAGAGACCGCATCACACGCTAAAACTACTTGGAACCAGCTAAAATCAACATTTCTAGCTCAAGAACAGGGTCACCAAGGTAGCAAGAATTCGCGAAGGATAAAGCACTAGAGCAAAAACTAATTGGACCAATGGAGGAGTCACTTACCACGGAGTAATTTCCCCAAAACGGTTCGGAGAATGGTGCTTTGAGCAAAGAGATCGAAAATCACAGCCAAATGAGCAAGAACACGGGTTTGAGGTGCGATTTTTTTTCTGGAGGTGGAAGAAGAGGCTGGGAGCTGGAATGAGTGGAGGGGGTGCCTGTGGGCCCCACAAGCTTGCACCCCGCCACTAGGGGGGTAGGTGGCGGTGGGAGGGCTTGTGGCCCACTGGTCTGGCCCCCAGGCTAGCTCTCAGGCCCATAAATTATCAAAAATTCCAGAAAAAATCATACTAAATTTTCAGGACCATCGGAGAACTTTTAATTTCAAGGTATTTTTCTCCGGGACGCTAAAACACAAAACAGGAAAAGCTAGACTAATTCTATCATTTTTCTTCTAAGAAAAAGAAAAAGAAAACTCAAAACAGAGGTATGTGACTCTTTGATTCATCTATTTCATGGTCATCGAAAGAAATCCGTCAATGGGATTGATCAAGTCCTTATGACAAAACTTTCTCGAATCACAAGAGAGAACGAAGAATTTTCGAATAGCCACTAAGTCACCTCAATGGGGATATGTATCTCCCCAACAAGCAAATCATACTTCATCTTGACACGAGGAATAGGGCATTCAAAGCTCCCAATGAGAATCGATGAAGTCTTTTCGATAGCATTGATGCAATGTACTGGATATCGTTTCTTCGGAAAGTGCACTATGTGCTCGTTACCATTGACATGGAAAGTGACATTGCCTTTGTTGCAATCTATAACAGCCCCTGCAGTGTTTAAAAAGGGTCTTCCGAGGATGATAACCATGGCATCGTCCTCGGGAATATCCAAGATAACAAAGTCTGTTAAGATAGTGGTATTAGCAACCACAACAGGCACATCCTCGCAAACGCCAATAGGGAAAGCAGTTGATTTGTCGGCCATTTGCAGAGAAATTTCAGTGGGTGTCAACTTATCCAACTCAAGTCTACGATAAAGAGAGAGTGGCATAACACTAACACCGGCTCCAAGGTCACGTAAGGCAGTTCTTACATAGTTTTCTTTAATGGAGCAAGGTATAGTGGGCACTCCGGGATCACCAAGTTTCTTAGGAGTTACACCTTTGAAAGTGTAGTTGGCAAGCATGGTGGAGATCTCAAGATCTCGCATCTTCCGTTTATTAGTCACGATATCTTTAATATACAGGCATACGGAGACATCTTGAGCATATCAGTTAACCGCATTTGTAGAAAGACGGGTCTTATCATCTCAACGAATCGCTCAAAATCCTCATCATCCTTTTTCTTGGATGGCTTAGGAGGAAAGGGCATAGGTCTCTGAACCCATGGCTCTCTTTCTTTACCATGCTTCCTAGCAGTGAAGTCATTCTTGTCGTATTTCTTAGGTTGTGGATTATCAGGATTAACCGTAGGTTCAATCTCCACATCCTCATCATGGCTAGGTTGAGCATTATTATGAACATCACTGTCCATGGTGTCACCAGGTTCATGTTCATCACCAGATTGTGTATTTGCATTAGACGCATAGATATCATTAGGTTCTTCAGGTGTGACAGTATTTGGTGAACTGGCGTGCAGGTTTCTATCATCCTTCTTCTTCTCCTTAGGATGACTAGGTGTATCAGCATTGATTCCTTGAGAATCTTGATCAATTCTCTTAGGATGACCTTCAGGATACAAAGGTTCCTGAGTCATTTTGCCTCCTCTAGTAATGACTCTGACAGAGTTGTCATTTAATTCATTGAGCAGTTCATTCTGAGCTTTAAGTACTTGTTCTACCTGAGTAGTAATCATGGAGGCATGTTTACTCAGAAGCTTCAGAGCATTGACATTTCTGTCTACACAAGCACTTAAATGGCTATAAGCATACGAGCACTTTGTTCCAAATGTCTGCTAACATAATCATTGAAACTCTATTGTTTGGAAACAAAGTTGTCAAATTCATCAAAGCATAGGCTAGCAGGTTTATCAAAAGGAATATCACTCTCATCAAACCTACGCAGAGAATTCACTTCCACTACCTGTGTCGGGTTATCGAGACCATGGATCTCTTCGATAGGTGGTAGATTTTTGATATCTTCAGATCTAATGCCTTTCTCTTGCATAGATTTCTTGGCTTCTTGCATATCTTCGGGACAGAGGAATAGAATACCACTTTTCTTCGGAGTTGGCTTAGGAGGTGGTTCGGGAATAGTCCAAGCATTATCGTTGATCAAGAGATTATTCAGTAGGGTCTCAGCTTGTTCTACAGTTCGTTCCCTAAAAACACAAGCGGCATAACTATCTAGGTGGTCTCTATAGGCATCGGTAAGTCCGTTATAGAGGATATCAAGTATCTCGTTCTTCTTAAGAGGGTGATCAGGCAAAGCATTTTGTAGCTGGACGAGCCTCCCCCAAGCTTCTGGAAGACTCTCTTCTTGGAGTTGAGCAAAGTTGTATATTTCCTGCAAGGCAGCTTGCTTCTTATGGGCAGGGAAATATTTCTCACAGAAGTAATAGACCATCTCCTGGGGACTACGCACACATCCAGGAGCAAGAGAGGTGAACCATACTTTAGCGTCATCCTTTAGAGAGAAAGGAAACATCTTAAGGATATAGTAGTGGCGGATCTTCTCCTCATTAGTGAAAAGGTTGGCTATTTCGGATAGTTTGGCAAGATGGGCTATGACCGTCTCAGACTCATAACCGTGAAAAGGATCAGATTCGACTAGAGAGATTATCTCAGGGTCGACAGAGAATTCATAATCCTTATCGGTGACAAAGATAGGCGAAGTGGCAAAATTCGGGTCATTTTTCATCCTAGCTTCCCGAGATTTTTCCTTCCACTTGAGAAGTAATTTCTCAGCGTCATAGGCATCCTTACACGCAAGAAAATCCTCAGCTATCTCTCCCTCCATAACGTAACCCTCAGGTATATCAGGCAATTTATATCTAGGAGAGCTAGATCTAGCAGGAGCAAAAGCAGGTTCTATCTCAATAGTATCGGTAGTTTCAGAAGCATCACGAGCATTGGCAGTAACTCTAGAAATATGAGCATCAAGGAACACTCCTAGTGGAACATCAGGCAAAGGAGTATCTCTAGCAGTATCAAGCATAGCATCATCAGGCAAAATAGCATCTCTAGTATCATTAGGCAAAGCAGTATCAAGCATAGTATCATCAAGCATAGCATCATCAGGCAAAATAGCATCTCTAGCATCATCAAGCAAAGCAGTATCAAGCCTAGCATCTCTAGCAGTATCAAGCATAGTATCATCAAGCATAGCATTAGGCATAGTATCAAGCATAGCATCTCTAGTAGTAGTATCGCAAGCATCATCAAGCATAGGTGACGAATCAAGATTTCTAGCAGGAGGTGCAGTCGCAAACTTACTCATAACTGAAGGTGAATCAAGTGCAGAGCTAGATGGCAATTCCTTACCTCCCCTCGTAGTTGAGGGAAAGACTTTGGTCTTCGGATCCTTCAGATTCTTCATAGTGATCAGAAGATATAAATCCCAAGTAACTCAGAGAATATAGCAATACCTCCCCGGCAACGGTGCCAGAAAAATGCTGATCTGCAATCCCTGGCGTTAGCTAGACGGATACTTATGACAACAAACCTTCCCCGGCAACGGCGCCAGAAAAATGTTGATCTGCAATCTCTGGCGTTAGCTAGACGAATGCTTATGACAACAAACCTTCTCGTGCAACGGCACCAGAAGGATGCTGAAAGCACTCCCTAGTAATGAGACTAGAAGAATGTTGTTGATGGCCCACCATCGCGTGGGTTCGCAGCAGTTTTCGAGGGTAGAGTATTCGACCCAATTTGTTGGTTTGCACGACGAGAGGTGAGAGTATACTCTCAAGTATTAGTAGTAGAATTTGTTAGATTCAGCCACACCTGAAAGATTAGTATCTGCAAGCACAATAGTAATAGCAAAGTAACTAGTAACGGCAGTGTAACAAGCAATAGCAGTGGCAAGGAACAACAGTAATGAGAGCAGTAGCAAGTAGCAATAGTATCAAGCGATAGTAGTAGCAACAGTAGCAGCAGAGCAAAACAAGTAATAGCAGTAGCAGCAGTAGTAGCAGCAGCAGAGCACGACAAGTAACAGCAGTAGGACAAACTCGTAGGCAATGGGTCGGTGATTTGTTTGGATGATATTCATCATGCAACAGCTATAACATGTGGCTAGCTCCCGTTCGTTAATGTGATGTAGGCATGCATTCTGTGTGTCGTCCTACGTGCTTAGGGAAAAGAACTTGCATGACATCTATTGTCCATCCCTCCCGTGGCAGCGGGGTCCAAAAGGAAACTACGGGATATTAAGGTTCTCCTTTTAATAAAGAACCGGACCAACGCATTAGCACTTGGTGAACACATGAACTCCTCAAACTATGGTCATCACCGGGAGTGGTTCCGGTTATTGTCACTCCGGGGTTGCCGGATCATAACACATAGTAGGTAACTACAACTTGCAAGATCGGATCTAAAACACACATATATTTGTGACAACATAATAATTTCAGATCTGAAATCATGGCACTCGGGCCCTAGTGACAAGCATTAAGCATGGCAAAGTAGTAGCAACATCAATCTCAGAACATAGTGGATACTAGGGATCAATCCCCATCAAAACTAACTCGATTACATGATAGATCTCATCCTACTCATCACCGCCCAGCGAGCCTACGAATAGATTACTCATGAACGACGAAGAGCTTCATGGAATTGGAGAGGGAAGAAGGTTGATGATGACGATGGCGATGATTACCCCTCTCTGGAGCCCAAGAAGGACTCCAGATCTGCCCTCCAGATGAAGAACAGGTGGTGGCGGCGCCTCCGTATCGAAAACGCGACGAAAACTTCTCTTTTTATTTTTCTGGGACGAAAGGCAACTTATAGAGCTGGAGTTGGGGGTGGCAGGTGCCTGTGGGCCCCACAAGCCTGCCCACCGCCACTAGGGGGTGGTGGCGGAGCAGGGGCTCGTGGCCCACTGGCCCACCCCCTGAGGTGGAACTTGGCGCAGATATTTTTGATATTTTCCAAAACTGCTCCCCGTAAATTTTCAGGACGTTTGGAGAACTTTGATTTCTGCACAAAAATAACACCAAGGCAATTCTGCTGAAAACAACGTCAGTCCAGGTTAGTTTCATTCAAGTCATGCAAATTAGAGTCCAAAACAAGGGCAAAAGAGTTTGGAAAAGTAGATACGATGGAGACGTATCAAGGACCACTAGTAAAAGACTCGTAGGCAGTGGATCGGTGATGGATGAGTGTGACGGATGTGATTCATCATGTGACAGCTATAACACGGAGAGATATGTGGCTAGCTCCCGTTCGTCAATCTAATATAGGCATGTATTCCGTATGTAGTCATACGTGCTTAGGGAAAAGAACTTGCATGACATCTATTATCCATCCCTCCCATGGCAGCGGGGTCATAATGGAAACTACAGGATATTAAGGTTCTCCTTTTAATAAAGAACCGGAACAACGCATTAACACGCGGTGAATACATGAACTCCTCATACTATGGTCATCTCCGGCAGTGGTTCCTGTAAGTGCATCTAGTGCCCCTTAGTGATTTTGGTGGTTTGAAGACTTATAGGTTAAGTATCTAATGTGTTTATGAGTGTACACAGGATCTATAAGTCATTGAGGAGTTTGAGATATTTGATGAATATCGACCCCTAAAAATATATATCTTCGGTCGAAGAAATTGGTCTGAAGCTGGAGAAATGAATCGTGAGGAATCAACGATGAAATTGATATTCCTCATGAAGATACTGAAATTGAGGAATTCGGTGTGTCCTGAAGAAAATCACTTTGAAGACTTTGAAGCATGAAGATTTACTCTTTCTGTTTTATTTTCTTCACATTTGAGTAATAGGAACACCGTACTGTTAAAGGGGGTCGAAGTTACACTTTGGAATGAATTTCCTCATGATGCTCAACCCAAGCCTAATCCTATCAAAAGTCTCAAGTGAGGAATACGAGTGACATGAGGACTCTCACGGTTGAGGTTTCTGACCGTTTCAATAGCCACGCCATGTCATTGGTCTTATCCACACCAACGGTCATATTATTTAAGGGCATTAGTGTCAAATCATGTCGGGATGCTCCCAGGCTATAAATAGTCGCCCCCCACAACCATTAGCTGGTTGGCTGCTCCGTTAGAAACTGACACTTGTCATAAGAGCAACCGAATTCCTTAGAGTCTTCGAGAGTAATTCATCAGTGAGGAAATACCACGTACACAGAAACCACAAACCAAACCTAGTGATTGAGCATCACTGAAGAAGTTGTTCATGTGTGGGACTGAAGCCTTTTACCTTTAAGGACTGTGCATCCTCCAGACGGTTAGGCGTCATGGTCTAGAGCTTTCCAGCAGTCAATTGTGGATCGCCGGGTGACCAAGTTTGTGAGGGTTTGGAAGTCTGCCCTGAAGACTTACCATGAGTGTTGGGCGAGGACTGTGTGTTCTTAGACCAAGGAGAACATGGTAGGGACTGTGTGTCCCGGGACTGTGTGTCCTTTGGTTTCAATACCAAGCTGCTCCAAACCAGATGTACGACTGTCACAACAGTTGGAACTGGGTCATCAACTAGTGTCTTCATGGAGAAACGAGTTCTAATTCCTCAACTCCTTACTTACCTCAAATTATGTGTTGATGACTTTCACTGCTACTGATTGAACAATTTGCTGAAGACTTTCTCTGAATTTCCTCAACCCCAAATTCTTCACGCCAGTTAATCCTCATCTGTATTTTGCGTGCCTGCTCATAGTGCAATCTGTTTTCACATTCCTCACTCTGAAAAACTGTTGTTGTAAAACTTTGCACTTCTGATCCTTTACTGTTTCCGCTGTGAGTTAGTCATCAGTGAGGAATTTCCTCAAAAGGAATTTCCTCAGTGATGAAATTCTAAAAATCTCCTATTCACCCCCCTCTAGTCGATATAACACACTTTCAATTGGTATCAGAGCAAGGTACTCCCTTGTTCTGTGTGATTTTGGTTTAACCACCTGGAGTTTTAGTTATGTCGACTGCAGGCATGTTTAAGGTGACTGCAGCATGTCCTACCTTCGAAGGAAAGAACTTTCCCTTCTGGAAGAACAAAATGCAAATGCATCTACAAGCTATTGATAATGATCTCTGGTATATTGTGGAACATGGCGTCCCCATCATCTTTGCTAGTGTCTCTGCTGCTGATGTGAAGAAATTCAAGCAACTCGATTCTCAAGCGAAGAATATCACTTGTGGCCATCTGAGCCCAGGCCAGTTTGGAAGAGTAAGTTCTTTGGGCTCTGCAACACTGATCTGGGAGAGACTGTGCAAAGTAAATGAAGGAGTATCAACCCAGCGTGACTCTCGTGTTGATATTCTTTGCAATCTCTTCAATCGCTTCAAGAGACGTGACAATGAAAGCTGCCAAGACACCTTTGATCGCCTCACTGACATATCAAATGAACTGCAAGCACTGGGAGCTCGAGACATTACTGATCACGAAGTTGTGAAGAAACTGCTGAGATCTTTGGATTCTTCATTTGATACTTTAGTACTGATGATTCAAGAAAGACCAGACTACAAGATGATTGATCCAGCCGATATACTCGAAAGGCTAAATACTCATGAATTCCACCTAGAAGAAAAGAAAGATCTATATGGACCAAGCTATTCTAGACCACGTGCACTGAAGGCTAGAGCAATTTCCTCATCTGAAGAAGAAGACTCAGATGACAGCATTGGTGAACCTGAAGAATTTGGACAGGAACTTGCAATGCTCATGAGGAAATTCCAGAGGTTTACACGATGTGGCCAGTTCGGTAAATCTTCAAGAAGAGACATGAGGAAATCAGAATCTTCATCTGAGGACTACAAGAAACGAAGCTGCCACAAGTGTAAGAAATCAGGTCATTACATTGCTGATTGTCCCCGTTGGGGAAAGGAATCAAAGAAGAAGAAATACAAGGATGACAGTTCTGATGACTTGAAGAAGAAGAAGAAATCTTAAAAATCCTCATCTTCAAAGCCCTCATCGCACAACAAGACTAGTTTCAGAAAGGCTCGGGCACTTATTGGCAAGGAAATGGACTCCGAGGCAGAATCAGAGGAATGTGACGAAGAAGAGGGTTCTGATGAAGACTCAGAATCCGGACAGGCTAGTCTTGCACTGGCAACCACTTTCGTCAGCAAGTCAATCTTCAATCTTGAAGAAAATGATTGCACCATCCACACTGATGACTATGCTGATGACTTCGCTCCAACCTATTGCTTCATGGCAAAAGGTTCAAAGGTACCAAATAATGCCTCCACCTCTGATTCAAGTGACTGTGAACCTGATGATTACAAAAAACCCAGTTAAAGTAAACTTGCTATCATTGCCACTAAACAACAAAATGCCCTGGAAAAGCTTCAGAAACTGCTAGATAAAAGTGATGATCTGTTGAATGATGAAATGAACCTTACCCAAATCCTCACTGAAGATGTGAAAAGTCTTCAGTCTAGATTTGATAATCTTCAGGATCGTTATGATACACTCCTCGCTGATCATGAGAAGCTTTCCTATGAATTTCTTCAAAGGAAGCTTGATCTTGAGAAGCTGAGGATATCTCATGATGATCTTCGTATGGAAAATGATTCATTACTAGCTCAACAGATCAGCGTTGGTCAAGTTGAATTCATTCCTCCATGTCTTAAATGCATTGAACGTGAAACTGCTAATTCCTCACCAGAATCTTCAAATGCTACTATTGCTACAAATTCTTCAACTGCACCTGTTGTGTCTATTTCCTCACTTGAGGAAAACACAAATGTTACTGATGAAAATGCAGGGTTGAAGGAATTGTATGTGACAGGCATTTACAAAAGCCTCAAAGGACATCAAACCCTTTGTGATGTGCTCAAAAAGCAGATCTTGAACAGGAACCCGAGGAAAGAAGGAATTACCTTTGAGAGGAAATTAAATGCTCATGGATCTTATTGGAAACCTGAGCAGTACCCCAAAACCTCATAGGTTGCTGCTACTGGGCCTCCTTTTGATCCATCTAATCTAACTGGCTTTTCATGTGAATTATCCTATTCCTCAGATGAGTCATTTGACTCCAACTATAAATTATTCAAAAATCAATCTGGTGAAGTATTTGCTCGATATGTTGGAACTAACTCCAGGAATGGCCCTCGCTTGAGTAAAATCTGGTTTCCTAAAAGCTGTCTCGAAAATCTTCAGGTGAATGTCCTCATGACACCACCACTGAAGAATCTGAACCCCAGATCAAATTCCTCAGGAGGACCAAAGTCTTCAAGAGGATTAAAATCCTCAACTGTTCAAAATTATGCTCGTACCCGTGCTAATGCGTCTAACATGCAGGGAAACTACAAGGAATATGAATATGAGCGTTACTCTTCAAATCATTATGTTCATAAATCCTCAAATCATTTCTCTACATATTCATATGAGTACTTTAACCCCCCCCTACTGTTAAGAGAAGTGCATTAGCTTCAATGCCACCTTTCTCATATGGCGCTCGCAGGATGATGAATTTTTTGCCACCCCTTCAGATGTGGGTGGTGAAGAAATCGAACTAATCACTTCTGCAGGTCAGGTCTCCAGATGAAAATCATCATCTAAAGAATTTGCTGGAGACTTGAGGAAATGCTTGATAGGACGCAAGCTAATAATTGATGAAATAGAAATATTTCACACGTCCTTATATTTCTGTTGTGATGAAATTGATATCATATTCTTCAAATTTGAAGCATATGAGATGGTAAGCTGTACTAATTCATCTGCAGGATGAAAAACCCAAGAGTACTGAGTGGGTTCTTGATAGTGGTTGCACACATCACATGACTGGTGATAAAAGCTTGCTGATGAATATGCCACTAACTCCATCACCTCTGAAGCAAATCACATATGCTGACAAAGGTAAAAGCAAGGTATTGGGACTTGGCAAAGTGGCTATTTCCAAGGATAGGCATATGGACAAAGTGATGCTTGTTGAATCCCTTGGTTTTAACCTCATGTCAGTCTCGATGCTTTGTGATCTTGATATGATTGTTATCTTTGGTAGATATAGATGTGTAGTCATCATGGAATCTGACAGATCCAAAGTCTTCGAAGGTGTAAGAAGAGGGGATTTGTACATTGTTGATTTCTCTACAGGTCCTCAACCAGCCACTTGCTTACTAGCAAAAACCTCAGAAGGATGGTTGTGGCACCGAAGACTAGGTCATGCAGGCATGAGGAATTTGCACACGCTCGCGAAGAAGAAGCATGTCATCGGCGTCGAATCAGTCAAATTCCTCAAGGATCATCTCTGCGGTGCTTCTGAATATGGGAAAATGACCAGATCCAAGCATCCCTCGAAGACTATCATGACCACTACACGTCCATTCGAATTGCTTCATATGGATCTATTTGGACCTACTCACTATGCCACACTATCCAATGCAGCATCTTTATATGGCTTCGTCATAGTTGATGATTATTCCAGATATACATGGGTGCATATCATAGTGTATAAAACTGAAGTGCAGGAAATCTTCAAACGATTTTCTTCAAGGGCCTCGACGAACTTTGGCATCAAGATCAAACATATCAGGAGTGATAATGGAACCGAGTTCAAAAACACTGGTCTTGATGATTATCTTGATGAACTTGGTATTACTCACGAATTATCTACTCCTTATACTCCTCAGCAGAATGGTGTCGTCGAAAGGAAGAACAGGACTCTGGTTGAAATGGCAAGAACTATGCTTGAAGAATATCAGACTCCTCGTCGCTTTTGGCCTGAAGCAATCAACACTACATGCCATATCATCAACAAGGTATATCTTCACAAATTCCACAAGAAAACCTCATATGAACTCCTCACTGACAAGAAACCCAATGTAAGTTATTTCAAAGTCTTCGGTGCAAAATGTTGGATTAGAGATCCTCACCATAGCTCAAAATTTGCACCTAAGGCACATGAAGATTTTATGCTCGGTTATGGAAAGGACTCGCACACCTACAGAGTCTTCAACAACTATCACAACAAAGTTGTTGAGACTGTAGATGTGCGGTTCGATGAAACTAATGGCTCGCAAAGAGAGCAATTGCCTCCTGATCCAGATAAGCTGTCTCCTGAGGAAGCAATAAAGCTCAAACCTACTGAAGACATTGTCCCCACTGAGGAAATTGGTGAAGAAACGATCCCCATCACTGATGAAAATCAAGAAGATGATCCTGAGGAAGTTGCACGTGAACCACTTCCTCAGCCTAGACGAAATCCTCAACCAGCTCATCCGAGGATTGCAAATGAAGTAGAACTTGACAAAATCCTCAACGACATCAACGCGCCAGGTCCTCTCACTCGCTCAAAAGCTTCACACTTAGTTAACTTTTGTGGGCATTTTTCCTTTGTATCCATCACAGAACCCTCAAAAGTTGCTAAGGCTTTTCTGGAACCAGAGTGGATCCAAGCTATGCAAGACAAACTTCTTCAATTCAAGCTGAATGACGTATGGGAGCTCGTCAAACGACCAGATCCTCGCAAGCACAATATCATCGGAACCAAGTGGATTTTCCGAAACAAGCAAGATGAGGATGGTCAAGTGGTGAGAATAAGGCATGACTTGTAGCCCAAGGCTACACCCAGGTTGAAGGAATAGATTTCGATGAAACTTTTGCACTTGTTGCTAGACTTGCAGCTATTCGAATACTACTTGCTTACGCTAATCATCATAACATCATCTTATATCAAATGGATGTGAAAAGTGCATTCCTCAATGGTAAGCTTGAGGAAGAAGTATATGTTGCTCAGCCCCTAGGTTTTGAGGATCCAAAGAATCCAGACAAAGTCTTCAGACTCAAAAAAGGCTCTTTATGGTCTCAAGCAAACCCCTCGGGCATGGTATGATACATTGAAGGAATTCCTCATGAAGAAAGGCTTCAAACCAGGTTCACTCGAGCCAACTCTTTTCACTAAATCCTATGATAATGAGCTATTTGTATGTCAAATATATGTCGATGATATCATATTTGGCTGTACGGACAAACGATATAGTGATGAATTTGCTTACATGATGAGTGAAGAATATCAGATGTCTATGATGGGGGAGCTGAAATTCTTCTTAGGTCTTCAAATTCATCAACAACGCAATGGAATCTTCATATCACAGGAGAAATACCTCAAGCATGTTCTGAGGAAATTCGACATGCATGAATGCAAGGGTGCCAAGACTCCAATGCCTACCAACGTCCACCTTGGCACTGATGAAAATGGTAAAGATTTCGATCGGTAGGTATATCGCTCTATGATTGGCTCTTTATTGTATCTATGTGCATCTAGGCCAGATATAATGCTTAGTGTTTGCATCTGTGCACGTTTTCAAGCAAAACCGAAGGAATCACACCATAAGGCTGTGAAGCATATTCTTCGATACTTAGCTCACACGCCAACACTAGGATTATGGTACCCCAAGGGCTCAAATCTTCATCTGGTAGGGTATTCTGATTCTGACTATGCTCGTGACCGTATGGATCGCAAGTCAACTTCTGGCACATGCCATTTCCTCGGAAGATCACTAGTTTGCTGGTCCTCAAAGAAGCAGAACTGCGTATCACTCTCCACTGCCGAAGCTGAGTACATTGCTGCTGGTTCATGCTGTGCTCAATTCCTATGGATGAAGCAAACCCTCAAGGACTATGGCATCAACATGAAGAATGTGCCTCTCTACTGCGACAATGAGAGTGCAATCAAGATTGCATACAACCCAGTACAGCACTCAAAGACCAAGCACATCCAGATTCGTCATCATTTCTTCGGGACCATGTCCTCAAGGGCAATATCTTCATTGACCATGTGAAGACTGATGATCAACTCGCAGTCTTCACTAAGCCCTTGGATGAGAATAGGTTTTGCAAGTTGCGGTGTGAGCTAAATATCTTAGAATCTTCAAATGTTTTGTAAAAACATGCACACATCCTAACACTTATGCAAAATTGATGACTTAGATGTGCAACACATGATGAATCGATTTTTCTACAACTAATGAAGAATATCACTCTGAATGTGAAGAAATCAACGAAGAAATTGATTCTCAGGGCCCTACGACAATTGTACGCGGCGTCTATAATCAACATTCTTATATGGTGGGTCACGCCACCGCCCAATGTGAAATTCCTCAAGTTGATTTTCTTCAAATATTCCATTTCCTCAAAATGTGTTTTTCTTCAAAGCAGTTGTTCTTCACTGTGACGATTTATCACAAAATCTTCAAAGACACTTGATGACTTTCATTTGACTAGATAGACTGTGATTTCAAGTTCTCAACAGCTATTTCGTCAAGTTGATATTTCTTCTAAGTGAATGTGATCGGACCCTACTTTCCCTCTATGCTATACTCATCCAGTCTATTCAATTCTTCATATGCGTTCTACTTGAAACTTTGTTCAAAATCCTCACTACGTCCTTGTCAGTTGATGATTTTGTAATGAAAATCCTCAAATCTTCAAAAATTGTTTCTTTAATGCACAGTAACTGAACCCCACTTCCCACGTTCGGATAACCACGATCTCCACTATCTCCACTGCCTTGTTCGGGAACTACACGTGTCCTGCGGAGACGTAGAGGCAGGGGCTGTTTGGTCCGAAATCTTCGCGCCAACAGTAACTGTCTGGCTGTAAATATGTCCCTATCCCCCTCGGCAAACCCTTCTTCGCCCCATCACTCTCCCGCTACAGCAAACAGCACCAAACCCTAGCGCCATCGCTGGAAGTCTCGTCGCCGGTGAGGAAGAGCTTCACTGCCTCGACTTCTCCGTCGCCGAAACCACGCCGAAGTCGAACCATCTTCGTCCGCCGCCGCCGTAGACGTCCTCTGTCGCCGGGTTAGGGTGCATTGGACACTCGACCGAAGAGCCTCTCTACACAACTTCTCTGTGTTCTTCGTGTGCTCCTTCAAGGGTAAATAAAATCCCATTTTTACCGCAAGTTAGATCTACTATTTTACCTCTTCTATGTGAAATCTGTTTTTCTTCAAGAATCGATAAGCACTTGATTCCTCAAACACTTCCTATCACCATATCATTGATGAACTACACTAAGCATCTAAGATTTTCACGAGATTCCTCAACTGTGCGAATTTTCGGATCTGTACAACTCTGGAACCCAAGAACAGTATGCTTAGGCAAATTCCTCAACCACTGGTTAAATTCCTCAACCGTCAAACTTTTTCATTTTCTTCAAATCTGAAAACGCATAGGACCTCTCCAAATTCCTCGCAACTATACTCTGTTCACAGGTACACACATGTCAGCTGATGAATCTCTCGGTTCTCATCACATTAACTCATTTGCAGCATTTCTTGAAGAAAATCTTCAAGTCTCATCAGAATCCTCAAGAGTTCAATCTCATCAGCAAAATCCTCAGCTGAAGAAAATGGAGGATGACAGAAAATAGAAGGGAGGAAAGAAACTTGAGCAAAACACAGCTGCGGATATCCCTGAGGATATTTACTTGGACTATTGCACACCTGATGAAAATGAGACAATGGCCAAGAGAAAGATCCGGCTGCAGAAGATAGAACGCCGATGGGCGAAGGAATGGAAGGAATACAGGTTTGTAACTGCCAAGTATGCGAAGAAATTCGCTCTGAAGCCCCCTGGCAAACGGGCCCCACTTGAGGCTCATCAAGTAGCGCATCCCTCAAGCCTCAAGACCCTTGATGACTATCCAGATGAGAAGGAAAAGCATCTGGCTAAGCTCCAGAAGCAAGCAGAAGCTGCAGTGAGGAAATTCAATGAATCCTCAGTTGCTGCCTCAGCTGCAGCTACTTCCTCTACCGCTGAGACCTCTGGTTCAGCAATTCCTCAACCACAGTCTGTGACGTCAAAGCCAAGGGCTCCAAAGCCTCAAGAGAAGTCTGCTCAGGCATCAGGGCCAAAACCCTCAGCGCCAAAACCCTGAGTCCCAAAATCCTCAGCACCACCACCAAAGCCTCAAGAGACACCAGTACAGAAGCAAGTCATGAAGTCTATGACCGCCAGCTCCAGCTCCTCACTCCCGGCTGCAACCAGCTCGGAGACAAAGTCTTCACCACCTCCGGTGAAGACTCAGGTGTCTGCTGAAAGAGCAACTCTGCCGAGCCCCAGCAAAATCATCAACGTCCCATCTGCATTAGAGGGCAGTGATGAATTTGATGATCAAACCCTGCAAGCCATAATCAGAAACAAGTAGGAAAGAGTAGCTCAAGCATCAAGCAGCGCCATTCCTCTGGCCATGGACCCCATGGTCCTCCTTGACTACATCAACATCTGGTATGAGGACCCAAACTGTCACGCCCAAGATGCAATCCTATCCTCAATTTGGCACGAAGGCCTCTTCAGGGATAGAAGTGCATCTTGTCATGTCGCAAGAATGGATATCGTTACAAGTACATGTACTGAAAAGAAGAGATAAATATAGAGTTGGCTTACACTCTCCACAAGCTACATCAGAGTCACATCATTACGTTACATAATCATCAAGAGTAAGAGCAGGGTCCGACTACGGACGAAAATAAACGAGAAAATAAGAACGACGTCCATCCTTGCTATCCCAGGCTGCCGGTCTGGAACCCATCCTAGATCAATGAAGAAGAAGAAGAAGCAACTCCAAATGAAGAATCAACACGCTCGCGTCAAGTAACCTTTACCTGTACCTGCAACTGGTGTTGTAATAATCTGTGAGCCAGAGGGGACTCAGTAATCTCATTTCCAAAGGTATCAAGACTAGCAAAGATTAATGGGTGAGGCATGGTTAAGTGGTGAGGTTGCAGCAGCGGTTAAGCGTATATTTATGATGGCTAACTTACGAGTACAAGAAGTAAGAGAGGGAAGATCTACGCATAACGGACGTGAACTACCGATGATCAAAAGAATGATCCTGAACACCTACCTACGTCAGACATAACCCCACCGTGTTCCCGATCGGAGAAGGAACTCACGAAAGAGACAGTCACGGTTACGCACACAGTTGGCATATTTTAATTAAGTTAACTTCAATTTATCTAGAACCAGTGTTAAACAAAGCTTCCACGTTGCCACATAACCGCGGGCACGGCTTTCCGAAAGATTTAACCCTGCAGGGGTGCTCCAACTAGTCCATCACAAATTACCACAAGCCGCATAGAAATCCTCAATCACGAAGCTCGCGATCTCGTCGGATTACCTAGTGGAAAACCTCAACTCTGAGATTACTCAAAGCATCACCGGAATTCCGATGCACAAGATATTCCGTCAAAGGTAAAACTAATCCAGCAAGGCCGCCCGACGTGTCGACGATCCCGATAGGAGTCGCGTACCTCGTTCTCAGGACACGACGGATGGGTCACACTAGGAGATACCAAACCTCGGGTTGCCCCGCGGTGGCCCCTTAGTCTGCCAGTTGGGACCAACACTCATGAGGAGCACTGGCCCGGGGGTTGATTAAATTATCCTCGGGGCCCGGAAGTCCCTATGCAATTTTATTAGGTGTTTAGGCAAATGTAGTACCAAAGTTGGGCCTTGCCAGACCAGTCTTAATCTAAAACGAATTATCAAGGGGGTCCCCATAACAACCCCGATCGTGTTTGGAGCGCTCATTTATGGAACATAACACCGGTAGCCGGAAACTAAGGGGGCAAAGGTGGAACAAAACACCTGGCTAGAAAGGCCGAGCCTTCCACCTTTTACCAATTATATAGGTGCATTAAATTAAATAGCATTTTTAAATGTGGTGATATGACAAGGAACCCATGTTATCACATGGAAGCATCTGCACCTGCAACTAGCAACGCTAACATCATGGTTAAGCAAGCAGTAACATAGCCAATCAGTGGTTTGCTAGGTCGAACAGGTTGAAGGTAATCATGGCATTGTTGAGAGGCTGATATTTAACAAGTGGTAGGCAACGAGACATAATCGATAGCATCGAAATAACTAGCATGGCAACGATAGTAATGGTATCTGGGGAAATGATCATCTTGCCTGAGATCCCGCTTAGAAGAAGAATGCCTCCGTGAAGTAGACGAACCGACGTAGTCGAACGGGTCCTCACAATCCGGCACGCTGCGGAACTCTATCGAGACGAGGAAAACCGGAACAAGCATCAACACACGGAATTCACCACATGATGCAACAACACAAATGATGCCTGAGCAGTTGAAAACATGCACGTCACGGCATGACAATCCACACAATCAAACACTACACATTAAGTGAAGCTCAATATGCAACGAGCTGCATATTGACGAAACTCCACGTTAATTTATTTATTTCTATCCCGATTAGTTACACGGCAATATTAAATGTGGTTAAACATGGCAAGAGGTGAAGCGTAATTAATCTACCTATCTAGGAATTTTAAATGAGGTCGGAGATGACATATAGCATCTCCGAAACGACCTCACATGTTAATTTACAATTCTGTCCAGATCTGAACTAACACATTTAATTAGTTGTTAAACAGCAAAACAAATAGGTTCCCATGAAAATTTACAGCATGCTAGAGAAACACAAGGGGTACAACTAACTCCATTGGACCCACCTCGAAAGAGCTACAGATCACAAGATGCAAGCAAGACAAGACAGCAACAAAATATAACAGATTCCAGACTTAGAAATATTTCAGCTCCTCCAAATCAACACTATTTCTAGCAATTTGAGAGCAAGCAAACAACTCCTAAACATGCATTTCTATTGCAACCAAAAATACCAGGGGCTAAACAAAACATCCAAGATCAACACTCTAGTTGACAACTCCGTCAATCGACGCACGGAATAAATCCTACGAATTAAACAAAAGGGCAACATAGCAAAATATCTCGCGAACTAACTTCCTCAAAAGCTAAAACTAATTGCATAGAAAAATCCAATGGATTTTTCTACCCCGAAAACATATAAAACATGTGGGGTTGCAACACAAAAATAATGCCACACATTAATGCGAGATAATCACCTATATACGGGAAAATAAACTACCGGCAAACCCTACACGCAAAAATACCAATGACCGCTCTAACATGCATGGAAAAATGGTTCCTAAAACATGGGCATTTTACCTAAGGCACTCGAGCAATCCGGACCGCAAGAAAACTAAATACGGGACGTTCCCCTATTGGGACAGGATGCTAAACTAGGCGTTTGGCACGTTAAACTACGTCAAATAAATATGCAAGTTGGAAAATCGGTTTCTACTCGCAAAACTACCCAAAAACCATATAAAGATCACCTCGATCCGACTTACGGAATATAAGTTACGGGGGTTCTAATATATGTCTAAATCCTGAACTTATCTAAACCGAAAAATAAATCCTATAAAGCTACTGGGCCGAAACTGAGGCGTAAAATTAACTAAGAGGCGCCTATGCGTAAAAAAAAGGGGGCTGGGGATCTCACCTAGCGGGCCTCCACTTGGGCCGGCCTGGTGCTGCTGGTCAACGGGGCGGGAGGGAGAGGCGAGGCGGTGGGCCGAGCCGGCTGCTGGGCCTCACACGGGAGGGAGCCCACCCGCTGGCGAGCAGAACGCTCGCGAGGCTGGCGCTGCGTCTCGTCCCTCCCGTGCGGGCTAACAGGGAAGCTCCATCGACGGAGGCTTCGCTCACTCCGGCAAAGGACCTGCCGGGCCGAGGCCGACGGCGGCGGATCCGGCCTCGAGGCCGCCGGATCTGGCCGTGGGGGGTGGTGCTGCGACGGGCTAGGCGACGGGAACGAGACGCCGGCGCTAGCAGGAAGAGGCGGCGGCAGCTGTGCAGGAAGGGAGAGGCGAGGCGGCTTTGCAGGTAGGGAGAAGCGGCGGCGAACGGGCGAGGTCCCGGTGGGCTGCAGCCAGAGGGCGCACGACGGGAGACGGGGGACGAGGCCAGCTGTGGGCCGGCTGCTGCCATGGGCGGAGTTCGGGGAGCTCGGGCATGGGGAGAGGAGATACGGGGAGATCTGAGGGAGGAGGCAGGAGTGATCTCGGCCGTTGGATCCCCGATCTGACGGTCGAGATCGTGGAGAGGGTAGATCAGATCTGAGAGGAGAGAGGAGAGTTGCTAGGATTTGATGGGGGCACGGATTTCGAGGCACGAGAGAGGGGGCTGCCTAAAATAAGCACGTGGCCTATATATAGACAAACGAGGGGGCTAGGTTACCCGAAATCGTGTTCCGGATCCAACCGTGCGGTTGGATTCGGACGATTCCGCACGCGGGAATGGGTACGTGGCCGTGTAGGGTGGTTTACCGGAGACGAGAGGGAGAACGAGCGGCGCGGCAATGAATTTTAAAACACCGACAAACGTCCGACGAATAACCGGAGACGGTGCCGCTACGGTCGACCGTTCGGGTACCAGACGAACTCCGATCGCGACGAAATTCAACAGGCGGCCTCGCTATATTAAAATAAGACCGCACGTCAAATCTCAACCCGATTAGAGAAAGTTTTACACACACTTTTTAAAACAAGGTCTCGACGGTGCCGCGAGCGCGTGCGAGTGCAGTCGGGCTCAGAACGGACAACGCCGAGAACCGGCAACTAACAACGGATGCAAGTTTTGAAAATGTGCCGCAACGGAATGCCGATGCAATGCTGATGATGCGCATGATGCCATGATGATGCGGCAAAATAAAATAGACACACGACGAAAACGGAATAGAAGGGGGATCTTCTGGAACGTCGGCATCGGGCTGTCACAACTCTCCTACACTACAAGAGGATCTCGCCCCGAGATCCAAGAATGAAAGGGGGAGAGGATGAGAAAGAACAAGAGGTAAAACTTAGTCGCTTCTTTGACAAACTAGTGAAACCAACGATCCTTGAAGGTTGCAAAGAGATGAGGAATGATATAAGAAAGAACCAAGAATTCACAGAAAATTTCGGCAGCACTTCGGTAGGAAAATGGGACAAAAAATTCGAAAAGATGGTAGAATTAGACAATATTCATAACACACAACTAAATAGAACAAGGGAACACCATGATCTTGACAGAACAAGAAGCTAGACCCAAAAGAGCAATATCACAATGCCTCCGGAACAATAGAATAGGAACTAGCTCATACGAAAGAAGAGAATGAAGCTAAAGAATGACAACTATCATCACAATAGAATTGAAGAGCCTCCGGATAGAGAATTGACAGAGTAGTTGGAAAACCAACAACGAAAAGAACAAGATAGTGGTGGACTTATGAAAATCATCTCCACAAATATGAGGTGACAAACAACCACTAAAAGGAACAAGGACAGATGAAAGCAAAGATATGAAAACTTATTACACCGAGAGGATACATTGAGAACTGGGATTAATGACAAGCACCATGATAGCACAATCCATAGGAAAAGCTTTAGGTGAAATCCAAACCAATTTAACTCAATGAAGAAATCATGGGTTGCAAATATCTCATGATCATAGAATCGGTGGGTTTAATTATCTCATTCTTGAAAGGAAAACTCTACGAGGCTCCTACACTAACAAGAATGCTATAATACCACCTCAAAGGATAAATGAAGAACAATTGCACATAGAAATGCAAGAGAAAGGATACTTGAGGTTCTCCAACAAGAATCTTGAAAAACATTTGATAATGGATTGACACCTTGATGAACCACCAAGAAGGACCACCGTATACAAATGAATGATGCAAAGATAAGAAGGTAGAAAAGAATAAGATTATGACCTTGCCAGGATTAGATGAAGCTTCACGAAGAGATACTTGAGAAAACTTGGAACTCCGCAAAAGAAAAGAAAGAACACTTGAGAACAAGGAATTGACATAATGAGCCGCTTCGGAAGAAGAATTCAGATTACTATGAACAAGAATAAGAATTATGTTATGCTCATCCTTCACCAAATTAAACTGATGACAAGTAACGGATTTAGCATACAGCTTATTCCTCTTGAAAGAATCTTAAAGAGAGAGAGAGATAAGCACCACTTGAAGCATGATTGAAGGACGCACAGGTAAGAATTCACAACTGAATGGAATTCCAAGAATTAATGGAGATACATGAGAATGAAGAGATCATAAGCCACCCGAGAGAAGAAAACTTAAACAAGGCACCGGATAATCGAAAGACGAACGAAGAGACAACAATTGAGAAGAATTAGAGAACGAAAGCTGAGAGCTGAGAACGAAGAAATCTTTTGAAATGATGGCCTTCGGAGGATCGAGAATGAAAAACAATTCAGAAAAGCACCGGATAGCACGAAAGGGGCACACATGATTGACAACAATTCAAGATAATGCCACCAAGCTTAAATGATGAATTTGCACGACAATGAACCAAGATTTGAGAGAAGCACCCCTTCGAATTGCAAGCTGAGAATGAAGACGAGAACAACACCAAGAATAACTAAGACACTGCGGAATAAAGAAGAATGAAAGGTTGAGCCAATATGAGAATTAATTCAAATAGGTATTGAAGAAGGAATATGACTGATGAAATCATTCTTATGTCATAGTTGAAAAGAATTAAAGATCTCCGGATGATTACATGAGCCAGACAAGATCCTGGGAAAATCTGTGGGTTATGGGCCCACTCAAAGAAATCACCGTTGAAACAATTGCTAGAACGAGAGATATTGCACCGGTATAAGAAAACTAGATGAGGTTAGAACCTCGAAATAATTAAAAGAATTGAAAACGAGAAACTACTGAAATATCTTTAACCCTCCGGATAGAAAGAGAGAGGAATTAATAAACAAGATAGGCTGAAAGAATTTCCAACATGGGAAAGAATTATAAGGATGAATGGATAAGATGACATGGGTAATTAAATTGGATTGGCCGGAAAAATAACAAGACTGAATAAGGATGAACATGAAGCTCCTGAGAATCTTCACAAGAATCACCGGGTAAGAGAGAAAAGAACACACAGCGGAAGCACAATGAAAAAAAACTCTTGGATGAAATCCAATCACCCAAGAAAAAGGGCGGGAGGGTGGGGGAAAACAAAGACGACTTGGGACAGATGAGACGAACTCCGGATGAAATGAGAGAACAATCTTGCAAAATTAGAGAGGATAGACTACACTTGAAGAGAAGCACACCGGTTGAATGGAATTGATACGATGACTCCGGTTGAAAAGAATTGACATGATAATTGATATAGCAAAAGAATTAATACTCTCATAAAAATATGAGAACACCTCTTAGAAAAGATCTGAAATCACCACTTGACATCGAAGCAACTTGAATTACCATATTCCAACAACACAAAGGGTGTGGCTTATGAAACAAGCCAGAACAAACTCATGAGGAAGATTTCGTCCGATATTTTCGTGGATAGGAATCCACTAGATGTCGAACCCCAACCTAACATCATGCATTTGATGGAAGATTGTCCTATAAGCAACTACTTGAATTCCCACCTATGAATTCCCGAAATATCTGGTCATGCAATATGGTACACGGATACAAGGAGTAATATCACACAACTCCTATACTAACCCGTCACCTGTATCACATCCGTCAACACACAACCAGAATCTCGGACCTTCATCTACAACAGACCCTCGTGATCACAACGATACAAAGTATGGCAGTACTCCCAAACAATCTGCACCAGTACTGGGGATATCGGGGTTATCTCGCCACTACTAGTATTGAAGCAATTACGAACATCCTTCGTTCTGAGACACAAAGAAATCTGAATGATAATGATGTGCTCAAGAATCCCCTAGAGCTCAACTCCCCTGAGACTTAGAGCAGATAGGAGGCACCAAGGCACAACTCATTACATCGGCATCCTATAGATTCCAAGAATATCCGTGTGATCCTAAAAAAAAATTGAGTGAGAAGAGGAGTACAATTAAATTATTACGTCAAGATTCCTCACCAGAGCATAGAAGAGGAGAAAACAGAATCCTACTCTCCGATATATAACTAGACTCAAAGTAGTTTTTCACTAGACTTGACTCGGCCAAGTTCGATCAATCAAGGGGTCTCCTAGGTCGGTACTGCTCTGATACCAACTTGTCACGCCCAAGATGCGACCCTATCCTCAATTTGGCACGAAGGCCTCTTCAGGGATAGAAGCGCATCTCGTCGTGTCGCAAGAATGGATATCGTTACAAGTACATGTACTGAAAAGAAGAGATAAATACAGAGTTGGCTTACACTCTCCACAAGCTACATCAGTCACATCAGTACGTTACATAATCATCAAGAGTAAGAGCAGGGTCCGACTACGGATGAAAATAAACGAGAAAATAAGAACGACGTCCATCCTTGCTATCCGAGGCTGCCGGCCTGGAACCCATCCTAGATCGATGAAGAAGAAGAAGAAGCAACTCCAAATGAACAATCAACGCGCTCGCGTCAAGTAACCTTTACCTGTACCTGCAACTGGTGTTGTAGTAATCTGTGAGCCATAGGGGACTCAGCAATCTCATTTCCAAAGGTATCAAGACTAGCAAAGCTTAATGGGTGAGGCATGGTTAAGTGGTGAGGTTGTAGCAGTGGCTAAGCGTATATTTATGATGGCTAACTTACGAGTACAAGAAGTAAGAGAGGGAAGATCTACGCATAACGGACGTGAACTACTGATGATCAAAAGAATGATCCTGAACACCTACCTACGTCAGACATAACCCCACTGTGTCCTCGATCGGAGAAGGAACTCACGAAATAGACAGTCACGGTTACGCACACAGTTGGCATATTTTAATTAAGTTAACTTCAAGTTATCTAGAACCAGTGTTAAACAAAGCTTCCACGTTGCCACATAACCGCGGGCACGGCTTTCCGGAAGATTTAACCCTCCAGGGGTGCTCCAACGAGTCCATCACAAATTACCACAAGCCGCATAGAAATCCTCAATCACGAAGCTCGCGATCTCGTCGGATTCCCTAGTGGAAAACCTCAACTCTGAGATTACTCAAAGCGTCACCGGAATTCCGATGCACAAGATATTCCGTCAAAGGTAAAACTAATCCAGCAAGGCCGCTCGACGTGTCGACGATCCCGATAGGAGTCGCGTACCTCGTTCTCACGACACGACGGATGGGTCACACTAGGAGATACCAAACCTCGGGTTGCCCCGCGGTGGCCCCGTAGTCTGCCAGTTGGGACCAACACTCATGAGGAGCACTGGCCCGGGGGTTGCTTAAATTATCCTCGGGGCCCGGGAAGTCCCTATGCAATTTTATTAAGTGTTTAGGCAAATGTGGTACCAAAGTTGGGCCTTGCCAGACCAGTCTTAATCTAAAACGAATTATCAAGGGGGTCCCCATAACAACCCCGATCGTGTTAGGAGCGCTCATTTATGGAACATAACACCGGTAGCCGGAAACTAAGGGGGCAAAGGTGGAACAAAACACCTGGCTAGAAAGGCCGAGCCTTCCACCTTTTACCAATTATATAGGTGCATTAAATTAAATAGCATTTTTAAATGTGGTGATATGACAAGGAACCCATGTTATCACATGGAAGCATCTGCACCTGCAACTAGCAACGCTAACAGCATGGTTAAGCAAGCAGTAACATAGCCAAAGAGTGGTTTGCTAGGTCGAACAGGTTGAAGGTAATCATGGCATTGTTGAGAGGCTGATATTTAACAAGTGGTAGGCAACGAGACATAATCGATAGCATCGAAATAACTAGCATGGCAACGATAGTAATGGTATCTGGGGAAATGATCATCTTGCCTGAGATCCCGCTTAGAAGAAGAATGCCTCCGTGAAGTAGACGAACCGACGTAGTCGAACGGGTCCTCACAATCCGGCACGCTGCGGAACTCTATCGAGACGAGGAAAACCGGAACAAGCATCAACACACCGAATTCACCACACGATGCAACAACACAAATGATGCCTGAGCAGTTGAAAACATGCACGTCACGGCATGACAATCCACACAATCAAACACTACACATTAAGTGAAGTTCAATATGCAACGAGCTGCATATTGACGAAACTCCACGTTAATTTATTTATTTCTATCCCGATTAGTTACACGGCAATATAAATGTGGTTAAACATGGCAAGAGGTGAAGCGTAATTAAGCTACCTATCTAGGCATTTTAAATGAGGTCGGAGATGACATATAACATCTCCGAAACGACCTCACATGTTAATTTACAATTCTGTCCATCTGAACTAACACATTTAATTAGTTGTTAAACATCAAAACAAATAGGTTCACGTGATTCTACGCGTCAAGGCAAGCAATTTACACATAAAGAAAATCTCCAACGGAGCTACGGATCAAAAGATACAAGCACCGCAAGATATGATGGCATGAATGCAATATGTGTGCAACGATGCCTACGAGCACTTCAAAACAAACAACCAGCAAGAGAAAATGAAACTACATGAGATTCTAAGCAAGTTCCATATAGGACACGATCAAATCGGAGCTACGGATCAAAAACTACGAGCAAAACAAGAAATCACTACAATCTGCCAAAATCAGCCACATAGCATTTTCTACGCCCACAACTACGGCTACACAAATCCGATATGCCCAAGCAAGGCATGGCACGGAAGAGGGCAAGAAGCACTACTACAAAAAACTATCAACAACTAGCATGGCAGCAAGGATCACTAGAGAAAGAAGTCACAAAATGGCATCCCACACACTATTTCAGACTTAGTGAAAATTACACCTCATGAAAGTGCAGTTTTCAATCTGAAGCAATATTGATAGTAGCAAAGCCTATATCTACAAGACTCCAAATGGCATGAAAATTTACAGCATGCTAGAGAAACACAAAGGGTACAACTAACTCCATTGGACCCACCTCAAAAGAGCTACAGATCACAAGATGCAAGCAAGACAAGACAGCAACAAAATATAACAGATTCCAGACTTAGAAATATTTCAGCTCCTCCAAATCAACACTATTTCTAGCAACTTGAGAGCAAGCAAACAACTCCTAAACATTCATTTCTATTGCAACCAAAAAAACCAGGGGCTAAACAAAACATCCAAGATCAACTCTCTAGTTGACAACTCCGTCAATCGACACACGGAATAAATCCTACGAATTAAACAAAAGGGCAACATAGCAAAATATCTCGCGAACTAACTTCCTCAAAAGCTAAAACTAATTGCACAGAAAAATCCAATGGGTTTTTCTACCCCGAAAACATATAAAACATGTGGGGTTGCAACACAAAAATAATGCCACACATTAATGCGAGATAATCACCTATATACGGGAAAATAAACTACCGGCAAAACCTACACGCAAAAATACCAATGACCGCTCTAACATGCATGGAAAAATGGTTCCTAAAACATGGGCATTTTACCTAAGTCACTCGAGCAATCCGGACCGCAAGAAAAATAAATACGGGACGTTCCCCTATTGGGACAGCACGCTAAACTAGACGTTTGGCACGTTAAACTACATCAAATAAATATGCAAGTTGGAAAATCGGGTTCTACTCGCAAAACTACCCCAAAACCATATAAAGATCACCTCGATCCTACTTACAGAATATAAGTTACGGGGGTTCTAATATATGTCTAAATCCTGAAATTTTCTAAACCGAAAAATAAATCCTATAAAGCTACTGGGCCGAAACTGAGGCGTAAAATTAACTAAGAGGCGCCTATGCGTAAAAAAAAGGGGTTGGGGATCTCACCTAGCGGGCCTCCACTTGGGCCGGCCTGGTGCTGCTGGTCAACGGGGCCGGGAGGGAGAGGCGAGGCGGTGGGCCGAGCCGGCTGCTGGGCCTCACACGGGGGGGAGCCCACCCGCTGGCGAGCAGAACACTCGCGAGGCTGGCGTTGCGTCTCGTCCCTCCCATGCGGGCGAACAGGGAAGCTCCATCGACGGAGGCTTCGCTCACTCCGGCGAAGGACCTGCCGGGCCGAGGCCGCCGGCGGCGGATCCGGCCTCGAGGCCGCCGGATCTGGCCGTGGGGGGTGGTGCTGCGACGGGCTAGGCGACGGGAACGACACGCCGGCGCTGGCAGGAAGATGCGGCGGCAGCTGTGCAGGAAGGGAGAGGCGAGGCGGCTATGCAGGCAGGGAGAGGCGGTGGCGAAAGGGCGAGGTCCCGGTGGGCTGCAGCCGGAGGGCGCACGACGGGAAACGGGGGGCGAGGCCAGCTGTGGGCCGGCTCCTGCCATGGGCGGAGCTCGGGGAGCTCGGCCATGGGGAGAGGAGGTACGGGGAGATCTGAGGGAGGAGGCAGGAGGGATCTCGGCCGTTGGATCCCCGATCTGACGGTCGAGATCGTGGAGAGGGTAGATCAGATCTGAGAGGAGAGAGGGGAGTTGGTAGGATTTGATGGGGGCACGGATTTCGAGGCACGAGAGAGGGGGCTGCCTAAAATAAGCACGAGGCCTGTATATAGACAAACGAGGGGGCTAGGTTACCCGAAATCGCGTTCCGGATCCAACCGTGCGGTCGGATTCGGACGATTCCGCACGCGGGAATGGGTACGTGGCCGTGTAGGGTGGTTTACCGGAGACGAGAGGGAGAACGGGCGGCGCGGCAACGAATTTTAAAACACCGACAAACGTCCGACGAATAACCGGAGACGGTGCCGCTATGGTTGACCGTTCGGGTACCAGACGAACTCCGATCGCGACGAAATTCGACAGGCGGCCTGGCTATACTAAAATAAGACCGCACGTCAAATCTCAACCCGATCAGAGAAAGCTTTACACACACTTTTTAAAACAAGGTCTCGACGGTGCCGCGGGCGCGTGCGAGTGCAGTCGGGCTCAGAATGGACAACGGCGAGAACCGGAAACTAACAACGGATGCAAGTTTTGAAAACGGGCGGCAATGGAATGCCGATGCAATGCTGATGATGTGCATGATGCGATGATGATGCGACAAAAGAAAATAGACACACGACGAAAACGGAATAGAAGGGGAATCTTCTGGAACGTAGGCATCGGGCTGTCACACAAACACTTCGCTTGATGATTTGAAACTTCCCCCTGGCATCAGCCACATGGTGACAACTTTCATCAATGAAGCCAAGTGGAAAGAACAGCAGGCCAAGGTTGCAAAGCTTAAAAAGGAGAAATTCCTCAAGCAGAATCTCCTCAGCTTGACGCCTGATGCACTAGTGTCAATACAGGCTGAGCTGAGGAAATACACCAAGAAGCCGTGTAGATGTATCGGCTATTGAATAAATCACCCTGGAAGCTCTAGCTGATGAACCTGCTGCAGCTAATGAGACTGCCCCTGACCCAGCTGCTTCATCAAAGCAAGCTGATGACTCTGCTCGAGCTGGTTCCTCAAAGCCAGCTGAAGAATCTGTCGAGAGAACGCCTTCACCAAAAGCTTCAAAGGTGAAAAAGATGACTCCGTCTGCATCAGACGTGAAGAAAACCAGGGCTGCTGAGAAGGAAGCCAAAAGGAGAAAGGCCTCCTCAGCAGAAGAAGAAACAGAGGCCAAGCGCCTCAAAGCGCTTGAAGAGACTGCTCATCTGGGCCCTGTGCCCCTAAATGTCGCTCCTTCTTATGAAATGGTCATTATTGATGATCAAGCGAAAAGGGCAGATGAGTAAATGAAGGATGCCGCCTCTGAGGAACACACTCACGAAGAAATTTGTATTGACGACAGTCCTCAGCCCTTCATTCCTCAGAAAGACACTGCTCAAGGATCAGCTACACCAACTGATGAAACTGCCTGTGCCACCAAGCCAGCTGAGGAAGAACAAACTGAAAATCCTCAAGCTGATGAAATTCAAAGCTCTGAGCAAAATATTCAAGATGAAGAACAGGCTGACCCAACTCCTCCACCTGAGCAAGATGAAATTATTCCTCAGCCTGATGCACAGCCAGAGCAAGCCCCTCAGCCTGACGCCCAGCCAGAGCCATCTCCTCAGCCTGAAGCCCCAGCTGTTGAAATTCCTCACCCTGAGGAAAATGCTGAGGAAAATGCACCTGACCAAGACAATGCATTCGTCGTGCTCAACCCCGAGACTGCAGTTGTTGTCTCCCCTCCTGTTCCTCAGCAAAATCTTCAGCCAGTTCAGCGTCAGCCATTCTCCAAACCACCAAAGTTTCAAAGGAAATTTTCTTTGAAGAACGCATGTACTTCATTGGAGAGAACCCCTATGACAAGCCTCAAATGAGGCATCTGAAATTTTGGACTAGGACACAGATGAATTACTATGCCTCTGTGTTGTGTGGAAGAAACAAGATATTCCAGCACAGGCATATTCCTCACGTTGAACTTGAAGCTATTCCGTGCCTAGAGCCAGTCCTCAATGTACTTCATGATGCTGGTTTGCTGCCAATGTGCTCCGACATCTCTGACTGGAATAGTGAGCTCATTCTTCAGTTATATGCCACTCTTCACATCTCTGGCAATCCTGAAGACATTAACAGTTGGGTGTTTGACTGGACGACACAAAACACTCACTACAAAGCTCCTGCTACTGAGCTCCTCCGTGAACTGCATGTACCAATTCCCTCAGAGGAGGCTGTGAAGCTTTATGGTGAGCGTGAGCTGCCCAATGGGATGGTGGAAGTCCTCATGAAGCCTTCGGCTGAAGGAAAATCACCGAGAAAAACATTCCTCGTACAGGAGCTCAAGTATACACCAAGGTCTGTCTACAGAATCCTCTGCAGTGTGCTCGCGCCGATCAAAGGCCATGATGATGAAGAAGATGTCTTAGGCCTCATGAAGAATATCCTCTTCAACATCATTCATGGTATTCCTATCAACCTCCATGATTTCTTCTTGAGGACTTTGGCCGACAATGCTATGTGTCCATTTGATCACAAGATATATGCCCCATGGATCATGAGATTCATCAGGACAAGGACATGCATCAACTTTCACGCAGAGTGCCAAAACCATGTTGGTTATATGCCTCCTATCCGGGTCAACAAGAAGACTTTCGAGCCCATTGAAGGAAAAGGCAAATCTGTGATTGAAGAAGGCAGTAGGCCCCTTGATGGCCAGTTCAGAGAGCCAGAAGCTTATTCTTCATGGGATGATACTCAGACTCGTCCGACAAGCCCCGTTCCTCCTCGCGTGATGAATACAAGAGAGCTCCTCCTTAGTCTTCACCAGAAGGTGGATCACAATCACAAGTGGGTCAAACGCCAGTTTGGCGCCATTGTGAAAACCTTCACTGAAACACAGAACTCTGTGAAGCTTAACCATCACTATCTGCATGAGGTTTTTGATCACAGCTGGGCTACACTTGCTCATCTGAAGACTCAGACAGAGCTTGAAGAAATGGAATTTGAGCGATACTTTGACTGATCGTGGCCTCCCAAGAAGAAGTTCAGGCCCATTCCAGTTCTAGACCTTGAAGACAGCTCCTTTTCTTCATTCCGCACTGCTGAAACTAATGAAGAACAGCTCGACACTGCTACCGGCCCAAGGAATAAGACTACTCCCAAGAAGCGTCATTGCTCTTCCTCAACCGTCAAGAAGTGAAGTCTTCACGGGCGTTAGTCCTCAGTTTGTCCCTTTTTGTCACTTGATGACAAAGGGGGAGAAACTTGAGAGTTAGTCTTCAAGCGGGATATTTTGGGGGTTATGAACTATATTTAAGTTACAAACTCTTGGCTCTTCTGAATTTTTTATGTAATAAGTTGTAACTTAAGCCCGATGGTACTCTGACGCTTTTGAACGTTTTTCTTCGCATGCTTATTCCTCAAGTTTTAATGCACGCATGCTGGAATTCGTCAGATACCATTTTTCATCATGCATCTTCATTTTCGTCATATGATATGTTACATGTATGCATGATTTACAAGACTCAGGGGGAGATCTCCATGATATAAATCATCAACGTGCATTTGCTGTGAAAAGCAAAATCCTCAATATATGCACATCTTCAGGGGGAGTCTCTCCGAATCTTGATTTCAAATTCCTCAAATGAGTATTTACACTTCATATTTTTGATCCCTGTTGAAGACTTAACCTAATTGTCATCAACCACCAAAAAGGGGGAGATTGTAAGTGCATCTAGTGCCCCTTGGTGATTTTGGTGGTTTGAAGACTTATAGGTTAAGTATCTAATGTGTTTATGAGTGCACACAGGATCTATAAGTCATTGAGGAGTTTGAGATATTTGATGAATATCGACCCCTAAAAATATATATCTTCGGTTGAAGAAATTGGTCTGAAGCTGAAGAAATGAATCGCGAGGAATCTGCGATGAAATTGATATTCCTCATGAAGATACTGAAATTGAGGAATTCGGTGTGTCCTGAAGAAAATCACTTTTAAGACTTTGAAGCATGAAGATTTACTCTTTCTGTTTTATTTTCTTCGCATTTGAGTAATAGGAACACCGTACTGTTAAAGGGGGTCGAAGTTACACTTTGGAATGAATTTCCTCATGATGCTCAACCCAAGCCTAATCCTACGAAAAGCCTCAAGTGAGGAATACGAGTGACATGAGGACTCTCACAGTTGAGGGTTCTGACCGTTTCGATAGCCACGCCATGTCATTGGTCTTATCAACACCAACGGTCATATTATTTAAGGGCATTAGTGTCAAATCATGTCGGGATGCTCCTAGGCTATAAATAGCTGCTCCCCACAACCATTAGCTGGTTGGCTGCTCCGTTAGAAACTGACACTTGTCATAAGAGCAACCCGATTCCTCAGAGTCTTCGAGAGTAATTCATTAGTGAGGAAATACCACATACACCGAAACCACAAACCAAACCTAGTGATTGAGCATCACTGAAGAAGTTGTTCCTGTGTGGGACTAAAGCCTTTTACCTCTGAGGACTGTGCATCCTCCAGATGGTTATGCGTCATGGTCTAGAGCTTTCCAGCAATCAATTGTGGATCGTCGGGTGACCAAGTTTGTGAGGGTTTGGAAGTCTGCCCTCAAGACTTACCACGAGTGTTGGGCGAGGACTGTGTGTTCTTAGACCAAGGAGAACACGGTAGGGACTGTGTGTCCCGGGACTGTGTGTCCTTTGGTTTCAATACCAAGCCGCTCCAAACCAGATGTACGACTGTCACAGCAGTTGGAACTGGGTCATCAACTACTGTCTTCACTGAGAAACGGGTTCCAATTCCTCAACTCCTTACTTTCCTCAAATTATGTGTTGATGACTTTCACTGCTACTATTTGAAGAATTTGCTGAAGACTTTCTCTGAATTTCCTCAACCCCAAATTCTTCACGCCAGTTAATCCTCATCTGTATTTTGCATGCCTGCTCACAGTGCAATCTGTTTTCACATTCCTCACTCTGAAAAACTGTTGTTGTGAAACTTTGCACTTCTGATCCTTTACTGTTTCCGCTGTGAGTTAGTCATCAGTGAGGAATTTCCTCAAAAGAAATTTCCTCAGTGATGAAATTCTAAAAATCTCCTATTCACCCCCCCCTCTAGTCGATATAACGCACTTTCAGTTCCGGCTATTGTCACTCCGGGGTTGCCGGGTCATAACACATAGTAGGTGACTACAACTTGCAAGATAGGATCTAAAACACACATATATTAGCGACAACATAATAGGTTCAGATCTGAAATCATGGCACTGGGCCCTAGTGACAAGCATTAAGCATAGCCAAGTAGTAGCAACATCAATCTATAACATAGTGGATACTAGGGATCAATCCCTGTCAAGAACTAACTCAATTACATGATAGATCTCATCCAACTCATCACCGTCCAGCAAGCCTACGATGAGATTACTCACGAACGATGAAGAGCATCATGGAATTGTCGATGGAGGAAGGTTGATGATGACGATGGCGACGATTTTCCCTCTCCGGAGCCCGAAATGGACTCCAGATCTGCCCTCCAGATGAAGAAGAGGATGTGGCGGCGCCTCCGTATCGCAAAACGCGATGAAACCTTTTCTCTAATTTTTTTCCAGGCGAAACGGAAGATATAGAACTGAGATTGGGGGCGGTGGTGCCACGTGGGCCCCATAGGGGGTGGTCGCGGCCCAGGGGCATGTGGCCCACTGGCACGCCCCCTCACGTGGATCTTTGCGTAGGTATTTTTCTTTTATTCCAGAAAAAATCTCCGTAAATTTTCAGGACGTTCCGAGAACTTTCATTTCTGCACAAAAACAACACCATGGCAATTGTGCTGAAAACAGCGTCAGTCCGGGTTAGTTCCATTCAAATCATGCAAATTAGAGTCCAAAACAAGGGCAAAATAGTTCGGAAAAGTAGATACGACGGAGACGTATCATGCATTTGAATCTCGGTTGCCTATGTTTTGAAATTTAATAAGTAAATTTTGAACTTGGTTGTGTATTCAACTTGGAGTTTGGTTATTTGTTTGTTGGACCCTATTTAATCAATGTATTGGTTTGTTGGACCCTATTTAATTATTTTGGTCTTGGACCCTGTTTAATGATGTGTGATGTGCCATTATTTTGACATGATTATATTTGAGATGCAAATGGTAACAGTGGATGTGAAAATGTTCTATACATTGTCGTTATGCTCTCAAATTTTGTATACAAAGTCTATACATACTGTCAAAATCTGTTTTGAACTTGCATTTTATCCAGAATTTGGTTAATGCCGAAAACCGAACCGAAAATTCGATTAACCGAAATTTCGGTTAGTTAAATTTGTGTGTCTAATTCAGTTTCCTATTTTCCCAACCGGATTGCTAGAAAAACCAAACGCTAGAAACCAAAATTTTGGTTTCTACCAAATGTCCAGGCCTAATTTGAGCATTGGCAGTGTTCAAGAAGGGTTTACCAAATATTATGGGACAAAAATCATTTTGTGGTGAGCCAAGTACTAGAAAATTAGTAGGGTATTTTACTTTCCCACCCAAGACTTCAACATCTCTAACAATACCAAGCGGTGTGATGGTGTCTCTATTAGCAAGTTCAATAGTAACATATATGTCTTCTATTTCACCGGGTCCTACCTCATGCATAATTTCTTGTTATAAGGTAAAAGGAATATCACTAACACTAGCACCCATATCACATAAACCATGATAACAATGATCTCCTATTTTGACTGAGATGACAGGCATGCCAACAACGAGTCTATTTTTATCTTTAGTATCGAGTTTGGCAATTCTAGCAGCTTCATCAAGAAATAAATAACATGCCGATCAATATTATCGACCAAGAGATATTTAACCATAGCAATACTAGTTTCTACCTTGATTTGCTCACAGGGTTTGGTTGTTCTAACATAACTTTTGTTAAACACTGGTGAAGCTTTAGCATGTTCCTTTATCCTAAGAGGGAAAGGTGGTTTCTCAATATAAGTAGTAGGCACAACTGGGTCAACATTGTAAATGATAGTTTCATCCTCAACTTTAATTGGTTCTTCAAATTTTTCTTTAGTAGGTGGATGATATTTAAACCTTTTCCCTTTGGGGAGATCACTATGAGTAGCAAAGGTTTCATAAAATGAGGCTACTCTCTCAAAGTCAAGTCCACTTTTAGTGCTAAAATCAATGAAAGCATAGGTATTAATAAAATATTTAACATAATCAAACTCAAGTTTTATACCTCACTCTTTACCTTCGTCGAGTTTCCAATCTTCAGAGTTGTGTTTAATTCTTTCCAAAAGATCCCACCTGAATTCAATAGTCTTCTTCATAAAAGAACTAGAACACGAAGTATCAAGCATGGTTCGATCATTACGAGAAAGCCGAGCATAAAAATTTCTGAATAATAATTTCTCTCCGGAGCTCATTATTGGGGCATGAATATAATATTGACTTAAGCCTCCCCCAAGCTAGAGCGGTAATTTCTCCTTCACGAGGCCAAAAATTATAGACGAAATTCCCATCACGATTAACAAGATGCATAGGATAATTTTTTTTGGTGAAACTCCAATTGCAATTGATTCCAGTTCCAAGATCGTGTATCATCGCATAGCCTATACCATGTCAATGCTTTATCCCCCAAAGATAAAGGGAAAACCTTCTTCTTGACGTCATATTCGGATAAGACTGCAAGCTTAAATAATCCACAAACTTCATCCACATAGATTAGGTGCATATCGGGATGTTTTATTCCATCTCCTCCATAAGGATTAGCTAGCAGTTTCTCTATCATACCCGAAGTAATTTCATAATAAACATTTTCAATAGGTTCAGTAGGTTTAGGGACAACTCTTGGTGTTTCCGTTCGAGGTGAAGATACCCTGAACAAATCCCTCAAAGGATTACTTTCCATAGTGACTAGTGACAGTAAATTTTAGCACATAATATAAATTTTCCCTTACCAAATTACGCTTACCAAAAGCGTTTCACTCCCCGGCAACGGCGACAGAAAATAGTCTTGATGACCCACAAGTATAGGGGATCAATCATAGTCCTTTGGACAAGTAAGAGTGTCAAACCCAACGAGGAGCAGAAGGAAATGACAAGCGGTTTTCAACAAGGAAATTTCTGCAAGCACTGGAATAGCGCTAACAAGTTGTTTGATAGCAAGATAATTGTAACAAGTAACGAGTAGCAATAGTAGCAATAAGTGCAACAAGGTAGCCCAATACTTTTGTGACAAAGGACAGGCCGGAACGATTCTTACAATAGGCAAAGCGTTCTTGAGGGCACACGAGAATTTCATCTAGACACTTTCGTCATGTCGGGTTAATTCGTGTTCGGTACTTTGATAATTTGATATGTGGGTGGACCAGTGCTTGGGTGATGTTCTTACTCGAACGATGCTCCCACTTATGATTAACCCTTCCGCAAGCATCCGCAACTACGAGAAAAGTATTAAGAATAAAGTCTAACCATAGCATTAAACATAGGGATAACACATAAACTAGGGTTTAAGTTTCTGTCACTCTCGCAACCCATCATCTAATAACTACTCCACAATGCATCCCCTTAGGCCCAAAGATGGTGAAGTGTTATGTAGTCGAGGTTCACATAACACCACTAAGGGAATCACAACATTCATATCATCAAAGTATCGAACGAATATCAACTTCACATGACTACTTGCAACATGACTTCTCCCGTGGACTCAAGAACAAAAGTAACTACTCACAAGTAATAAACATGCTCATGATCAGGGAGGTATTAAATAGCATAGTGGATCTGAACATATGATCTTCCACCAAATAAACCACAAAGCATCAACTACAAGATGTAATAAACATTACTAGTCACCCCCAGGTACCAATTTGAGGTTTTGATACAAAATTGAGTACAAGAGATGAACTAGGGTTTTGAGAGGAGATGGTGCTGTTGAAGATGTTGATGAAGATTGGCCTCCCCAAGATGAGAGGGTTGTTGGTGATGGCGATGGCTTTGATTTCCCCCTCCGGAAGGGAAGTTCCCTCGACGGAATCGCTCAGCTGGAGGGCAAAAGTGCTTCTGCCCAAGTTCGGCCTCGAGACGGCGCTGCTCCATCCCGAAAGTCTTCTCCTTATTTTTCCAGGTCAAAAGTGAATATATACCAGAAGATGGTCGCAAGAAGTGGGTTGGGTGGCCCACTGCTCACCAAGCCGTGCCAAGGGGGCGGCGCGCCCTGGTGCCTAGTGGCCATGTGGCAGCCCCCCTTTGGTACTTCTTTCCTCCAATATTTCCTAGTTATTCCATAGAAATTCCTCATGAAGTTTAAGCATATTTGGAGATGTATAGAATAGGTATCTCTGACGCAGCTTTTTCAGGTCCAGAATTCCATCTGGCAGCATTCTTCTTCTTGGTTTAAACCTTGCATATGAGAGAAAAGACATTAGAATTACTCCATCAAGTGGTATAATACATAAAAATACTATAAATAACAATAGCAAAACATGATGCAAAATGGACGTATCACGAGGTCCTAATTTCGTTTGACCACCGCTGACCGGATTGCGTGGCGTTTTGACCACCGCCATGTCGACACAAAGGGCCCAGGCAGGATAACGATGATTCATGTGTATTTTCAAAAGAACCCCCAGCGCTTATTTATTCGCAGTCATTGTCCTTTCCTCTTCTCCCCCTCTCTGACAAAACATGAGCAATCGACGACGAGGGTGCTGCTCCGGTGAGAAGAGACGGTCATCGCAGGATTTTGTCCGGCGGCGGCACCGCTAGGATGGTGCCCGTGTCGCGGCGACCCAGAAATCATCCAACGTGATACGGCCAGTGCCCGCGCCCGTAACTCCAACCCTTGATGATTGTATTTTTTCTGCGGTTTAGGTCGAATTAATTGTAGTTTTGACCGAATCCCTTGCTATATAGGACCACAAGAGGAGGTTTTCATCATAGAAATCAACTATGCTGGATTTTTTTTACGGATTTGGTCAGTCGAAGCATATGTTGATGGGAAAGTTGCTCTAATAGATGGTGTGTGGGGCAAAATTAATCAATATCTCGCAAGCAGCAACAATGAAGGGAGTAGCAATGTTTCATCGGTGGGGCAAAATGTTGGACATGATCTTAGAAGAAGTGAGAGAAAACTTCTGGTAGAAGAAGAAACCCCAATGAAATACCTACAGTTACATGTCTTAATAGCAAGGGATGCTTGTATGCGAACGAAATTAGCAATGAAATGCCCTCCGTTACTTATAGGCCATGGTGTCCATACCTGACCAAATGGGCCGGCCCAACCCACCATAAACGGGCCTGTCACGGCACATCCTGCCGAGGCACGAATATTAGCCGAGTCGTGTCGTGTCGACCCACGTGTCCAACCTTCAGACCCAGACATGGTCTGTTACTAAACACCGGTACGTTGGCCCATTTAGCACGTTGGGTTGCATATTTTTAGCCTGTTGGGCTCATTTTTTGATTTATTAGGCTTATTTTGTATTTTAGGTATATTTTGAAAAAAAAAAAACATAACGCCCACGTGCCCAGCCTCCATGCCGGGCGGTGGCGGCGGCGGCGTGATCGCAAGAGGTTCCGTCTACTTCCACGGTTCCACCCCTAAACAAGAGGAGAGGGTGATTCGTCGGGATCCCAGTTCGAGAAAGAAGATGAGCTCGGACTTGGACAAATCCAAGAACAAAAGGGCCATGGCGGCCGATCCGGAGGAAGTCGAGGCGAAGAAGAGGAATCCGAGGAGGGAGGAGGGGCAGGAGGAAGAAGAGAAAAAGGAGTCGCCTGCCCTATTGCCCATGCCCGGAGGGAGGCGTGGTTGCTTCATCGATCCCAGGTGGCTCACTGCCAAGATCGCAAAGGACAAACTGAATGCCGCAAAATTAGGTCTGATTGGTTCCTCTCCACATCCTCATTATCAATCAATTAATCACTAATTGTGTGCGATCGATGCTCTTGTAGCAGCCCCCCCTCCCCCGGTGAAGATTCCTACGCTAGAGCACTTTAAACCCCCTACCAGGTTTCACACTCAAGCGCTTCTCCCCTTGCGTGAATCTGGAAGCAAGGCGGCGCTTTCTGCTGCTAAATCTCTTGTTGGGATTTCATCATCTCTCGGTATGTATATGCTGCTCTCTAGGTTCAAGATTAACTAGCTGGATGACCAAATGCGTGGATAGATATACTATATAGCCGTAATAAAGAAATTATAAATATTTTTTACCAGCATATACATGTGAACATCCAACTTGTTTGGGATTGAAAGGCTTTGTTGTTGTTGTTGTTGTTGTTGTATATACATGTGAAAATCAACTTGTTTGGGATTGAAAGGCCATGTAAATGTGTCCAAAACAATATGCATTTATGAATGGGGCGACTATTAGGTTTTTTTCTTACCACGTGTGCAACTGTTGTCCATTTAGTTTACTGCTACATTAGCATTGATATGTCAATTGAACATAAATAAATAAATGCTAGGCCTTAAGAAAAGATTATTAGGACGTATTAATGTTTCGGCAAGTCCTTCCACATTCCATCTTCGGACCAATATTCTTTTCCAGAAACGATTTGCGAACTAGTACTAAAATCTAAGCACTGATGGGTCAGGCATAAACCTTGTGTTCTCTATTTGTCTTCCAAGACCAACCACATTATGGTTGTACCGCAATTGCATTTTTTGTAGTGCCATGTCAAGAGTCTAGTTCCTTCATCTAAGTATAGTTATTGTTCGTTGAAAGATGCTAAAACATCATTTGACTACTCTACTTTCTATTTTCTCCTGTTTTTGTCTTCTTATCAAACATGAAGGGGTTAACTAATTTAATTAATTCTCGTTTTATTCCACATCTCATTTTTTGTTGTTGCATTTCATATATAAATCCAACCGTCTTTTATAAGTTGATTCCAAAAGTTAGTCTTGTAATAAATTTTGTGTGGATGTATGGGAAATCGATTTTGCTGATTTTCTTATGCCCCTTATTCCAGTTTCGTTTCACCTTATAAGAAATACATTTCTGAAACAAACTGTAAGAGAGACCCCTACTCTATAAATAGGAACCTAAATTCGCATCCATGAGGAGTTGAACTAGGTGGTGGGCTTGTTCATCCATTCGACCAGCCAACTGAGCTAGCTTCTATTGCATTGATTGCCAGTGTGGAATTTATGTGAATGTCTTTTTTTTTTGTGGGCATTTAAAAAAAATCTCTGATAGGTGACTTTGTATGTGTACACATGTATGTGGATCTACCAATATATGGATGTGCCTGTGCTACTGATCAATTGGTTCTATCATGGTTTGCATATGTGTGTGTAAAGGTTGATTTGCTTGTTCTATGCTCATATACTTTTAAGGTAGGACACATGAAAAGGTTTATGGCTTGTAATATGTATGTATAGCTATAATCTGAAACCATATAAAACAATAAGCTAAATGCTTTAGCCTATGTGAAGATCTGAACCCACCAAAAATCAAGAGTGGAATGTTCAGCCTACGTGAAGAAATGTGGTCATTCTATTTAAACCCGTGTACTGGTCATTTTATTTTAACAGTGGAGATGTTCTATTAAATTGTTTAGAAATTTATATATTTATAGCATTCATACAATGTTGGTATATAGCACTGCTAATTTCCTTCTCTTTTGAATGTTAAATACAAAATAAGTACCATATATACGCAATACCCCATGTCATGAGTAAATTTCTCTTCCTTCCTATTCTTATCCCTATGCTATATAATATTACTGTATTTGCTTTGGAACTATGCTTATTTATTTACCTTTCCAAGTTCATCTCCTTCTGTAGTTGGCTAATTGTAGTTGCCTAGATGTGTGCATGTTGAAGCCGTATCGTTCTAAAGATATTGCTTGAACGTATCTTTCTTTTGTTACTATATATGCCGCTATTAATCCTGTTTATTTTACTTTATTATGTATGTCTAGTTAGTTAACACTAGCCATTGCTTTTCTACTACTTTAATAATACAACTGATAGATCGATCGATCGATCGTCCCACAAATTGATGTATGTACTAGTTGTTCTTTCTCTGATGTGTATGTGTAGTTAACCCTGGCCATTCCTTTTCTACTACTTCAATAGTATAACAGATGGATTGATAGTTTGTCCGGCAACTTGATGTATATTTTGCATTAATCTGGATGGATATAGGTTGCAAGCCTCTAAAACGGTGCTCTGGTTTATTGATTGATTGGGATGAGGAGAGCAAAACCTGCGTTGTTCTGACAACTGCACATCTGATTCGCACAAAGGATTCTCCTATCAATATCTGGTTAGGCGGAGAAGAGTATACTTCCAATGCTGATGTGAGCCAGTGTTTTGTCTTTTAACTTCTATGCATGTTTTTCCATTTTAGTTGATTCCATATCACATTACTTGGTGTAAGATAGTTAGTTTGAAAATGCATTTCTTTTGCTATTGGACTTCTCTAGTAACTCAAAGAAGCAACAAATATGTTTGCTTAAAAACATTTATGTACATGTAGACTTTTTTTTAGTAGGCATTACTCAGAATGTAATCTGATTCTTTCTCCAACATTTTTAGGTCACTGTTCATTTACTAGATGGCACTAGTGAAAAGGGTCAGCTGCTGTACTACCAGCCACACTATGATCTTGCTTTTGTGAGGGTTAAAGTGGACCACCCTATCCAGTTGCCTTCTTTCAGTGAGGAAGTGACATTTGCTGAAGAAGTTCTTCGGCTAGGAAGAGACAATATGTTAGATCTACGGATAACTTATGGTAGAGCTGCATATCAGAATCCAGATATTGATGAGCGGTATCATTACATGTACTTTGATTGTGCAGATGATGATAACGACGATGAGGAGGTAATATTTTTTGTCACGAGATTGCATACATTGTTTAATGTTGTATATTGCAATATGTAATGACTATTTTTGTATATGTTGTAGTATGACAGCGGAGGGCTAGTCATTAGCTTGGATGGACAAATTGTGGGAATGTTCAACATTAGCTCGAGTGGTTCTTTCATACCTTCTTCTATTTTGCTCAGTTGTGTGGATTTATGGAAGAAATATGGGTGCGCTTCTCTCTATTTTTTCTCTCATGTAATTTAACAGCCATAAACTATGTTTGAATAGATCTCTGCAATGGTTAATTCATGTATATATTACTCCCTCTGTCCGGAATTACTTGTCGGAGAAATGGAGAGGGAGTATTATGTTTTAACAAGTAGTTACATTAAATAATTTATCAATGATGTTCTAGCTGGGTATGTTGACACTTCAAAACCATTAATGATGCCAACCACTTGTACGAAAGAAGAAGATCAGTTTACCATTATACTCCACATGTCTTTAGTATTGTTTACAGCTCAAGTGCAGACTGAATTTAATAGAGATCAATTGTAATACTCGTCCAGTTTGTATCAAAATATGTTAATTTATTTTTAACATAACATCAGGGAAGATCCTTTTAAGTCCTTTTCAACTCTTATTAATGTATCGTTCCCTTTGAACTCTATTTGAATTGACATATTTGGTTACTATTGGTTTTTGTTGTAAGATGCTAGAAAGAAGTTGGAACCCGCTGAAGATGACTCATTTATAAAGAATAACTTGCTCGTGTACCATGTTCTAAATATGTAATGGTTATTTGGTTTGTTATAGGAAGATCCGTCGGCCCCAACTTGGAATGACATTTGAGGCCATCAAGCTTCTAGAGCCTGCTCATGTTGACAAGATATGGCGTGCATGCAACATTGATGATGGTCTTGTTGTTCAAAAGGTATACCGTGCCTTCCTGAATGTTCTTGATTTCTCATGCGTATAGTGGTTAATTACTGGCAATTGAACGCTAGGTTTTGAAAGGATCTCCTGCAGATAAATTTGGGATCGAAAGAGGTGATATTATTGAGTGTTTCAATGGAGAACACATTTCTAATACTGTTGAGGTGAGTGCATTAGATATTTGCAGGTTTCAGATGAAGTGGAAATAAATTACATTTGCATGACATTGGGTTACTTCATGCTCTTGATTCTTTGTTTTTTCTGAAATTCTAGTTGGAGAATAGGTTGATGAGCATATGCAAGGGCCTTCCAGACAATCAAAATGAAGTTCATGTTTCTGTAAGTTCAGTTCTCGATTGATCCCTGATCTTATTAGCAAAATGCTAGCACTAACAAATTTGTTATGCTGACTCCATAGGTTGGGGTGTTTCACACGCTCAAAAAACAGCGTAGGATTGGAGAGTTGACTGTAATTGTATCCGATCTTGGAGAAGTTATTCCAAGAGGTACACATCTCCTATGTTAACCTAGTCCCATCTAAAAATTATCTTGAGGGTTAATTTGACATATTCCTCTGAACTTCCAGAGATAAAAAGTACCAGTGCTAAAAACAACTGATGAAAAACGCCACGTCAACTCCCTATATACTTTGAAATACTCCCTCTGTAACTTCCTATAAGACATTTTTCGAGTCCATGACAGTATACAAAATGTCTTATATTAAGTTACAGAGGATTTTTTTTTTACAGTGGGAGTATGCGTTATGCCGATTCCACACTAGTACCGGTCAATACCCTCTCGTATTTGTGCTTTGTATGCTTATAGATAGGACACTTACCTGTAGAGACCAAATTTGCCCCTGCCTCTTATCACACATCTAGCTATCTCAAATTGCTAGCAGAAAAATCCAATCCTCTTCTCACGTGTGCACTCTGCTCCCAGCCTCCCACCGCATCTACCTTGCTGCTTCTCCCCCGGCGACTCGCCACCCCCACCCGTGCTCTCTCCTCAGCTAGCTCACTGCAGGCTCCCTGGAACCTACTGTCCGCAGCTGCGAACTGTGCAGTTTCTCTACTCCAGCTGCTGCCCCTGGAGCTCATGCTGATGACCGTCCACAAGCTCCAGCTGCCCTTCGCTGCCTCCCAATATTCGAGGCATCGTGGCAAGTCATGGGGAGGAGTTGCAGCTGTGATTGCCCGTTCCCCTGTTCTAGTCGCCGTGAACTGCAGGTTGCTCCGCCCAGTCCTGTTCCATGTCTGCAATGTGTGTGCTGCAGCTTGCACAATTTACTGCAATGTGGTGTTTTTCTGTAGATTTTTTCAGGTAGCTAAGTCTGTTACTGAAATATTGAGCATGCTGACGATGATGTTGACATGTCCAAAAAGGATCAGTTTTTACCAAGAAATTTGACCATAACATCTACACATTTTACCCAAAAAAAATGAGCATGACTTCAGGTTGGAACAGCTAGATATCTACAAGTTTATACAATATCATACTCCTTCCGTCCCGAATTACTTGTCGCAGAAATGGATGTATCTAGAACTAAAAATACGTCTAGAGTCATCCTTTTCTGCGACAAGTAATTGAAGACGGAGGTAGTACAATATAAAGCATCAGATTGGCAATAAAAGTTCCATCTTGAGTTGTGTATCAGATTCACCAAATATTTCAGTGTTCAAACATGCAAGTTCAAGTTGACAAGTTCTTCTGCAATGATCAAGAGAAAACATAGTATTGAGTACTAAGCAATGATATGTAAAACAAATTAACATGAGAGAACACATTTGTTTGACGTTGGGTCTTCACCAACATTAGATAAGATTATAGGAGGTCTTATTCGGGTTCTGGCTCATTGCATGTTTTCTTTGTATGACCCACTCCTTTACATATTTTGCACCTGACCACCTTTCTGCCAGGTTCAAGAAAAATCCCCTAATTCTCTGCTTCCTGGGTCTGCCTGGAGGCCTTCTTAGAGAATGTAGGTGTACTTTGCAACCCCAGCCACTTTCACCCAATCGTGTCTTATCTATGAATCTGCCATGGATAACGCTGACCCAGCATATGCTGCCCTAAACTTCTCCAGTTCTCAATGCTGTAGCATTATCCCCATGTGCTTGGATCTTAGCTCCCCTGATTGAGCTGATGAAGGCCAATGCATGAAGGCATGCCTTCCCAGAAACTTGACACGCTCTGCATGAACATGTCCTGCCTTTTACATTCACCACGTGTCGCCTATCACGCCCTTGTGATTCAAGCATACATATCTCTGCTTCAAACTCATTTCTCCAAGCGTGTGTATGCATCCCAATTGTTTTGCTTAGTGCATTTAGTTGCTTCATAACACTCGAACCTCCTACTTAGTTGTCTCCTCACATTAAACTTACCCATAATGAGCTCTCTAATTCAGCCCCTTGAAGTCCTTGATTTGATCGTAAAGCTTTTTTCTGAACCGTGCAAGAGGGTTTAATATATTTCAGTTTAAGAAAGAAAAGAGGTTTCGGTAAATCGCCGGTGTCCAGCAAAAGTAAATTCTTGAGAACAGAGTTCATCCATGCTTTTTTTTACCAAAGCATCCACATTAGGTTGTGTGTAGACTTGTAAATTTTAGGATTCATTTTGGGCTAGGAGATCCATGTTTGTGCTTGTAGGTTTGGCGCCCCCTAGGATTCTGGGTACGGATTTTGTGTTGTGTGACGTGTTGCAAAGAATGTGGATTAAATACTGCTTGCAGTTTGCTCTCTCTGTTTGTATGGATACAAAACATTGGCCTTGAGAAAGATGTCGTTATTTGGCACTTATGTTGTGTTCTTCTTTGTTACAGGTCCTACTGTCTCATGAACTGGCTGCCAGAAAAGGGATGCCAGGCTACTAGATGCCCAGGCTACTAGATATTAGAGATGACATTCTATAATTTGTATATATATGCATATATGAGTAAACTGCACCAACGGCCAAAAAGCTTTTCGGGTGTGTCAAATAGACACACCACATTGATCCGTTGGGTGTTCTTCCACATTGCAAGTGGAGCTCCGAGTGCATTCTTCATTTGTGCTGTATCTTGGGTGAACTTGATCCACGGAATATTTGGTAACTTGAACTTTGTCCGCCGCACACTCTTTTTTTTTTGTGTGTGTGTGTCGGTGGTGGGATAGTCTTGGTCCCGCGCATTCTTCCTCTTTTTGGTGTCACCGGGGGTGGTCTTGATCCGACGTAGATTCTTCTTCAGTATTGCCGGCAGATTGATCTGTGGCACATTCTTTCTTGGCAACACTAAAGCCTTAACCAAGAGCCATGGTAGTTGTAGGGATGAGTTAAAATCACTTGGACTAAACGCCTCTCCACCGCTCCGCTCCCGAGCCTTCTCTGTTGGCGACCACTTCGGTCGTGTCGTGTCGCCCGCCTCGGCGCTCTTGCACCACGCTCTACCTCCAGGCATGGCCTCGCTCTCCACTCCCCCTCGACGGGTCCTGCCCTGAGCTGGCAGGAGTCGGGCCCTTCCTTCATGGGTTTTGGCCGAAAGGGCTTCCCCCTCCTAACTACCGTCAAGTGGGCTAGGCGACCATATGCTTGTGCGCCCCATCTTGTAGTCTCCCTCCCCCTCCCCTCGTTTCTAGCCCGAGGCCCGAGATCCATCGGGTCGGCACCATGGCGTCGCCTGAGGATGTGCCGCTCCATGAGGGTTGGCAGGTCATGGTTGGTCGGGCCCGGTATATCATAATCGAGTTTAAACAGCCCGAATTGAACACTTCTCACACTTAGTAGTTTTTAGGAAAAAAAAGTTCCCCTGCCGTTAGGGCTTCTCGTTCCTTTTGGGAGCGATTGTGGTATCGTTGAGACCTCGACCCCCTACCTCCCCCGTCGACCGTGGGTGGAGGATTGGCCTTCAGCCGGTCTCACTGAGGTATCTACGGCCCCCCCTGCCCGTGGAACTCCAAGTTTTCATGGGCTAGAGACCCAATGGAGAGCGACATGGAGGGCTTGAGCACGGGCTCGGGTAGCCTCGAGGACATGATGAAGAAGCTTGGCCTAACCGAAGAAAATCTGCAAGATGTGGTCGTCGGAGATGCTGATCTACCTTAAGAAGCCACCTACTGGATGGCAATTGCCCGCGTCGACATCAACAAACCCTATTCCCAATACTGGTTCTTTTGAAACATGAGGGTTTCTTGGGACCTTGCCCAGGAAGTGAAGTTCCGCCCCCTGAGCGACAATCACTACACACTATATTTCTCCTGCTTGGGAGATTGGGAAAGGGTCATGGAAGAGGGGCCTTGGTCCTTCAAGGGGAAGGCAGTGGTCTTGGCCACCTATGACGGGCTAACTCGGCCGTCGACAATCCCCCTCAACAGGATGGCGATCTGGATCCAGATCCTCGACCTGCCTGATGGCCTCTTCATGTTCATTAAAGCGCTCTCCTCCACAGTTGGCGAATTTGTGTATGATGTATCCAAGTCGTATGCCTTTAAAGGAAATTTCTGCACGGCTCGGGTGATAATAGATGTAACAAAACCGTTGAGGAACGCGATGTCTATTGTTATCAAGCAGAAGAGAGAGATCTTCCTGGTCAAGTACGAACGCCTTTCGGACTAGTGCACCATGTGTGGTCATCTCGGACATCTTTACAAGGAGTGTGGTAATAGCATCCATGCTCTAGCTGCTCTGGTATTCAAAGACCTTCGAGCCTCATGGTTTAGGGGAGCAGGAGATGGTCCAGGAGGCAGAGGACAAGCTGGAGGTAGAGGACGTGGAAGAGCAGGCCGAGGACAAAGGCGCGGTAACTACAAAAACATAGCACGTGACGGCGAGGCCGATGAGGACATGATCATGATGGAAGCAGATTTGAACAGAAAAAGGGCTGTTGCTTTGGCCACCACTACTGCTGTCTCGGAAGCAAGGAATACCATACCGGCAGGGACCTCTTTGTTGGCGTTACCACCCCAGGTGGCGCCACCTAGTCCATCTTCAGTACAAGACCAGAAAATAGTCAGGACTAACGAAACATCCGCAGACAAATCAGTGGCAAGAAACAAAGTGATAGGCAAAACAAATGGTGCGTGTTTGGTGGGCTCCCTAGAGGGGTCGCGCCTAGCGCAATGAGTCTCTTTTGTTGGAACTGTCGCAGGGCTGGCAAACCCGCGACAGTCAGAGAGCTTCGTGACCTCACGAGGCAACTTGCCCCCTCTATCGTGTGCATTGTTGAAACTCAAATAGAGGCCTATCGAGTAGAGAATCTAGTGGGCTCTTTAGGTTATAACAAAAGTTTTGCTGTTAGTAGTTCTGGTAGAAGTGATGGTCTTGGAATTTCTTGGAACAAAGAAATAAAGCTTGAGGTCAAAGGTTACTCTGAATACCATATTGATGTTGTTGTGGATGAGCTAGCTGACACCCAGATCAGAATCACTTTTGTGTATGGTGAAGTGCAGGTCAATGAAAGGTTCAGAACATGGGACATGCTCCGGTCAATCGTAGGTTCAAACGACATCCCATGGGTTGTTATGGGTGATTTCAACGAAGTTCTACATGCCCTCAAACACGATGGAGTGGGGAACAAAAATCAAGCTCAAATGGATGCTTTCCATGATGCGCTGGACACATGAGGATTGACAGATATAGGCCATGTCGGGAGGAACTGGATGTTCGAGAGGAAAGTCGCTGGTGGGACTTTTACCAGAGCTCGGCTGGATAGATGTGTTGCAAATCCGGCCTGGTGTCTTGCCTTCCCGGATGCAACAGCCGTCCACAAAGAGGTGGCTTCATCAAATTACATTCCTATCTTCCTTCCGCTAAAGAACACGCAGGCAAGAAACATGGGACCGCGGAGTTTTGGATATGAATTATACTTGGAGAGAGACCCCTCGTTGTCACCACTTGTGGCCTCCCGCTGGGCGCATGATCCGATAGGATCAGTAACGGGGGTAAAAGAAAAGCTAGGGACTTTGGCTGGCGACTTGACTCAGTGGGACATAACTCATTTTGGTAATGTTCGACGCCAGATATGCCAACTGAAAAAGCGCCTTCGGGAACTACGTGATTCCAGAAGGGGCCAGGCCCGTCTCATCTAGAACTTAAAATTGTTGATCAACTTGTGGAGTTGTTCCATCGTGAAGAGATACTCTGGCGCCAAAGAGCGAGGATTGAAGGGCTTATGCATGGTGACAAAAACACATATTTTCTCCATCTCCGTGCTAGCCGCAAGCGAAAGAAAAACCAAATCAAAGCTCTACAAAAGATGGATGGGCAGCTTACTGAGAACACAATGGAGATGGACGATTTGACCTCGAATTTCTATAAGGACCTGTACACATCTGAGGGGGTCCATGGTATGGACTAGGTCTTGGATACAGTCCCGGTTAAGGTAACCTCAGCGATGAATGACTTCCTTAATGCCCCCTATGATGCGAAGGAAGTGAAAACTGCCTTGTTCCAAATGTTTCCTACCAAGGCGCGTGGCTGGGGCGGTTTTCCAGCGCAGTTCTTTCAGCATCATTGGGAAGTCTGTCAGGAGGAAGTCACCAAAGTGGTACCAAAAATTGTTGAAGGGGATGAATCGGCCGAGTTTATTAATGAAACCATTTTGGTTTTAATCCCAAAGGTCAAAAACCTGTTTTACTAACTCAATTTCATCCAATTAGTTTATGCAATGTTCTATATAGAATAGCTTCGAAGGTTATCTCCAACCGACTGAAAGTGGTTATGCCTCACATCATCTCTCGAGAGCAATTCGTTCATGGTAGACTGATCACCGACAACATAATCACAACATATGAATGTCTACATTTCATGAAAAGGAACCAAGCAAAGAAACACCAATCATGTGCCCTGAAATTGGACATGATGAAGGCATATGACAAAGTGGAGTGACCGTACTTAAGGTATATGATGGGGTTATAGTCCCAGGGTAGGGTCATAGGCCTGCCCTATAGGTCCTACCCAAGGACTACCCTTCATCGAGGGCAAGGCCCTTAGACAGTTCCGACTGAACTAAGGACCCCCCCATCATCCAGTCGGTGACGAGCATTCGGAGCATATTTATCGTACCGACTGAATTCCACTATGTACATCGTAACCTCCCAGGAGGGCAACGGTCATACGTTTTCATACACCATTATTAGCATTTAAGGCATACGTTACCTGTAACGTAGGCATTTATTCGCCACTATTCCACCACTGTCCACCGGGCCGTTGTGGAGGGCAGCGCACTCTATATAAGCCGCTCTTCCCCACTGGTGCAGGGGTTGGCATTTACTGTAATCCATATTCCACTCGACACTAAGCTCCCAAGAGCACTGAGACGTAGGGCTTTTACCTCCACCGTAAAGGGGCCTGAACTCATACAACCTTGTCGTAGCTAAGGCTCTGCCCATCCTTTCATACCCTACACATCTATTGTCAGACTTATACCCACGACAGTTGGCGCCCACCGTGGGGCAGGCGTCTAAGCGACTTCCGGCGAGTTTGCAACTTCATGTTTTCATCATGTCGTCCGGCGGAGATTTATGCATGGGTCGGGAGATCCTCTTCGGCGCACTCTCCTTCATCGTCGATGACTCGGCATGGCTTCGGGATGCGTCTCTCGACGTCGAGGCGCTCCCCAGTCGCGGGGCTACGCACTTCCATGCCGGTGCCCGCGGCGTCCTTCTTCTCCAGCAATCGGCTCTGGTGTCGATCTTCGCCCCCGTCACGCGCCGCAACAAGCGGTCCCGCCGTCCGCGGCTCCAGCGTTGGGTGCAACACGCCCAGGCGCGCCAGAACGCGTCCTCTCAAGTGGCGGTCCTCGAGCCGGTTGTGGCCGCGCCGTCGTTCCAGTGCTTGGACTCAGTTCCGACTGAGTTGCCTTCCGAGTACTTGGGTCGCGGGCCTACAGCCGAAGTTCTCATGGCCAATTCCCATGAAAGTCCCCTCGGACTGGTCGGAACGAGCACGAGGTCGGCGAGTCATTCGGCGCTCGCCGTCAACCCCACCATTCTGCCAGTCGACGCACTCGTCAGAGCAACGTGGAGGTGTTCCGCACACCCGTCCTCAACCTGGCTGCCGCTGCCAAGATAGCCGTTTCCCTCCAACCGACTGACTCAGAGGCTGGTAGAGGGATCGAGCAGATCCATGCCCTGTTGCACACGGCGCAGCAGCAGAATTCGGCGGTCTCCCAGTCGCACAAAAGGATCCACAACAGTTCTGTTCACGCGAACACGCATCGGTCGGTTTACAGCCCCCACTCTCATCAGCGACGCAGAGGGGGCAGCCATTCCATGAATCCCGAAGATCGGCGCCGTTCACGCACCCCTCCGCGAGGTGGGCCTTACGGGCCCCGACATCACGATGGTCGGTGTTCAGTCGGTGACACGTGTGATCCATGGCCCGACGCAAGAGGGTACATCGCCCAGAGGAAGGTCGACAGGAGTCGAGCTCACCGTGATGGTCATGATAGAGACCGTCCGAGTGGCAGCAGGACCACCGTCTCTGGCCCCGAGTGCTTCAGTCGGGCCATCCGTTCAGCTGACATCCCTCCCAACTTCCGATTGGCGACGGGGATCAGCAAGTTCACAGGAGAATCCAAGCTAGAAACGTGGCTGACGACTACCGAGTGGCGGTCTAGATCGATGGCGGAGATGACCAGGTCGCCATGAAACATCTCCCCCTGATGCTCGACGGCTCGGCACGAGCGTGGCTGAACCAGTTGGCTCCATCAAGCATCTACAGCTGGGCAGATCTGTCCCGAGTGTTCATCTGGACCTTCGAGGGCACGTGCAAACGCCGTGTTGGTCTCGTGGAGCTCCAGCACAGTGTCCAGAACAAGAATGAGCCCCTGCGTGATTTCATCCAGTGCTGGATGACCCTCTACCACACGGTGGAGAACGTCATAGAGCACCAAGCAGTATGCGCCTTCAAGGCAGGCGTGCGGTACAGAGATTTGTACCTGAAGTTCGGTCAGACAGGCGACATCTCCATGAGCAAGATGATGGAGATAGCCGCACGTTATGCAAATGGCGAAGAAGAGGACCGCATTCATAGCGGCAAGCACAAGGCAGTCGCCGACGGAGATGGGAACAGCAATCGGAAGCAAAAGCAGAAAGCTCCGTCCACGCCGCAGGCAGAGGCAGCTGCCGTTACAAATGCCAAGTTCAAAGGCAAGGGGAAAGCTCAGTACACCCCCAAGAAGAAGCAGTTCGGGAACTCCATCCTGGATCAGCCATGTCCGATCCACACGAAGATGGATGGAGAAGGCAACGCCATATTCCCGAAGCACACCACTCGGCAATGTCGCCTCCTGATCCAAGGGTTCGGCGAAGGGCAGCCAAGTGAAAAGGACAACGAGCAGGATGATGAGGACAAGGAGGATCCGTTCCCCCAAGTCCACGCAACATTGATGATTTTTGCTGACGTGGAAAGCAAGAGTCGACTGAAGCTGGTGAACAGGGAGGTGAACATGGCCACCCCAACTAACCCCACGTTCCTCAAATGGTCTCAGACTGCGATCACCTTTGATCAGTCGGATCATCCAGCACACGTGCCCACCCTGGGGAGGCAGGCTCTGGTAGTCGACCCGGTGGTGGAAGGGGTCCGACTGCGCAAAGTCCTCATGGATGGTGGCAGCGGCTTGAACATCATGTACGCTGACACTCTCAAGGGGATGGGCATTCCGATGTCCAAACTTAGCGAGAGCAGCATGCAGTTCCACGGAGTCGTCCCAGGACGAAAGGCCAAGTCACTCGGCCAAATCGCGTTGGACATCGTTTTCGGCTCCAATAAGAACTTCCGCAAGGAAAAGCTGACATTCGAGGTGGTGGACTTCCAGAGTGCATACCATGCAATTCTGGGCCGTCCGGCGTATGCACGTTTCATGGCCCGTCCATGTTACGTGTATTTGAAGCTGAAGATGCCGGGTCCCAAAGGCGTGATCACGATCACAGGCAATCGGCAATGGGCCGAGGAGTGTCTGCAGCAGGGGTCGAGGATTGCCGATCAGCAGATGGCTATCCTCGAGTTGGATGAGTACAAGAAGACAGCCGACCCTGCTGACTTGAAGCGTTCGAAGAAGCCAGCTTCGGAGTCCGCATTCCAGTCAACGGGCGACACGAAGAAAGTCAGCATCCACCCGACGGATGACACCGCCGCCCGACGAACATCTCCACCACCCTTGATCCAAAATAGGAAGCCGAGCTCATCCAATTCCTCCATGAGAACTGGGACATTTTCGCATGGAAGCCCGCTGACATGCCAGGTGTACCCAGGGAGTTGGCTGAGCACCGACTGCATGTGGATCCTGCTGCTCGGCCCGCCCGAGAACGCCTGTGTCGGTCCGCCGCGCACAAAAGGAAGGCAATTGGAGAGGAGGTGGCTAAACTTTTGGCAGCCAACTTCATTCGCGAGGTACACCACTCCGAGTGGCTCGCCAATGTTGTCATGGTGCCCAAGAAGGACAAGTCCCTCCATATGTGCATCGACTTCAAGCATCTCAATAAGGTCTGCCCGAAAGATCATTTCCCGCTCCCCCGCATTGATCAAATTGTCGATTCGACTGCAGGTTGCGAGCGTTTATCATTCCTTGATGCCTATTCGGGCTATCATCAGATCCGTATGTATGGTCCGGATGAATTAAAAACATCCTTCATCACCCCATTCGGGTGTTTCTGCTACATCACTATGCCATTCGGTTTGAAGAATGCAGGAGCAACTTTTATGCGCATGATCCAGAAATGCCTCCTTGACCAGATCGGTCGAAATGTGGAGGCATATATGGACGATATCGTAGTCAAGTCACGCAAAGGTTCCGACCTGCTGACTGACTTGGCAGAAACATTCGCCAACCTTCGTAGGTACGATATCAAGCTCAACCCTGCCAAGTGTTCATTCGGTGTTCCCAGCGGAAAGTTACTCGGTTTCTTCGTTTCCGAATGAGGAATCGATGTCAACCGCGAAAAGATCGGGACCATCGTCCGAATGGAGCGGCCGGTCAGAATACATGATGTTCAAAGGCTCACAGGTTGCCTAGCGGCTTTGAGCAGGTTTATCGCTCGACTCGGCGAGAAGGCGTTACCTCTGTACCGACTCATGAAGAAATCAGATACTTTCGAGTGGACAGACGAAGCCCAAATTGCATTCGACGACCTCAAAGCCCTGCTTTCCACCCAGCCGGTTCTTACTGCCCCGCTCAGTAAAGAACCCCTTCTTCTGTACATCGCGGCTACAAATCAAGTCGTCAGCACTATTCTCAGAGTCGAACGCGAAGAAGAAGGCAAAGCGTACAAGGTTCAGCGGCCGGTATATTATGTCTCCGAAGTCCTGACTCCTTCCAAGCAGAGGTATCCCCATTATCAAAAGCTTATTTATGGGATCTACATGACTGCAAAGAAGGTGTCTCATTATTTCCAAGACCACTCGGTGTTCGTCATTTCTGATGCTCCGTTGTCGGAAATCCTCCACAATCGAGACGCATCAGGCCGAGTGGCGAAGTGGGCTATGGAGATGTTATACTGCGACATCAAGTTCGAAGCCAAGAAGGCTATAAAGTCTCAAGCTCTGGCTGACTTCATAGCAGAATGGGTAGAACAACAGCAACCGACTCACATCTAGTCGGCTCATTGGACTATGTTCTTCGATGGGTCCAAGATGTTGAATGGCTCCGGCGCTGGTGTAGTGATCATATCGCCAAAAGGTGATAAGCTTAAGTATGTGTTGCAGATACATTTCAATTCTTCCAACAATGAGGCAAAGTATGAAGCTCTCCTTTACGGATTGCGCATGGCCATCACACTCGGCGTCCGTCGCCTGATGGTCTATGGCGATTCAGATTTGGTGGTTAATCAAGTGACGAAGGAGTGGGATGTCAGGAACCCCACCATGACTGCATACTGCAACGCAGTAAGGAAGCTCGAGAAGAAGTTTGAAGGTGTGGAACTTCACCATGTTCCGCGACTGAAAAACCAAGCAGCTGATGAGTTGGCAAAACTCGGATCCACTCAGAGACCAGTCCCGAGTGATGTCTGCCTCGAGCACCTACATCTCCCTTCGGTGAAAGAAGATCCTTTTACAGAGTAACCGGTACAACCGAAGAGTTCAACAGATCCGACTGAAGTCGAGGTCCCCGCTGTGGTTGATTTGATTATAGAGATTCTTGCAATTATCCCCGAATGGACTGTGCCGTTCATTGCATACATCCTGAGGCAAGAATTACCAGAAGACGAAGTCCAAGCAAGGCAGATCGTCCGCAGGTCGAAGTCCTTCACCGTCATTGATGGCCAGTTGTACAAGGAAAGTGTTTCTGGAGTCCTTCAGCGATGCATCTCCCCTGAGGAGGGACAGTTAATCCTGGAAGAAATTCACTCGGGAACTTGCGGCCATCATGCCTCCTCAAGAGCAATCGTCGCCAAAGCATTTAGAGCTGGCTTCTTCTGGTTGCACGCGAATGAAATGGCAAAGGATATGGTCGACCGATGCGAAGGCTGTCAGTTCTATTCGAACAAGTCCCACAAGCCAACGTCTGCGCTGAAGACAATCCCTCTTGTTTGGCCGTTCGCAGTGTGGGGACTAGATACAGTCGGTCCATTCAAAACATGCCAAGGGGGATTCACTCATCTGTTGGTAGTAGTCGACAAGTTCACCAAGTGGATTGAAGCCAAGCCCATCAAGAAGCTCGACGCCCTTACGACCATCAAGTTTGTCAGAGACATCATCGCCAGATTTGGGGTTCCGCACAGCATAATCACTGACAACGGCACAAACTTTGACTCGGACAGATTCAAAGGGTTTTTGCACAGGCCAAGGTATCCGAGTGGATTTTGCATCTGTGGCGCACCCCCAAACAAACAGGCAAGCAGAGCGGGCGAATGGACTTATTCTTCAAGGGTTGAAGCCTCGACTCCTGCGAGAAGTTGGACATGCCGCCGGCGCATGGGTCACCGAGCTGCCTTCGGTGTTGTGGGGCCTCCGCACAACTCCGAATAGATCTACAGGGCGATCCCCGTTCTTCCTCGTTTATGGAGCAGAGGCGGTCCTTCCGAGTGACTTGCTTCACAACTCTCCACGAGTCGAACTCTTCTTCGAAGCCGAAGCAGAGCAAGCCAGGCAAGACGGAGTGGATCTACTAGAAGAAGAGCGCGAGATGGCACTGACTTGATCAACAATTTATCAACAAGATATGCGGCGATTTCACGTGCGGCACGTCAGGAGTCGCACATTCCAAGTAGGCGACCTGGTGCTCCGAGTGGACCAGCAGAGGCCTCACAAGTTGGCTCCCGCCTGGGAAGGACCCTTCATCATCTCTAAGGTGCTGAACAACGGAGCATATCGACTCTACAACGTCGACAGGGAAACGGACGAGCCGCGAGCATGGAACGGAGATCTCCTGAAGCGCTTCTACACGTGACCGCCGACGGAGGCAATGTAAAGAACAAGTATCATTGAAGTAATACAAAGCAGACTGATTTTTTGCAGGTACAAAATTCTTCCGCGTTTGCAGACTCCGATCTAAAAAACTCTCTCCGAGTGTGCACAAAAAGTCGCACTCGGGGACTTAGCTGCGACCCAGAGTCGCCTAAGTAAAAAACTCTCTCCGAGTGTGCACTAAAAGTCGCACTCGGAGACTTAGCTGCGACCCAGAGTCGCCTAAGTAAAAAACTCTCTCCGAGTGTGCACTAAAAGTCGCACTCGGGGACTTAGCTGCGACCCAGAGTCGCCTAAGTAAAAAACTATCTCCGAGTGTGCACTAGGAGTCACACTCGGGGACTTAGCTGCGACCCAGAATCGCCTAAGTACAAACTCGCTCCAAGTGCGCACCAAAAGTCGCACTCGAGGACTTAGCTGCGACCTAGAATCGCCTAAGTACAAACTTTCTCTCCGAGTGTGCACTAAAAGTCGCACTCGGAGACTTAGCTGCGACCCAGAGTCGTCTAAGTAAAAAACTCTCTCCGAGTGTGCACTAAAAGTCGCACTCGGAGACTTAGCTGCGACCCAGAGTCGTCTAAGTAATAAACTCTCTCCGAGTGTGCACTAAAAGTCACACTCGGGGACTTAGCTGCGACCCAGAGTCGCCTAAGTAAAAAACTCCCTCCGAGTGTGCACTAAAAGTCGCACTCGGGGACTTAGCTGTGACCCAGAATCGCCTAAGTACAAACTCGCTCCGAGTGCGCACTAAAAGTCGCACTCAGGGACTTAGGTGCGACCCAGAATCGCCTAAGTACAAACTCTCTCCGAGTGTGCACTAAAAGTCGTACTCGGAAACTTAGCTGCGACCCAGAGTCGCCTAAGTAAAATACTCTCTCCGATTGTGCACTAAAAGTCGCACTCGGGGACTTAGCTGCGACCCAGAACCGCCTAAGTACAAACTCGCTCCGAGTGCGCACTAAAAGTCGCACTCGGGGACTTAGCTGCGACCCAGAATCGCCTAAGTACAAACTCGCTCCGAGTGCGAACCAAAAGTCGCACTCGGGGACTTAGCTGCGACCCAGAATCGCCTAACTACAAACTCGCTCCGAGTGCGCACCAAAAGTCGCACTCGGGGACTTAGCTGCGACCCAGAATCAGCTAAGTACAAACTCGCTCCAAGTGCGCACCAAAAGTCGCACTCGGAGACTTAGCTGCGATCCAGAATCTCCTAAGTAAAAAGCTTCCTTCGAGTGTATCCTCGAAATCCACTCGGAGGCTTAGCAGACCCTCATTGAGGCTTATGTGGATGTGAAGACAACTGACAACTACATGAGTATCAACTCACTCCGAGTGTGCACGAGATGCCGTACTCGGGGACTTAGCTGCGATCCAGAATCGCCTAAGTAAAAAAGCTTCTTCGAGTGTATCCTTGAGATCCACTCAGAGGCTTAGCAGACCCTCATTGAGGCTCAGGTGGATGTGAAGACGACTGACAATTACATGCTCCGCATGTTTGCCATTGGCTTCACCAAGAAATGCCAAACAAAAACCACGAGCCAAAATCGTGTCAAAAAAAAACTTGGCGAAAGAAGAGCAAAATATTCGATTCGAATTCAAAGTTGGATCTACGATAGTCGGCTCGGTGTGGATCAAGCTTATCCACACCGAACCACGAATGTGACGGCCAACAGCAGTGGCCCAAGTTTGATTCAGATACCACTCGGCATACCGAGGTAAAGTTTTTTAAGCGTCATCAGGACTGGCACCGGGACTGGCAGGCTCCACAAAGGTCTCAAGGTCGATCCCGTCCGCGATACGAGTGGCTGCCTCCAGGAAGGTCTCCATGAAGTATTCGAATCGGAGCTTCTTGGTGTTGGCGACCTGCAATGCCTTCAGCTTTTCTTCGCGAGCTTCCTTGCAGTGCACTCGGACCAGCGATAGCGCCACGTCTGCACCATAGCGCGTGGCAGACTTCTTCCACGCCTGCACTCTGTTCGGGACGTCCTCGAGCCGAGTCATCAACCCTTCTATTTCCCGTCGGGAATCGTCTTCGGGCCACAACTCCTTGTCGATCCGGCCGATGACTTCTCTCAGGCGGCCGATGAAAGGTCCCACTCTGCCAAGGTGAATATGTGCTCGGAGCATGTCTCGGTTGGCTTCGTCGCCGAGTGGAACATTCGGAACAACCGACCGCTCAATGTCAGCTGCTTCAGCCTCAGCATCCAGACAAAAATTTGCAAAGAAAAGACGAGCCGAAAGTAAGCGCGGAATGAACTACAATGTCAAGAAGCACTCGGCAAAAAGCTTACCACCGAGCAGTATAATCATCTTCCTTGCCCAATCGCTGACGTACTTCTCCTGCGAAATGCATCCATGGTTCATCACCTTCATCTGACCCATCAGTTCAGTTCTTTGCTTGCCCATTTTCTCAATTTCGGCCACCAATGCCTTGTTGGTCTCCCGGGACTCCTCCAAAGACTTCTCTCGATCAGCAAGAGCCCCCTTCACACCAGCCAAGTCATTCACAGCCGCCTCCAATTCCGCAGCAAGCTGAATCTTTTCAGCCTTCAGAGCATTGTACGCGGATCCCATTTCGCAAGTCTTCTGCCAAATCAGCGCAAAGGGAAGCTCACACACATTCAACAAGGAAAACAAATAAAGCTCAAAGTTCTTCAGACCCCTGCCGATGCAAGCACTCGACAACGGTCTCGAGGACTACACCTAGTGGGTTCACTAAGAGTGACCCCACTGGCATGAAGCTCGAACAGGCCGGCCCTATTGAGCTACATGACAAATAGACAAATCTATGACACTACTATCACCCGACCTGAGTAACACTACTCTCGGGGAATACATCCACTGGATGCACTCCGAGTGCCCCCACTGGTAATATTCGAGCAGACCAGTTCTGATCTGCTCAGATAACTGAAAATGCATATAAAGACAACTGCCGGTGCAAGCACTCGACAGAAGTCTCGGGGACTACACCCACTGGGTTCACTCGGAGTGAACCCACTGCAAAATAATCCTACTGTATCCGAGTACTTCACTTAAACCCCCAGTGGGTTACAAGAGGAAAGTAAGTACTTACTAGCGCACTTACTCGGATATCGTCCCGGAGCTCCAAGCTTCTCTTGTACAAAGACGCGATGGAGTCGTACGCTCCCTTGGCATCACCCACCATCAACTCCACGTGCACCATGGCCTCCTTGGCGGCTCCCACTTGGTCTTCCCGGAGGTGTCGGGCGTCGTACTGGACGGTCGACAGACCTGGCACGACAGAAGACTCCTTGGGCATCCCAAGTCCCGCTCGAGTCGGTTCCGCCACGAGGGGCACCGCCTCAGTCGACGACATCATCTCGGCCGGCGGCGCGTCCATGGTGGGAGCAGCGGTAGATGGAACAACCTCAAGGACAGGCGCCAAAGTTGGCCCTGATCCCCTTTGGTCGTCCTCCTCCAGATGAATCACCTCCGAAGGAAGCCCGACTGAACAACATGAGGTTACAGAAAAAGGGCAAGATTAAAGACAGCACTCGCGAAACAATAATGCAAACTCTCGGAGTCGTCACAACGTACCTTGCTGGGATGTGGCAGCGTTGTCCATATCCATGGGATCATCGTCCTGGCGCGGCTGAGAAGTGGCGGAGGTAGCAGCTCTGTCGAGTAAAATCCACTCGACCGATAAGCATGAGTTCAATCAAATACTAAAAGAAGATGGGAGAACAAGACACTTACGCTGAGGCAACTGGAACAGCGATCCTCATCCGAGGCAAAGCTTTCCGAGGCTTGGGCCCACTCGGTTTGGCCACCTTGGACGGTTGGTCCGTGGGCTCGATAGCAACGTCCCTGGTCCTCTTCACGCTCCGAACACTCGGATCCACGGGAGGAGCTGGCGGGGCACTCGGAGCCACGGGAGGAGCTGGCAGGGCACTCGGAGCCATGGGAGGAGTTGATGGAGCACTCGGGGCCGCTCGAGGAGCCGATGGAGTTGCGGGTTCATGACGGTGCTTAGTTCGAGGCTCTAATGGTGGAGGTGGCGAGCTCTGCTCCCCAACCTCTCCCTCCTCCTCTTCAGACTCCTCTTCCGTCTCCCCACTATCGGAGACGTACTCGGCGCTATCCATGCTGCCCTCCTGGCTGCCCTCCTCTTCCTCAGCGGGATTCCCGTTCGAGACGGGAGAATGCCAGTTGGTCCACTCCTGCACAAAATACAGTCGACAACGCCAGACGTCAGGCGGCAATACGAGAAAAGCAATAAATCTAAGAAGATTGAAAGCACTCGACAAGATGCGCTCACCTCATTCGGAGGAGGGTTGTCGGCGCGGAAGGGCCTCACTCGTCGGGCTCCTTGGGGGTTGTCGCATGCGCCTGTGATGCCGCAGACCCACGCTGTCACCGTCTCCCCAGTCACGCACTCCGGGTGAGTCCGAGTGGAATCCTCAGGCCCCACATAGTGCCACATGGCGTGGTGTCGGGCTTGCAGCGGCTGGATGCGCCGACCCAGAAAAGTCTCCAGCAAGTCCGTGCCGGTGACTCCCTTGCGGACGACGGCTATCAGCGCGTCGACCAGAAGATGGATCTGGATCTTTTCCAACTTTGAGAGCGCAAGCTACCGGGTAGGGGCCGGACGGTCTAGACTAAAAGGGGGCAACCCCGTCGCAACATTCGGACAAACGACGTCCTGGCAATAAAACCAGGTCGACTGCCAGTTCCTAACTAACTCGGACAACTGGAGCGGGGGGTAGCTACTCTTTGTTTTCTTCTGGAAACCTAAGCCCCCGCAGAGCTGGAGGAGATGAGTCTTGTCGTCCGACTGACTAAGTTTTTTGACGGTTTGGGATCTAGCGGAGAAGACGTACTTAAAGAGCCCCCAATTGGGGGGACATCCAATAAAGCACTCGCACAGACGTACTTAAAGAGCCCCCTGTACACGTGGCTGAGAAGAAGACGTGCTCTCCCTCCTGCGGCGCCGTCTCCGTCTCGCCCTCCGCCTGCAGCCTCCACGACTTGTTGGCAATCATGCCTTGCTCCACCAGCTCCAGCAGGTCGTCCGCCGTCACCGCGGAGGGGAGGAAATCCCCCTGGATCCAACCCGCCGGTACTGCTCACTGTCGCCGCTGACCAGGGGCCGCCGCCTTCTTCTTCTTCTTTTGTGACTCGAGCTTGCTCGTCTGCCCCTTCGTCATGGTGAAGGCAGCAGATCCGCAGAGGAGGAGAGGAAGGAGGAGGCTTCGAACGCGCAGGGAGCTGCGGGAGAAGCGAGGCGAGTGCGAGTAATAAGGGCAGCGCAACAAGAAACCCCCGCCGGAGAGGCTTAAATAAGGTTCCGACTGGGTCACTAACAGGTGGCCCCGAAATCTTATCCCCCGACCGGCTGCTGCGATATTAGTGGAGAAGATAACGGCGCGGTAATCGAGGCGGCAGAAACTACTCGATGACGATGTCGACATCCCCGATGAGCGCGCGGCAACCGAAATTTGAAGATCCCAGAAAATCCGCCGCTCTCAGTTTGACCGGTCACATCGAAAGATTCCGCGGAAGCACTCGGTCCCTGACGGTTCGTTTCACTGGTATATTCACTCGTATCACTCGTCGAAAGGATAAAATGGATCGAGGCAAACAACGCCAAAGTCACATCCATACCAGTCGGATCCGTACTCCAGGCACCACTTCGTCATTCCAACCCCGATCCATTCGGGGACTAACGATGGGGTTATAGTCCCAGTGTAGGGTCATAGGCCTGCCCTATAGGTCCTACCCAAGGACTACCCTTCATCGAGGGCAAGGCCCTTAGACAGTTCCAACTGAACTAAGGACCCCCCCATCATCCAGCCTGTGACGAGCATTCGGAGCATATTTATCGTACCGACTGAATTCCACTCTGTACATCGTAACCTCCCAGGAGGGCAACGGTCATACGTTTTCATACACCATTATTAGCATTTAAGGCATACGTTACCTGTAACGTAGGCATTTATTCGCCACTATTCCACCCCTGTCCACGGGGCCGTTGTGGAGGGCAGCGCACTCTATATAAGCCGCTCTTCCCCACTGGTGCAGGGGTTGGCATTTACTGTAATCCATATTCCACTCGACACTAAGCTCCCAAGAGCACTGAGACGTAGGGCTTTTACCTCCACTGTAGAGGGGCCTAAACTCATACAACCTCGCCGTAGCTAAGGCTCTGCCCATCCTTTCATACCCTACACATCTACTGTCAGACTTATACCCACGACAGTATATTATGATAAAGCTGGGTTTCACTGAGACATTGGTGAACATTGTTATGAATCTAGTCACCTCAGTGAAATTTTCTGTCTTGTTTAGTGGGAAGAGACTAGAAAAGTTCAAGCCATCACAAGGAATCAGACATGGGGATCCAATTTCTCCGTATTTGTTCTTCCTAGCACCAGAGAGCCTGTCGTGCGTGTTAAAATCCAAAACTGAGTCATCCAACTTGAAGGGGCTACACGTGGCATCTTCGGCGCCACTAGTTAGCCACTTATTATTTGTTGATGATAGCTTGTTTTTCTTCAAGGCAAACCATACGGGTGCAAATAAGATTAACCATGTTCTAGACACTTATTGCCAAGCCTCAGGTCGGCGAATAAACCATTCAAAATCTTCTTGAAAGAACATATGCTCCGTTGGTGGTTTTGATAATTCATGACAGCATACAATGTCTCTTGGACTAACACTTTTACCTAGTATATTTCAGGTATAATCCATAGAGAGCCTTGGCTATAGGAATGTATGGAGAAGCCCCTTGATGAAGGAAGGAATAGGATTGGCTCAAGCTTCAAGCAAGAAGACTCTTCATTTTATACTTTGTGAGAAATCACTTTGAGTCCATAGGAAAGCCAATACTATTAAAAGGGGATGAGGTATTATGATGAATTGGTTTCTCAAGTGCTTATAGATAGCCACCAAAAAAATTCAGCCATTCTCCCAGAAAATATCTGTGTCCAAACCCAAACCAGCAAAATCGGTGCCACCAACAATTTCCATTCGGCCCTACCGATTTTACACTTAGACAAATCCTATGCCAAACCCACCATCTCGATACAACCAACATTCCTATCGGTGCCATCGAGATTGCGTGACCAACTTTCTGTTGAGAGGATTTCACAAATCGGAATTTCCGAGTTTGAAATCGGTCTCACCGAGATTTGGAAACCAGTCTCCTACATAAGGAGTTTTTCTATCATACCCGAAGGAATTTTGTAATAAATATTTTCAGTAGGTGCAGCAGGTTTAGGAGCATCTCTTTGCGCTTCCGGTCGGGGTGAATATGCCCTGAACAAGCCCCTCAAAGGATTATTTTCCATAGTGACAAGTGACACTAAATTTCATCACAATATATAAAATTTTCCTTACCAAGTTCCACTCACCAAAGGCGCTTCACTACCCGGCCACGGCGCCAGAAAAGACAAGTAGAGGGGATCTATCGTAGTCCTTTCGGCAAGTAAGAGTGTCGATCCCAACGAGGAGCAGAAGGAAATGACAAGCGGTTTTCAGTAAGGTATTCTCTGCAAACACCGAAATTATCGGTAACACATAGTTTTGTGACAAGGTAATTCGTAACGGGTAGCAAGTAAAAAATGTAGCAAAGGTGCAGCAAGGTGGCCCAATTCTTTTTATAGCAAAGGAAAAGCCTGGATAAACTCTTATATAAAGCAAAGCGCTCCATAGGACACATGGGAATATCTGTCAAGCTAGTTTTCATCGTGCTCATATGATTCGCGTTCGTTATTTTGATAATTTGATATATGGGTGGACTGGTGCTTGGGTGATGCCCTTACTTGGAGAAACCTCCCACTTATGATTAACCTCTCTTCTAAGTATCCGCAACTACGAAAGAAGAATTAAGAGAAATCTAACCATAGCATGAAACATATGGATCCAAATCAGCCCCTTACGAAGCAACACATAAACTAGGGTTTAAGCTTCTGTCACTCTAGCAACCCATCATCTACATATTACTTCCCAATACCTTCCCCTAGGCCCAAATAATGGTGAAGTGTCTGTAGTCGATGTTCACATGACACCACTAGAGGAGAGACAACATACATCTCATCAAAATATCGAACGAATACCAAATTCACATGATTACTTATAACAAGACTTATCGCATGTCCTCAGGAGCAAACGTAATTACTCACAAAGCATATTCATGTTCATAATCAGGTGAGTATTAATAATCATTAATGATCTGAACATATGATCTTCCACCAAGTAAACAAACTAGCATCAACTACAAAGAGTGATCAACACTACTAGCAACCCATAGGTATGAATCTGAGGTTTGAGACAAAGATCGGATACAAGAGATGAACTAGGGTTTGGAGAGGAGATGGCGCTGATGAAGATATTGATGGAGATTTACCCCCTCTCGATGAGAGGATCATTGGCGATGACGGTGGCTTCGATTTCCTCCTTCGGGAGGGAAGTTTCCCCGAGAGAATAGCTCCGCCGGAGCTTTAGATTGGTTCTGTCGAAGTTCCGCCTTGAGACGGCGACGCTTTGACCTGAAATCTCTAAAATGATTTTTCCAGGTCAAAACCCTTCATATAGCAGAAGATGGGCACCAAAGGCCTGCCAGGGGGGCCACAAACCTGCAGGGTGCGGCGAGGGGGGTAGGTCACGCCCCCTGGCTTGTGACCTCCTGGTGGGTCCCCTATGGTATTTAATTCGCCCAATATTTTATATATATTCCAAAACAATTCTCCGTAATTTTTCAGGACTTTTGGAGTTGTGCAGAATATGTCTCTCAGATTTGCTCCTTTTCCAGTCCAGAATTCCAGCTACCAGCATTCTCCCTCTTCATGTAAACCTTGTAAAATAAGAGAGAAAAGGCATAAGTATTGTAGCATAATATGTAAGAACATCCCATAATGCAATAAATATCGATATAAAAGCATGATGCAAAATGGACGTATCAACTCCCCCAAGCTTAGACCTCGCTTGTGCTCAAGCGAAAACCGAGATCGATAAATATGCCACATGTTTAGAGATAGAGGTGTCGATAAAAATAAAATACGGACATGAAGGCATCATGGTTATCTTTAGAACAGCAACACATATTGACATATAATTTCATATGCTAGAGTAACAATTCATTCACAAGGTAAAATATGAATCAAGAACTCTATTGAGAACTAACAAACTATGATTTCAGTCATTGAAGCAATTCCAATTTATCGCAACGTAGGAAAGATTGAGTATAAGATCTTGTAAAGCAAATCCACATACTCAATCATCTTATAGTCTTTCATAATTGCTAACACTCACGCGGTAACTATGAGGTCAAAGCTTCAGTCGGACACAAAGAAAGATAGGGGCTTATAGTTTTGCCTCCCAACTATTTACCTCAATGGTAATGTCAACAATAATAACTCATGTTCACTCACATCCGAGTGGATATATTTGTCTAGATCATTCTCCAACACATGGCGCTTGCCAAAAGATAAAGGCCAAATAAAGGAAATGGTGAAGATCGCGACAACTCTTGCATAAAGGTAAGTACTAGAAAGTAAAGGTAATAGATAGGCCCTTCGCAGAGGGAAGCAGAGGTTGCCATGCGCTTTTATAGTTGGATGCGCAATCCCTTAATGCAAAAGAACGTCACTCTATATTGCCCCTCGTGATAACGAACTTTATTATGCAGTATGTAGCTTTTATTTCTTCCATATCACAAGTTCGTATAAAGTTTATTTTCCTTGCACTAATAAATCACACATATTTAAAGAGAAATTTTTATTGCTTGCACCGATGACAACTTACTTGAAGGATCTTACTCAATCCATAGGTAGGTATGGTGGACGCTCCATGCAAACTGGGTTAAAGGTGTTTGGATGCACAAGTAATATCTCTACTTGGTGCGGAAGTTTTTGGCTAATATGGGGTGGAAGCAAGCGGCACATGTTGGAGGATCTATAACCATATAACTTATATTCGGAAATAAGCAAACACAACTCATTATATTGTGTTCCTTGTCCAATATCAACTTCTTAACATATAATATTTTAATGAGTGCTCACAATCACAAAAGATGTCTAAGATAATATATTTATATTTGAACCTCTCTTTCTTTATTACTTCCTTTTAATTACAACAATGACCAATAGCTTTGTTTGTCAACTCACAAAAAATTCCAATCGACGTACCTTTGTTATATGTGAAGTCATCACTCCCCTAAAATCATTATATATACTCTTTTGCTTTTATTCTATACTTCTTTCTATTTCTATTTCTCAAGATCATAGCAAGCAAGCAAAGCCCTCAACTCAAAACTACTCTTTATTATATAACCCTCGGACTTGCTTACATAGGGGAACATAAAGCAATATTCAAAACTAGATGACACTAAAACTTTATTCTACTAGATCAAGATATAACCACAAGGATCGAACAAAAAAACGAAAAAAGTAAAAGGTGTGATGGTGATACGATATCGGGACACCTCCCCCAAGCTTGGAACAAGCCAAGGGGAGGGCCCATACCCATGTGTTTAGTTGTGTTTCTTCGGAGGTAGTGATGTTATATTCTTGGCGATGATGCCCCTCGGAATGCGATTCTCCTCCTCAAACTTATTATTTTGTTGTCTGAGATCCATTATTTTCTTGCAAAGTTTCCAGTGATGGTTAGAGCTCCTATAACCCAAGGATGTTTCATTGCTGCGTGGGAAGAAGCAACACTTTTTTTTTCATATTTTCATAAGTAAGAAATTTAGCATTGGGAGGGATAACCGAGTTCGGAATTGCTGAGCTCTAAATTTTTTCCAACATGGCTCCAGGTTGTAGACGAGAGGTAACTTCTTGGTCTTCCTCCATGGCATCTATCCTTTTCAAGTCGGCCTCCATCTCTCCCTCCGTGGCCTGCTCGAAGTGGTTGATTCTGCTGAATGCTCCGGACCCCGGTGTCAGGTGAGAGGCACGACTCTCCCCGACCGACTCTTGCAAAGACATCTTGCTTTAAATCTGCTGCAAAAACAGCTCAAAACAGAACACGAGATATTGTCGCGATACGAAGGTCAAAACCTTCGGGAGATTATATAATGAATTTTTACCAACCCAAAGGAGTATCCCACAAGAAAACGGAGTCTGGAGGGTGCACGAGGTGGCCACAAGCCTGCAGCGAGCGCCCAGGGGGGTAGGCCACTCCCCTGGCTTGTCGCCTCCTCGTGCACTTTTCGGACTGCTTTAAATTTTCCTAATTTTTTAAATATTCCAAAACTGATAAAAAAATCTATTGGAAAAGTTTTGGAGTCGGTTTGCTTACCGTAACACATACCTATTCCTTTTCGGAGTGTGGAACGTTCTGATAGGTCTCCCTAATGTACTCCTCCAGAGTTATGGTATTGATAATATTGGTTCAACATTTATGGGAGTACGTGAGATATAATGTTTGATTCTTTGCCCATTTACCACCTTCGGATTTGTGCCTTCGGCGTTTTTGATCTTGATGGCACCGGAACGATATACTTCCTCGATAATGTAAGGCCCTTCCCATTTAGAGAGAAGTTTTTCCTGCAAAAAAATCTTAAACGAGAGTTGTATAGCAAGACATGATCACCTATATTGAATTCATTCTTTTGTATTCTTCTATCATGCCATCTCTTAACCTTTTATTTAGACAACTTAGCATTCTCATAGGCTTGGGTTCTCCATTCATCAAGCGAGCTAATGTCAAATAACCTCTTCTCACCAGCAAGTTTGTATTTTGAAATCATAGTTAAGCTATTTAATTGCCCAATAAGCTTTATGTTCTATCTCTAGAGGTAAATGATATGCTTTACCGTAAACCATTTTATACGGAGACATACCCATAGGGTTTTTGTAAGTAGTTCTATAAGCCCATAGTGCATCATCGAGTTTCTTAGACCAATTGTTTCTAGATCTATTAATGATCTTTTGCAAGATCAATTTGATTTCTATATTTCTCAATTCTACTTGAACACTAGACTGAGGATGATAAGGAGATGCAATTATATGGTTAACATCATACCTAGCAAGTAATATACGGAAAGGACCGTGAATAAAGTGTGAACCACCATCAATCATTAAATATCAAGGGACTTCAAATCTAGGGAAAATAACTTATTTTAGCATTTTAATAGAAGTTTTATGACCAGCACTACTAGTTGGAATAGCTTCTACCCACTTAGTAAAATAATTAATAGCAACTAGAATATGAGTATACCCATTGGACTTTGGAAAAGGTCCCATATAATCAAAACCCCAGACATCAAATGGTTCTATAACAAGAGAGTAATTCATAGGCATTTCTTGATGTCTACTAATATTACCAATTCTTTGACATCCATCACAAGACAAGACAAACTCATAAGCATCCTTGAAGAGAGTAGGCCAACAAAAACCAGATTGCAATACTTTGTGTGCAGTTCTATCTCCAGCGTGAGTCCTCCATAGGCCTTAGAGTGACACTTGTGTAGGATGTGTCCTTGTTCATGCCCAGGTACACAACGTCTAATAATACCATCTACTCCTTCTTTATAAAGGTGTGGATCATCCCAAAAGTAAGGTCTTAAATCATAGAAGAACTTTTTCTTTTGTTGCTATGTGAAACTAGGCGGTCTAAATTTAACAACAATGTAGTTAGCATAATCAGCATACCAAGGAGCACTGCGCGAAGCACTTATGACAGATAATTGTTCATCAGGAAAGCTATCATCAATAGGTAGTGGTTCATCAAGAACATTCTCTAGTCTAGACAAGTTATCTGCTATGGGGTTATCAGCACCCTTTCTATCAATAATATGCAGATCAAATTCTTGTAGCAGAAGAACCCATCTAATAAGTCTAGGTTTAGCATCTTTCTTTTCCATAAGGTAATTAATAGCAGCGTGATCAGTGTGAACAGTTACTTTGGAATCAACAATATAAGGTCTAAACTTATCAAAAGCAAACACAACTGCTAAAAATTCCTTTTCAATGGTAGTGTAGTTTCTTTGAGCACTGTCTAGAGTTTTACTAGCGTAATGGATGACATTTAATTTCTTATCAACTCTTTATCCTGGAACAACACCAATAGCATAATCACTAGCATCACACATAATTTCAAAAGTTAGGTTCCAATCATGTGGTTGAACAACAGGTGAAGTGATCAAGGCTCTCTTAAGAATTTCAAATGCTTCTACACAATCATCATAAAAAACGAATGGAACATCCTTTTGCAAAATATTAGTGAGAGGCTTTGAAATCTTAGAGAAGTCTTTAATAAACCTCCTATAGAAACTAGCATGACCAATGAAACTTCTTATACCTTTGATATCTATTGGACACGACATTTTTTCAATAGCATAAACTTTAGCTTTATCAACTTCAATACCTCTTTCAGAGATATTGTGTCCCAAAACAATGCCTTCATTAACCATAAAGTGGCACTTCTCCCAATTCAAGACAAGATTGGTTTCTTCTCATCTCTGCAAAACTCGATCAAGGTTGCTCAAGAAATCATCAAAAGAAGTTCCTTAAACGAAAAAATCATCCATGAAAACCTCAACAATATTTTCACAAAAGTCAGAGAATATAGCCATCATACATCTTTGAAAGGTAGCAGGTGCATTGCATAAACCAAAATGCATACGTCTATAAGCAAAGCTGCCGAAAGGGCAAGTAAAAGTGGTGTTTTCTTGATCCTCTTTTGACACGGGTATTTGAGAGAAACCAGAATAACCGTCTAGTAAGAAAAAATGTGTATGTTTGGATAACTTTCTAGCATTTGGTCAATAAAAGGAAGCGGGTAATGATCTTTCCTAGTGGCTTTATTTAATTTCCTAAAATCAATTACCATTTTATATCATGTAACAATTTTTTGTTGGATCAATTCATTTTTATCATTATGAACAACGGTAATACCTCCCTTTCTAGGGATACAATGAACGGGACTAACCCATCTGCTATCAGCAATAGGATAAATTATACGTGCCTCTAGAAGCTTTAGTACTTCATCTCTTACCACTTCCTTCATTTTAGGATTTAATCGTCTTTGGTGATCAACAACTTGTTTAGCATCAGGCTCCATGTTAATTTTGTGCTGACATAAAGTGGGACTAATGCCCTTAAGATCATCAAGAGTATATCCAATAGCAACATGTAAGTGCATCTAGTGCCCCTTAGTGTTTTTGGTGCTTTGAAGACTTATAGGTTAAGTATCTAATGTGTTCGTGAGTGTACATAGGATCTATAAGTCGCTGAGGAGTTAGAAATATTCGATGAATATCGACCCCTACAAATGTATATCTTCGGCTGATGAAATTGGTCTTCCGCTCAAGACTTTGATCGCAAAGAAATTGCGATGAAATTGATATTCCTCATGAAGATATTGAAGACGAGAATTCGGTGCATCCTGAAGAAAAACGATTCGAAGACTTTGAAGCGTGAAGATTTATTCTTTCTGTTTTATTTTCTTCACTCTTGAGTCGTAGGAACATCGTATTGTTAAAGGGGGTCGAGGTAACACTTTGGAATGAATTTCCTCATGATGCTCAACCCAAGCCTAATCCTACCAAAAGCCTCAAGTGAGGAATATGAGAGACATGAGGACTCTCACAGTTGAGGGTCCGACCGTTGCCGCAATTCGCGCCACATCACCGATCTTATCCACTCCAACGGTCATATTTTTTAAGGGCATTAATGTCAAATCATGTTGGGATGCTCCCAGGCTATAAATAGCCGTCCACACAACCATTCGCTGGTTGGCTGCTCCATTAGAAACTGACACTTGTCATAAGAGCAACCCAAATTCCTCAGAGTCTTCGAGAGTAAATCATCGGTGAGGAAATATCCCAAACACCAAAACACAAACCAAAAACCAAGTGATTGAGCATCACTGAAGAATTTGTTCTTCTGTGGAACCGAAGCCTTTTACCTTTGAGGACTGTGCATCCTCCAGACGGTTAGGCATCATGGTCTAGAGTAATCCAGCAGTCAATTGTGGATCGCCAGGTGACCAAGTTTGTGATGGTTTGGAAGTCTGCCCTGAAGACTTACCACGAGTGTTGGGCGAGGACTGTGTGTCTTTAGCTCAAGGAGAATATGGTAGGGACTGTGTGTCTCAGGACTGTGTGTGTGCTTTGGTTTCAATACCAAGCCGCTCCTAACCAGATGTACAACTGTCAGAGCAGTTGGAACTGGGTCATCAACCAATGTCTTCACTCTGATACGGGTTCTATTTCTTCATCTCTTTCAATTCCTCAATATTGCATGTTGAAGATTTTCATTGTCACTGTTTGAAGAATTTGCTGAAGACTTTCTCTGAAATTCCTCAACCCCAAATTCTTCACGCGAATTAATCCTCACATGTTTTCTTTGTGTCTGCGTACTGTGCAAACTGCTTTTCATATTCCTCATCTTGAAAACTGCTATTGTGATAGTTTGCACTCCTGGTCCTTTGTTGTTTCCGCTGCAAGTTAGTCATCAGTGAGGAATTTCCTTAAAAGGAATTTCGTCAGTGATGAAATTCTAAAAATCTGCTATTCGCCCCCTCTAGTCGATATAACGCACTTTCAATTGGTATCAGAGCAAGGTACTCTCTTGTTCTGTGTGATTTTGGTTTAACCACCTGGAGTTTTAGTTATGTCGACTGCAGGCATGATCAAGGTGACTGCATGATGTCCTCCTTTTGAAGGAAAGGACTTTCCCTTCTGGAAGACCAAGATGCAGATGCATCTACAAGCTATTGACAATGATCTCTGGTATATTGTGGAACATGGTGTCCCTATCATCACTGCTACTGTCTCTGCCACTGATGTGAAGAAATTCAAGCAACTTGATTCTCAAGCGAAGAATGTCATTTGTGGCCATCTGAGCAAAGGTCAGTATGGCAGAGTGAGTGCTTTGGGCTCAACAAAACTAATCTGGGAAAGGCTGTCCAAAGTAAATGAAGGAGTATCAACCCAGCGTGATTCTCGTGTTAATGTTCTTCATAATCTCTTCAATCGCTTCAAGAGGCTTGACAATGAAAGCTGCCAAGATACCTTTGATCGCCTCACTCACATATCAAATGAACTACAAGCACTGGGAACTCGAGACATTACTGACCATGAAGTTGTGAAGAAACTGCCAAGATCTTTCGATTCTTCATTTGATACTTTAGTTATGATGATTCAAGAGAGACCAGACTACAAAATGCTTGAGCCCGCTGATATACTCGAAAGACTCAATACTCATGAATTCCAACAAGAAGAGAAGAGAGATCTATATGGACCAAGTTATTCTAGACCTCATGCACTGAAGGCCAAAGCAATTTCCTCATCCGAAGAAGAAGACTCGGATGGCAGCATTGGTGATCCTGAAGAATTTGGACAGGATCTTGCAATTCTTGTGAGGAAATTCCAAAAGTTTACAAGACGTGGTCAGTTTGGTAAATCTTCAAGAAGAGATATGAGGAAATCAGAATCTTCATCTGAGGACTACAAGAAAAGAACCCGCCACAAATGCAAGAAATCAGGTCACTACATTGCTGATTGTCCTCGTTGGGTGAAGGAATCAAAGAAGAAGAAATACAAGGATGAAAGTTCTGATGACTCGAAGAAAAATAAGAAATCTTCAAAATCCTCATCCTCAAAGTCCTCATCGCACAAGAAGACTACTTTCAGAAAAGCTCGGGCACTTATTGGCAAAGAAATGGATTCTGAGGCAGAATCCGAGGAATGTGATGAAGAGGAAGGTTCCAATGTAGACTCGGAATCTGGACAGGCTAGTCTTGCACTTGCAACCACATTCGTCAGTAAGTCAATCTTCAACCTTGAAGAAAATGATAACACCATCCACACTGATGACTATGCTGAGGACTTCGCTCCATCCTATTGCTTCATGGCAAAAGGTTCAAAGGTACCGAATGATACTTCCTCCTCTGGTTCAAGTGACTGTGAACTTGATGATTATAAAAAACCCATTACAGTAAACTTGCTATAATTGCTACTAAACAACAAACTGCCCTAGAAAAGCTTCAGAAACTGCTAGCCAGAAGCGATGATCTGTTGAATGATGAAATGAATCTTACCCAAATCCTCACTGGAGATATGAAAAGTCTTCAGTCCAGATTTCATAATCTTCAAGATCATCATGTCACACTCCTCACTGATCATGAGAAACTTTCCTATGAATTTCTTCAAAGGAAACTTGATCTTGAGAAGCTGAGGATTTCTCATGATGATCTTCGTATGGAAAATGATTCATTACTTGCTCAACAGATCAGTGCTGCTCAGGCTGAATTCATTACTCCATGTCTTAAATGCATCGAACATGAAACTGCTAATTCTTCACCAGAATCATCAAATGCTTCTATTGCTACAAATTCTTCAACTGCTCCTGTGGTATCAAATTCCTCACTTGAGGAACCACAAATGTCACTGATGAAAATGCAGGGTTCAAGGAATTGTATGTGACAGGCATGTACAAAAGTCTCAAAAGGCACCAAACCATTTGCGATGTGCTCAAAAAGCATATTTTGAACAGGAACCCGAGGAAAGAAGGAATTGCCTTTGAGAGGAAATTGAATGTTGATGGATCATACTGGAAACCTGAGAAGTATCCCAAAACCTCATGGGTTGCTGCTAAAGGGCCTCATGTTGATCCATCCAATCTAACAGGCTTTGCATGGAATTATCCTATTCCTCAGACGAGTCATTTGACTCCAACTATAAACTGTTCAAAAATCAATCTGGTGAAGTATTTGCTCGATATGTTGGAACTAATTGTAGGAATGGACCACCCTTGAGGAAAATCTGGGTCCCCAAAAGTTGCCTTGAAAATCTTCAAGTGAATGTCCTCATGACAGCTCCTATGAAGAATTTGAACCTGAGATCAAATTGCTCAGGAGGACCAAAGTATTCAAGAGGATCAAAATCCTCAACTGATCAAAACTATGCTCGTAGCCGTGCTAATGCTTCAAATATGCTGGCAAATTACAAGGGACATGAATATGTGTATTACTCTTCAAATCATTATGTTCATAATTCCTCAAAGAATTTCTCTGCCTATTCATTTGAGTACTCTAACCCCCTACTATGAAAAGAACTGCATTAGCTTCAATGCCACCTTTCTCATATGGTGCTCGCAGGATGATGAACTCTTTACCACCCCTTTAGATGTGGGTGGTGAATAAACTAAACTAATCACTTCTGCAGGACAGGTCTCCAGATGAAAATCATCATATGAAGAATTTGCTGGAGACCTGAGGATAATGCTTGATAGGACGCAAGCAAACATTGATGAAATGAAAAACATTTCACACGTCCTCATAATTACTGTTTATGATGAATTTCCTATCTGATGAAATTGATATCATATTCTTCAAGTTTGAAGCATATGAGATGGTAAGTTGTACTAATTCATCTGCAGGATGACAAACCCAAGAGTACTGAGTGGGTTCTTGATAGTGGCTGCACACACCATATGACGGGTGACAAAAGCTTGCTGGTGAATATGCTACTGACTCCATCACCCCTGAAGCAAATCACTTATGCTGACAAAGGTAAAAGCAAGGTATTGGGACTTGGCATAGTGGCTATTTCCAAGGACACGCATATGGACAAAGTGATGCTTGTTGAATCCCTTGGGTTTAACCTCATGTCAGTGTCAATGCTTTGTGATCTTGATATGGTTGTTATATTTGGAAAATATAGATGTGTTGTCATCATGGAATCTGACATATCCAAAGTCTTCAAAGGTGTTAGAAGAGGGGATTTGTACATTGTTGATTTCTCTATAGGTCCTCAACCAGCCACTTGCTTACTAGCAAAGACCTCAGAAGGGTGGCTATGGCATCAAAGACATGGTCATGCAGGCATGAGGAACTTGCACACTCTGGCGAAGAAGAAGCATGTCATTGGCATCGAATCAGTCAAATTTCTCAAGGACCACCTCTGCGGTGCTTGTGAGTCTGGGAAAATGACCAGATCCAAGCACCCCTCGAAGACTATCATGACCACTACTCGTCCATTTGAATTGCTTCACATGGATCTATTTGGACCTACTCATTATGCCACTCTAACGAATGTTGCATCTTTATATGGCTTTGTCATAGTTGATGATTATTCTAGATACACTTGGGTGCATATCATTCTGTATAAAACCGAAGTGCAGGAAGTCTTCAAACGATTTTCCTCAAGGGCCTCGACAAACTTCGACGTCAAGATCAAACACATCACGAGTGATAATGGAACAGAATTCAAAAACACTGGTCTTGATAATTGTCTTGATGAACTTGGTATTACTCACGAATTGTCTGCTCCTTATACTCCTCAACAGAATGGCGTCGTCGAAAGGAAGAACAGGACTCTGGTTGAGATGGCACGAACCATGCTTGAAGAATATCAGACTCCTCGTCGTTTCTGGCCTGAAGCAATCAACACTGCTTGCCATATCATCAACACGGTATATCTTCACAAATTCCTCAAGAAAACCTCATATGAACTCCTCACTGACAAGAAACCCAGTGTAAGTTATTTCAAAGACTTGGGTGCAAAATGCTGGATTAGAGATCCTCATCATAGCTCAAAGTTTGCACCTAAGGCACATGAGGGTTTTATGCTTGGTTACGGAAAGGACTCGCACACCTACAGAGTCTGCAACACCTATCACAACAAGGTTGTTGAAGCTGTAGATGTGCGGTTCGATGAAACTAATGGCTCGCAAAGAGAGCAATTGCCTCCTGATCCAGATAAGTTGTCTCCTGAGGAAGCAATAAAGCTCAAAGCTACTGAAGACATTGTTCCTACTGAGGAAATTGCTGAAGAAATCATTCCCAACACTGATGAAAATCAAGAAGATGCTCCTGAGGAAATTGCTCCAGAACCAATTCCTCAACCCAGACGAAATCCTCAACCAGCTCATCCGAGGATTGCAAATGAAGTAGAACTTGACAAAATCCTCGATGACATCAATGAGCCAGGTCCTCTCACTCGCTCAAAAGCTTCACACTTAGTTAACTTTTGTGGGCATTCTTCCTTTGTGTCTATCACATAATCTTCAAAAGTTGTTGAGGCTTTCATGGAACCGGAGTGGATTCAAGCCATGCAAGATGAACTTCTTCAATTCAAGCTGAATGACATATGGGAGTGTTGGAATTATGCCCTAGAGTCAATAATAAATAAAGTTATTATTATAATTCCTGTATCAAGATAATCGTTTATTATCCATGCTATAATTGTATTGAATGAAGACTCATTTACAAGTGTGGATACATAGACAAAATATTGTCCCTAGCAAGCCTCTAGTTGGCTAGCCAGTTGATCAAAGATAGTCAGTGTCTTCTGATTATGAACAAGATGTTGTTGCTTGATAACTGGATTACGTCATTAGGAGAATCACGTGATGGACTAGACCCAAACTAATAGACGTAGCATGTTGATCGTGTCATTTTGTTGCTACTGTTTTCTGCGTGTCAAGTATTTGTTCCTATGACCATGAGATCATATAACTCACGGACACCGGAGGAATGCTTTGTGTGTATCAGACGTTGCAACATAACTGGGTGACTATAAAGATGCTCTACAGGTATCTCCGAAGGTGTTCATTGAGTTAGTATGGATCGAGACTGGGATTTGTCACTCTGTATGACGGAGAGGTATCTCGGGGCCCACTCGGTAATACAACATCACACACAAGCCTTGCAAGCAATGTGACTTAGTGTAAGTTACGGGATCTTGTATTATAGAACGAGTAAAGAGACTTGCCGGTAAACGAGATTGAAATAGGTATGCGGATACTGACGATCGAATCTCGGGCAAGTAACATACCGAAGGACAAAGGGAATGACATACGGGATTATGTAGGATCCAATATGGGCATCCAGGTCCCGCTATTGGATATTGATCGAGGAGTCTCTTGGGTCATGTCTACATAGTTCCTGAACCCGCAGGGTTTGCACACTTAAGGTTCAACGTTGTTTTATGCGTATTTGAGTTATATGGTTGGTTACCGAATGTTGTTCGGAGTCCCGGATGAGATCACGGACGTCACGAGGGTTTCCGGAATGGTCCGGAAACGAAGATTGATATATAGGATGACCTCATTTGATTACCGGAAGGTTTTCGGAGTTACCGGGAATGTACCGGGAATGACGAATGGGTTCCGGGAGTTCACCGGGGGGGCCCACCCACCCCGGGGAAGCCCATAGGTGTTTGGGGTGCCGCACCAGCCCTTAGTGGGCTGGTGGGACAGCCCAAGAGAGGCCTATGCGCATTGGGAAGAAAATCAAAGAGGAAAGGAAAAAAAAGGAGGAGGTGGGAAATGGAAGAAGGACTCCACCTTCCAAACAAAGTAGGACTCGGTTTGGGAGGGGAATCCTTCCCCCCTTAGGTTCGGCCGACCCCTTGGGAGTCCTTGGACCCCAAGGCAAGGCTCCCCCCTCCTCCTCCTATATATAGTGGGGTTTTAGGGCTGATTTGAGACAACTTTTGCCACGGCAGCCCGACCACATATCTCGACGGTTTTACCTCTAGATCGCGTTTCTGCGGAGCTCGGGCGGAGCCCTGCTGAGACGAGATCATCACCAACCTCCGGAGCGCCGTCACGCTGCCGGAGAACTCTTCTACCTCTCCGTCTCTCTTGCTGGATCAAGAAGGCTGAGATCATCGTTGAGCTGTACGTGTGCGGAACACGGAGGTGCCGTCCGTTCGGCACTAGATCGTGGGACTGTTCGAGGGATAGTTCGTGGGGCGGATCGAGGGGCGTGAGGACGTTCCACTACATCAACCGCGTTCATTAACGCTTCTGCTGTACGGTCTACAAGGGTACGTAGATCACACATCCCCTCTCGTAGATGGACATCACCATGATAGGTCTTCGTGCGCGTAGGAAATTTTTTGTTTCCCATGCGACGTTCCCCAACAGTGGCATCATGAGCTAGGTTCATGCGTAGATGTCTTCTCGAGTAGAACACAAAAGTTTTTGTGGGCGGGGATGTGCGGTTCGCTGCCCTCCTTAGTCTTTTCTTAATTCCGCGGTATTATTGGATCGAAGCCGCTCGGACCGACATTACTCGTACGCTTACGAGAGACTGGTTTCATCGCTACGAGTAACTCCGTTGTTCAAAGATGACTCGCGGGTGTCAGTTTCTCCAACTTTAGTTGAATCGGAATTGACCGAGGAGGTCCTTGGATGAGGTTAAATTGCAACTCATATATCTCCGTTGTGGTGTTTGCGTAAGTAAGATGCGATCCTACTAGATACCCATGGTCACCACGTAAAACATGCAACAACAAAATTAGAGGACGTCTAACTTGTTTTTGCAGGGTATGCTTGTGATGTGATATGGCCAACGATGTGATGTGATATATTGGATGTATGAGATGATCATGTTGTAATAGTTAATATCGACTTGCACGTCGATGGTACGACAACCGGCAGGAGCCATAGGGTTGTCTTTAAACTAACGTTTGTGCTTGCAGATGCGTTTACTATTTTGCTAGGATATAGCTTTAGTAGTAATATTATGAGTAGCACGACAACCCCGATGGCGACACGTTGATGGAGATCATGATGATGGAGATCATGGTGTGACGCCGGTGACAAGAAGATCGTGCCGGTGCTTTGGTGATGGAGATCAAGGAGCACGTGATGATGGCCATATCATGTCACTTATGAATTGCATGTGATGTTAATCCTTTTATGCACCTTATCTTGCTTAGAACGACGGTAGCATTATGAGGTGATCTCTCACTAAAATTTCAAGACGAAATTGTGTTCTCCCCGACTGTGCACCGTTGCGACAGTTCTTCGTTTCGAGACACCACGTGATGATCGGGTGTGATAGACTCAACGTTCACATACAACGGGTGCAAAACAGTTGCACACGCGGAACACTCGGGTTAAGCTTGACGAGCCTAGCATGTGCAGACATGGCCTCGGAACACATCAGACCGAAAGGTCAAGCATGAATCATATAGTTGATATGATTAGCATGGAGATGCTTACCACTGAAACTATTCTCGACTCACGTGATGATCGGACTTGAGATAGTGGATTTGGATCATGTACCACTCAAATGACTAGAGAGATGTACTTTTTGAGTGAGAGTTCTTAAGTAATATGATTAATTGAACTAATTGTCATGAACATAGTCTAATGGTCTTTGCGAATTACGATGTAGCTTGCGCTATAACTCTACTGTTTTTATATGTTCCTAGAGAAAAATTTAGTTGAAAGTTGATAGTAGCAAACTTTGCAGACTGAGTCTGTAAAACCGAGGATTGTCCTCGTTGCTGCGCAGAAGGCTTATATCCTTAATGCACCACTCGGTGTGTTGCACCTTGAGCGTCGTCTGTGGATGCTGTGAACATCCGACATACACGTTTCTGATGACTACACGATAGTTCAGTGCAAAATACTTAATGGCTTAGAAGCAAGGCGGAAGACGTTTTGAAACGTCGCGGAACATAAGTGATGTTCTAAAGAGATGAAATTGTGATTTCATGCTTGTGCCCTTGTTAAGAGGTACGAGACCTCCAACAAGATTCTTTCTCCACAAAGTAAAGGAGAAAAGCTCAATCGTTGAGCGTGTGCTCAGATTGTCTGAGTACGACAATCACTTGAATCAAGTGGGAGTTAATCTTCCAGATGAGATAGTGATGGTTCTCCAAAGTCACTGCCACCAAGCTGTGAGAGCTTCGTGATGAACTATAACATATCAAGGATAGATACTATGATCTTTGAGTGATTCACGATGTTTGACACTGCGAAAGTAGAAATCAAGAAGGAGCATCAATAGTTGATGGTTAGTAAAACCACTAAGTTTTGAGAAAGGCAAGGGCTAGAAGGGACACTTCGTGAAACGGCAAAACAGTTGCTGCACTAATGAAGAGACCCAAGATTAAACCCAAACCTGAGACTAAGTGCTTCTGTAATGAGGGGAACGGTCACTGAGGCGGAGCAACTCTAGATACTTGGTAGATAAGAAGGCTGGCAAAAGTCGAGAGAAGTATATTTGATATACATGATGTTGATGTATACTTTACTAGAACTCCTAGTAGCATGAGGGTATTGGATACCGGTTCGGTTGCTAAGTGATTAGTAACACGAAATGAAGGCTACGGCATAAACGGAGACTAGCTAAAGGCGAGGTGATGATACGTGTTGGAAGTGTTTCCAAGGTTGATATGATCAAACGTCGCATGCTCCCTCTACCATCGGGATTGGTGTTAAACCTAAATAATTGTTATTTGGTGCTTGCGTTAAGCATGAACATGATTGGATCGTGTTTATTGCAATACGATTATTCATTTAAAGAGAATAATGGTTACTCTATTTGCTTGAATAATCACCTTCAATGGTTTATTGAATCTCGATCGTAGTGTTACACATGTTCATGATATTGGTGCCAAAAGATACGAGGTAATGATGATAGTACCACTTACTTGCGGCACTGCCGCTTGAGTCATGTTAGTATAAATTGCATGAAGAGACTCCATGCTGATGGATCTTTATATTCACCTAATTTCGAATCACTAGTGACATGCTAATCATACCACATGAGCAAGGCCTTGTTTTCATTGAGATGAAATAAGATAGTAACTTGTTGGAAGTGATACATTTTTTATGTATGCAGTCCAATGGGTGCTGAGGCACGCAGTGGATATCATTAATTTCTTACTTCAATGACGATTTGAGTAGATACTAGAGTATTTGCTTAATGAATCACAAGTCTGAAATATTGAAAAGTTCAATTCTGTTTCGGAGTGAAGTTCGTCGTAACAAGAGGATAAACTGTCTACGATATGATCATAGAAATGAATATCTGAGTTACGAGTTTTGGTACACAGTTGAGACAATGTGGAAATGTTTCGCAGTTCATGCCACCTAGAACATCATAGTGTGATGATGTGTCTGAACGTCATAGCCACACACTATTTGGTATGGTGCATGCTATGATGTCTCTTGTCGAATTACCACTATCGTTTATGGGTTAAGCATTAGAGACAACCACATTCACTTTAAATAGGGCACCACGTATTTCCGTTGAGATGACACAGTATAGACTGAGGTTTAGAGAAATCTAAACTGTCGTTTCTTGAAAGTTTGGGGCTTCGACACTTATGTGAAAAAGTTTTAGTCTGATAAGCTCGAACCCAAAGCGGATAAATGCATCTTCATAGGATATCCAAAATAGTTGGGTACATCTCCTATCTCAGATCCGAAAGCAAAGTGTTTGTTTCTAGAAACGGATCCTTTCTCGAGGAAAGGTTTCTCTCGAAAGAATTGAGTGGGAGGGTAGTAGAACTTGATGAGGTTATTGAACCATCACTTCAACCAATGTGTAGCAGGGCGCAGGAAGTTGTTCCTGTGGCGCCTACACCAATTGAAGTGGAAGCTGATGATGGTGATCATCAAGCATCGGATCAAATTACTACAAGCCTCGTAGGTTGACAAGGTCGCGTACTACTACAGAGTGGTACGGTAACCCTGTCTTGGAGGTCATGTTGTTGAGCAACAGTAAACCTACGAGTTATGGAGAAAGCGATGGTGGGCCCAGATTCTGACAAATGGCTGGAAGCCATGAAATCCAAGAGAGGATCCATGTATGAAAACAAAGTGTAGACTTTGGAAGAATTACTTGATGGTCATAGGACTATTGAGTAAAGATGGATCTTTAAAAGGAAGACAGACGATGATGGTGATAAGTCACTATTAAGAAAAGCTCGACTTGTTGCAAAGATGTTTCCGACAAGATCAAACTGTTGACTATGATGAGTCTTTCTCACTCGTAGCGATGCTAAAGGTCTGTTGGAATTATGTTAGTTGTTGATGCATTATTTATGAAATATTGCACATAGGATGTCAAAACATTGTTTTCTCAACGGTTTCCTTGAGCAAACATTGTATGTGATACAACCAGAAGGTTTTGTCGATCCTAAAGATACTAACAAGTATGCAAGCTCCAGCGAAACTTCAAAGGACTAGTGCAAGCATCTCGGAGTTGGAATATACACTTTGATGAGATGATCAAAGATTTTGGGTTTATACAAGGTTTATGAGAAACTTGTATTTCCAAAGAAGTGAGTGGGAGCACTATAGAATTTCTGATAAGTGTATGTGGTTGACATATTGTGGATCAGAAGTAATGTAGAATTTCTGTAAAGCATAGAAGGTTGTTTGAAAGGATTTTTCAAAGGAATACCTGGATTGAGCTATTTGAACGTTGAGCATCAAAGATCTATGGAGATAGATCGAAAGCGCTTAATGGAAGTTTCAACAAGATGCATGACTTGACAAGTTTTTGAAGGAGTTCAAAATAGATCAGCAAAGAAGGAGTTCTTGGTTGCGTTGTGAGGTGTAAATTTGAGTAAAGACTCAAAACCCGAGCAAGGCAGAATAAAGAGAATAGACGAAGGTCGTCTTCTATGCCTTAGCCGTAGAATCTAAAGTACGCCATGCTGTGTACCGCACCTGATGTGTGCCTTGACTCAAAGTCTGTTGAGAGGTACAGAAAGTGATCCATGATTGAATCACTAGCAGCGGTCAAAATTTATCCTTAGTAACTAATGGACTAAGGAATTTTTCTCGATTATGGAGGTGGTTAAAGAGTTCATCGTAAAAGGTTACATCGATGCAAGCTTTGACACTAATCCGAATAACTATGAGTAGTGAAACGGATTCGTATAGTAGAGTAGATATTTGGAGTATTTCCGAATAGCACATAGTAGCAGCATCTATAAGATGACATAAAGATTTGTAAAGAACACACAGATCTGAAAGTTTCAGAACCGTTGACTAAAACCTCTCTCACGAGCAAGACGTGATCAGACCCCAGAACTATATGGGTGTTGGATTCGTTGGAATCACATGGTGATGTGAACTAGATTATTGACTCTAGTGCAAGTGGGAGACTATTGGAAATATGCCCTAGAGGCAATAATAAATTAGTTATTATTATATTTCTTAGTTCATGATAATCGTTTATTATCCATGCTATAATTGTATTGATTGGAAAAACAATACTTGTGTGGATACATAGACAAAACACTTGCCCTAGTAAGCCTCTAGTTGACTAGCTCGTTGATCAAAGATGGTCAAGGTTTCCTGGCCATAGGCAAGTGTTGTCACTTGATAATGGGATCACATCATTAGGAGAATCATGTGATGGACTAGACCCAAACTAATAGACGTAGCATGTTGATCGTGTCATTTTGCTGCTACTGTTTTCTGCGTGTCAAGTATTTGTTCCTATGACCATGAGATCATATAACTCACGGACACCGGAGGAATGCTTTGTGTGTATCAAACGTCGCAACGTAACTGGGTGACTCTAAAGATGCTCTACAGGTATCTCCGAAGGTGTTCGTTGAGTTAGTATGGATCGAGACTGGGATTTGTCACTCCGTATGACGGAGAGGTATCTCGGGGCCCACTCGGTAATACAACATCACACAAAAGCCTTGCAAGCAATGTGACTTAGTGTAAGTTACAGGATCTTGTATTACAGAACGAGTAAAGAGACTCGCCGATAAACGAGATTGAAATAGGTATGCAGATAGTGACGATCGAATCTCGGGCAAGTAACATACCGAAGGACAAAGGGAATGACATACGGGATTATCTGAATCCTTGGCACTGAGGTTCAAACGATAAGATCTTCGTAGAATATGTAGGATCCAATATGGGCATCCAGGTCCCACTATTGGATATTGACCGAGGAGTCTCTCGGGTCATGTCTACATAGTTCTCGAACCCGCAGGGTCTGCACACTTAAGGTTCGACGTTGTTTTATGCATATTTGAGTTATATGGTTGGTTACCGAATGTTGTTGGAGTCCCGGATGAGATCACGGAAGTCACGAGGGTTTCCGAAATGGTCCGGAAATGAAGATTGGTATATAGGATGACCTCATTTGATTACCGGAAGGTTTTCGGAGTTACCGGGAATGTACCGGGAATGACGAATGGGTTCCGGGAGTTCACCGGGGGGGGGCACCCACCCCGGGGAAGCCCATAGTTTTTTGGGGTGCCGCACCAGCCCTTAGTGGGCTGGTGTGATAGCCCAAGAGAGGCCCATGCGCATTGGGAAGAAAATCAAAGAGGAAAGGAAAAAAAAGGAGGAGGTGGGAAAGGGAAGAAGGACTCCACCTTCCAAACCAAGTAGGACTCGGTTTGGGAGGGGAATCCTTTCCCCCTTAGGTTCGGCCGACCCTTTGGGAGTCCTTGGACCCCAAGGCAAGGCTCCCCCTCCTCCTCCTATATATAGTGGGGTTTTATGGCTGATTTGAGACAACTTTTGCCACGGCAGCCCGACCACATATCTCCACGGTTTTACCTCTAGATCGCGTTTCTGTGGAGCTCGGGCGGAGCCCTGCTGAGACGAGATCATCACCAACCTCCGGAGCGCCGTCACACTGCCGGGGAACTCTTCTACCTCTCCGTCTCTCTTGCTGGATCAAGAAGGCCGAGATCATCGTCGAGCTTTACGTGTGCGGAACGCGGAGGTGCCGTCCGTTCGGCACTAGATTGTGGGACTGTTCGAGGGATAGTTCGCGGGGCGGATCGAGGGACGTGAGGACGTTCCACTACATCAATCGCGTTCATTAACGCTTCTGCTGTACGGTCTACAAGGGTACGTAGATCACACATCCCCTCTCGTAAATGGACATCACCATGATAGGTCTTCGTGCGCGTAGGAAATTTTTTGTTTCCCATGCGACGTTCCCCAACATACTTTGTGTGTATCAAACGTCGCAACGTAACTGGGTGACTATAAAGATGCTCTACAGGTATCTCCGAAGGTGTTCGTTGAGTTAGTATGGATCAAGAGTGGGATTTGTCACTCCGTGTGACGGAGAGGTATCTCGGGGCCCACTCGGTAATACAACATCACACACAAGCCTTGCAAGCAATGTAACTTAGGTAAGTTGCGGGATCTTGTATTACGGAACGAGTAAAGAGACTTGCCGGTAAACGAGATTGAAATAGGTATGCGGATACTGACGATCGAATCTCGGGCAAGTAACATACCGAAGGACAAAGGGAATGACATACGGGATTATATGAATCCTTGGCACTGAGGTTCAAACGATAAGATCTTCGTAGAATATGTAGGATCCAATATGGGCATCCAGGTCCCGCTATGGGATATTGACCGATGAGTCTCTCGGGTCATGTCTACATAGTTCTCGAACCCACAGGGTCTGCACACTTAAGGTTCGACGTTGTTTTATGCGTATTTGAGTTATATGGTTGGTTACCAAATGTTGTTCGGAGTCCCGGAGGAGATCACGGACGTCACGAGGGTTTCCGGAATGGTCCGGAAACGAAGATTGATATATAGGATGACGTCATTTGATTACCGGAAGGTTTTCGGAGTTACCGGGAATGTACCGGGAATGACGAATGGGTTCCGGGAGTTCACCGGGGGGGGCAACCCACCCCGGGGAAGCCCATAGGCCTTGGGGGTGGCACACCAGCCCTTAGTGGGCTGGTGGGACAGCCCAAGAAGGCCCTATGCGCCATAGGAACAAAATCAAAGAGAAAATAAAAAAAGGAGGAGGTGGGAAAGGAAAGAAGGACTCCACCCACCAAACCAAGTAGGACTCGGTTTGGGGGGGGGAGACCTTCCCCCCTTGGCTCGGCCGACCCCCTTGGGGCTCCTTGAGCCCCAAGGCAAGGCTCCCCCTCTCCCACCTATATATACGGAGGTTTTAGGGCTGATTTGAGACGACTTTTCCACGGCAGCCCGACCACATACCTCCACGGTTTTTCCTCTAGATCGCGTTTCTGCGGAGCTCGGGCGGAGCCCTGCTGAGACGAGATGATCACCAACCTCCGGAGCGCCGTCACGCTGCCGGAGAACTCTTGTACCTCTCCGTCTCTCTTGCTGGATCAAGAAGGCCGAGATCATCGTCGAGCTGTACGTGTGCTGAATGCGGAGGTGCCGTCCGTTCGGCACTAGATCGTGGGACGGTTCGCGGGACGGTTCGCGGGGCGGATCGAGGGACGTGAGGACGTTCCACTAGATCAACCGCATTCACTAACACTTCTGCTGTACAGTCTACAAGGGTACGTAGATCACACATCCCCTCTCATAGATGGACATCACCATGATAGGTCTTCGTGCGCGTAGGAATTTTTTTGTTTCCCATGCGACGTTCCCCAACAGAGAGCTCGTCAAACGACCAGATCCTCGCAAGCACAATATCATCGGCACCAAGTGGATTTTCCAAAACAAGCAAGATGAGGATGGTCAAGTGGTGAGGAATAAGGCACGACTTGTAGCCCAAGGCCACACACAGGTTGAAGGAATTGATCTCGATGAAACTTTTGCACCTGTTGCTAGACTTGAAGCTATTCGAATACTACTTGCTTATGCTAATCATCATAACATTATGTTATATCAAATGGATGTGAAAAGTGAATTCCTCAATGGTAAGCTTGAGGAAGAAGTATATGTTGCTCAACCCCCAGGTTTTGAGGATCCAAAGAATCCAAACAAAGTCTTCATACTCAAAAAGGCGCTTTATGGTCTCAAGCAAGCCCCTCGGGCATGGTATGATACATTGAAGGAATTCCTCATGAAGAAAGGCTTCAAACATGGTTCACTCGATCCAACTCTTTTCACAAAATCCTATGATAATGAACTATTTGTGTGCCAGATATATGTCAATGACATCATATTTGGCTGTACTGACAAACGTTACAGTGATGAATTTGCTTACATGATGAGTGAAGAATATCAGATGTCTATGATAGGGGAGTTGAAATTCTTCTTAGGTCTTCAAGTTCGTCAACAACGCAATGGGATCTTCATATCACAAGAGAAATATCTCAAGGATGTTCTGAGGAAATTCGACATGCATGAATGCAAAGGCGCCAAGACTCCCATGCCTACCAATGGCCACCTCTCCACTGACGAAAATGGTAAAGAATTCGATCAGCAGGTATATTGCTCCATGATTGGCTCTTTACTGTACTTGAGTGCATCTAGGCCAGGTATAATGCTTAGTGTTTGCATGTGTGCACGTTTTCAAGCAAAACCGAAGGAATCACAGCATAAGGCTGTGAAGCATATTCTTCGATACTTAGCTCACACACCAACACTAGAATTATGGTATCCCAAGGGCTCAAATCTTCATCTTGTGGGATATTCTGACTCTGACTATGCTGGTGACCATGTCATTTCCTCGGAAGATCATTAGTCTGCTGGTCCTCAAAGAAGCAGAACTGCGTTTCTCTATCCACTGCCGAAGCTGAGTACATTGCTGCTGGTTCATGTTGTGCTCAATTGCTATGGATGAAGCAAACCCTCAAGGACTACGGCATCAACATGAAGAATGTGCCTCTCTACTGCGACAATGAGAGTGCAATCAAGATTGCATACGACCCAGTACATCACTCAAAGACTAAGCACATCCAGATTCGTCATCATTTTCTTCGGGACCATGTCCTTAAGGGCAATATCCTCATCGACCATGTGAAGACTGACGATCAACTAGCAGATATCTTCACTAAGCCCTTGGATGAGAAAAGGTTTTGCAAGTTGCGGTGTGATCTAGATATCTTAGAATCTTCAAATGTTTTGTAAAAACGTGCACACATCCTAACACTTCTGCAAAATTGATGACTTAGATGTGCAACACACGAAGAATCGATTTTCTTCAACCAATGAAGAATATCACTCTTAGTGTGAGGAAATTAATGAAGAATTTGGTTCTCACGGCCCTATGACAATTGTACGCGGCGCCTGAAATCATCATTCTTATATGGTGGGTCACGCCACCACCCAACTTTGAAATTCCTCAAGTTGAATTTCTTCAAAGTTGATTTTCCTCAAAGTTGATTTTCTTCAAAGTTGTTGCTCTTGAAAGTTGATTTTCTTCAAACTTGTTTTATTCAAAGCTGAAATTCATCAACATGACGCTTTGTCACAAAATCCCCAAGTTAGTCAAAATCTTCAAAACACGTGATGATTTTAATTTGCCTATATATATATATATATATATATAGAGAGAGAGAGAGAGAGAGTGTGTGATTTCAAAGTCGTCAACAACATTCACTTATAGCTATTTCTTCAACTTGATATTTCATCTAAGTGAATGTGATCGGACCCTACTCCCCTCTATGCTTTACTCACCAAGTATATTCAATTTTTCATATGCGTTCTACTTGAAACTTTGTTCAAAATCCTGATTGCGTCCTTGTCAGCTGATGATTTTGCAACAAAATCCTCAAATCCTCAAAAATGATTTTTATATTGTTACACAGTAACTCAACCCCACTTCCCATGATCAGATAAGCATGATCTCCACCACATTAAATTGTAGCTACACGTGTCTTGTGGAGACGAAAGGGCAAGGGCAGTTCGGTCCGAAAGAATCGGCCGGACAGTTTTCACCTGAGCTATAAATACGTCCTTACCCCCTCCGGTCAAAACTCTTCGTTCTCTCTCGACCCCCTCTCTGCTACAGCAAAGACCTAGTGCCACAGCTATAAGTTTCATCGCCGGCGAGGAACATCTTCACTGCCTCGACCTCTCCGTCGCCGAAATCACGTCGGAACCGGAACTTCTTCGTCCGCCGCCGTCGTAGCCGTCTTCTGCCGCCAAGTTAGGGCGCAGTGGACAGCATCTACTGCTACTTCTTCTGTTCTTCGTGTTTGTTATATAGGGTAAATAAAATCCTATTTTTACAGTCTCTTTCAATCTACTATTTTACCTTAGATTGTGGAATCTGTTTTTCCTCAGTGTCTATTAGTCTCTATTCCTCAAACACTGCTATTCCTGAAACACTTGATGAATTTCACTAAGCAACTAAAATTCTTCACGAGATTCCTCAATTGTGCAAATTTTCCAATCTGTACAACTTTGGAACCCAAGATCAGAGTGCTTAGCCAAATTCCTCAACCCACTAGTCAAATTCCTCAACTTTAAATTTTTTCAATTTCTTCAAATCTGAGAACGCATATGACCTCTCCAAATTCCTTGCAACTATACTCTATTCACAGGTACAAAAATGTCAGCTGATGAATCTCTAGGTTCTTATCAACTTAACTCATTTGCAGCGTTTCTTGAAGAAAATCTACCAGTGTCATCAGAATCCTCAAGAGCTCAATTTCCTCAGCAAAAGCCTCATCTGAAGAAAATGGAAGATGACAGGAAGCAAAAGGGCGGAAAGAAACTCGAACAAAACACTACCATTGATATCCCGGAGGATATATACTTGGACTATTGCACACCAGATGATCTAGAATCAATGCCCAAGAAGAAAATAAGGCTCCAAAAGATAGAACGCGGATGGGCTAAGGAGTGGAAGGAATACCGATTTGTCACTCCAAAGTACACGAAGAAATTCAAGCCACCTGGCAAAAGGCCTCCTCTCAAGGATCATCAGAATGCCCATCTCTCAAGCCTTAAGACGATTGATGATTATCCTGAGGAAAAGACCAAACACTTGTCAAAGCTTGAGAAGCAAGCAAAAGGTGTTGTGAGGAAATTTAATGAAGAATCTGCTGCTGCTGCTGCTGCCGCAGCCACCTCCTAAGCTGTTAAAACTTCTGGCACAACCATTCCTCAAGTGAATCCTGTGCCACGGAAATCAAAGGCTTCAAAGACTCAAGAGAAATTGCTTCAGAAGGCCTCGCCTGTGTCTGCGCCAAAACCCTCAACAACCACACAGGCTTCAAAGCCTGAACACAAGCAGCTTGTGAAGCGACTGCCCACTGTCTCCAGCTCCTCTGTTCCATCTGCCACGAGCTCAGAGACAAAGTATTCACCAACACCGTTGAAGACTAAGATGACTCCTGGAAGAGGAAACAGACCTAGCCCAAGCAAAGTCATAAAAGTACCTTCTCCATCAGAAGGCAGTGATGAGTATGATGATCAGACACTGCAAGCAATCATCTAAAACAAGCAAGAACGGGTCACTCAAGCTTCAGGCAGTGCCATTCCTCTTGCCATGGACCCAAAAGTCATGTTGGACTACATCAATATGTGGTATGATGACCCAAACACACCCATTGATGACTTGAAGCTTCTCCGGGCATCAGCCATATGGTGGTGAAAGCGCGTTATATCGACTAGAGGGGGGTGAATAGGATATTTTTAGAATTTCATCACTGAGGAAATTCCTTTTGAGGAAATTCCTCACTCATGACTAACTTGCAGCGGAAACAGCAAATGATCAGGAGTGCAAAGTATCACTACAGCAGTTTTCAAGGTGAAGAATATGAAAAACAGTTTGCATAGTATGCAGGCACGGAGAAAACAGATGAGGATTAACTCGCGTGAAGAATTTGGGGTTGAGGAATTTCAGAGAAAGTCTTCAACAAATTCTTCAAACAGTGACAGTGAAAATCATCAACATACAATCTGAGGAATGTAAGGAGTTGAAGAAATAGAACCCGTTTCACAGTGAAGACAGTGGTTGATGACCCAGTTTCAACTGCTGTGAGAGTTGTACATCTGGTTTGGAGCGGCTTGGTATTGAAACCAAAAGACACACAGTCCCTACCGTATTCTCCTTGGGCTAAGAACACACAGTCCTCACCCAACACTCGTGGTAAGTCTTTAGGGCAGACTTCCAAACCATCACAAACTTGGTCACCTGGCGATCCACAATTGACTGTTGGATTGCTCTAGACCATGACGCCTAACCATCTGGAGGATGCACAGTCCTCAAAGGTAAAAGGATTCAGTCCCACACAGGAACAACTTCTTCAGTGATGCTCAATCACTTGGTTTTCGGTTTGTGGTTTGGTGTTTGGGGTATTTCCTCACTAATGAATTACTCTCGAAGACTTTGAGGAATTTGGGTTGCTCTTATGACAAGTGTCAGTTTCTAACAGAGCAGCCCACCAGCTAATGGTTGTGGGGGCAGCTATTTATAGCCTGGGAGCATCCCGGCATGATTTGACATTAATGCCCTTAAATAATATGGCCGTTGGTGTGGATAAGACCAATGATGTGGTGTGACTATCGGTAACGGTTGGGACCCTCAACTGTGAGAGTCCTCATGTCTCTCATATTCCTCACTTGAGGCTTTTGGTAGGATTTGGCTTGGGTTGAGCATCATGAGGAAATTCATTCCAATGAGTTACCTCGACCCCCTTTAACAATACGGTGTTCCTATTACTCAAGTGTGAAGAAAATAAAACAGAAAGGATAAATCTTCATGCTTCAAAGTCTTCAGATTGATTTTCTTCAGGACACACCGAATTCTTCAATTTCAATATATTCATGAGGAATATCAATTTCATCACAAATTCTTCACGATTCAATTCTTCAGTTTCAGACCAATTTCTTCAACCGAAGATGGTCGATATTCATCAAATATTTCAAACTCCTTAGCGACTTATAGATCTTGTACACTCATAAACACATTAGATACTTAACACATAAGTCTTCAAACCACCAAAATCACTAAGGGGCACTAGATGCACTTACAATCTCCCCCTTTTTGGTGGTTGATGACAATTAGGTTAAGTCTTCAACGGGGATAAAAATATGAAGTGTAAATACTCATTTGAGGAATTTGAAATCAAGATTCAGAGAGACTCCCCCTGAAGATGTGCATATCTTGAGGATTTTGCTTTTCACAGCTAATGCACATTGATGATTTATATCATGGAGAACTCCCCCTGAGTCTTGTAATTCATGCATACATACGACATATAATATGAAGAAATTAAGGATGCATGGTGACAAATGGTATCTGACGAATTCCAGCATGCGTGCATTTAAAATTTTGAGGAATAAGCATGCGAAGAAAAACGTTCAAAAGCATTAGAGTACCATCGGGCTTAAGTTACAACTCATTAGATAAAACACTTCAGAAGAGCCAAGAGTTTGTAACTTAAATAAAGTTTATAAGCCCCAAAAATATCTCGCGTGAAGACTAACTCTCAAGTTTCTCCCCCTTTGTCATCAAGTGACAAAAAGGGACAAACTGAGGACTAACACCCGTGAAGACTTTCACTTCTTGGAGTTGAGGAAGACGCGTGAGGATTCTTGGGAGCACACTTCCTCCTTGGACCAGTGGCAGTATCTTGTTGATCTTCATCTGATTCAGCAGTGCGGAATGAAGAAAACGAACTGTCCTCAAAGTCTGGAACTCGGATTGGCCTGAATTTCTTCTTTGGTGGCCATGACCAGTCGAAGTCCTGCACAAACTCTAATTCTTCAAGTTCTGCTGGAGTCTTCAAATGAGAGAGTGTGGCCCAGGTGCGATCAAAGACCTCATGAAGATAATGATGGTTAAGCTTCACTGCATTTTGTGTTTTGAGGGTTTTCACAATGGCGCCGAACTGGCGTTTGACCCACTTGTGATTCTGATCAACCTTTTGGTGAAGACTGAGAAGAAGCTCTCTGGTATTCATCACCCTAGGAGCAACATGACTTGGAGAATGGGTTTCAGTGTCATCCCATGAGGAATAAGCATCTGGCTCTCGAAACTGGCCATCAAGGGGCCGACTGCCTTCATCAATGACAGAATTGCCTTTTCCTTCAATAGGCTCGAAAGTCTTCTTGTTGACCCTTAGAGGAGGCATATAACCTATATGATTGTTGAAATCAGCGTGATAGTTGATGCCTGACCTGCGTCTGATGAATCTCGTGATCCATGGAGCGTAAATCTTCAGGTCAAAAGGGGACATAACATTTTCCGCCAGAGTCCTCAAGAAGAAATCATGGATGTTGATGGGAATGCCATGTGTGATGTTGAAGAGGATATTCTTCATGATGCCTACGACGTCTTCTTCATCATCATGACCCTTGATAGGCGCAAGAACACTGCAGAGGATTCTGTAAACCGTCCTAGGTTCATACTTCAGCTCATGGACCAGGAAGGTTGTTCTTGGTGGTTGTCCCTTAGCCAAAGGCTTCATGAGGACTTCCATCAGCTTGTTTGCCAGCTCACGTTCATCATACAACTTTACTGCCTACTCTGAGGGAATTGACACCGGAAGTTCATGCAGCAGCTCATTGGCAGGAGCCTTGAAGTGTGTGTTATGCGTCATCCAATCCAGCACCCAAGTGTTGATGTCTGTTGGATCTCCAGAGATGTGCAGAGTGGCATAGAATTGAAGAACAATGTCGTTGTTCCAATCGCAGATATCTGAGCACATAGGTAGCAGTCCTGCTTCATAAAGAACATTGAGGACTGGGGCGAAGCAAGGAATTTCTTCAAGCTCAACGTGAGGAATATGTCTGTGCTGGAAGATCTTGTTTCTTCTACACAACACAGATGCATAGTAGTCGAGCTGTGTCCTGGTCCAAAACTTCAGATGCCTGATGCGAGGCTTGTCATAGGGATTTTCTCTGATGAAGTACATGTGTTCTTCAAAGAAGGATTCCTTTTGAAACTTTGGCCGCTTGGAGAACGGCTGACGCTGCATCGGCTGAAGATTTTGCGTCTTGCCTTCGGGAGAGACAATGATCGTAGTTTTTGGGTTGATGACGACAAGTGCATTCTGTGGATCTAGTGCATTTTCCTCAGCATGTTCCTCAGGATGAGGAATTTCATCTGCTTGTGCTTCAGGCTGAGGAGCTTGTTCTGGTTGAGGAATGTCATCAACGGGAGCGTCTGGTTGAGGATTTTGCTCTGGAGGAGGAATTGGTTCATCCTGAGCCTCAGGTTGAGGATTTTGCTCAGTAGGAGGAATTGGGTCAGCCTGAGCCTCAGGTTGAGAATTTGGCTCGGGATTTTGAATTTCATCAGGCTGAGGATTTTCACTTTGTTTTTCCTCAGCTTGAGGAGCTTGCTTGGTGGAGGAGCCAGATTCATCAGCTGGTGCAGCTGATACCTGAGCAGTTTCTTCACGAGGAATGAAGGTCTGAGGACTGTCAACAATTCAAATTTCCTCATCGGTGTGTTCCTCAGACTCAACATTCTTCATTTCCTCATCAGCCAAGTGCTCCTTGTCTTCGATTTTGAAGCGAGTCATCTCATACGATGGAGCAATGTTGAGAGGCACATGATCCATAGGTGCATTTTCATCAAGAGCTTTGAGGCGCTTGGCCTCAGTTGATTCTTCTGCTGAGGAAGCTTTTCTCTTCTTGGCTTCCTTTTCAGCAGCTCTGGTCTTCTTCACGTCTGATACAGACGGAGTCATTTTCTTCACCTTTGAAGCTTTTGGTGAAGGGGTTTTCTCAGCTGATGCAGTTTCATCAGCTGGACCGGAGTCATCAGCTGGCTTAGAAGCAGTTGGAGCAGTTTCACCAGCTGTAGCAGAGTCATCAGCTGGATTTTCCTTGATAATTTCCTCAATAGCCGGTTCATCAGCACGGCTTTCTTGAGGGATTTCCTCAGCATGAGCAGTTTCATCAGCTAGTTCTTCAATCAGAGGCTGAGGTGTTGGTGCTGGAGGGGAAGCTTTCTTGTTGTAATCATCAACTACGTCAGTGAAAAATTTGATGAAATTGTTTTTGAGACTTTGACGATCAGAGAGCTTAGTGTACTTGTCAGTCAAAGTCTTCAATTCAGCCTGTATGGATACAAGTGCATCAGGCGTCAAGTTGAGGAGATTCTGTCTGAGGAATTTCTCCTTTTTGAGCTTTGCAACCTTAGCTTGTTTGGCTTGCTGCTCTTTCCACTTGGCCTCGTTAATGAATGTGGCCACCATGTGGTTGATGCCTGGGGGAAGCTTCAAATCATCGATTGGAGTGTTGCGGTCCTCATACCAGATGTTGATGTAATCCAGGAGGACTTTTGGTCCATGGCCAGAGGAATGGAGCTGCCTGAAGCTTGTGCTACCCTCTCCTTCTTGTTTCTAATGATGGCTTGCAGAGTCTCATCATCAAACTCATCACTACCTTCTGATGCAGAAGGGACTTTGATGATTTTGCTAGGGCTCGGTCTGGTTCCTCTCCCAGCAGTCACCTTAGTCTTCAGGGGAGTCGGTGAAGACTTTGTATCGGAGCTTGTTGCACACGGGACTGAGGAGCTGGAGACAGTGGGCAGTTGCTTTACTATCTGCTTTTGTTCAGGCTTTGAAGCCTTTGGTGGTGCTGAGGGTTTTGGTGCTGATGCTGGTGCAGCTTTCTGAGGCATTTTCTCTTGAGGCTTTGAATCCTTTGGTTTTGGTGGCACAGGCTTCATTTGAGGAATGGTCATCCCAGAAGTCTCAACTGCACAGGAAGTGGCGGCAGCTGCAGCAGCAACAGATTCTTCATTGAATTTCCTCACAGCAGCTTCTGCTTGCTTCTGAAGCTTTGATAAGTGTTTTGACTTTTCTTCAGGATCGTCATCAATTGTCTTGAGGCTTGAGGGGTGTGCATCTTGAGAAGTTCATCAATAGTTGAGTGATAAGCAGTGTTTGAGGAAAAAGAAACTAATGGATAGTTGAGGAAAAACATATTTCACATCTCTAAGGTAAAATAGTAGATCAAAAGAGCGGTAAAAATAGGGTTTTTATTTATCCTAGAGGGCGCGCACGAAGAACAGAGAAGGGAGTAGTAGTAGATGCTCTTCGGTGCGAGTCCAATGCACCCTAACTTGGCAACAGAGGACAACTACGGCGGCGGCGGACGAAGATGGTCCGGTTCCGGCGTGGTTTCGGCGACGGAGAGGTCGAGGCAGTCAAGCTTTTCCTCGCCAGCATCGAGACTTCTAGTGGTGGTGCTAGGGTTTTTGAGATTTGCTGCAGCAGGAGGGCGATGGGACGAAGAAGATTTTACCGAAGGGAGATGGGGACATATTTATAGCCAGGTGGTAACTGTTGGCGCGAAAGTATCGGACCAAATAGCCCGTGTCTCTACGTCTCCGCACGACACATGTACCCCACGACCGAAGCGGTGGAGATCGTGGTTATCCGAACGGGGAAAGTGGGGTTCAATTACTTTGTAACAAAAGAATATTTTTGAAGATTTGAGGATTTTGTTACAAAATCATCAGCTGACAAGGACGCAGTAAGAATTTTGAACAAAGTTTCAAGTAAAATGCATATGAAGAATTGAATAGACTAGGTGAGAGTAGCATAGAGGGAAATCAGGGTCCGATCACATTCACTTAGATGAAATATCAAATTGAAGAAATAGTTATAAGTGAATGCTGTTGAGGACATTGAAATCACAGTCTATCTTGGTAAGCGAAAATCATCAAGTGTTTTTGAAGATTTTGATTAACTTGAGGATTTTGTGACAAAGCGTCATGAAGATGATTTTTAGTTTTGAAAAAAACAAGTTTCAAGAACAACTGTTTTGAAGAAAATCAACTTTTGAAGAAATTCAGCTTTGAAGAAATTCAACTTGAGGAATTTCAAGTTGGGTAGTGGCGTGACCCACCATATAAGAATGTTGATTTCATACGCCGTGTACAATTGTCGTAGGGCCCTGAGAATCAATTTCTTCGTTGATTTCCTCACACTAAGAGTGATATTCTTCATTGGCTAAAGAAAATCGATTCATCGTGTGTTGCACATCTAAGTCATCAATTTTGCATAAGTGTTAGGATGTGTGCATGTTTTATAAAACATTTGAAGATTCTAAGTTACTTAGCTCACACCGCAACTTGCAAAACCTTTTCTCAACCAAGGGCTTAGTGAAGATATCCGCCAGTTGATCGTCAGTCTTCACATGGTCGATGAGGATATTGCCCTTGAGGACATGGTCCCGAAGAAAATGATGACGAATCTGGATGTGCTTGGTCTTCGAGTGATGTACTGGGTTGTATGCAATCTTGATTGCACTCTCATTGTCGCAGTAGAGAGGCACATTCTTCATGTTGATGGCGTAGTCCTTGAGGGTTTTCTTCATTCATAGCAATTGAGCACAGCATGAACCAGCAGCAATGTACTCAGCTTCGGTAGTGGAGAGTGAAACGCAGTTCTTCTTCTTTGAGGACCAACAAACTAGTGATCTTCCGAGGAAATTACATGTGCTAGAGGTTGACTTGCGATCCACACGGTCACCAGTATAGTCAGAATCAGAATATCCCACAAGATGAAGATTTGAGCCCTTGGGGTACCATAATCCTAGTGTTGGTGTGTGAGCTAAGTATCGAAGAATATGCTTCACAGCCTTATTGTGTGTTTCCTTCGATTTTGCTTGAAAACGTGCACACATGCAAACACTAAGCATTATATCTGGCCTAGATGCACATAAATATAGTAAAGAGCCAATCATGGAGCGATATACCTGCTGATCGAATTCTTTACCATTTTCGTCAGTGCAGAGGTGGCCGTTGGTAGACATTGGTGTCTTGGCACCTTTGCATTCATGCATGTCGGATTTCCTCATAACATCCTTGAGGTATTTCTCCTGTGATATGAAGATTCCATTGCGTTGTTGATGAATTTGAACACCTAAGAAGAATTTCAGCTCCCCCATCGTAGACATCTGATATTCTTCACTCATCATATAAGCGAATTCATCACTGTAACGTTTGTCAGTACAGCCAAATATGATATCATCGACATATATCTGGCACACAAATAGTTCATTATCATAGGATTTAGTGAAAAGAGTTGGATCGAGTGAACCAGGTTTGAAGCCTTTCTTCATGAGGAATTCCTTCAATGTATCATACCATGCCCAAGGGGCTTGCTTGAGACAATAGAGCGCCTTTTTGAGTCTGAAGACTTTGTCTGGATTCTTTGGATCCTCAAAACCTAGGGGCTGAGCAACATATACTTCTTCCTCAAGCTTACCATTGAGGAATGCACTTTTCACATCCATTTGATATAAGACGATGTTATGATGATTAACGTAAGCAAGTAGTGCGAATAGTTTCAACTCTAGCAACATGTGCAAAAGTTACATCGAAATCTATTCGTTCAACCTGTGTGTAGCCTTGGGCTACAAGTCGTGCCTTATTCCTCACCACTTGACCATCCTCATCTTGCTTGTTTAGGAAAATCCACTTGGTTCCGATGATATTGTGCTTGCGAGGATCTGGTCTTTTCACGAGCTCCCATACGTCATTCTGCTTGAATTGAAGAAGTTCGTCTTGCATGGCTTGGATCCACTCCGGTTCCATGAAAGCCTCAGCAACTTTTGAAGGTTCTGTGATAGACACAAAGGAGAAATGCCCACAAAAGTTAACTAAGTGTGAACTTTTGAGCGAGTGAGAGGACCTGGCGTGTTGATGTCATTGAGGATTTTGTCAAGTTCCACTTCATTTGCATTCCTCGGATGAGCTGGTTGAGGATTTCGTCTGGGCTGAGGAATTGGTTCTGGAGCAATTTCCTCAGAAGCATCTTCTTGATTTTCATCAATGCTGGGAATTATTTCTTCATCAATTTCCTCAGTGGGAACAATGTCTTCACAAGCTTTGAGCTTTATTGCTTCCTCAGGAGATAGCTTATCTGGATCACGAGGCAATTGCTCTCTTTGCGAGCCATTAGTTTCATCGAACCGCACATCTACAGTCTCAACAACCTTGTTGTGATAGTTGTTGAAGACTCTGTAGGTGTGCGAGTCCTTTCCATAACCGAGCATAAAACCCTCATGTGCCTTAGGTGCAAACTTTGAGCTATGCTGAGGATCTCTAATCCAACATTTTGCACCGAAGACTTTAAAATAACTTACATTGGGTTTCTTGTCTATCAGGAGTTCATATGAGGTTTTCTTGAGGAATTTGTGAAGATATACCCTGTTGATGATATGGCTTACAGTGTTGATTGCTTCAGGCCAAAAGCGACGAGGAGTCTGATATTCTTCAAGCATGGTTCTTGCCATCTCAACCAGAGTCATGTTCTTCCTTTCGACGACACCATTCTGTTGAGGAGTATATGGAGCAGACAATTCGTGAGTAATACCAAGTTCATCAAGATAAATATCAAGACTAGTGTTTTTGAACTCTGTTCCATTATCACTCCTGATGTGTTTGATCTTGATGCCGAAGTTCGTCGAGGCCCTTGAAGAAAATCGTTTGAAGACTTCCTGCACTTCAGTTTTATATAAAATGATATGCACCCATGTGTATCTGGAATAATCATCAACTATGACAAAGCCATATAAAGATGCTGCATTTGTTAGTGTGGCATAATGAGTAGGTGCAAATAAATCCATGTGAAACAATTCAAATGGACGAGTAGTGGTCATGATGGTCTTCGAGGGATGCTTGGATCTGGTCATTTTCCCAGAATCACAAGCACCGTAGAGGTGGTCCTTAAGGAATTTGATTGATTCGATGCTGATGACATGCTTCTTCTTCGCGAGCGTGTGAAAATTCCTCATGCCTGCATGACCGAGTCTTCGATGCCACAGCCGCCCATCTGAGGTTTTTGCTAGTAAGCAAGTGGCTGGTTGAGGACCTGTAGAGAAATCAACAATGTACAAATCCCCTCTTCTAACACCTTCAAAGGCTTTGGATCTGTCAGATTCCATGATGACAACACATCTATATCTTCCAAAGATAAAAATCATATCAAGATCACAAAGCATTGAGACTGACATGAGGTTAAATCCAAGGGATTCAACAAGCATCACTTTGTCCATGTGCCTATCCTTGGAAATAGCCACTTTGCCAAGTCCCCATAACTTACTTTTAACTTTGTCAGCATATGTCATTTGCTTCAGAGGTGATGGAGTTAGTGGCATATTCATCAGTAAGCTTTTGTCACCAGTCATGTGATGTGTGTAGCCACTATCAATAACCCACTCAGTACTCTTGGGTCTGTCATCCTGCAAATGAATTAGTACAACTTACCATCTCATATGCTTCAGCTTTGAAGAATATGATATCAATTTCATCAGATAGGAATTTCATCATAAATTGAAATATAAGGACGTGTGAAATATTTCTATTTCATCAATATTAGCTTCCGTCCTATCAAGCATTTTCCTCAGGTCTCCAGCAAATTCTTCAGATGATGATTTTCATCTGGAGATCTGACCTGCAGAAGTGATTAGTTCAATTTCTTCACCACCCACATCTGAAGGGGTGGTAAAGCATTAATCATCCTGCGAGCACCATATGAGAAAGGGGGCATTGATACTAATGCACTTCTCTTAACACTAGGGGGGTTAGAGTACTCAAACGAATATGCAGAGAACTTATTTGAGGATTTATGAACATAATGATTTGAAGAATAACGCTCATATTCATATTCCTTGTAATTTCCCTGCATGTTAGAAGCATTAGCACGGGTACGAGCATAGTTTTGACCAGTTGAGGATTTTGATCCTCTTGAAGACTTTGGTCCTCCTGAGGAATTTGATCCGGGGTTCAAATTCTTCATAGGTGGTGTCATGAGGACATTCACCTGAAGATTTTCAAGGCAACTTTGGGGAACCCAGATTTTCCTGACGGGAGGCCCATTCCTGCAGTTAGTTCCAACATATCGAGCAAATACTTCACCAGATTGATTTTTGAACAGCTTATAGTTGGAGTCAAATGACTCATCTGAGGAATAGGATAATGCACATGAAAATCATGTTAGATTGGATGGATCAAAAGGAGGCCCAGTAGCAGCAACCCATGAGGTTTTGGGATACTGCTCAGGTTTCCAATAAGATCCATCAGCATTCAATTTCCTCTCAAAGGCAATTCCGTCTTTCCTTGGGTTCCTGCTCAAGATCAGCTTTTTGAGCACATCACAAAGGGTTTGGTGTCCTTTCAGACTTTTGTATATGCCTGTGACATACAATTCCTTCAGCCCTGCATTTTCATCAGTGGCATTTGTGGTTTCCTCAAGTGAGGAATTTGACACTACAGGAGCAGTTGAAGAATTTGTAGCAATAGAAGTATTTGATGATTCTGGTGAAGAATTAGCAGTTTCAAGTTCGATGCATTTAAGACATGGAGGAATGAATTCAGCTTGAGCAGCACTCATCTGTTGAGCTAGTAATGAATCATTTTCCATACGAAGATCATCATGAGAAATCCTCAGCTTCTCTAGATCAAGCTTCCTTTGAAGAAATTCATAGGAAAGTTTCTCATGATCAACGAGGAGTGTAACATGATGATCTTGAAGATTATGAAATCTGGACTGAAGACTTTTTATATCTTCAGTGAGGATTTGGGTAAGATTCATTTCATTATTCAATAAATCATCGCTTCTATCTAGCAGTTTCTAAAGCTTTTCCAGGGCAGTTTGTTGTTTAGTGGCAATGATAGCAAGTTTATTGTAACTGGGTTTTTTATAAACATCAGGTTCACAGTCACTTGAATCAGAGGAGGAAGCATCATTAGGTACCTTTGAACCTTTTGCCATGAAGCAATAGGTTGGAGCGAAGTCATCAGCATAGTCATCAGTGTGGATGGTGTTATCATTTTCTTCAAGGTTGAAGATTGACTTGCTGACGAATGTGGTTGCAAGTGCAAGGCTAGCCTGTGCAGATTCTGAGTCTTCATCAGAACCCTCCTCTTCATCACATTCCCCGGATTCTGCCTCGGAGTCCATTTCCTTGCGAATAAGTGCCCGAGCCTTTCTGAAACTAGTCTTCTTGTGTGATGAGGACTTTGAAGATGAGGATTTTGAAGATTTCTTCTTTTTCTTCGAGTAATCAGAACTTTCATCCTTGTATTTCTTCTTCTTTGATTCCTTTCCCCAACGAGGACAATCAGCAATGTAGTGACCTAATTTCTTGCATTTGTGGCAGGTTCTTTTCTTGTAGTCCTAAGATGAAGATTATGATTTCCTCATATCTCTTCTTGAAGATTTACCGAACTTGCCACCTCGTGTAAACTTCTGGAATTTCCTCACGAGCATTGCAAGCTCCTGTCCAAATTCTTCAGGATCACCAATACTACCATCCGAGTCTTTTTTCTTCACATGAGGAAATTGCTTTGGCCTTCAGTGCACATGGTCTAGAATAGCTTGGTCCATATAGATCTCTCTTTTCTTCTTGTTGGAATTCATGAGTATTGAGTCTTTCGAGTATATCAGCTGGATCAAGCATCTTGTAGTCTATTCTTTCTTGAATCATGAGTACTAAAGTATCAAATGAAGAATCCAGAGATCTTAGCAGTTTCTTCACAACTTCGTGATCAGTAATGTCTCGAGCTCCGAGTGCTTGCAGTTCATTTGATATGTCAGTGAGGCGATCAAAGGTATCTTGGCATCTTTCAATGTCACACCTCTTGAAGCGATTGAAGAGATTGCGAAGAACATCAACACGAGAATCACGTTGGGTTGATACTCCTTCATTAACTTTGGACAGCCTTTCCCAGATAAGTTTTGCTGAGCCCAATGCACTCACTCTGCCATACTGACCTTTGCTCAGATGGCCACAGATGATATTCTTCGCTTGGGAGTCAAGTTGCTTGAATTTCTTCACATCAGCAGCAGAGACAGTAGCAATGACGATAGGGACGCCATGTTCCACAATATACCAGAGATCGTTGTCAATAGCTTGTAGATGCATCTGCATCTTGGTCTTCCAGAAGGGAAAGTTCTTGATCTATACTGTTTCCGTTGTAAGTTAGTCATCAGTGAGGAATTTCCTCAAAAGGAATTTCCTCAGCGATGAAATTCTAAAAATCTCCTATTCACGTACAAAATGCAAATGCATTTACAAGCTATTGATAATGATCTCTGGTATATTGTGGAAAATGGAGTCCCCATCATCTCTGCTAGTGCCACTACAGCTGATGTGAAGAAATTCAAGCAACTTGATTCTCAAGCGAAGAACATCATCTGTGGTCATCTGAGCCCTGGCCAGTTTGGAAGAGTAAGTGCCTTGGGCTCTGCAATACTGATCTAGGAGAGACTGTGCAAGGTAAATGAAGGAGTATCAACCCAACGTGACTCTCGTGTTGATATTCTTCGCAATCTCTTCAATCGCTTCAAGAGACATGACAATGAAAGCTGCCAAGACACCTTTGATCGCCTCACTGATATATCAAATGAACTGCAAGCACTGGGAGCTCGAGACATCACTGATCACGAAGTTGTGAAGAAACTGCTGAGATCCTTAGATTCTTCATTTGACACTCTAGTTCTGATGATTCAAGAAAGACCAGACTACAAGATGCTAGATCCAGCTGATATCCTTGAAAGGCTAAATACTCATGAATTCCAGCTAGAAGAAAAGAGAGATCTATATGGACAAAGCTATTCCAGACCACGTGCACTGAAGGCTAGAGAAATTTCCTCATCTGAAGAAGAAGACACAGATGACAGCAGTTGTGACCCTGAAGAATTTGGTAAGGAGCTTGCAATGCTTGTGAGGAAATTCCAGAGATTTACACGACGAGGCCAGTTCGGTAAATCATCAAGAAGAGACATGAGGGAATCAGAATCTGCATCTGAGGACTATAAGAAACGGGCCTGTCACAAGTGCAAGAAATCAGGTCATTACATTGCTGATTGTCCCCGCTGGGGAAAGGAATCAAAGAAGAAGAAATACAAGGATGACAGTTCTGATGACTCGAAGAAGAAGAAGAAATCTTCAAAATCCTCATCTTCAAAGTCCTCTTCACACAAGAAGACTAGCTTCAGAAAGGCTCGGGAACTTATTGGCAAGGAAATGGATTCCGAGGCAGAATCAGAGGAATGTGATGAAGAAGAAGGCTCTGGAGAAGACTCAGAATCCGGACAGGCTCGTCTTGCACTAGCTACCACTTTCGTCAGCAAGTCAATCTTCAATCTTGAAGAAAATGAGTACACCATCCATACTGATGACTATGCTGATGACATCGCTCCAACCTATTGCTTCATGGCAAAAGGTTCAAAGGTATCAAATAATGCCTCCACCTCTGATTCAAGTGACTGTGAACATAATGATTATAAGAAACCCAGTTACGGTAAACTTGCTATAATTGCCACTAAACAACAAACTGCTCTGGAAAAGCTTCAAAAACTGCTAGACAAAAGTGATGATCTGTTGAATGATGAAATGAAAAATCTTCAGTCTAGATTTGATAATCTTCAGGATCGTCATGATACACTCCTCACTGATCATGAGAAGCTTTCCTATGAATTTCTTCAAAGGAAGCTTGATCTTGAGAAGCTGAGGATGTCTCATGATGATCTTCGTATGGAAAATAATTCATTACTAGCTCAACAGATTAGCGCTAGTCAAGTTGAATTTATTCCTATATGTCTTAAATGCATTGAACATGAAACTGCTAATTCCTCACCAGAATCATCAATTGCTACAAATTCTTCAACTGCAACTGTTGTGTCTATTTCCTCACTTCAGGAAAACACAAATGTTACTGATGAAAATGCAGGGTTGAAGGAATTGTACGTGACTGGCATGTACAAAAGCCTCAAAGGACATCAAACCCTTTGTGATGTGCTCAAAAAGCATATTTTGAACAGGAACCCGAGGAAAGAAGGAATTGCCTTTGAGAGGAAATTAAATGCTGATGGATCTTATTGGAAACCCGAGCAGTATCCCAAAACATCATGGGTTGCTGCTACTTGGCCTCCTTTCGATTCATCTAATCTAACTGGCTTCTCATGTGAATTATCCTATTCCTCGGATGAGTCATTTGATTCCAACTATAAATTGTTCAAAAATCAATCTGGTGAAGTATTTTCTCGATATGTTGGAACTAACTGCAGGAATGGCCCTCCTTTGAGGAAAATCTGGGTTCCCAAAAGTTGTCTTGAAAATCTTCAGGTGAATGTCCTCATGACACCACCACTGAAGAATCTGAACCCCAGATCAAATTCCTCAGGAGGACGGAAGTCTTCAAGAGGATCAAAATCCTCAACTGGTCAAAACTATGCTCGTACCCGTGCTTATGCGTCTAACATGCAGGGAAATCACAAGGAATATGAATATGAGCGTTACTCCTCAAATCATTATGTTCATAAATCCTCAAACAAGTTCTCTGCATATTCATATGAGTACTTTAATCCCCCTACTGTTAAGAGAAGTGCATTAGCTTCCATGCCACCTTTCTCATATGGTGCTCGCAGGATGATGAACGCTTTACCACCCCTTCAGATGTGGGTGGTGAAGAAATCAAACTAATCATCTCTGCAGGCCAGGTCTCCAGATGAAAATCATCATCCGAAGAATTTGCTGGAGACCTGAGAAACGCTTGATAGGACGCAAGCTAATGATTGATGAAATAGAAATATTTCACACGTCCTTACATTTCTGTTATGATGAAATCACTGAACAGATGAAATTAGTATCATATTCTTCAAATCTGAAGCATATGAGATGGTAAGCTGTACTAATTCATCTGCAGGATGACCAACCCAAAAATACTGAGTGGGTTCTCGACAGTGGCTGCACAGATCACATGACTGGTGATAAAAGCCTACTGATGAATATGCCACTAACTCCATCACCTCTGAAGCAAATCACATATGCTGACAAAGATAAAAGCAAGGTATTGGGACTTCGCAAAGTAGCTATTTCCAAGGATAGGCATATGGACAAAGTGATGCTTGTTGAATCCCTTGGTTTTAACGTCATGTCAGTCTCGATGCTTTGTGATCTTGATATGATTGTTATCTTTGGTAGATATAGATGTGTAGTCATCATGGAATCTGACAGATCCAAAGTCTTCGAAGGTATAAGAAGAGGGGATTTGTACATTGTTGATTTCTCTACAGGTCCTCAACCAGCCACTTGCTTACTAGCAAAAACCTCAGAAGGATGGCTGTGGCACCGAAGACTAGGTCATGCAGGCATGAGGAATTTGCACACGCTTGCAAAGAAGAAGCATGTCATTGGCATCGAATCAGTCAAATTCCTCAAGGATCATCTCTGCGGTGCTTGTGAATGTGGGAAAATGACCAGATCCAAGCATCCCTCCAAAACCATAATGACCACTACACGTCCATTTGAATTGCTTCATATGGATTTATTTGGACCTACTCACTATGCCACACTAACCAATGTAGCATCCCAATATGGCTTTGTCATAGTTGATGATTATTCCAGATACACTTGGGTGCATATTATAGTGTATAAAACTGAAGTGCAGGAAATCTTCAAACGATTTTCTTCAAGGGCCTCGACGAACTTCGGCATCAAGATCAAACATATCAGGAGTGATAATGGAACCGAGTTCAAAAACACTGGTCTTGATGATTATCTTGATGAACTTGGTATTACTCACGAATTGTCTGCTCCTTATACTCCTCAGCAGAATGGTGTCGTCGAAAGAAAGAACAGAACTCTGGTTGAAATGGCAAGAACTATGCTTGAAGAATATCAGACTCCTCGTCGCTTCTGGCCTCAAGCAATCAACACTGCATGCCATATCATCAACAGGGTATATCTTCACAAATTCCTCAAGAAAACCTCATATGAACTCCTCACTGACAAGAAACCCAATGTAAGTTATTTCAAAGTCTTCGGTGCAAAATGCTGGATTACAGATCCTCATCATAGCTCAAAATTTGCACCTAAGGCACATGAAGGTCTTATGCTCGGTTATGGAAAGGACTCGCACACCTACAGAGTCTTCAACAACTATCACAACAAAGTTGTTGAAACTGTAGATGTGCAGTTCGATGAAACTAATGGCTCGCAAAGAGAGCAATTGCCTTTTGATCCAGATAAGCTGTCTCCTGAGGAAGCAATAAAGCTTAAGCCTACTGAAGACATTGTCACCACTGAGGAAATTGGTGAAGAAACGATCCCCATCGCTGATAAAAACCAAGAACATGCTCCTGAGGAAATTGCAACAGCACCACTTCCTCAGCCCAGACAAAATCCTCAACCAGCTCATCCGAGGATTGCAAACGAAGTTGAACTTGACAAAATCCTCAACGACATCAACGCGCCAGGTCCTCTCACTCGCTCAAAAGCTTCACACTTAGTTAACTTTTGTGGGCATTTTTCCTTTGTGTCCATCACAGAACCCTCAAAAGTAGCTGAGGCTTTTCTGGAACCGGAGTGGATCCAAGCCATGCAAGACGAGCTTCTTCAATTCAAGCTGAATGACGTATGGGAGCTCGTCAAACGACCAGATCCTCGCAAGCATAACATTATCGGCACCAAGTGGATTTTCCGAAACAAGCAAGATGAGGACGGTCAAGTGGTGAGGAACAAGGCACGACTAGTAGCCCAAGGCTACACCCAGGTTGAAGGAATAGATTTTGATGAAACTTTTGCACCTGTTGCTAGACTTGAAGCTATTCGAATACTACTTGCTTATGCTAATCATCATAACATCACCTTATATCAAATGGATGAGAAAAGTGCATTCCTCAATGGTAAGCTTGAGGATCCAAAGAATCCAGACAAAGTCTTCAGACTCAAAAAGGCTCTGTATGGCCTCAAGCAAGCCCCTCGGGCGTGGTATGACACATTGAAGGAATTCCTCATGAAGAAAGGCTTCAAACCTGGTTCACTCGATCCAACTCTTTTCACAAAATCTTATGATAATGAGCTGTTTGTATGTCAAATATATGTTGATGATATCATATTTGGCTGTATTGACAAAAGATACAGTGATGAATTTGCCTACATGATGAGTGAAGAATATCACATGTCCATGATGGGGGAGCTGAAATTCTTCTTAGGTCTTCAAATTCATCAACAAAGCAATGGAATCTTCATATCACAGGAGAAATACATCAAGGATGTTCTGAGGAAATTCGACATGCACGAATGCAAAGGTGCCAAGACTCCGATGCCTACCAACGGCCACCTCGGCACTGATGAAAATGGTAAAGATTTCGATCAGCAGGTATACCGTTCTATGATTGGCTCTTTATTGTATCTATGTGCATCTAGGCCAGATATAATGCTTAGTGTTTGCATGTGTGCACGTTTTCAAGCAAAACCGAAGGAATCACACCATAAGGCTGTGAAACATATTCTTCGATACTTAACTCACACACCAACACTAGGATTATGGTATCCCAAGGGCTCCAATCTTCATGTGGTAGGGTATTCTGATTCAGACTATGCTGGTGACTGTGTGGATCGCAAGTCAACATCTGGCACATGCCATTTCCGGAAGATCACTAGTTTACTGGTCCTCAAAGAAGCAGAACTGCGTATCACTCTCCACTGCCGAAGCTGAGTACATTGCTGCTGGTTCTTGCTGTGCTCAATTGCTATGGATGAAGCAAACCCTCAAGGACTATGGCATCAACATGAAGAATGTGCCTCTCTACTGTGACAATGAGAGTGCTATCAAGATTGCCTACAACCCAGTACAGCACTCGAAAACCAAGCACATCTAGATTCGTCATCATTTTCTTCGGGACCATGTCCTCAAGGGCAATATCCTCATCGACCATGTGAAGACTGATGATCAACTGGCAGATATCTTCACTAAGCCCTTGGATGAGAAAAGGTTTTGCAAATTGCGGTGTGAGCTAAATATCTTAGAGTCTTCAAATGTTTTGTAAAAACATGCACACATCCTAACACTTATGCAAAGTTGATGACTTAGATGTGCAACACATGATGAAACGATTTTCTTCAACTGATGAAGAAAGTCACTCTGAATGTGAAGAAATTAACGAAGAAATTGATTCTCAGGGCCCTACGACAATTGTACGCGGCGTCTGTAATCAACATTCTTATATGGTGGGTAACGCCACCACCCAATGTGAAATTCCTCAAGTTGATTTTCTTCAAATGATCAATTTCCTCACAATGCATTTTTCTTCAAAACGGTTGTTCTTCATTGTGATGATCTATTACGAAATCTGCAAAAACACTTGATGACTTTCATTTGCCTAGGTAGACTGTGATTTCTAGTCCTCAACAGCATTCACTTATTGCTATTTCTTCAAGTTGATGTTTCTGCTAAGTGAATGTGATCGGACCCTACTTTCCCTCTATGCTATACTTATCCAGTCTATTCAATTCTTCATATGCGTTCTATTTGAAACTTTGTTCAAAATCCTCACTGCATCCTTGTCAGCTGATGATTTTGTAACGAAAATCCTGAAATCTTCAAAAATTGTTTTCTTTAAAGGCACAGTAACTGAACCCCCACTTCCCACAATTGGATAACCACGATCTCCACTATCTCCACCGCATCGTACGGGAGCTACACGTGTCCCGCGGAGACGTAGAGGCAGGGGCTATTTGGTCCAAAACTTTCGCGCCAAACAGTAACTTTCGGGCTATAAATAGGTCCTTATCCCCCTCGGTATCCTCTTCTTCGCCTGATCGCTCTCCTGCCATCGCACTCTCCATCTAACCCTAGCTCCACCGCTGGTTGTCTTGTCGCCGGTAAGGAAGAGCTTCACTACCTCGACCTTTTCACCGCCAGGATCACGCCGGAGTCGAAACATCTACGTCCGCCGCCGCCGTAGACGTCCTCTGCCACCAAGTTAGGGTGCATTGGACACTCGACGAAGAGCCTCTCCAACACTACTTTCTGTGTTCTTCGTTCGCACCTTCCAGGGTAAATATATTCCATTTTTACAGCAGATTAGATCTGAAATTTTACCCCTTCTATGAGAAATATGTTTTTCCTCAAGATACGATGTGCACGTGATTCCTCAAACACTATCTATCACCAGAATCATTGATGAACTAGTTAAGCATCTAAGATTTTCACGAGATTCCTCAATTGTGCAAATTTTCGGATCTGTACAACTCTGGAACCCAAGAACAGTATGCTTAGGCAAATTCCTCAACCACTGGTTATATTCCTCAAACTGTCAAACTTTTTCATTTTCTTAAAATCTGAGAACGCATATAACCTCTCCAAATTCCTCGCAACTATACTCTGTTCACAGGTACACACATGTCAGCTGATGAATCTCTCGGTTCTCATCACATTAACTCATTCGCAGCGTTTCTGGAAGAAACTCTTCAAGGCTCATCAGAATCCTCAAGAGTTCAAAATCATCAGCAAATTCCTCGTCTGAAGAAAATGGAGGAAGAAAGGAAACAGAAGGGAGGAAAGAAACTGGAGCAGAACACAGCTGCTGATATTCCTGAGGACATATACTTGGACTATTGTACGCCTGATGAAGAACCTGAGACAATGGCCAAGAGAAAGATTAGGCTGCAGAAGATTGAACGCAGATGGGCGAAGGAATGGAAGGAGTACAGGTTTGTGACTCCAAAATATGCGAAGAAATTCTCTTTGAAGCCTCCTGGCAGAAGGGCCCCACTTGAGGATCATCAAGTAGCACATCCCTCAAGTCTTATGACACTTGATGACTACCCAGATGAAAAAGAAAGGCATCTGGCCAAGCTCAAGAAGCAAGCTGAAGCTGCAGTGAAGAAATTTAATGAATCCTCAGCTGCTGCCTCCGGTGCTGCTCATTCCTCAGCAGCAGAAACTTCAGGCTTAGAGATTCCTCAAACTCAGTTTGTGCCATCAAAGCCAAAGGCTCCAAAGCCTCAAGAGAAGTCTGCACAGGCTTCTGTCACAAAACCCTCAGCTACAAAACCCTCTGTCACAAAACCCTTAGCACAAAAACCCTCACTACCAAAACCTTCAACACCAAAACCATCAGCGCCAAAACCCTCTGCACCAATCTCCTCAGCACAAAAATCCTCAGCTCCTACTCCAAAGCCTCAAGAAAAACCAGTACAGAAGCATGTCGTGAAACCTACGACCGCCAGCTCCAGCTCCTCACTCCCAGCTGCAACTAGCTCGGAGACTAAGTCTTCAACACCACTTGTGAAGACTTTGGCAGCTATTGAACATGCACCTCTGCCCAGCCCCAGCAAAATCATCGCAGTCCCTTCTGCATCAGAGGGGAGTGATGAATATGATGATGAAACCCTGCAAGCCATCATCAGAAACAAGCAAGAAAGGGTAGCACAAGCATCAGGCAGTGCTATTCCTCTGGCCATGGACCCCAAGGTCCTTCTCGACTACATCAATGTATGGTATGAGGACCCAAACACACCCATTGATGATTTGAAACTTCCTCCTGGCATCAGCCACATGGTTGCCACCTTCATAAACGAAGCCAAGTGGAAGGAACAGAAGGCCAAGCAGGCAAAGATTGCAAAGGCCAAAAAGGAGAAATTCCTCAGGCAAAATCTCCTCAAGCTGACTCCTGATGCACTGGTGTCAACCCAGGCAGAGCTGCAAGTCTTGACTGACAAGTGTGACAAACTGTCAGACCGCAAAAGCATCAAGCGCAATTTCATCAAGCTAGCCACTAGTGATGTTGATGACTACAACAAACGACACCCACCACCAGCACCAACTCCTCAGCCCCTGGTTGAGTAGCCAGCAGATACATCTCCTGATGAGGAGGAAACTCCTCAAGCTGAGGAACAACACCAAGAGCGCCGTGCTGATGAGCCAGCCATTGAAGAAATCATCACCGAGACCGCTACTGATGAAATTGCAACCCCTGATCCAACTGCTCCTGATCCAGCTGCTTCATCAAAGCAGGCTGATGACTCTGTTCCAGCTGGTTCCTCACTACCAGCTGAAGAATCTGTAGAAAGAACACCTTCACCAAAAGCCTCAAAGGTGAAGAAGATAATCCCGTCTGCATCAGACGCGAAGAAGACAAGAGCTGCTGAGAAGGAAGCAAAGAAGAGAAAAGCTTCTTCAGCAGAAGAAAAGATAGAGGCAAAGCGCCTTAAGGAAACTGAAGAATCTGCCCCTCTGGACCCGGTGCCTCTAAATGTTGCACCTTCATATGAAATGGTCGTCATTGGTGACCAAACTACAAGGGCAGATGAGGAAATGAAGGATGTCGCCTCTGAGGAACATACTGTTGAGGAAATCCAGATTGATGACAATCATCAACCTCATGTTCCTCAGACAGAGACTACTCAAGCTTCAGCTGCAGCAGCTGATGAAAATGCCTCAGCCACAAAGCCAGCTGAAGAAAAACAAGCTGACGAAAATATCCATCCTGAGCAGGCTCCTCACTCTGAACAGGCTGACCAAACTCCTCAAGCTGAGAAGGAAGCAGAAATTCCTCAGCCTGAAGCTCAGCCAGAGCAAGAAGTTCCAGCTGATGAAATTCCTCAACCTGAGGAAAATGCTGAAGAAAATGTTCCCGCCCCTGACAATGACTACATTGTGCTCAACCCAGAGACTGCTATGGTTGTTTCCCCTCCCATTCCTCAGCACAATATCAAGCCAATTCAGCGCCAGCCATTCTCGAAGCGGCCAAAGTTTCAGAAAGAAAATTTCTTTGAGGAACGCATGTATTTCATCGGAGAGAATCCTTATGACAAGCCTCAAATGAGGCATCTGAAGTTTTGGACAAGGACTCAGATGAACTACTATGCTTCTGTGCTCTGTGGACGCAACAAGATATTCCAGCACAGGCACATTCCTCATGTGGAGCTTGAAGCAATACCCTGCTTGGAACCAGTCCTGAGTGTACTCCACGATGCAGGTTTGCTCCCTATGTGCTCAGACATATCAGATTGGAATAGTGAGTTTATTCTTCAGTTCTATGCAACTCTGCACATCTCTGGCAAGGCTGATGACATCAACACTTGGGTGTTTGATTGGATGACCCAAAACACTCACTACAAGGCTCCAGCTTATGAACTCCTCAGAGAACTGCCCGTACCAATTCCTTCAGATGGGGCAGTGAAGCTTTATGGTGAGCGTGAGCTGCCAAATGGAATGATGGAAGTCCTCATGAAGCCTTTGGCTGCAGGAAAACCCTCAAGAACCACATTCCTCGTCCATGAGCTCAAGTACACACCCCGGTCTGTCTACCGCATTCTCTGCAGTGTGCTCGCGCCAATCAAAGGCCATGACGATGAAGAAGATGTTGTCGGCCTCATGAAGAATATCCTCTTCAACGTCATTCACGGTATTCCTATAAATATCCATGATTTCTTCTTGAGGACTTTGGCCGACAATGCCATGTGCCCCTTTGATCACAAAATTTATGCCCCATGGATCATGAGATTCATCAGGAAAAGGACAGGCATCAACTTCCACGCTGATTTCCAAAACCATGTTGGTTATATGCCTCCTATCCGGGTCAACAAGAAGACTTTTGAGCCCATTGAGAGAAAAGGAAAGTCTGTGATTGATGAAGGCAGCAGGCCCCTTGATGGTCAGTTCAAAGAGCCAGACGCATATTCTTCATGGGACGATACTGAGACTCGTCCACCAAGCCTTGTTCCTCCTCGAGTGTTAACCACCAGAGAGCTTCTCCTCAATCTTCATCAGAAGGTGGATCACAATCACAAATGGGTCAAACGCCAGTTTGGTGCCATTTTGAAAACCCTCACTGAAACCCAGAACTCTGTGAAGATTAATCATCACTATCTGCATGAGGTTTTTGATCGCACCTAGGCTACCCTTGCACATCTGAAGACCCAGACTGAGCTTGAAGAAATGAACTTTGAGCAGGACTTTGACTGGTCATGGCCTCCCAAGAAGAAGTTCAGGCCCATTCCAGTACCAGATCTTGAAGACAGCTCCTTCTCTTCATTCTGCGCCACCGAATCTGATGAGGAACAACTCGACACAGCAACCGGCCCAAGGAAGAAGACTACACCCAAGAAGCGTCAAGGATCTTCATCAACCGCCAAGAAATGAAGTCTTCGCGGGCGTTAGTCATCAGTTTATCCCTTTTTGTCACTTGATGACAAAGGGGGAGAAACTCGAGAGTTAGTCTTCAAGCGGGATATTTTTGGGGCATATGAACTATATTTAAGTTACAAACTCTTGGCTCTTCTAAAGTTTTTATGTAATGAGTTGTAACTTAAGACCGATGGTACTCTGACGCTTTTGAACGTTTTTCTTCGCATGCTTATTCCTCAAGTTTTAATGCACGCATGCTGGAATTCGTCAGATACCATTTTCCATCATGCATCTTCATTTTTCTTCATATGATATGTTATATGTATGCATGATTTACAAGATTCAGGGGGGAGATCTCCATGATATAAATCATCAATGTGCATCTGCTATAAAAGTAGAATCCTCAAGGTATGCACATCTTCAGGGGGAGTCTCTGTGAATCTTGTCTTCAAATTCCTCAAATGAGTATTTACACTTCATATTTTTTTCATCCCTGTTGAAGACTTAACCTAATTGTCATCAACCACCAAAAAGGGGGAGATTGTAAGTGCATCTAGTGCCCCTTAGTGATTTTGGTGGTTTGAAGACTTATAGGTTAAGTATCTAATGTGTTTATAAGTGTACACAGGATCTATAAGTCATTGAGGAGTTTGAGATATTTGAAGAATATCGACCCCTAAAAATATATGTCTTCAGTTGAAGAAATTGCTCTGAAGCTGAAGAAATGAATCGCGAGGAATCTGTGATGAAATTGATATTCCTCATGAAGATATTGATATTGGGAAGATCGGTGGTTCCTGAAGAAAATCGTTCTGAAGAAATTGAAGCGTGAAGATTTACGTTTTCTGTTTTACTTTCTTCGCATTTGATGAATAGGAACACCGTACTGTTAAAGGGGGTCAAAGTAACACTATGGAATGAATTTCCTCATGATGCTCAACCCAAGCCAAATCCTACCAAAAGCCTCAAGTGAGGAATATGAGTGACATGAGGACTCTCACAGTTGAGGGTCCCGACCGTTTCGATAACCACGCCAAGTCACTGGTCTTATCCACTCCAACGGTCATATTATTTAAGGGCATTAGTGTCAAATCATGTCGGGATGCTCCCAGGCTATAAATAGCCGCCCCCACAACCACTAGCTGGTTGGCTGCGCCGTTAGAAACTGACACTTGTCATAAGAGCAACCCAAATTCCTCAGAGCCTTTGAGAGTAAATCATCAGTGAGGAAATACACCACCCACCGAAACCACAAACCAAACCTAGTGATTAAGCATCACTGAAGAAGTTGTTCCTGTGTGGGACTGAATCCTTTTACCTTTGAGGACTGTGCATCTTCCAGACGGTTAGGCGTCATGGTCTAGAGCAATCCAGCAGTCAATTGTGGATCGTCGGGTGACCGAGTTTGTGAGGGTTTGGAAGTCTGCCCTGAAGACTTACCACGAGTGTTGGGCGAGGACTGTGTGTCCTTAGCTCAAGGAGAATACGGTAGGGACTGTGTGTCCCGGGACTGGGTGTCCTTTGGTTTCAATACCAAGCCGCTCCAAACCAGATGTACAACTGTCACAACAGTTGGAACTGGGTCATCAACAACAGTCTTCACCAAGAATCGGGTTCTAGTTCCTCAACTCTTTACTTTCTCTGTATAATGTGTTGATGACTTTCACTGTGACTGTTTGAAGAATTTGCAGAAGACTTTCTCTGAATTTCCTCAACCCCAAATTCTTCACTTAAGTTAATCCTCATCTGTATTCTGCATGCCTGCTTACTATGCAATCTGGTTTTCACATTCTTCACTCTGTGATACTGCTATTGTGAAAGTTTGCACGTCTGATCTGTAACTGTTTCCGCTGTAAGTTAGTCATGAGTGAGGAATTTCCTCAAAAGGAATTTCCTCAGCGATGAAATTCTAAAAATCTCCTATTCACCCCCCTCTAGTCGATATAACGCACTTTCAATGTCTCTCATATTCCTCACTTGAGGCTTTTGGTAGGATTAGGCTTGGGTTGAGCATCATGAGGAAATTCATTCCAATGTGTTACCTCGACCCCTTTAACAGTACGGTGTTCCTATTACTCAACTGTGAAGAAAATAAAACAGAAAGGATAAATCTTCATGCTTCAAAGTCTTCACATTGATTTTCTTTAGGACACACCGAATTCCTCAATTTCAATATCTTCATGAGGAATATCAATTTCATCGCAAATTCTTCATGATTCAATTCTTCAGTTTCAGACCAATTTCTTCAACCGAAGATATACATTTTAGGGGTCGATATTCATCGAATATTTCAAACTCCTCAGCGACTTATAGATCATGTGTACACTCATAAACACATTACATACTTAACCTATAAGTCTTCAAACCACCAAAATCACTAAGGAGCACTAGATGCACTTATAGGTGGCCACATTCATCAATGAGGCCAAGTGGAAGGAGACGCAAGCCAAACAAGCCAAGGCTGCAAAGCTGAAGGAGGAGAAATTCCTCAGACAGAATCTCCTCAGCCTGACGCCTGATGCTCTTGTGTGAACCCAGGCAGAACTGGAGACTTTGACAGAAAAGTATACCAAACTATCTGATCGTCAAAGTCTCAAGACCAATTTCATCAAGTTTGCAACCAACATAGTTGATGATTACAACAAAAAGGCTGCTCCTCCAGCAAAACCACAACAGACTAAGGAAGAGGAACAACAAGCAACCCCTTCTGAAGAAATGCCTCAAGAAAGCCGTGTTGATGCACCGGCTATTGAGGAAATAGCTAAAGATATTCCAACTGATGCATCTAAGCCAGCTGATGAATCTGCTCCAGCTGAAGAACATGCTTCGGCTGAGGAAACTGCCAGGACTGATACGACTCCGCCTCCTGAAGAGAAAATGCCCTCACCAAAATCCTCAAAGGTGAAGAAAATCACCCCGTCTGCATCAGATGTGAAGAAAACCAGGGCTGTAGAAAAAGAAGCCAAGAAAAGAAAAGCTTCTTCAACACCAGAATCAACAGAGGCCAAGCGCCTCAAATCTCTTGATGAAAATGCTCCTTTGGATGTTGTGCCTCTCAAGATTACTCCATCCTACGCTATGATTCCCTTTAAAAGCGAAGATACGGAGCATCTGACTGATGAGGAAATGAAAATTGCTGAGTCTGAGGAACACACAGATGAGGAAATTCAAATTGATGACATTCCTCAGACATTCATTCCTCTTGAAGAACCTTCTTAAGGATCAGTTGCACCAACTCAAAAATTTGGCTCCTCCTCCAAGCAAATTCCTCAAGCTGAGGAAAACCAATAAGAAGATCCTAAACCCGAGGAAAATCCTAATTCTGAGCAAGATCCTCAACCTGAGGTTCAGGCTGAAGAAAATCCTCACCCTGAGCAAAACCCTCAACCCGAGGCACAGGCTAATGAAATTCCTCAACCTGAGGAACATGCTGAAGAAAATGCTCATGTGCCCAATAGAGAGACTGCTATTGTGGTTGTCAACATGAAGACTGCCATGATCGTCTCTCCTCAAGAGAAGCAGCAAAATATTGAGCCTATGCAGCATCAGCCCTTCTCAAAGAGACCAAAGTTTCAGAAGGAGGCGTTCTATGAAGAACGCATGTATTTCATCAGAGATAATCCTTATGACAAGCTTTGCATCAGGCACATGAATTTTTTGACAAGGACTCAGCTCAACTATTATGCATCTGTGCTCTGTGGAAGAAACAAAATATTTCAGCACATGCATATTCCTCATGTTGAGCTTCAAGAAATTCCCTGATTCGCCCCAGTCCTCAACGTTCTTCATGAAGCCGTACTGCTGCCACTTTGCACTGATATCTCTGATTAGAACAACGACATCGTTCGTCAATTCTATGCAACTTGGCACAGATCCAACAGATATCAACACTTGGGTGCTGGATTGGATAACGCAGCACACACACTTCAAGGCCCCTGCAAATGAGTTGTGGCGAGTACTTCCTGTTTCAATTCCTTCAGAACATGCTGTGAAGATGTACGATGAACAGGAATTGCCCAATAAGCTGATGGAAGTCCTCATGAAGCCTTTGGCCAAGGGTCAACCACCAAGAATGACTTTTCTGGTCCAAGATCTGAAGTATGAACCCAGGACTGTCTACAGGATTTTGTGCAGTGTCATTGCTCCAATCAAGGGCCATGATGATGAAGAAGATGTTGTAGGCATCATGAAGAATATCCTCTTCAACATCATACATGAGATCCCCATAAACCTTCACGACTTCTTCTTGAGGACCCTGGGTGACAATGCTATGTCACCTTTCGACCTGCATATTTACGCTCCATGAATCATGAGATTCATCAGACGCAGGTCAGGCATCAACTATCATGCTGATTTCAATAATCACATTGGATATATGCCTCCGATCAGAGTCAACAAGAAGACTTTCGAGCCAGTTGAAGGAAAAGGCAAGTCTGTGATCGATGAAGGTAGTCGGCCCCTTGATGGCCAGCTTCGTGAACCAGATGCATATTCTTCATGGGATGATACTCAAACCCAGGAGCCGCCAAGCCCAGTTGCCCCAAGGGTGATGACTAACAGAGAGCTACTCCTCAGTCTTCATTAGAAGGCCGATCGCAATCACAAATGGGTCAAACGCCAATTCGGTGCCATTGTGAAAACCTTCAATGAGACTCAGAATGTAGTGAAGATTAATCACCACTATCTTCATGAGGTTTTTGATCGCACCTGGGCCACACTGGCTCATTTCAAGACTCCAGCAGAACTTGAAGAATTGGACTTTACACAGGACTTTGACTGGTCATGGCCACCAAAGAAGAAATTCAAGCCAATTCCAGTTCCAGACCTTGAGGACAGTTCATTTTCTTCATTCCGCACTGCAGAACCTGATGAAGACCAAGAAGATACTGCCACTGGTCCAAGGAGGAAGCCCGCAAAGAATCCTCACGCGTCTTCCTCAACTGCCAAGAAGTGGAAGTCTTCAAGGGGCGTTAGTCCTCAGTTTTGATCATTTTCGTCACTTGATGACAAAGGAGGGGAAATCTAAGAGTTAGACTTCACGCGGGATATATTTTGGGGCTTATGAACTTTATTAAGTTACAAACTCTTGGTTCTTCTGAAGTGTTTTATGTAATGAGTTGTAACTTAAGCCCGATGGTACTCTCACACTTTTGAACGTTTTTCTTCGCAAGCTTATTCCTCAAAATATTAATGCACACATGCTGGAATTCATCAGATACCATTTCTCATCATGCATCCTCAAATTCTTTGTATTATATGTCATATGTATGCCTGATTTACAAGACTCGGGGGGAGATCTCCATAATACAAATCATCAATGTGAATTTTCTGTGAAAAGCAAAATCCTCAAAATATGCACATCCTCAGGGGGAGTCTCTGTGTATCTTTATTTCAAATTCCTCAAAATGAGTATTTACACTCCATATTTTTATCCCCGTTGAAGACTTAACCTAATTGTCATCAACCACGAAAAAGGAGGAGATTGTAAGTGCATCTAGTGCCCCTTAACGTTTTTGGTGGTTTGAAGACATATATGTTAAGTATCCAATGTGTTCGTGAGTGTACACAGGATCTATAAGTCGCTGAGGAGTTTGAAATATTCGATATCGACCCCTAAAAATGTATATCTTCGGCTAAAGAAATTGGTCTTCTGCTGAAGACTTTGATCGTGAAGAAATTGCGATGAAATTGATATTCCTCATGAAGATATTGAAGATGAGGAATTCACTGCTTCATGAAGAAAAACGATTCGAAGACTTTGAAGCGTGAAGATTTATTCTTTCTGTTTTATTCTCTTCACTCTTGAGTCATAGGAACATCGTACTGTTAAAGTGGGTCAAGGTAACACTTCGGAATGAATTTCCTCATGATACTCATCCCAAGCCTAATCCTACCAAAAGCCTCAAGTGAGGAATATGAGAGACATGAGGACTCTCAGAGTTGAGGGTCCCGACCGTTGCCGCAATCCGCACCACATCATCGATCTTATCCGCTCCAACAGTCATATTATTTAAGGGCATTAATCTCAAATCATGTTGGGATGCTCCTAGGCTATAAATAGCCGCCCCCAAAACTCTCAGCTGGTCGGCTGCTCCGTTAGAAACTGACACTTGTCATAAGAGCAACCCAAATTCCTTAGAGTCTTCGAGAGTAAATCATCAGTGAGGAAATACCGCAAACACCAAACCACAAACCAAAAACCAAGTGATTGAGCATCACTGAAGAATTTGTTCCTGTGTGGAACCGAAACCTTTTACCTTTGAGGACTGTGCATCCTCCAGACGGTTAGGTGTCATGGTCTAGAGCAATCCAGCAGTCAATTGTGCATCGCCAGGTGACCAAGTTTGTGAGGGTTTGGAAGTCTGCCCTAAAGACTTACCATGACTGTTGGACGAAGACTGTGCGTCTTTAGATCAAGGAGAATACGGTAGGGACTGTGTGTCTCGGGACTGTGTGTCCTTTGGTTTCAATACCAAGCCGCTCCGAACCAGACGTACAACTATCATATCAGTTGGAACTGGGTCATCAACCAATGTCTTCACTGTGATACATGTTCTATTTCTTCATCTCTTTCAATTCCTCAATATTGCATGTTGAAGATTTTCATTGTCATTGTTTGAAGAATTTGCTGAAGACTTTCTCTGAACTTCCTCAACCCCAAATTCTTCACGCAAATTAATCCTCACCTGTTTTCTCTGTGCTTGCGTACTTTGCAAACTGCTTTTCATATTCCTCATCTTGAAAACTGCTGTTGTGATACTTTCCACTCCTGGTCCTTTGTTGTTTCCGCTGCAAGTTAGTCATTAGTGAGGAATTTCCACAGTGATGAAATTCTAAAAATCTCCTATTCACCCCCTCTAGTCGATATAACGCACTTTCTCAGCACGATGCTTCCTCAAAGTTTTCAATAATCTCTTTTCTTCATGCTCTGAAAGGTTAGCACTAATAATAACAGGATATATCTCCTTTTCATCTAGATAAGCATACTTCAGAGTATCAGGTAATTGTTTAATCTCAAACACGGGATCACCCTTGGGTGGAGGAGGATCCCTAAGTATTTCAACAGGCATGTTGTGTTTCAAAATAGGCTACTGATCAAAGAAAATCGTATTGATTTCATTCCTTTCATTCATATGCATATCATTTTCATGCTCTAGCAAATATTGTTCTAAGGTATCAGTAGGAGGCACAACGATAGAAGCGAGACCAATAATTTAATCTTTACTAGAAAATTCGTTGTCATGGCGTTGTCTACGACATTTAGAGAAATTGAACTCATGAGCACATCCCCAAAACTTATAGTAACTGTTTCTTTCTGACAATCAATCTTAGCATTAATAGTATTCAAGAAGGGTCTACCAAATATAATGGGACAAAAATCATCGTGTGGGGAACCAAGAACACGAAAATCAGTAGGATACTTTATTTTCCCACACAAGACTTCAACATCTCTAACAATCCCAATTGGTGCAATAGTATCTCTATTAGCAAGCTTGATGGTAACATCAATTTCTTCTAATTCAGCTGGTGCAATATCCTTCATAATTTCTTGGTATAAGGTAAAGGGAATTTCACTGACACTAGCACCCACATCACATAAGCCATCATAACAATGATCTCCTATTTTAACAAAAACAACAGGCACGCCAACAATAGGTCTATGTTTACCTTTAGTATCAGGTCTAGCAATTCTAGCAGCTTCATCACAGAAAGGAATGACATGCCCATCAATATTATCAACCAAGAGATCTTTAACCATAGCAATATTAGGTTCAACTTTAATTTGTTCAGGAGGTATAGGTGTTCTAGTACAACTCTTACGAACCACAGTTGAAGCTTTAGCATGTTCCTTTATTCTAACAGGAAAGGGTGGTTTCTCAATATAAGCAGGAGGAATAACAAGATCAACATTATAAATAATAGTTTCTCCTTCAACTTTAATAGGTTCAACCACTTTAACTTCAATGGGAGGATGATATTTAAACCACTTCTCATTGGGGAGATCAACATGAGTAGCAAAAGATTCACAGAGTGAAGCCACTACCTCAGAGTCAAGTCCATATTTAATGCTAAAATCATGAAAAGCATCGGTGTCTATAAAGGATTTAACACAATCAAACTTGTAAGTGCATCTAGTGCCCCTTACTGATTTTGGTGGTTTGAAGACTTATAGGTTAAGTATCTAATGTGTTCATGAGTGTACACAGGATCTATAAGTAGCTGAGGAGTTTGAAATATTCGATGAATATCGACCCCTAAAAATGTACATCTTCGGTTGAAGAAATTGGTCTGAAGCTGAAGATTTGAATCGCGGAGAATCTGTGATGAAATTGATATTCCTCATGAAGATATTGAAACTGAGGAATTCGGTGTGTCCTGAAGAAAATCATTCTGAAGACTTTGAAGCATGAAGATTTACTCTTTCTGTTTTGTTTTCTTCACACTTGAGTAATAGGAACACCGTACTGTTAAAGGGGGTCGAGGTAACACATTGGAATGAATTCCCTCATGATGCTCAACCCAAGCCTAATCCTACCAAAAGCCTCAAGTGAGGAATATGAGTGACATGAGGACTCTCACATTTGAGGGTCCCGACTGTTTCGATAGCCACACCATATCATTGGTCTTATCCACACCAACGGTCATATTATTTAAGGGCATTAGTGTCAAATTATGTCGGGATGCTCCCAGGCTATAAATAGCCGCCCCCACAACCATTAGCTGGTTGGTTGCTCCGTTAGAAACTAACACTTGTCATAAGAGTAACCCAAATTCCTCAGAGTCTTCGAGAGTAATTCATCAGTGAGGAAATACCCCAAACACCAAACCACAAACCGAAAACCAAGTGATTGAGCATCACTGAAGAAGTTGTTCCTGTGTGGGACTGAAACCTTTTACCTTTGAGGACTGTGCATCCTCCAGACGGTTAGGCGTCATGGTCTAGAGCAATCCAGCAGTCAATTGTAGATCGCCGGGTGACCAAGTTTGTGAGGGTTTGGAAGTCTGGCCTGAAGACTTACCACGAGTGTTGGGTGAGGACTATGTGTTCTTAGCCCAAGGAGAATACGGTAGGGACTGTGTGTCCCGGGACTGTGTGTCTTTTGGTTTCAATACCAAGCCGCTCCAAACCAGATGTACAATTGTCACAGCAGTTGGAACTGGGTCATCAACTAATGTCTTCGCTGTGAAACGGGTTCTAATTCTTCAACTCTTTATATTCCTCAGATTATGTGTTGATGATTTTCATTGTCACTGTTTGAAGAATTTGCTGGAGACTTTCTCTGAAATTCCTCAACCCCAAATTCTTCACGCTAGTGATTCCTCATCTGTTTTCTGCGTGCCTGCGCACTGTGCAATCTGTTTTCACATTCCTCATACTGAAAAATTGTTGTAGTGAAACTTTGCACTCCTGATCCTTTACTGTTTTCGCTGTAAAGTAGTCATCAGTGAGGAATTTCCTCAGTGATTAAATTCTAAAAATCTCCTATTCACCCCCTCTAGTTGATATAACGCACTTTCAATTGGTATCAGAGCAAGGTACTCCCTTGTTTTGTGTGATTTTGGTTTAACCACCTGGAGTTTTACTTATGTCAACTGCACGCATGATTAAGGTTACTGCAGCATGTCCTACTTTCGAAGGAAAGAACTTTCCCTTCTGGAAGACCAAGATGCAGATGCATCTACAAGCTATTGACAATGATCTCTGGTATATTGTGGAAGATGGTGTCCCCATCATCTCTGCTAGTATCTTTGCTGCTGATGTGAAAAAATCAAGCAACTTGATTCTCAAGCCAAGAATATCATCTGTGGCCATCTGAGCCCAGGCCAGTTTGGAAGAGTGCGTGCTTTGGGCTCAGCGACACTTATCTGGGAAAGACTATGCAAAGTAAATGAAGGAGTATCAACCCAGAGTGATTCTCGTGTTGATGTTCTTCGCAATCTCTTCAATCGCTTCAAGAGGTTTGACATTGAAAGCTGCCAAGATACCTTTGATCGCCTCACTGACATATCAAATGAACTGCAAGCACTGGGAGCTCGAGACATTACTGATCACGAAGTTGTGAAGAAACTGCTAAGATCTTTGGATTCTTCATTTGATACTTTAGTCCTGATGATTCAAGAAAGACCAGACCACAAGATGCTTGATCCAGCTGATATACTCGAAAGGCTCAATACTCATGAATTCCAGCAAGAAGAAAAGAAAGATCTATATGGACCAAGCTATTCTAGACCACGTGCACTGAAGGCTAGAGCAATTTCCTCATCTGAAGAAGAAGACTCGGATGATAGCATTGGTGATCCTGAAGAATTTGGACAGGAGCTTGCAATGCTTGTGAGGAAATTCCAGAGGTTTACACGACGTGGCCAGTTCGGTAAATCTTCAAGAAGAGATATGAGGAAATCAGAATCTTCACCTGAGGACTACAAGAAAAGAACCTGCCACAAATGCAAGAAATCAGGTCACTACATTGCTGATCGTCCCAATTGGGGAAAGGAAGGAAAGAAGAAGAAATACAAGGATGACAGTTCTGATGACTCGAAGAAGAAGAAGAAATCGTCAAAATCCTCATCTTCAAAGCCCTCATCGCACAAGAAGAATAGTTTCAGAAAGGCTCGGTCACTTATTGGCAAGGAAATGGATTCCGAGGCAGAATCACAGGAATGTGATGAAGAGGAGGGTTTTGATGAAGACTCGGAATCCGGACAGGCCAGTCTTGCACTTGCAACCACTTTCATCAGCAAGTCAATCTTCAACCTTGAAGAAGATGATAACACCATCCACACTGATGACTATGCTGATGACTTCGCTCCAACCTATTGCTTCATGGGAAAAGGTTCAAAGGTATCGAATGATGCTTCCTCTTCTGATTCAAGTGACTGTGAACCAGATGATTATAAAAAATCCAGTTACAGTAAACTTGCTATCATTGCCACTAAACAACAGAGTGCCCTGGAAAAGCTTCAGAAACTGCTAGATAGAAGTGATGACATGTTGAATGATGAAATGAATCTTACCCAAATCCTCACTGAAGATGTGAAAAGTCTTCAGTCTAGATTTGATAATCTTCAAGATCATCATGACACACTCCTCGCTCATCATGAGAAACTTTCCTATGAATTTATTCAAAGGAAGCTTGATCTAGAGAAGTTGAGGATTTCTCATGATGATCTTTGTATGGAAAATGATTCATTACTAGCTCAACAGATCAGCGCTGCTCAAGATGAATTCATTCCTCCTTGTCTTAAATGCATTGAACATGAAACTGCTAATTCTTCACCAGAATCATCAAATGCTTCTATTCCTACAAATTATTCAACTGCTCATGTAGTGTCAAATTCCTCACCTGAGGAAAACACAAATCTCACTGATGAAAATTCAGGGCTGAAGGAATTGTATGTGACAGGCATATACAAAAATCTCAAAGGACATAAAACCCTTTATGATGTGCTCAAAAAGCAGATCTTGAATAGGAACCCGAGGAAAGAAGGAATTGCCTTTGAGAGGAAATTGAATGTTGATGGATCTTATTGGAAACCTGAGCAGTATCCTAAAACCTCATGGGTTGCTGCTACTAGGCCTCCTTTTGATCCATCCAATCTAACTGGCTTTTCATGTGAATTATCCTCTTCCTCAGATGGGTCATTTGACTCCAACTATAAACTGTTCAAAAATCAATCTGGTGAAGTGTTTGCTCGATATGTTGGAACTAACTGCAGGAATGGCCCTCCCTTGAGGAAAATCTGGGTTCCCAAAAGTTGTCCTGAAAATCTTCAGGTGAATGTCCTCATGACACCACCAATGAAGAATCTGAACCCTAGAACAAATTCCTCAGGAGGACCAAAATCTTCAAGAGGATCAAAATCCTCAACTGGTCAAAATCATGCTCGTACCCCTGCTAATGCTTCTAACATGCACGAAAACTACAAGGAATATGGATATGAGCGTTATTCTTCAAATCATTATGTTCATAAATCCTCAGACCAGTTCTCTGCATATTCATATGAGTACTTTAACCCCCCTACTGCTAAGAGAAGTGCATTAGCTTCAATGCCTCCCTACTCATATGGTGCTCGCATGATGATGAATGCTTTACCACCCCTTCAGATGTGGGTGGTGAAGAAATTGAACTAATCACTTCTGCAGGTCAGGTCTCCAGATGAAAATCATCATCTGAAGAAGTTGTTGGAAACCTGAGGAAATACTTGATAGGACGCAAGCTAATATTGATGAAATAGAAATATTTCACACGTCCTCATAATTCTGTTATGATGAAATTCCTATGTGATGAAATTGATATCATATTCTTCAAGTCTGAAGCATATGAGATGGTAAGCTGTACAAATTCATCTGTAGGATGACAAACCCAAGAATACTGAGTGGGTACTTGATAGTGGCTGCACACATCACATGACCAGTGATAAAAGCTTGTTGATGAATATGCCACTAACTCCATCACCTCTGAAGCAAATCACATATGCTGACAAAGGTAGAAGCAAGGTATTGGGACTTGGCAAAGTGGCTATTTCCAAGGATAGGCACATGGACAAAGTGATGCTGGTTGAATCCCTTGGTTTTAACCTCATGTCAGTCTCGATGCTTTGTGATCTTGATATGATTGTTATCTTTGGTAGATATAGACGTGTTGTCATCATGGAATCTAACAAATCCAAAGTCTTCGAAGGTGTCGGAGAGGGGATTTGTACATTGTTGATTTCTCTAAAGGTCCTCAACCAGCCACTTGCTTACTAGCAAAAACCTCAGAAGGATGGCTGTGGCATCGAAGACTAGGTCATGCAGGCATGAGGAATTTGCACACGCTCGCAAAGAATAAGCATGTCATTGGCATCGAATCAGTCAAATTCCTCAAGGATCATCTCTGCGGTGCATGTGAATCTAGGAAAATGACCAGATACAAGCATCCCTCGAAGACTATCATGACCACTACTCGTCCATTCGAATTGCTTCACATGGATCTATTTGGACCTACTCACTATGCCACACTAACAAATGTAGCATCTTTATATGGCTTCGTCATAGTTGATGATTATTCCAGATATACATGGGTGCATATCATCTTATATAAAACTGAAGTGCAGGAAATCTTCAAACGATTTTCTTCTAGGGCCTCGACGAACTTCGGCATCAAGATCAAACATATCAGGAGTGATAATGGAACAGAGTTCAAAAACACTGGTCTTGATGATTATCTTGATGAATTTGGTATTACTCACGAATTATCTGCTCCTTATACTCCTCAACAGAACGGTGTCGTCGAAAGGAAGAACAGGACTCTGGTTGAGATGGTAAGAACCATGCTTGAAGAATATCAGACTCCTCGTCGCTTTTGGCCTGAAGCAATCAACACTGCATGCCATATCATCAACAGGGTATATCTTCACAAATTCCTCAAGAAAGCCTCATATGAACTCCTCACTGATAAGAAACCCAATGTAAGTTATCTCAAAGTCTTTGGTGCAAAATGTTGGATTAGAGATCCTCACCATAGCTCAAAATTTGCACCTAAAGCACATGAGGGTTTTATGCTCGGTTATGGAAAGGACCCGCACACCTACAGAGTCTTCAACAACTATCACAACAAAGTTGTTGAGACTGTAGATGTGCGGTTCGATGAAACTAATGACTCGCAAAGATAGAAATTGCCTTCTGATCCAGATAAGTTGTCTCCTGAGAAGCAATAAAGCTCAAACCTACTGAAGACATTGTTCCCACTGAGGAAATTGATGAAGAAACCATCCCTATCACTGATGAAAATCAAGAAGGTGCTCCTGAGGAAATTGCTCCAGAACCACTTCCTCAGCCCAGACGAAATCCTCAACCAGCTCATCCGAGGATTGCAAATGAAGTAGAACTTGACAAAATCCTCAATGACATCAACGTGCCAGGTCCTCTCACCCGCTCAAAAGCTTCACACTTAGTTAACTTTTGTGGGCATTTCTCCTTTGTATCTATCACAGAACCCTCAAAAGTTGCTGAGGCTTTCCTGGAACCGGAGTGGATCCAAGCTATGCAAGACGAACTTCTTCAATTCAAGCTGAATGACGTATGGGAGCTCGTCAAACGACCAGATCCTCGCAAGCACAATATCATCGGAACCAAGTGGATTTTCCGAAACAAGCAAGATGAGGATGGTCAAGTGGTGAGAATAAGGCATGACTTGTAGCCCAAGGCTACACCCAGGTTGAAGGAATAGATTTCGATGAAACTTTTGCACGTGTTGCTAGACTTGCAGCTATTCGAATACTACTTGCTTACGCTAATCATCATAACATCATCTTATATCAAATGGATGTGAAAAGTGCATTCCTCAATGGTAAGCTTGAGGAAGAAGTATATGTTGCTCAGCCCCCAGGTTTTGAGGATCCAAAGAATCCAGACAAAGTCTTCAGACTCAAAAAGGCGCTCTATAGTCTCAAGCAAGCCCCTCGGGCATGGTATGATACATTGAAGGGATGCCTCATGAAGAAATGCTTCAAACCTGGTTCACTCGATCCAACTCTTTTCACTAAATCCTATGATGATGAGCTATTTGTGTCCAGATATATGTCGATGATATTATATTTGGCTGTACTGACAAACGATACAGTGATGAATTTGCTTACATGATGAGTGAAGAATATCATATGTCTATGATGGGGGAGCTGAAATTCTTCTTAGGTCTTCAAATTCATCAACAACGCAATGGAATCTTCATATCACAGGAGAAATACCTCAAGGATGTTCTGAGGAAATTCGACATGCATGAATGCAAAGGTGCCAAGACTCCAATGCCTACCAACGGCCACCTCTACACTAACGAAAATGGTAAAGAGTTCGATCAGTAGGCATATCGCTCTATGATTGGCTCTTTATTGTATCTATGTGCATCTAGGCCAGATACATTGCTTAGTGTTTGCATGTGTGCACGTTTTCAAGCAAAACCGAAGGAATCACACCATAAGGCTGTGAAGCATATTCTTCGATACTTAGCTCACACACCAACACTAGGATTATGGTATCCCAAGGGCTCAAATCTTCATCTGGTAGGGTATTCTGATTCTGACTATGGTGGTGACCGTGTGGGTCGCAAGTCAACATCTCGCACATGCTATTTCCTCGGAAGATCACTAGTTTGCTCGTCCTCAAAGAAGCAGAACTGCGTATCACTCTTCACTGTCGAAGCTGAGTACATTGTTGCTGGTTCATGTTGTGCTCAAGTGCTATGGATGAAGCAAACCCTCAAGGACTACGGCATCAACATGAAGAATATGTCTCTCTACTGTGACAATGAGAGTGCAATCAATATTGCATACAACCCAGTACAGCACTCGAAGACCAAGCACATCCAGATTCGTCATCATTTTCTTCGGGACCATGTCGTCAAGGGCAATATCCTCATCGACCATGTGAACACTGATGATCAACTGGCAGATATCTTCACTAAGCCCTTGGATGAGAAAAGGTTTTGCAAGTTGCGGTGTGAGCTAAATGTCTTAGAATCTTCAAATGTTTTGTAAAAACATGCACACATCCTAACACTTATGCAAAATTGATGACTTAGATGTGCAACACATGATGAATCGATTTTCTTCAACTAATGAAGAATATCACTCTGAGTGTGAAGAAATCAACCAAGAAATTGATTCTCACGGCCCTACGATAATTGTATGCGGCGTCTGCAATCAACATTCTTATATGGTGGGTCACGCCACCGCCCAACGTGAAATTCCTCAAGTTGAATTTCTTCAAAGTCTCATTTTTAAAAAATTTGATTTTCTTCAAACTAGTTGTTCTTCAAAATCATTTTTCTTCAAAATTGAAATTCATCATTGTGACGATTTACTGACAAAATCCTCAAGTTAGTCAAATCTTCAAAAACACTTGATGACTTTCGTTTACCTAGATAGACTGTGATTTCAAGTCCTCAACAGCATTCACTTATAGCTATTTCTTCATGTTGATATTTCATCTAAGTGAATGTGATCGGACCCTACTTTCCCTCTATGCTATTCTCATCCAGTCTATTCAATTCTTCATATGCGTTCTACTTGAAACTTTGTTCGAAATCCCCACTGCGTCCTTGTCAGCTGATGATTTTGTAACAAAATCCTCAAATCTTCAAAAATATTTTTTTCTAATGAACAGTAACTCAACCCCACTTTCCTCGCTCGGATAACCACGATCTCCATGATCTCCACTGCTTTGCTCGTAAGCTACACGTGTCCTGCGGAGACGTAGAGGCAGGGGCTATTTGGTCTGATTTCCTCGCACCAACAGTAACTGCCTGGCTATAAATATGTCCCCATCCCCCTTGGTAAACACTTCTTCGCTCCATCGCCCTCCTGCTATAGCAAAGCTCCAAACCCTAGTGCCACCGCTGGAAGTCTCGACGCCGGCGAAGAAAAGCTTCACTGTCTCGACTTTTCCGTCAGCGAAACCACGCCGGAGTCGGACCATCCTCGTTCGCCGCTGCCGTAGACGTCCTCTACTGCCAAGTTAGGGCGCATTGGACCCGCACCGAAATTGCTTCTCCCGGCTACTCTTCTCTGTTCTTCGTGCGCGCCATCTAGGGTAAATAAAAACCCTATTTTTACAGCAAGTTTGATCTACTATTTTACCACTGAGATGTGAAATCTGTTTTTCCTCAAGAATCCATCCATTTCTTTTCCTCAAACACTGCCTATCACCACACTATTGATGAACTTCACTAAGCATCCAAGATTTTCACGAGATTCCTCAGTTGTGCAAATTTTCGGATCTGTACAACTCTGGAACCCAAAAACAGTATGCTTAGGCAAACTCCTCAACCACTGGTCAAATTCCTCAACTGTCAAATTTTTTCAATTTCTTCAAATCTGAGAACGCATATGACCTCTCCAAATTCCTCGCAACTATACTCTGTTCACAGGTACACACATGTCAGCTGATGAATCTCTCAGTTCTCATCAAATTAACTCATTTGCAGCGTTTCTTGAAGAAAATCTTCAAGTCTCATCAGAGTCCTCAAGAGTTCAATCTCATCAGCAAAATCCTCAGCTGAAGAAAATGGAGGATGACAGGAAGCAAAAGGGAGGCAAGAAACTTGAGCAGAATACAGCCGTAGATATCCCTGAAGATCTATACCTGGATTACTACACTCCTGATGAAAATGAAACTATGCCCAAGAGAAAGATTCGGCTTCAGAAGATAGAATGCCGATGGGCTAAGGAGTGGAAGGAGTACAGATTTGCCACTCTCAAATATGCGAAGAAATTCGCTCTGAAGCCTCCTGGCAAACGGGCTCCACTTGAGAATTATCAAGAAGCACATCCCTCAAGCCTCAAGACCCTTGATGACTATCCTGATGAAAAGGAAAAGCACTTGGCAAAGCTCAAGAAGCAGACAGAGGCTGCTGTGAGGAAATTCAACGAATCATCTGCTGCTACATCAACTGCAGCTACTTCCTCTGCTGCTGAGACCTCTGGTACGGCCATTCCTCAACAAAAGTCTGTGCCACCAAAACCAAAGGCTTCAAAGCCTCAAGAGAAAGCAGCTCCAGCATCAGCTCCAAAACCCTCAGCGCCAAAACCCTGAGCACCAAAATCCTCATCACCACCATAGGCTTCAAAACCTTAACAGAAGCCGGTAGTGAAGCCACTGCCCGCTACCTCCAGCTCGTCACTCCCAGCTACAACAAGCTCGGAGACAAAGTCTTCACCAACTCCTCTGAAGACTAAGGTGACTGCTGGGAGAGAAACAAGACCCAACCCAAGCAAAATCATCACTGTCCCTTCTGCATCAGAGGGTAGTGATGAATTTGATGATGAAACTCTGCAAGCAATGATCAGAAACAAGCAAGAGAGGGTAGCTCAAGCTTCTGGAAGCTCCATTCTTCTGGCCATGGACCCAAAAGTCCTCCTCGACTACATCAATATCTGGTATGAGGACCCCAACACTCCACTTGATGATTTGAAACTTCCCCCAGGCATCAGCCACATGGTGGCCACATTCATCAACGAGGCCAAGTGGAAGGAGCAGCAAGCTAAACAGGCCCAGGTGGCTAAGCTCAAGAAGGAGAAATTCCTCAAGCAGAATCTCCTCAACCTGACTCATGATGACCTTGTGTCAACACACGCAGAGTTGAAGACTTTGACAGATAAGTACTCCAAGCTTTCTGACCGTCAAAGTCTCAAAAGCAATTTCATCAAACTTGCTACTGAAGCTGTTAACGACTACAACAAGAAAGTTGTCCCTCCAGTACCAACTCCTCAGCATCTGATTGAAGAACCAGCTGATGAAACTGCTCAAGCTGAGGAAATCCCTCAAGAAAGCCGTGTGGATGAACCGGAAATTGAGGAAATCACCACTGAAAATCCAGCTGATGAATCTGCTACAGTTGGTGAGATAGACCATGCTCCAGCTGTTGCTTCCAAGCCAGCTGATGAACCTGTTTCAGCTGTTGCTTCAAAGCTAGCTGATGACTCTGCTCCAGCTGGTTCCTCAAAGCCAGCTGATGAATCTGCTGAGAAAACACCTTCATCAAAAGCTTCAAACGTGAAGAAGATGACTCCGTCTGCATCAGACGTGAAGAAGACAAGGGTGATGAAAAGGAAGCCAAGAAGAGGGTGCTGAAAAGGAAGCCAAGAAGACAAGGGTGCTGAAAAGGAAGCCTCTTCAGCAGAAGAACACACTAAGGCCAAGCGCCTCAAAGCACTTGAAGAAAATGCTCCACTGGATCCTGTGCCACTTAACAGCGCTCCATCTTATGAAATGGTTACCTTCGCAAGCAAAGACCAGGAGCAAGGACCTGATGAGGAAATGAAGGATGTTGCATCTGAGGAACATACTAACGAAGAAATTCTCATTGACGACAGTCCTCAGCCCTCCATTCCTCATGTAGAAACTGCACAAGGATTAGCTGCACTAGCTGATGAATCAGGCTCCATCACCAAGCAAGCTGAGGAAGAACAAACTGAAAATCCTCAAGCTGATGAAAGTCAGAGTCCTGAGCAAAATCCTCAAACTGAGGATCAGGCTGACCTAACTCCTCCTCCTGAGCAAGATCCTCAAACTGAGGCTCAGGATGAACCCATTCCTCCTCCGGAGCAAAACCCTCAACAGGATGCTCCAGTTGACGACATTCCTCAGCCTGAAGCTCAGCCAGATCACATTCCTCAGCCTGAAGCAAAACAAGAGCATGCTCCTCAACCTGAAGCTCAAGCTGATGAAATTCCTCACCCTGAGGACCATGCTGAGGAAAATGCACCAGACCCAAACAATGCCTTCGTCGTCCTCAACCCAGAGTCTGCACTTGTTGTCTCCCCTCAGGTCCAACGGCCAAACCTTCAGCCCATGCAGCGTCTGCCGCTCTCAAAGCGGCCAAAGTTTCAAAAGGAGGCCTTCTTTAAAGAATGCATGTTCTTCAACGGAGAAAATCCCTATGGCAAGCCTCGCATCAGGCATCTGAAGTTTTGGACGAGGACACAGCTCAATTACTATGCCTCTGTGTTGTGCGGAAGAAACAAGATTTTCCAGCACATGCATGTTCCTCATGTTGAGCTTGAAGAAATACCATGCCTGGCTCCAGTCCTCAACGTCCATCATGAAGCTGGACTCCTCCCAATGTGCTCTGATATCTGTGACTGGAACAATGAGCTTATTCTTTAATTTTATGTCACTCTTCACATATCTGGAGATCCTGCAGATATCAACACCTGGGTGTTTGACTGGATGACACAAAACACACACCACAACGCTCCAGCCATTGAGCTCCTGCGTGAACTGCCAGTGTCAATTCCTTCAGAGCAAGCCGTGAAGCTTTATGATGAACGTGAACTGCCCAACGGGATGATGGAAGTCCTCATGAAGCCTTTGGCTAAAGGGAAACCACCAAGAACGACTTTCCTCATCCATGAGCTCAAATATGAACCAAGGACAGTTTACAGAATCCTTTGCAGCGTTCTTGCGCCGATCAAGGGCCATGATGATGAAGAAGATGTCGTAGGCCTCATGAAGAATATCCTCTTCAACATCATTCATGGTATTCCTATCAACATCCATGATTTCTTCTTGAGGACTTGGCCGACAATGCAATGTGTCCTTTTGACCACAAGATATATGATCCATGGATCATGAGATTCATCGGGACAAGGATAGGCATCAACTTTCACGTTGATTTCAACAACCATGTTGGTTATATGCCTCCTATCAGGGTCAACAAGAAGACTTTCGAGCCTGTTGAAGGAAAAGGCAAGTCTGTCATTGATGAAGGCCGTAGGCCCCTTGATGGCCAGTTCAGAGAGCCCGAAGCATATTCTTCATGGGATGATACTGAGACTCATCCTCCAAGCCCTATTGCTCCTCGTGTGTTGAATACCAGAGAGCTTCTTCTCAGACTTCACCACAAGGTGGATCGGAATCACAAGTGAGTCAAACGCCAGTTCGGCGCCATTGTGAAAACCCTCAATGAAACGCAGAATGTTGTGAAGCTTAACCATCATTATCTTCATGAGGTTTTTGATCACACCTCGGCTACACTTGCTCATCTGAAGACTCCGGCAGAACTTGAAGAATTGGAGTTTGTGCGAGACTTTGACTGGTCGTGGCCACCAAAGAAGAAATTCAGGCCAATTCCAGTTCCTGACCTTGAGGACAGTTCTTTTTCTTCATTCCGCACTGCTGAATCTGATGAAGAACAACAAGACACTGCCACTGGTCAAAGGAAGAAGACTGCTCCCAAGAATCCTCACGCGTCTTCATCAACTGCCAAGGAGTGACAGTCTTCACGGGCATTAGTCCTCAGTTTGTCCCTTTTTGTCACTTGATGACAAAGGGGGAGAAACTTGAGAGTTAGTCTTCACGCGGGATATTTTGGGGCTTATGAACTATATTTAAGTTACAAACTCTTGGCTCTTCTGAAGTGTTTATGTAATGAGTTGTAACTTAAGCCCGATGGTACTCTGACGCTTTTTGAACGTTTTTCTTCGCATGCTTATTCCTCAAAATTTTAATGCACGCATGTTGGAATTCGTCAGATACCATTTGTCATCATGCATCTTCAATTTCTTCATACTATATGTCATATGTATGCATGATTTACAAGACTCAGGGGGAGATCTCCATGATATAAATCATCAATGTGCATCTGCTGTGAAAAGCAAAATCCTCAAGATATGCACATCTTTAGGGGGAGTCTCTCTGAATCTTGATTTCAAATTCCTCAAATGAGTATTTACACTTCATATTTTTATCCACGTTGAAGACTTAACCTAATTGTCATCAACCACCAAAAAGGGGGAGATTGTAAGTGCACCTAGTGCCCCTTAGTGATTTTGGTGGTTTCAAGACTTATAGGTTAAGTATCTAATGTGTTCATGAGTGTACACATGATCTATAAGTAGCTGAGGAGTTTGAAATATTCGATGAATATCAACCCCTAAAAATGTACATCTTCGGTTGAAGAAATTGGTCTGAAGCTGAAGATGTGAATCGCGGAGAATGTGCGATGAAATTGATATTCCTCATGAAGATATTGAAATTAAGGAATTCGGTGTGTCCTGAAGAAAATCATTCTGAAGACTTTGAAGCATGAAGATTTACTCTTTCTGTTTTGTTTTCTTCACACTTGAGTAATAGGAACACCGTACTGTTAAAGGGGGTCGAGGTAACACATTGGAATGAATTCCCTCATGATGCTCAACCCAAGCCTAATCCTACCAAAAGCCTCAAGTGAGGAATATGAGTGACATGAGGACTCTCACAGTTGAGGGTCTCGACCGTTTCGATGGCCACGCCACATCATTGGTCTTATCCACACCAACGGTCATATTATTTAAGGGCATTAGTGTCAAATCATGTGGGGATGCTCCCAGGCTATAAATAGCCGCCCCCCACAACCATTAGCTGGTTGGCTGCTCCATTAGAAACTGAAACTTGTCATAAGAGCAACCCAAATTCCTCAGAGTCTTCGAGAGTAATTCATCAGTGAGGAAATACCCCAAACACCAAACCACAAACCAAAAACCAAGTGATTGAGCATCACTGAAGAAGTTGTTCCTGTGTGGGACTGAAGCCTTTTACCTTTGAGGACTGTGCATCCTCCATACGGTTAGGCGTCATGGTCTAGAGCAATCCAGCAGTCAATTGTGTATCTCCGGGTGACCAAGTTTGTGAGGGTTTGGAAGTCTACCCTGAAGACTTACCACGAGTGTTGGGCGAGGATTGTGTGTTCTTAGCCCAAGGAGAATACGGTAGGGACTGTGTGTCCCGGGACTGTGTGTCTTTTGGTTTCAATACCAAGCCGCTCCAAACCAGATGTACAACTGTCACAGCAGTTGGAACTGGGTCATCAACTAATGTCTTCGCTATGAAACGGGTTCTAATTCCTCAACTCTTTATATTCCTCAGATTATGTGTTGATGATTTTCATTGTCAGTGTTTGAAGAATTTGCTGAAGACTTTCTCTGAAATTCCTCAACCCCAAATTCTTCACGCTAGTTATTCATCATCCGTTTTCTGCGTGCTTGCTCACTGTGCAATCTGTTTTGACATTCCTCATACTGAAAAAATGATGTAGTGAAACTTTGCACTCCTGATCCTTTACTATTTCCGCTGTAAAGTAGTTATCACTAAGGAATTTCCTCAAAAGGAATTTCCTAAGTGATGAAATTCTAAAAATCTCCTATTCACCCCCCCCCTCTAGTCGATATAACGCACTTTCAAAACTTAAGGCTTATACCTAACTCATTACCTTCGTCGAGTTCCCAATCTTCAGAGTTGTGTTTAATTCTTTCCAATAAGTCCCATTTGAATTCAATATATTTCTTCATAAAGGAACTAGCACAAGAAGTATCGAGCATGGATTGATCATTACGAGAGAGTCGAGCATAAAAATTTTGAAAAATAATTTCTCTCGGGAGCTCATGATTGGGGCATGAATATAACATTGACTTAATCCTACCCCAAGCTTGAGCAATTATTTCTCCTTCACGAGGCCAAAAATTACAACTATAATTCCAATCACGATGAACCAAATGCATAGGATAAAACTTCTGATGAAATTCCAATTTCAATCAGTTGTATTTCCATGATCCAATCTCATCACATAGCATATACCATGTCAATGCCTTTTCCTTCAAAGATAAAGGAAAGACTTTCTTCTTGATATCATCCTCGGGCAGACCTGCAACCTTAAATAATCCACAAACTTCATCCACATAGATTAGATGCAAATCAGGATGTAGTGTTCCATCTCCTGCATAAGGATTAGCTAGCAGTTTGTCTTTCATACCCGAAGGAATTTCATAATAAATATTTTCAGTAGGTGAAGGGGGTTGAGGAGCATCTCTTTGTGCTTTCGGTCAAGGTGAAGATACCCCGAACGATCCCCTCAAAGGATCATTTTCCATAGTGACAAGTGACAGTTAATTTCAGCACAATATACAAATTTTTCCTTACCAAGTTCCACTCACCAAAGGCGCTTCACTCCCCGGCAACGGAGCCAGAAAAGAGTCCTGATGACCCACAAGTATATGGGATCTATCGTAGTCCTTTCAATAAGTAATAGTGTCGAACCCAATGAGGAGCATAAGGAAATGACAAGAGGTTTTCATTAAGGTATTCTCTTCAAGCACTGGAATTATTGGTAACAAATAGTTTTGTGACAAGGTAATTCTTAACGGGTAGCAAGTAACAAATGTAACAAAGGTGCAGCAAGGTAGCCCAATCCTTTTTATATCAAAGGACAAGCCTGGACAAACTCTTATATAAAGCAAACCGCTCCCGAGGACACATGGGAATTTCTGTCAAGCTAGTTTGCATCATGCTCATATGATTCACGTTGATTACTTTGATAATTTAATATGTGGGTGGACCGGTGCATGGGTTCTACCCTTACTTGGAAAACCTCCCACTTATGATTAACCTCTCTCGCAAGCATCCGCAACTATGAAAGAAGAATTAAGATAAATCTAACCATAGCATGAAACATATGGAACCAAATCAGCTCCTTACGAAGCAACACATAAACTAGGGTTTAAGCTTCTGTCACTCTAGCAACCCATCATCTACTTATTACTTCCCAATGCCTTCCATAAATAATGGTGAAGTGTCATGTAGTCGACGTTCACATGACACCACTAGAGGAGAGACAACATACATCTCATCAAAATATTGAACGAATACCAAATTCACATGATTACTTATAACAAGACTTATCCCATGTCCTCGCGAACAAACGTAATTACTCACAAAGCATATTCATGTTCATAATCATAGGAGTATTAATAATCATTAAGGATCTGAACATATGATATTCCACCATGTAAACCAACTAGGATCAACTACAAGGAGTAATCAACACTACTAGCAACCCACAGGTACCAATCTGAGGTTTGAGACAAAGATTGGATACAAGAGATGAACTAGAGTTTGGAGAGGAGATGATGAATATGTTGATGGAGATTGAACCCCTCTCGATGAGAGGATTGTTGGTGATGACGATGGCTTCGATTTCCCCCTCCGAGAGGGAAGTTTCCATGGTAGAATAGGTCGATCGGAGCTCTAGATTGGTTCTGTCGAAGTTCTACCTCGAGACGGCGGTGCTTCGTCCAGAAAGATCTGATATGATTTTTTCCAGGTAAAAACCATTCATATAGCAGAAGATGGGAACCGAAGGCCTGCCAGGGGGCCCACAAGCCTGCAGGGCGCGACGAGGGGGGTATGCCGTGCCCCCTGGCTTGTGACCTCCTGGTGGGTCCCCTCTGGTATTTCTTTCGCCCAATATTATATATATATATATATATATATATATATATTCCAAAACAATTCTCTATAAGTTTTCAGGACTTTTGGAGTTGTGCAGAATAGGTTTCTCAGATTTGCTCCTTTTCTAGTCCAGAAATCCAGCTGCCGGCATTCTCCCTCTTCATGTAAACCTTGTAAAATAAGAGAGAAAAGGCATAATTATTGTACCATAATGTGTAATAACATCCCATAATGCAATAAATATCGATATAAAAGAATGATGCAAAATGGACGTATCACATGTATATGGTGCACTAGACTCGTTAGAATCGCTAAAATCTGCCGACCATTAAATTGGGAAAAGGCTAGGATTTTAATGTATGCAAGTAGTCTATTCGCCCCCCTCTAGACACCTCTTCTATCGATCTCACAATTGGTATGAGGGAAAGGTCTCCAAAACCTTGGTTTAGACACCACTGGAGGAAGATGGATGTGCCTAGTTTGGGGAATATTAGTTGTAGAGTGCCTATTCTTGATGGGGAATATTTTAGACAATGGAAAGATGAAATGCTTGATATATTTGATAAGTTCCATTTGCGCAAGTATGCTGAATATCCTTATGATCCTCCCATTGATCCTTTGCATCCTTCTCATGATGAAAAACTTGATATGCTTGGTAATCTTAAAATTGTAAATCTAGTCATTAGAGGACTGCCAAGAAATGTGCTTAATAAATTGTATAATTTTGAGTGTGCTCATACTTTGTGGAAAGACTTAGAGAAAAGATATTCCGACTATTCACTAAAAAATCTTGAGATCATTTTCCATAAATGCATTGCCTTTCACAAAATGAAGCCAACTGATCCTAATTTTGATAAATGCCTATTTGAGCTTCGTGACCTCATGCATGCTAAAGTAGATGTCATTACCATTAACAATGTCATTGTTGAAGCCATTCGCATGCTTAAACATGAACATTGCCATAGTCAAAATTCTGGTGAAATTATTGTTTCTTATGACGAGGATATTTCATCCGACAGTGACAATGTGGAGCATGGCTACTACGATGCAGATGAGGAGTTTGACATCGAGTGTGAGAAGACCATGAGGAACCTTAGCCTAATGGCAAACTTTAGAGACTACATGGCCGGAGGAAAGGAGTGGGTTCTTGACAGTGGATGCACTTATCACATGACCGGAGATAAAGACATGTTCCATGAGATCACACCAAACTGTGGACCTCGATGGTATGTGACCTTTGGAGACAACTCCAAGGGTAATGTACTTTGTTTTGGTAAGGTGGCCATGTCTCATGATAGTTCGATTCAAAATGTCATGCTTGTTGAATCCCTTGGCTACAATTTTCTTTCCATATCCAGACTAGCAGACTTTGGTTTCAATGAGCTATTTACGAAAGTTGACTGCCAAGTGCTTCGTAGTGACAATCATAACATGGTCTTTACTGGTTTCCATATAGGTGATCTATACATTGTCGATTTCACTAAAAAATCCATACCCCGTACATGCCTTATTGCAAATTCATCTAAAGGTTGGTTATGGCATAGAAGGCTAGGACATGTAGGTATGCATAACCTTGACAGGCTTATCAAAGGTGATCATATTCTTGGTGTTAGAGATGTTATATTTGACAAACATAGACTTTGTAGTGCTTGTCAAGCAGGAAAGCAAGTCGGTAGAAGTCATCCCGTGAAGAACATCATGACTACAAGAAGGCCACTCGAGCTGCTTCACATGGATCTTTTTAGTCCCAATGCTTACAAGAGCCTCGGTGGAAATTCTTATGGTTTGCTATGATTTTTCTAGATTTACGTGGGTATTCTTTCTTGATGATAAGTCGCAGGTACAAAAGATCTTCAAGAGCTTCGCTCGGAAAGCTCAAAATCAGTTCGAAGTGAAGATCAAGAAAGGTCGGAGCGACAACGGAACAGAGTTCAAGACCACAAATGTGGATACTTTTCTTGACGAACAAGGTATCTCACATGAGTTCTCGGCGATATACACACCTCAACAAAATGGATTTGTTGAGAGGAAGAACCGGACTCTCATAGAGATGGACATAATGATGCTTGATGAATACAAGACGCCAAGATGTAGGAGATAAGGAACCTTCGGAAGCCATCCAAGATCTACCTATCGGCAAGATTCGTCCCTTGAAGGTGAGTGAAAGTACTTCATCAATTCAAGTGGAAGCTCCTACTTCGGTCAAGGCGAACCACAAAACGACATGGAGGCATCCACAAGTGGTACACGACATAATGAAGAAGACGAAGAAGTACTTCGTCAAGATCCACGTCAACCTTCCTCACCACCACCTCAAGGAGATGACACCGTCAACGACAACGTGCAAGAAGATGATGACGAAGAAGCTCCACCATCCAACAAGAAGAAGTTGTCACGAGTTCAAGCAAGAATGGACAAAGATCATTCGGTGAATCAAACCTTTGGTGACATACAAATCGGGAGAATCACTCGCTCTAAATCTCGTTTAGCTAACTTTTGCAAGCATTATTATTTCATCTCTAGAATTGATCCTTTGAAGGTAGAACATGCACTTAAAGACCCAGATAGGGTGAATGCCATGCACGAAGAGCTACACAACTTCGAGAGAAATCAAGTGTGGACACTTGTTGAAAAACCCGAAGACGAGCACAACATCATCGGTACAAGATGGGTATTTCGGAACAAGCAAGATGAAGATGGACAAGTTGTACGCAAAATGCATGTCTCGTAGCCCAAGGATACATGCAAGTCGAAGGTATGGACTATGGTGAGACTTATGCCCCCGTTGCTAGACTTGAAGGCATTTGCATTCTTCTCGCTTATGCCATTCACCATGATATTACTCTTTACCAAATGGATATCAAAAGTGCTTTTCTAAATGGTGAAATTGAGGAGGAGGTTTATGTCAAACAACCTCCTGGATTTGTGAACCCCAAGAAACATAATCATGTTAACAAACTTCGTAAAGCTTTATATGGTCTTAAACAAGCCCCTAGAGCTTGGTACAAATGCCTAACAAAGTTTCTCATTGAAAAGGGTTTTGAGATTGGTAAAATCGATGCAACCTTATTCACTAAAAGAGTTAATGTTGAACTATTTGTGTGCCAAATATATGTGGATGATATTATCTTTGGTTCTACTAACCCACATTTTAGTGAGAAGTTTGGAAAGTTGATGTGAGAGAAATATGAGATGTCAATGATGTGCGAGCTAAAATTCTTCCTTGGATTACAAATCAAACAATCGAGAGAAGGTACGTTCATCCCTCAAACCAAGTACACCAAGGACTTAATCAGAAAGTTCAGTATGCAAGAGTTCAAAGGTATGAGAACCCCCATGCCTACTAGTGGGCATATTGAGCTCACTAAGGAGGACAAACGGATTGATCAAAGAATGTATCGATCAGTGATTGGTTCATGTCTATATCTATGTGCCTCTCGTGCTGATATCATGTTGAGTGTTTGCATGTGTGCCCGATACCAAGCGGCACCTAAAGAGTGTCATCTATTGGCTATTAAAAGAATCGTGAGATACCTAATACGCACACCAAACTTTGGCATACGGTATCCCAAGGGATCTTCTTTTAATCTTGTTGGCTATTTCAACTCGGACTATGCCGGAGACAAGGTTGATAGAAAATCCACCTCGGGTACATGTCAATTTCTTGGGAGATATCTTGTGTCTTGGTCATCCAAGAAACAAAAATCGGTATCTTTATCTACTACTGAAGCTGAATATATAGTCGCCGGATCATGTTGTGCGCAATTACGAAGGATGACTCAAACTCTTAAGGATTATGGCATTCATGTTAAAAATGTTCCATTATTTTGTGACAATGAAAGTCCTATTAAAATTGCCTATAATCCTGTGCAACATTCTCGAACAAAACATATTCAAGTGCGACATCATTTCTCGGACAAAACACTTTTACCTAGTATATTTTAGCTATAGTCCATAGAGAGCCTTAGCTATAGGATTGTGTGGAGAAAACCCTTGATGAAGGAAGGAATAGGATTGGCTCAAGCTTCAAGCAAGAAGACTCTTCATTTTACACTTTGTGATAAATCACTTTGAGTCCATAGGAAAGCCAATACTATTAAAAGGGGATGAGGTATTATGATGAATTGGTTGCTTAAGTACTTAGAGATAGCCACCAAAAGTATTTAACCATTCTCCCACAAAATATTTGTGTCCAAACCCAAACCAGCAAAATCGGTGCCACCAACAATTTTCATTCGGCCCTACCGATTTTACACTTAGACATATCCTATGCCAAACCCACCATCTCGGTACAACCAACATTCCTATCGGCGCCACCGAGATTGCGTGACCAACTTTCTGTTTAGAGGATTTCACAAATCAGAATTTCCTAGTTTGGAATCGGTCTCACCCAGATTTGGAAACCAGTCTAGGTCATCGTATCGGTACCACCGAGATTCCCATATTGGTCTCACCGAGAATTCAAAAATTTCCATGTTTAGTGCAACTCGGTACCACCGAGATTCATTTCGGTGTCACCGAGTTGGGCAATAATGTTGTAATAGTTGGATTCTGGGAGATGCCTGTATATAGCCCTTCACCTACCTCTCATTCATAGAGGAAGCACTCATAACACACTTACACTTGCTAGATCCATTTTTCTGAGAGAGAGCCACCTACTCATGTATTGAGGTCAAGAGGTTCCATTCCAACCATTTGAACCTTGATTTCAAGCCTCCCCACGTTGCTTTCCACAAGATCAATCTTTCCTACCCCTGCCCAAATCTAAGAGAGAGTGATTGAGTGTTGAGGACACTATCTCTTCAAGCACAAGAGCAAGGACTCCATCATTCTACCACATCTATTGCCTTTTGGAGGGTGGTCCGTCCTAGATTGGTTAGGTGTCGCTTGGGATCCTCCAACTTCGTGTTGTGGAGTTAAACCAAGATGTTTGTAAGGGCAAGGAGATTGCCTACTTCGTGAAGATCTACCATGAGTAAGGCTACTCCTGTGTGGACGAAAGCCGTGGTGGAATAGACAAGGCCGCTTCTTCGTGGACCCCTTGTGGGTGGAGACCTCCATGGACTCTCACAGCTGTTACCCTCCGTGGGTTGAAGTCTCCACTAACATGAACGTACAATAGCGCCATCTATCAGAACCGTGCCAAAAATCCTCGTGTCAACTTCTGTGCGTTTGATCTTCCTAAACTCTACTCCTTAGTACATGTGCAAATTATTAACTTTCCGCTGACATATTTGTTGACTATCATATGTAGGGGCACTAGACTTGTTAGAATAGCTAAAATATGCCAACCATTAAATTGTGAAAAGGCTAGGATTTTAATTTATGCAAGTAGTCTATTCACCCCCTCCACTAGACACTTCTTCTATCGATCTCACACTTCTATATATTTCAGCAAAGGGGTGTCGGAGGGCATCCGTAATGAGGTGAAGGTTATATTAAACATCCCCAATGAAACTTTGAATGAGAAATATTTGGGCATGCCTTCAGATATTGGAAGCAGTAAGCATGGGGCTTTCAAATATCTTAAAGATCTCGTGTGGAGTAAGGTTTAGGAATGGATCAAAAACATAATGTCTTATGTTGGGAAGAAGGTTCTTGTTAAATTCGTTGCCCAGGCAGTCCCAGTTCACTCCATGTCTTGTTTCAAGCTTCTAAGAGGTTTATGTGAACATCTAAATAAGTTGATTCAAAAATTCTGGTGGGGCACCAAAGACGGTAAACGTAAGCCACATTGGGTGTCCTGGAAGACCATGGCACAATCAAAGGGTATGTGTGGACTCGGTTTCAAGGATTTCGAGCTGTTTAACTTACTAATGCTTGCAAGACACGCCTGGTGCCTTTTATAGTAACGTGACAAACTGAGTGCTCGAATGCTGAAAATCTACCATCCCAACGAATCAATATTAGAAGCTTGAAAAGGACGTGGATGTCGCCTAGAGGGGGTGAATAGGCGCTTTAAAATAGTTAAGGTTTAGGCTTGAACAAATGCGGAATAAAACTAATGTTTAATATGTCAAGCACAAAACCTACAAACAACTAGGCTCACCTATGTGCACCAACAATTTATGCTAAGCAAGATAAACAACTAAGTGATAGCAAGATATATTACAATAAACAATATGTCTATCACAAAGTAAAGTGCATAAGTAAAGGGTTCGGGTAAGAGATAACGGAGGCACGGGGAGACGATGATGTATCCCGAAGTTCACACCCTTGCGGATGCTAATCTCCGTTAGAGCGGTGTGGAGGCACAATGCTCCCCAAGATGCCACTAAGGCCACCGTAATATCCTCACGCCCTCGCACAATGCAAGATGTCGTGATTCCACTAAGGGACCCTTGAGGGCGGTCACCGAACCCATACAAATGGCAACCCTTGGGGGCGGTCACCGAACCCGTACACGTGGCAACCCTTGGGGGCGGTTACCGGTACCCGTACAAATTGCTCGGGGCAATCTCCACAACCTAATTGGAGACCTCGACGCTTCCCGGAGCTTCACACCACAATGATTGAGCTCCGAGACACCACCAAGCTTCTAGGACGCCAAAGCATCCACGAAGAACAATATCAAGGGTACTAAGTACCAAAGGTAGTAAGCTTCTCAACTTCTCACTTCCACGTATCACCGTGGAGAACTCAAACTGATGCAACTAATGCAATGGCAAGAACACACGAAGTGGTCAAGTCCCTCACACTCAAATCCCTCCACAACAACAAAAGCTATGGAGAAATATGAGAGGAAGAACAAGGAGCTCACAAAGAACTCCAAGATCAAGATCCAAGGGGTTCCCCTCACATAGAGGAGAAAGTGATTGGTGGAGATGTGGATCTAGATCTCCTCTCTCTTTTCCCTCAAGAACAAGCAAGAACCATTGGAGAGATAGAGAGTAATAAAGCTCTAAGAATGTCAACAATGGAGGTAGAACAAGAGCTCAACGGATGGATAAGGCCAAGGGGGAAGAAGACCCCCTTTATATAGTGGGGGAAGGAATCAGACCGTTACCCCCACTTTCTGCCCGAGCTCCAGCGGTACTACCGCTGGCACTCCAGCGGTACTACCGCCAGCTAGCGGTACTACCACTGGCTGCAGCGGTACTACCGCTCGCACTCCAGCGGTACTACCGCTGGCACTCCAGCGGTACTACCGCTGGCCCCAGCGGTACTACCGCTGGGCCCCTGGTAGTGCAACGGCACTACCACCGCCAAGAAAGTCTTCGCAAAAAGGTCCGTCCACGAACAACTGCTAGGCAGGCGGTACTAAGCTCCTGGAGCGGTACTACCGCTGACCAGGGGCGGTACTACTGCCAGCCAGCGGTACTACCACTAGGGCCAGCGGTACTACCGCCAACTCTAGCGGTACTACCGCTAGGTCCAGCGGTACTACCGCTCGCCACTGAAACAGCCATAACTTTCGCATACGAGCTCCGAATCGAGCAAACCCAAGCTTGTTGGAAATCTTAAGACCGTGCGGTTATGAATATGCCAAAGATATAGAGATGTGAGTCCTCTATGAATGAAGAACCGGCAAAAACTCCAACATCGAAAACATGATAGTAGATGCATATGGACTCCGTTTTCGACGAACTCGAGCTTGTCACGAAGATGACCATAAGCTCTAAAACTCACAAAGAGAAACACCAAACAAGAACCAAGAAGTATGATGCAATGATGCAAATGGTTTGAGCTCTCAACGAATGATACGATCAAGCTACTCACTTGAGAGCCCCCTTGATAGTACAACAATCTATCCTAAACAGAAAACCTATCAAGGGCAAACCTATACCTTTGAATGAAGAACCGGCAAAAACTCCAACATCGAAAACATCATAGTAGATGCATATGGACTCCGTTTTCGATGAACTCGAGCTTGTCACGAAGATGACCATAAGCTCTAAAACTCACAAGGAGAAACACCAAACAAGAACCAAGAAGTATGATGCAAGGATGCAAATGGTTTGAGCTCTCAACGAATGATACGATCAAGCTACTCACTTGAGAGCCCCCTTGATAGTACATCAATCTATCCTAAACAGAAAACCTATCAAGGGCAAACCTATACCTTGCACCTCGTCCTCTTGAGCTAGATGATGATGATCTTGGCTTCCTCAAGATGGACCACCTTTCTTGATTGTGTTGGCTTGATGAAGACTAGTTAATTGCTCCCCCATACTCACTATGGGTGAGCCACTCTTCAGCATATCTTCACAAGTCCATTGCCACCACAGTGGACGGCAAGCTTCAAGCATGATATCTTCGTGTTGATCCATTTGAACTTGCACATCGCAATCTTGATGACGATCACAACTTGACGTCATACTTCATGGGTTGTATGAGATCTTCCCTTTGACGCAAGCCCATGGAAACACACCTAACCCCCACATAGAACTCTCACGAAGACCATGGGTTAGTACACAAATACGTAATGGACAATGCTTACCATACCATGGGATCACTTGATCCCTCTCGGTACATCTTGTACGCTTTGTGTGTTGATCATCTTGATTTGCTCATGGGTTGTATGAGATCTTCCCTTTGACGCAAGCCCATGGAAACACACCATACCATGGGATCACTTGATCCCTCTCGGTACATCTTGTACGCTTTGTGTGTTGATCATCTTGATTTACTCATGGGTTGTATGAGATCTTCCCTTTGACGCAAGCCCATGGAAACACACCTAACCCCCACATAGAACTCTCACTAAGACCATGGGTTAGTACACAAACACGTAATGGACAATGCTTACCATACCATGGGATCACTTGATCCCTCTCGGTACATCTTGTACGCTTTGTGTGTTGATCATCTTGATTTACTCTTTGTCTGAGATCTTGATCAACCATGTGTCTCTATGACCATTCTTTGGATAATACCTTGAATACCATCTTGGTCATCATATAAGCTCCTTGAACCCAACAGATGGACTTCAAGAAGTGCATATGGACAAATCCTATAAATGTAACTTAAGGCAACCATTAGTCCATAGGAATTGTCATTAATTACCAAAACCACATATGGAGATATATGCTCCAACAAAGCTTCTCTCGGAAGCCACCCAAGTCAGATTTGGAGAGCCATCTTGGAAGGGTGAGACGTACTCAAGCAGGACCTGATCAGGCGTATTGGCAACGACCAGAGCACAAATGTTTGGAACGACAACTCGCTTTCGAGAAATGAGATGATACGACCCTACGGTTGCATTTCAAACAGTCCGCCGTTTCTCGTCCTAGAGTTAATTGATTCCACTTCGGCAAGGTGGAACAAGCAGCTAGTTGAGGCTACCTTCATGCTGATAGACGCACGAGTTATCTTCTAAACTCCGATTTGCACAAGGAATATGGATGATTTCTGCAGTTGGTCGCAAGAGAAGAACGGTATTTTCTCGGTTTAATCTTCTTATCGAATGTTGGTCCAAACAAGGCAAAGGAGAGAAGCATGGCATGAGAATAAATCGGGCTCCTCCAGTTCGATCCGGGAGGAAGGATCATGGAAGAAGCTATGGAAGATGCAAGTACTAGCAAAGATTCGAGTGTTCTTGTGGTGTCTGTCAAAGCACTCACTCCCAACAAAGGACGTTAGGGCACATCGACATATGGCAGATTCTAGTCAATGTGGATTGTGTGGCTCGCTAGACTCCTGATACGTCTCCAACGTATCTATAATTTTTTATTGTTCCATGCTATTATATTATTTGTTTTGGAAGTTTTATATGCATTAATATGTTGTTTTATATTATTTTTGGGACTAACCTATAAATCTAGAGGCTAGTGTGAGTTTCTGCTTTTTCCACATTTTTGAATATTGCAGATAAGGAATATTAAACGGAGTCCAAACGGAATAAAATCTCCGGAAAGATTTTTCTTGGACCAGAAGACACCGAGGAGACTTGGAGTAGGGGGCAAGGCATGCCGGGAGGCCACAAGCCTGTAGGGCGCGCCCTAGGGGGCTGGCCACGCCCCCTGGCTTGTGGGCCCCCTATAGGTCTCCTAACCCTATTTTTTGGCCTATAAATTCCCAAATATTCTCCTATCACCAAAAAGAGACACGAAAATACATTTATGCCGATGAGAACCTATTTTCTCGAGAGATCCAATCTGGGAGCCTTTCCAGTAATCTGCCGGAGAGGGAATTGATCATGAAGGGCATCTACATCAATCCATTGCCCCTCCGATGATGTGTGAGTAGTTCACCACAGACCAATGGGTCCATATCTAGTAGCTAGATGGCTTCTTCTCTCTCTTTGATCTTCAATACCATGTTCTTCATGATCTTCATGGAGATCTATCCGATGTAATACTCTTGTGCGGTGCGTTTGTTGAGGTCCGATGAATTGTGAGTTTATGTTCAGATTATCTATGAATATTATTTGAATCTCTTCTGAATTCTTATATGCATGATTTCATATCTTTGCAAGTCTCTTTGAATTATTGGTTTGGTTTGGCCAACTAGATTGATAATTCTTGCAATGGGAGAAGTGCTTAGTTTTGGGTTCAATCTTGCACTGTCCTCACCGAATGACAAAGTAGGGGTAGCGAGGCACGTATTGTAATGTTGCCATCAAGGATAAAAAGATGGGGTTTTCATCACACTGCTTGAGTTTAACCCTCTACATCAGGTCATCTTACTTAATGTGTTACTCTGTTCTTTGTGAACTTAATACTCTAGATGTAGACAGGAGTCGGTCGATGTGTGGAGTAATAGTAGTAGATGCAGAATCGTTTCGGTCTACTTGATACGGACGTGATGCCTATATGCATAATCATTGCCTTAGATATCTTCATAATTATTTGCTTTTCTATCAATTGCTCGACAGTAATTTGTTCACCCACCGTATTATTTTCCTTTATGAGAGAAGCCTCTAGTGAAACCTATGGCCCCCGAGTCTATTTTCCATATTATATTTTCAGATCTATAAACCAAAAATACTTTGCTGCAATTTATTAACTTTTGTTTCAGCAATCTTTTATATCTATCTCTATAAGATCTCATCCTTGCAAATAACTCTGAAGGGATTGATAACCTCTTTATAGCGTTGGGTGCAAGTGTTTGATTATTTGTGTAGGTACTACTACTGGGGCCTTGCTTGTTCCTCCTACTGGATTGATACCTTGTTTCTTAACAAACTGAGGGAAATACTTATCTAATTCACTGCATCACCCTTTCCTCTTCAAGGGAAAACCAACGCAAGCTCAAGAGGTAGTAACTCCTAGAGGCATTCACTATTGGAATGTACTATGTCGAGGTGTACTTGGGCGCTGGCTGACGACGAACTTGTTCGAGCAGTAGCATTAACAACTAAACCACATGCAAAACAATGTCTCTTCTCTCTCATGGAATCATTATCGCATGCTCAGTATGTGAAGATGACCATCAGGTTGTGGGCGATATGGACGACACGTCGGAAAGCAACACTTGAGGGGATTTTCCAAAGTCCGCAAGCAATTCATTTCTTCATCGGCAGGTACATCGAAGAATTAGCAATGACAAGCGAGATCGATCCATCGCCTCCACAGAAAAATGGGACGGCTCCAGCTACGACACTTCAGAGGCCGAAGGCTCCTCCAAACGGCTTTGTGGACATACATGTCGATGCGGGATGCAGAAAGGGCCATGGGGGAACTGCCGCGGCGGTGTGTCGGGACTCCAATGATGTGTACTTAGGCAGTTATGCACTGGTGATTGGTGGGATTGATGACCCAGACACTCTGGAAACAATAGCATGTGGGGAAGCTCTCTCATTGGCACATGATCTTCACATACAACACCAGTTTGTTGTGTCTTCAGATGCCAAGGAGGTGATCTTAGCCATCCAGAAAGGAGATCAAGGAACCAATGGGGCTATTGTTAGCGAAGTTAGATTGTTACAGTCTTCTTTTAACTGTAGTTTTATTTTTAAAGGTCGTGCTGTTAATTCTGAGGCACATAGTCTAGCTAAGTTTTTGCTTTCTTTGGGTTTGGAAAGGCATGTTGGTTTTGTCCTATCGCTGGACCAGAATTGTATCTCACATCGTGTGGATTTTGGTGAATAAAGTTTAGCTTTCCCCTAAAAAAGTAGTTTTTAGGAAAAAACTAGAAGAAAAGTGGTAGCTTGGGGTAGTTGTTTACAAAGTGGCAGTGCACCGGTAGTTTTTGGAAAACGTAGAATAGGAACCATGCATGCATGCTTGGAGCGAATGTTTTTGAAACGCAGTCCTTAGGGCCAGATGCATTAAAAAATCAAAGAAAATTGTTCGGTTAATTAACAAAAGACCAGGAAAAAATCATCACATCACGCCTACAAAAACAAGGCATATAAGGCGATGTGACGATTCACGCAAGAACACACACACCGGCAAAGCAAAAAAGCGTTGTCGAGGTTGCAGTCCGACGTCATTGTCATCACACCTTCGCAAGGACGACTCCAACTCCATCATCGATGACCACCGAAGAAGTCCTCACATCAAAAAAACGTCGAGGCCTGCGCTGGCCGATGCCAAATAGTCAGCCACACACGCCGGCGACCACGTAGTCCGACTCAGTCGGTAAGCATTGCGGAAGAAAAGCGTCGGGCTTGCGCCGAGCCAGCACGAGAGCCGATGGCAGCGACGGTGGAGACCGCATCCCGAAAGAAGAAGGCAACGGACGGCGCTACTAGGCGACCGAATAAGAAACTTGCAGGGCGTCCGAGGATGAAGAAGAGGAGGAAGAAGATGAGACATGATTGTTCATGTGCCATTTGTTTGCGCGAAGTTTTATTTGTCATGAACTTGCTTGGGTGATTTTGAACTATACCATGCAATTGAACTAAGCTATGTGTGCTCAAATGCATTTTTTTATGTTTGAAAAAATTATACTGTCTTGCAGTTCATGATTCCGAAGACATGCATGTGGCTGCTTCGTGTGCAGCTTTTTGCAGCGACTCCTAGAATGGTTCTGTCGTGCTCTTTTTTACACCGCCGGCTCGAACAGGTGCCATGCCGGGCGGTAAAAAACACATGTTTGTGGTGTAAAAGTATTTTAGCGTGCCGTGCCGTTAAATGACTCTTGAATTTGCTCTTACACGAGGATGCAAGTTGGGCTGAAAATGATTTAGTGTTGATCTTGATTAGTACAATTGTGGCTTTGTGATCATATGAAATGATTTAGTGTTTATACAGAAAAAGGATGATAAGCAAGTTCGTCAAAGGCAAATGATGGCCGCCGGCGTAACGCGCAGGGAAACGAAGCCGAGTTCCAAGCAAAAAACGCGGGCGGCAAAGCAACAAAGCTTCACCGTAACTCGGATTGGATTCCCTACGCATGCCAGCGCAACCGCAACGCGTATGGAGTACTCAGTTCATCTCAACTTGAATGTTGAATCCGAATCCCACCGTAACTCGGATTGGATTCCCCACGCATGCCTTCGCTAGCTCCTGTAGGTAAATACCACCGATCCACGCGCGCATCCCGTCGATCCACGCGGAAGCTCCTCCCTCCCCCTTCTCCGGTGGCCATCATCGATCTCTGCTTCTTGCTTAGTTCCGCCGCCCTCTCCAGCAACCAAATTAGCAGTTCGTTCGTCGAGCTAGCGCCATGGCCGCCCGTAAGCGACCTGCTGCCGCCCTCGACGCCGTCCGCGCGACGACGGCTCAACATCAACAATCCCCGACGTCCCGGTCCTGCAAGAGGAGCCGCGCCTTCATCGGGTGCTCCGACGACTATCAGCAGGTGGAGTGCCTAGGCAAAGGCGGCTTCGGCGTCGTCCTCAGGGTGCGCCACAAAGTCACCAAAAAGGACTTGGCCGTCAAGTTCCTCTCCTCGCCGGACGACACCGAGGAGGGGCCCGACGTCGAAGATCTTCATCGGGAAGCCGGATTCCTCGAGGCATGCCAAGGAAATCCTTACGTCGTCGGCTTCGAGGGCATGGTGCACGACCTGGACACAGGCGACGTCGGCCTCGCCATGGAGTACGTCGAGGGGTCCAGCCTCGAGTCTTTACTGTGGGACAGGCGCGACGGCCCGCCGCTCCCGGAATCCATGGTGCGCGACTTCATGTGGAAGCTTCTGAGCGGAGCCGAAAAGATGCACGACCGCCATGTCGTCCACCGTGACATCAAGCCCGGCAACATCCTCGCCGGGGAAACCGGGGAGCTCGTCAAGATCTGCGACCTTGGGCTCGCCATCTCCATGTCCGACAAGCCACCATACAATCAGGCCGGCACATCATCCTACATGGCGCCCGAGATGATCATGGGGAAGCGGGACTACGACGCGCTCGTGGACTCGTGGTCCATCGGCTGCGTCTTTGCCGAACTGCTCACCGGCGCGACGCTGTTCATGCTCGACGACGAAGATGAGGAGAAAGACCGGACAAAGAATGCCATAAAGCAGCTGGGGAGCATCTTCCGAGTGCTCGGGGTGCCGGACGAGAGGACGTGGCCAGGGTGCACGTCGCTGCCGCTCACCGTCAAGGCGCCGCAGCTGCTGCAGGAGGGGCACAAGCACAACCGGCTACGGGATTTGTTCCCTGAAGAGAAGCTGTCCGAGGAAGGATTCCAGGTGTTGCAAGGGCTCCTCACATGCAACCCCGACAAGCGACTGACGGCAGCCGCCGCGCTGAAGCGCCCATGGTTCGCTGTTCCTCGTTCGGCCGCCGCCGCGGCGGCCATGAAGGCCGACGCTCTGTCGTTTCCTAAAAGGAAGGCACCAAGGATCAAGTTCATCCCGCCGGCGATGCCAGAGAAGAATCTACTCAAAATGTAATGAAACTCTCTAGATGTTACTGTGCTTCGATAAGCCATCTGTGTAATGTAAAAGCTAGCATAAACTCTCTTGATGTAACTGTGCTTGGATGAGCCATCAAGTAGAACTTGATCGCCGGATCGGCCATTAGTGCTGGCCTGGTTTTCTGAATTCTATGTGCCATTGTGCACATGTTCAGAGAACCAGAGATGTGTGTTATTGTGAGCTTGTGTTCAGAGATCGATTACAGTGCTGGCATGTTGTTTACATGGTCAGTTGTTATTGAGTTATACTGCACAATTTGTGCCGTTTTTCAGAAATCATGAAGTGATGATAAACATGTACAGTACAAATGTTTTAAGCAACAGAAATCTATAGAGTGATGGATGAATTGATATTAAAAAATGTCTTGCTGGTGCAGATTTCATGAGAACTTATAAATTTCATTTAGTTTCAGTGTCTCTGTTTTCACCATCTTTTCCATACGCAACTTACTGTGCTGTGAAGTATACTGTAGATACGAAAAGAAAGTGTGTCATGTAGAGTATTTTTTTTAAGTTAGCTACACATGGTAGCTAGTATGGCACCTGTCGCCTCAGATTATTATTCTAACAGGATCTTCAACACCTCAAGCTGTAGAACAAGACCTGCAGGGAGAACGAAACAAATTCAAGAGCTTAGCTGATTCTGGTGGTACCCTTGCACTAAAACTGAAACTATGATATGGATCTGCTCTGTTCAACCATCTAGCTCTGAAGCTGGAAGCAGAGACATGAATTTGGAAAGGCTAGACACAGTAGGGGCGGTACATGAAGCTCTAGACTGATATAAGTGCACAAAGGGCATTACCATCTCCGGTAGAACAGGCCCTAGAAACTTAGCGGAATAAGTTTTTTTTTCGGGTGAACTTAGCGGGATAAGTTTCGGCAACAGTACGACAACAATCAGGATCAACAACAACAATAACAATAAATTTGAACAAACTTTGGGAGTGTCAGTAGGAGGAGGCTAATTCTATGTATTTATTTTTGACTGCAACAGCAGGTGCTCTGCATTTTCATTTAAGTAAGGGGGGAAATCTTTACATGACTGAAAGACAGCCTAGAAGAACCGAAAAGAAGATCAAACGAAAGCCTCTTCAGCTGCGGTGGATGTGGCGTTGAAGATCGTCCCATTCTGCAAGCTAATTCTATTGATTACATGCTCTCGTCGGTGGTTAGAGAGTTCGTGCATAGGGTCTTTGCTAGACTTGCAGCGTCATTTATTTTACATCTTCATCGTGCTGGTCGCTGTCGTCTTTGTCATCACCGGGCATCGACCGGCACCATGCGCTGCATTCTGAAACTATGGTGCGGAACTATGCCCGGCTGAAGCCCAAGCAGGCAATGCACAAACGGGAGGACAAGGGACAATTGTGTATAACAAATTAAGTTTCGGAACCATTGCAACAAGAATCAGAGTGGCGCAGCGGAAGCGTGGTGGGCCCATAACCCACAGGTCCCAAGATCGAAACCTGGCTCTGATAATTTTTCAAAAATTTACATTTTTCCCTTTTTTTTCCCTGAGTTCCTTCCTGCTCCAAGATTCGTGCACGCCTTTTGGGCGGAAGCGACGCGCACAGAACCAAACGCTCCCGCAAAACCCGCGGAGCCAGTCGCCGCCTCCCGAGTACGATCGAGCCCGTCCTCGCCCGCCTATATCCGAGTAGGATCGAAGCATGCTTCTAGTCTGGCTGTTGCGGCTACGTGGATTTGGGTATGCGCTGCTTTAAGTAGCTACATGAGGAGATTCGTCTGATTCAGCCAGCTAGTATATTTGGAATTGTTGTTCTGTTGTAGTTGTTTCAAAGTGAGCTGATGTGGCTAGAAGTTTACACCTGCATTGATTGGACCATTGTCGACTTATAAGATAATAAACAGTAATTGCTCTGTAGAAACAGTTGCATTAACTAAGGTTATATTTTATTTTAATTGTTCCGTGGAGGAACCCGTTGAAGATGGCTCACTTAGAAAGAATAACTTGCTCATGTATATCATGTTCTAAATATATAATGAGCATTTCGTTTTGTATAGGCACATCCGTCGGCCCCAACTTGGAACGACGTTTGAGGCCATCAAGCTTCTAGAGCCTGCTCATGTTGACAAGATATGACGTAAATGCAACATTGATGATGGTCTTGTTGTTCCAGAGGTATGTCGTGCCTTCCTGAATGTTCTTAATTTCTCATGCCTATAGTGGTTAATTATTGACAATTGAATGTTAGGTTTTGAAACGATCTCCTGCTGATAAATTTGGGATCGAAAAGAGGTGGTATTATTGAGTGTTTCAATGGAGAACACATTTCTAATACTGTTGAGGTGAGTGCACTAGATATTTGTAGGTTTTACATGAAGTGGAAATAACTTACATTTGCGTGACATTGGGTTACTTCATGCTCTTGATTCTGTGTTTTTTTCCTGAAATTATAGTTGGAGAATATGTTGATGAGCATATGCAAGGGCCTTCCACACAATCAAAATTACCTTACAACGCGTTTGGATGTTTGCATTGAGAGTCTTGGCATTGCATTGGGTTGAATACCAATATCACAGTATATTGGTATTGAGATTGAATGCCAATATTTCTGTTTGGATGTTTAGGTATCTGGAACACGATTTGATATTGAGGTTGAATGCCAAATTCTGTTTGGGTGGTCAAACAAACAAATTAGGTCGAATGAGACTTTGCCAAGAGGAGACAAGGGAGATGGGAGAAGGCCAGCGCTGGATTTCGCGATGGAGGCTGGGCGGAAGGGTGCGCCGACCGCTGGATCTCAGGGGGGAGGCGGTGCGGGAGGGTGGAGGGCCGTCGGCCACCGGATCTTGTGTTGGAGGCAGGACGGGAGGGAGGGCCGTCGACCGTCGGATCTCGGGCTAGAGGCGGGGCGGGAGGGAGGGCCTCCGACCGCCGGATCTCGCGCCGGAGCTCGGGGTAGAGGGACGCCAGCCACCGAAGCCCGTGTGGACGCTACCAAGCACAAGCGAGAGATCTTCTGTTTTGAGCGGATAGGATGCTCATTTTCAATACCTAGCGATGTCGAGCTCACACCCTCCGAATTGGGCGAGGGACTTTTTGCGTTAGAGATGGGCCGCTCGATATTGAGCCCGGTTGCCATAGTTGAATGCCAAAGTCACCCAAACGATGGTATTCAAGACATTCGGCCCACATGAATGTCAATGCCCAATACCATGGCTGAATGTAAACATCCAAACACACCGTTAATGAAGTTTGTGTTTCTGTATGTTCAGTTCTCGATTGATCCCTCATCTTATTAGCAAAATGCTAGCGTAAACAAATGTAGTATGTTGACCCCATAGGTTAGGGTGTTTCACACGCTCAAAAAACGACGTAGGATTGGAGAGTTGATTGTAACTGTATCAGATCTTGGAGAAGTGAAACGGGAAGATACTTGTTGCCACCTCCGTCATCATCACACGTTGAACATCAAAAAACAAGTTGAGAGTTGTGCCTCTTACGCCTCCACCCCTCATGCGCCGCGGGCCACTCCGGCCGCGGCGGACACCAATCTCCGGTGTTGCTAGGCGAGCAGCTCAACGCATCCGCGGCCTTGCCATTTTCCGCTCCCGCTCTGTGCGCTTACTTGGGTATGCGCGCTCCAGCTCGCGGGACATTGGAGGATGGGGCAAGCCGGCCTTTGTCCCGGATTTTGCTAGATTGAGTAGTATGTCGGAGGTGTCGGACCCTCTGTGCCCCCCTTGCTCGTGTGTGGCCCTCTCCGGCTCCCGCCGCGAATCCTGCTTCGGGAGAGTGCTCCCACTCCGCGCGTTCCTTCTCCACCCCAGTCCCTTCGCAGGATCACCTCTTGGGGAAGCAACACCTTAAGTCCATCGTCGTTCGCCCCTCATGCGGTCCGAGCCGGTCTCCTTCAGGTAATGGCGATGGATGGACAGAAGTCGAGTCCCGCAACTATCACCGTGCCAGCTGGCGCATTCATGTCGATTCTAACCAGGCTTCGTGGCTTTTCCGAGGCTACCTGTCCTCCTTCAATGTGGACGCCGGCTGGGAGGCCTTCTTAAGGCGCTTTCGGAGTCTCTGCTTTCACTACTGACATTCTCCTGCTTAAGTGTTTTGGTGATGATGACAACTAACTATGTTATCTAACCGGGTGTCAAGTATGCAAGTATCATTTGTTAGACACAAGATGGTCATGTATTCCCTCCAAACGGAAAAGATCAAAGACGTGTTCCCTACGTGTTTATTCTCTTTAGTCATAGGGATCCCATACTATTTAGAGGGAATCCACATTGGAAGTCTATGGGTGAATCAATTCTTCTCACACACTGTTGCACCCATCGTGTTCCTTCGCATCATTGAGAGAGAAGCCCCTATTTTAATAACTGACAGGTTGTACCACTGCTATGGGTGGTTGTACTGGCCCTGCACTGGTCCACAACCGGCCACGGCTATGTTTCACTACGGTTGTTGGGCGGTGGTGGTCCGCTTGTATCGCTATATTAATTATTGTCGGTACTACTGGTGTTCAAAGTTGTTGTATCGCTGGGACATAGCCACGCCCAGCGGCCATGGTTGGTGACACCTTTGGGCCAACATTCTCGAACAAAACATATTCAAGTGCGACATCATTTCATTCGTGATCATGTTGGTAAAGGAGATATAGATCTTAAGCATGTTTGTACCGACAAGCAATTAGCTGATATATTTACCAAACAATTTGATGAGAAAGTATTTTTTTCATTTGAGGAGTGAGTTGAACATCATTGATGCTTCAAACTTGAGCTAGACTCACTCGGATGCATGCAAGGGCATGAGCTTGATTGTCCATTTCATGATGCTATTGATTTGACACTGTCTTATATCTTTGAAAGTTATGCCCCCTTGTATTGCATCTAACCTTTTGTAGGTACTTGGAAGAAATACACTTCACAAGATTGCCATCAGCTCACATCAAAAGCAATCTTGACATAGCCAAGTATCAACAACCCCTTCTCCGGAGATGAAGGAAGAAGAAAACAAAATCATATCCTTGACAATCATATGATGATGAAATTCACTCATGTCATTTGGATATATTATATTCTTCCTTGCATGACTAACCATTGTGGGTGAAAAGTGAACTAAAATGACAAGGATAGCTCCCAACTCAAGATGATCTTCATCAACGTTGAGCATCCACGACAAGTTCACCTACATGTCACACCATCAATATCATTCGAATGTATGTATTCATATCCTTGGTAAAGCTTTGCACCAAGTCATGAGGTAAAGCAACTCAAGTGATATGAAGACATTAAAAAACTTAATCGAAAAATGGTAACCTCATTTTGCGCTTAACGATGAGTATGACCTATGATCAAGCATTCTTGCTTGACTCCTCAAGTCAAATACTCTAATATAGGTGCCCTAGTCACCGCCCCACATCTAGATGGTGATTCTTGTATGGTTCACATTTTTTATTGCATGCTTTCTTGGAACCATTCAACTCTCATCTATATGTATGTAAATTTTCAAAAAAAAATGTGTTGTTTTCTCTTATTTCCTTTTAACCTTTGGATACTTACTTTTTCAAAGTTTGTGGATATTTTCTATCAATTTTCAATTAAGGAGTTTATTTTTCAATGCAAGTCGGTTTCACTCATGTGGGAAACTCGGTCCAACCGATTTCTCCCAAAGGCCTGCTATCATTCTTGGTTCTACCGAACCATATTGCCTCGGTGACTCCGAAATTTACATCTACCTAAGATCTTAAGATATTTTCTCGACTTTTGCCTTAGGGGGAGAAATATTATCAATGATCCCAAGTTTCATTACCTTCTAAGATCTTATTGAACATTTTAGGAAACAAAATTAGTTTTAGCATAACTTTCAAGGGGGAGAAAACCTCAGTGATCTCATACAATATAAAAGGGAGACTCATCTAGGATCCCTAACATAGGGGGGTATAGTTCAAGGAACTCTTATCTATTCTTAAGGGGGGAGTCAAATTCAAGGAATGCTTATCAAAGAGAGAAGAATCGAGGATCCTTTTCTCTCAATGATCCCTTACCCTCTGACCTTTTTGGTAATTAATGCCAAAGGAGGAGAAATATCAAAGCTTCCAATAAGCTTACATAAAGGGGGATAATATCAAAAGGGGGAGATATATGTTCCTAAGGGAACATGTGCCTAAGGGGAGATCTAGCTAAGGGGAGATGTATCAAACCTTACATATTCAGGGGGAGCAACACCATTAAGGGAGAGTTATAAAATTGTTCTATTGCTATTTTTGGATTGAACTTTGTCTCACCCTACCTACTTCCAGTATCTACATGCTATGGTTCAGGGGGAGAGGAAATTCTTACATATTCATCCTTAGGGGAGAAAGTTCTAAATTCTCTTGGAGACATAGCTACCATCAAATCCTATTTTCAATACGTTCTCCATATCTTGGTACTTTTGAAGCTCTTTGCATCTGTACAATAGAGTACTCTTGTGTTATCTAACATTTATTTTCCCAAGTGTACTCCTACTGCTAAGACGCTCAAGAACCTCAAGGTAAGTATATGCATCATATCCTTATTCATGATGATCTCTTGTCTCTTCCACATATTGTTTGCAAGAGTGAGTCATGAACATTTAAGTTCTACATTCACATATGTTTGATGCATATAGCCAAGATCTATATGACTTGTCTTGTCATTTCTACCATGTGTGTTCCCTTGGAGTCCAAAGCAACTATCTTTTAAAAAGGGATTGCACACATTTAGGGGGAGCTTGTACTAGTCATATTCCTTTCAAAGTTGTCATATTCTAATGCCTATCTTTATTTTAAGCTTTGATTGTATGTTGTCATTGATTACCAAAAAGGGGGAGATTGAAAGCACATATGCTCCCTTGGTGGTTTTGATAATTCATGACAACATACATTGTCTCTTGGACTAACACTTTTACCTAGTATATTTCAGGTATAGTCCATAGAGAGCCTTGGCTATAGGATTGTGTGGAGAAACCCCTTGATGAAGGAAGGAATAGGATTGGCTCAAGCTTCAAGCAAGAAGACTCTTCATTTTACACTTTGTGAAAAATCACTTTGAGTCCATAAGAAAGCCAATACTATTAAAAGGGGATGAGGTATTATGATGAATTGGTTGCTTAAGTTCTTAGAGATAGCCACCAAAAGTATTCAAACATTCTCCCACAAAATATCTCTGTCCAAACCCAAACCAGCAAAATCGGTGCCACCAACAATTTTCATTCGGCCCTACCGATTTTACACTTAGACAAATCCTATGCCAAATCCACCATCTCGGTACAACCAACATTCCTATCGGCGCCACCGAGATTGCGTGACCAACTTTCTGTTTAGTGGATTTCAGAAATCGGAATTTCCTAGTTTGGAATCTGTCTCACCGAGATTTGGAAACCAGTCTAGGTCATCGTATCGGTACCACTGAGATTCCTATATTGGTCTCACCGAGAATTCAAAAATTGCCACGTTTAGTGCAACTCGGTACCACCGAGATTCATTTCGGTGTCACCGAGTTGGGAAATAATGTTGTAACGGTTGGATTCTAGGAGATGCCTATATATACCCTCCACCTACCTCTCATTCATAGAGGAAGAACTCATAACACACTTACACTTGCCAGATCCATTTTTCTGAGAGAGAGACACCTACTCATGTGTTGAGGTCAAGAGGTTCCATTCCAACCATTTGAACCTTGATTTCAAGCCTCCCCAAGTTGCTTTCCATAAGATCAATCTCTCCTACCCGTGCCCAAATCTAAGAGAAAGTGATTGAGTGTTGAGGAGAGACTATCTCTTCAAGCACACGAGCAAGGAGTCCATCATTCTACCACATCTATTAACTTTTGGAGGGTGGTCCCTCCTAGATTGGTTAGGTGTCGCTTGGGATCCTCCAACTTCGTGTTGTGGAGTTGAACCAAGATGTTTGTAAGGGCAAGGAGATTGGCTACTTCGTGAAGATCTACCGCGAGTGAGGCTACTCCTGTGTGGACGGAAGACGTGGTGGAATAGACAAGGCCGCTTCTTCATGGACCCTTGTGGGTGGAGACCTCCGTGGACTCTCACAGTCATTACCCTCCATGGGTTGAAGTCTCCACTCTCCACTAACATGAACGTACAATAGCGTCACCTATCGGAACCGTGCCAAAAATCGTCGTGTCAACTTCTCTGCGTTTGATCTTCCTAAACTCTACTGCTTAGTACATGTGCAAATTATTAACTTTCCGCTCACATATTTTTTGACTATCATGTGTAGGATGCACTAGACTTGTTAGAATCGCTAAAATTTGCCAACCATTAAATTTTCAAAAGGCTAGGATTTTAATTTATGCAAGTAGTCTATTCACCCCTCCTCTAGACACCTCTTCTATCGATCTCACACTTCTATATATTTCAGCAAAGGGGTGTCGGAGGGCATCCGTAATGAGGTGAAGGTTATCTTAAACGTCTCCAATGAAACTTTGAATGAGAAATATTTGGGCATGCCTTCAGATATTGGAAGCAGTAAGCATGGGGCTTTCAAATATCTTAAAGATCACGTGTGGAGTAAGGTTCAGGAATGGATCAAAAACACAATGTCTTATGCTGGGAAGGACGTTCTTGTCAAATCTGTTGCCTAGGCAGTCCCAATTCACTCCATGTCTTGTTTCAAGCTTCTAAGAGGTTTATGCGAACATCTAAATAAGCTGATTCAAAAATTCTGGTGGGGCACCAAAGACGGTAAACGTAAGCCACATTGGGTGTCCTGGAAGACCATGACCCAACCAAAGGGTATGGGTGAACTGGGTTTCAAGGATTTCAAGTTGTTTAACTTAATAATGCTTGCAAGACACGCCTGGTGCCTTTTATAGAAACCTGACAGACTAAGTCCTCGAATGCTGAAAATCTACCCCAACGAATCAATATTGGAAGCCTCTCTGGGAAGCCACCCAAGTCAGATTTGGAGAGCCATCTTGGAAGGGTGAGACGTACTCAAGCAGGACCTGATCAGGCGTATTGGTAACGGCCAGAGCACAAATGTTTGGAATGAAAACTGGCTTCCGAGAAACGAGATGATGCGACCCTACGGTTGCGTTTCGAACAATCCGCCGTTTCTCGTCCCAGAGTTAATTGATTCCACTTCGGCAAGGTGGAACAAGCATCTAGTTGAGGCTACCTTCGTGCTGATAGACGCACGAGTTATGTTATGAACTCCGCTTTACACAAGGAATATGGACGATTTCTGCAGTTGGTCGCAAGAGAAGAACGGTATTTTCTCGGTTAAATCTTCTTATCGGATGTTGGTCCAAACAAGGCAAAGGAGAGAAGCATGGCTTGAGAATAGATCGGGTTCCCCCAGTTTGATCCGGGAGGAAGGAGCATGGAATATGCTATGGAAGATGCAAGTACTAGCAAAGATTCGAATGTTCTTGTGGTGTCTCTCAAAGCACTCACTCCCAACAAAGGACGTCAGGGCACATCGACATATGGCAGATTCTAGTTAATGTGGATTGTGTGGCCTGCTAGACTCCTGATACGTCTCCAACGTATCTATAATTTTTATTGTTCCATGTTATTATATTCTTTGTTTTGGATGTTTTATATGCATTAATATGTTGTTTTCTATTTTTTTGGGACTAACATATTAATCTAGAGGCTAGCGACAGTTTCTGTTTTTTCCACGTTTTTGAATATTGCAGATAAGGAATATTAAATGGAGTCCAAACGGAACAAAAACTCCGGAAAGATTTTTCTTGGACCAGAAGACACCTAGGAGACTTGGAGTAGGGGGCACGGCATGCAGGGAGGCCACAAGGCTGGATGGCGCGCGCTGGGGGTGGCCGCGCCCCTGGCTTGTGGGCCCCCTACAGGTCTCCTAACCCTATTTTTGTCCTATAAATTCCCAAATATTCACGTACCACCAAAAAGAGCCACGAAAATACTTTTACGCCGTCGGGAGCCTCTTTTCTCGAGAGATCCAATCTCGGAGCCTTTTGCAGTAGTATGTCAGGGAGGGAATTGATCATGGAGGGCATCTACATCAACTCCATTGCCCCTCCGATGATGTGTGAGTAGTTCACCATAGACCTACAGGTCCATATCTAGTAGCTAGATGGCTTCTTCTCTCTCTTTGATCTTCAATACCATGTTCTTCATGATCTTCATGGAGATCTATCCGATGTAATACTCTTGTGCGGTGCGTTTGTTGAGGTCTGATGAATTGTGAGTTTATGTTCAGATTATCTATGAATATTATTTGAATCTCTTCTGAATTCTTATATGCATGATTTCATATCTTTGCAAGTCTCTTCGAATTATTGGTTCGGTTTGGCCAACTAGATTGGTAATTCTTGCAATGGGAGAAGTGCTTAGTTTTGGGTTCAATCTTGCGGTGTCCTCACCCAGTGACAAAGTAGGGGTAGCGAGACACGTATTGTATTGTTGCCATCAAGGATAAAAAGATGGGGTTTTAATCATATTGCTTGAGTTTAACCCTCTACAGCACGTCATCTTACTTAATGTGGTACTCTGTTCTTCATGAACTTAATACTCTAGATGCAGACAGGAGTCGGTCGACGTGTGGAGTAATAGTAGTAGATGCAGAATCGTTTCGGTCTACTTGATACGGACGTTATGCCTATATGTATAATCATTGCCTTAGATATCTTCATAATTATTTGCTTTTCTATCAATTGCTCGACAGTAATTTGTTCACCCACCGTATTATTTTCCTTTATGAGAGAAGCCTCTAGTGAAACCTATGGCCCCCGGGTCTATTTTCCATCTTATTTTTTCAGATCTATAAACCAAAAATACCCAATTTATTTACTTTTGTTTCAGCAATCTTTTATATCTATCTCTGTAAGATCTCATCCTTGCAAATAACTCTGAATGGATTGATAACCTCTTTATAGCGTTGGGTGCAAGTGTTTGATTATTTATGTAGGTACTACTATTGGGGCCTTGCTTGTTCCTCCTACTAGATTGATACCTTGGTTCTCAACAAACTGAGGGAAATACTTATCTACTTCACTGCATCACCCTTTCCTCTTCAAGGGAAAACCAACGCAAGCTCAAGAGGTAGTAACTCCTAGAGGCATTCACTATTGGAATGTACTATGTCGAGGTGCACTTGGGCGCTGGCTGACGACGAACTTGTTCAAGCAGCAGCATCAACAACTGAACCACATGCAAAATAGTGGCTCTTCTCTCTCATGGAATCATTATCGCACGCTCAGTATGTGAAGATGACCATCACGTTCTGGGCGATATGGACGACACGTCGGAAAGCAACACATGAGGTGATTTTCCAAAGTCCGAAAGCAATTCATTTCTTCATCGACAGGTACATCGAAGAATTAGCAATGACAAGGGAGATCGAGCCATCGCCTCCACAGAAAAATGGGACGGCTCCAGCTACGACAATTCAGAGGCCGAAGGCTCCTCCAAACGGCTTTGTGGACATACACGTCAATGTGGGATGCAAAAAGGGCCTTGGGGGAACTGCCACAGCGGTGTGTCGAGACTCCAATGATGTGTACTTAGGCAGCTATGCATTGGTGATTGGTCGGATTGATGACCCAACCACTCTGGAAACAATAGCATGCAGGGAAGCTCTCTCATTGGCGCATGATCTTCACATACAACAACAGTTTGTTGTGTCTTCACATGCCAAGGAGGAGATCTTAGCCATCCAAAAAGGAGATCAAGGAACCAATGGGGCTATTGTTAGCGAAGTTAGATTGTTACAGTCTTCTTTTAACAGTAGTTTTATTTTTGAAGGTCCTGCTGTTAATTCTGAGGCACATAGTCTAGCTAAGTTTTTGCTTTTTTTGGGTTTGGAAAGGCATGTTGGTTTCGGCCTATCACTGGACCAGAATTGTATCTCGCATTGTGTGGATTTTGGTGAATAAAGTTTAGCTTTCCCCTAAAAAATAAGTAGTTTTTAGGAAAAAAAACTAGAAGAAAAGTGGTAGCTTGGGGTAGTTGTTTACAAAGTGGCAGTGCACCGGAAGTTTTTGGAAAACGTAGAACAGGAACCATGCATGCATGCTTGGAGCGAATGTTTTTGAAACGCAGTCATTAGGACCCGATTCATTAAAAAAATCAAAGAAAATTGTTCGGTTAATTAATGAAAACCAGGAAAAAAAATCATCACATCACGCCTACAAAAACAAGGCATATAGGGCAATGTGACGATTCACACAAGAACACACACACCACCAAAGCAAAAAGCGTTGTCGACGTCATTGTCATCACACCTTCGCAAGGACGACTCCAACTCCATCATCAACGACCACGCGAAGAAGTCCTCACATCAAACAAACATCGAGGCATGCGCTGGCCGATGCCAAATAGTAAGCCACACACGGTGGCGACCACGTAGCTCCGACTCAGTCGGTGAGCATTGCGGGAGAAAAGCGTCGGGCTTGCGCCGAGCCAGCGCGAGAGCCGACGACCCGTCTCGTGTCATCGTCAGCGTAAGGGCCCTCCTCAGCAGCTCCGACTTCACAAAGAAAGGGTGAGGCACGACGACCCCTTGAACATGCCGGAAGAGACCGACTACCAAGAACCATCAGCGAACCTGAAAGCCGCACAAACATACAAACTGCCGGACGGGCACATGCCGACCGCAATGCTGCGAGCGTCCAACCCATGACGCGTGCAAACAGGATTCAAAGCTCTTCAAGGCAAGGCCCCAAATAGGTAAGCGATGATGTCGATGTCGTCGACTGGGCCTTAGGTTTTCAGTCGACGAGCAAATCCGAGGTTGAAGAAGTGTCATGCCCAAGATGCGACCCTATCCTCAATTTGGCACGAGGGCCTTGTCAGGGACAGAAGCGCATCTCGTCGTGTCGCAAGAATGGATATCGTTACAAGTACATGTACTGAAAAGAAGAGATATATAGAATTGGCTTACACTCGCCACAAGCTACATTAGAGTCACATCAGTACATTACATAATCATCAAGAGTAAGAGCAGGGTCCGACTACGGACGAAAACAAATGACAAAAGAAGAACGACGTCCATCCTTGCTATCCCAGGCTGCCGGCCTGGAACCCATCCTAGATCGATGAAGAGGAAGAAGAAGAAGCAACTCCAAATGAACAATCAACGCGCTCGCATCAAGTAACCTTTACATGTACCTGCAACTGGTGTTGTAGTAATCTGTGAGCCACAGGGGACTCAGCAATCTCATTTCCAAAGGTATCAAGACTAGCAAAGCTTAATGGGTGAGGTATGGTTAAGTGGTGAGGTTGCGGCAGCGGCTAAGCATATATTTGGTGGCTAACTTGCGAGTACAAGAAATAAGAGGGGGAAGATCTACACATAACGAACGTGAGGTACTGATGACCATGTCCTCGATCGGAGAAGGAACTCACGAAAGAGACAGTCACGGTTACGCACACAGTTGGAAAGTTTTAATTAAGTTACTTCAAGTTATCTAGAACCAGTGTTAAACAAAGCTTCCACGTTGCCACATAACCGCGGGCATGGCTTTCCAAAAGATTTAACCCTGAAGGGGTGCTCCAACTAGTCCATCACAAATTACCACAAGCCGCATAGAAATCCTCAATCACGAAGCTCGCGATCTCGTCGGATTCCCTAGTGGAAAACCTCAACTCTGAGATTACCCAAAGCATCACCGGAATCCCGATGCACAAGATATTTCGTCAAAGGTAAAACTAATCCAGCAAGGCCGCCCGACGTGTCGACGATCCCGATAGGACTCGCGTACCTCATTCTCAGGACACGACGGATGTGCTAGACGTTGGGATCGCTAAACCTCTGGGTGACCAGAGGGGCGCCGGACATTGCTCAGGTGGGACCAACACTCATGAGGAGCACTGGCCCGGGGGTTGATTAAATTACTCTGCGGGTGCCGGCGGGTCCCTATGCATTATTATTAGGTTATTAGGCAAATGTAGTACCAAAGTTGGGCCTTGCCAGACCAGCTTTAATCTAAAACGAATTATCAAGGGGGTCCCCATAACAACCCCGATCGTGTTAGGAGCGCTCAATTATGGAACATAACACCGGTAGCCGAAACTAAGGGGGCAAAGGTGGAACAAAACACCAGGCTAGAAAGGCCGAGCCTTCCACCTTTTACCAAGTATATAGGTGCATTAAATTAAATAGCAATTAATATGGTGATATGACAAGGAACCGATGTTATCACATGGAAGCAACTGCACCTGCAACTAGCAACGCTAACAACATGGTTAAGCAAGCAGTAACATAGCCAATCAGTGGTTTGCTAGGTCGAACAGGTTGAAGGTTATCATGGCATTGTTGAGAGACTGATATTTAACATGTGGTAGGCATCGAGACATAAACGATAGAAGCAATAAAACTAGCATGACAATGATAGTAATGGTATCTGGGGAAATGGTCATCTTGCCTGAGATCCCGCTTGGAAGAAGAATGCCTCCGTGAAGCAGACGAACCAACGTAGTCGAACGGGTCCTCACAATCCGGCACGCTGCGGAACTCTATCGAGACGAAGCAAACCGAAAACAAAAATCAACACACGAAATTCACCACACGATGCAACAACACAAATGATGCATGAGCAGTTGAATACATGCAAGTCATGGCATGGCAAATCACACAAACAAACACTACACATTAAGTGAAGTTCAATATGCAACGAGTTGCATATTGACGAAACTCCACATATGAATTATTTAGTTCACTTCCGGTTATTTACACGGCAATATTAATGTTGTCATACATGCAAGATTTTGAGCGGAAATTAAACTACCTATCTAGACATTTTAAATGAGGTCGGAAATGACATATAGCATCTCCGGGACGACCTCACATGTTAATTTACAATTCTGTCCAGATCTAAATTAACACATTTAATTAGTTGTTAAACAGAAAAACAAATAGGTTCATGTGATTCTACGTGTCATTACAAGCAATTTACACATAGAGAACATCTCCAGCGGAACTACGAATCAAAAGATACAAGCACCGCAAGATATGATGACATGAATGCAATATGTGTGCAAAGGCGGTCACGAGAACTTCAAAACATACAACCAGCAAGAGAAAATGAAACTATACGAGATTCTAAGCAAGTTTCATGTAGGACACGATCAAATCGGAGCTACGGTTCAACAACTACGAGCAAAACAAGAAATCAATACAATCTGCCAAAATCAGCCACATAACATTTTCTACACCCCACAACTACGAACTACACAACTCAAATATAAACAACCAAGGCATGACAAGAAAGAGGTTAAGAAACACTACTACAAACAACTAACAACAACTAGCATGGCATCATGGATCACTAGGGAAAAGAAGTCACAAAATGACATCACACACACTATTTCAGACTTAGTGAAAATTACACCCCATGAAAGTGCAGTTTTCGGTCTGAAGCTCTATTGATAGCAGCAAAACCTATAGCTACAGGACTCCAAATGGCATGAAAATTCACAGCATGCTAGAGAAACACAAGGGCTACAACTAAATCCATTGGACCAACCTCAAAAGAGCTACAGATCACAAGATACAAGCAAGACAAGACAGCAACAAAATATAACAGATTCCAGACTTAGAAATATTTCAGCTCCTCCAAATCAGCACTATTTCTAGCAACTTGAGGGCAATCAAACCACACCTAAACATGTATTTTTATTGCAACCAAAAATATCAGGGGCTAGTCTAACACCCAAGAACAACTCCCTAGTTGACAACTCCATCAAACGAAGCACAAAATAAATCCAAACGAAATAAACAAAAGGGCATCACGGCAAAATATCGCGCGAACTAACTTACTCGAAATCTAAAACTAATTGCACAGGAAAATCCGATGGATTTTTCTACCCCGAAAACATATAAAATATGTGGGGTTGCACAACAAAAATAATGCCACACGTAAATGCGAGATAATGGCCTAGACACGGAAAATAATCTAGCGCCAATCCCTACGCGCAAAAATACAAATGACCGCTCTAAAATACATGGAAAAATGGTTTCTAAAACATAGACATTTATACTACGGCATCCGAGCAATTCGAACACGCGCGGAAAATTATTACGGGACGAAACCTATAGAAACAACACGCTAACCTATGCATACGACACGTCAAACAACGTCAAACAATTATGCAATTTACAAAAACGGATTCTTCGCAAGAAACTACACGAAAACCATATACAACACACCTCGATCCGACTTACGGTTAAATATCTACGCGCTTTTGAAAATCTAGCCTTTTCTGAAATTAAATAAATCCCCGGTTAATTAGAACATCGCCCACGGGCCGAATCTGACTACTAATGGGCTCAACAGGCACACGCTATATAGCTATGATGCGCACAGAGCGAAGAATAGCTGGGTCTCGGGGCTGCTCACCTTGGGCTCGGCCCAAATTGGTGCGGGGCGAGGTGGCTTGGGCCGCGGAGAGGTGAGGCGGAGGAGCTGGGCCGCAGCTCGCGGCGCTGCAGGCACGGGCGATCTGGGCCGCTGCGGGGCCCAGCCGGCGGTTGGTGGTGGCCTGCGGGAACTCACGTGGGGGGAAAGCGAGGGAGCAGGTCGCTCCAGGAGCTCGACCTCCTGCGTGCGAACATCAATGGCGGCCACCCCATGGGGCTCGAGTGCACGTTAGGGAGAGGGGCGAAGGAGGAACATATCTGAACGGGAACTACCCGATCTATCCATTCCCGTCGACGGCAGCTCCTGGTTCGAGCCATCCAGCGCAGGAGGAGCTCGAACTTCCATGGCCATGTCCTGCCAGAGAGAGAGAGAGAGAGGTCGCCTGGGTGAGGGCAGAAGAGAGAAAACGGGAGGAGGAGGAAGACGAGGGTGGCGCGGCTCTGGCCTGGGGAAGCTCCTGGCGCGCCGAGTCGACGAGGGACGCGGCGGCGGGGCTGACGAGGACCAGCCGGAGGCGCTAGCGGGAGGCACGGAATAGGGAGCCGCGGCAGAGATCTCGGGCCTCAGATGGGCTCGGGCGGGAGGCGGAATTAGGGTTGGCACCGATTTCGAGGCAAAGGGGGAGAGAGGGCTGTCTAAAATATGATGGAGGGGTATTTATAACAAATGGGGGGGCTAGGTTACCCGGAATTCCGTTCTGGATCCAACCGTGCGGTCGGATTCGAACGATTGCGCACGCAGGAACGGGCGAGTGGCTGTGTAGAGGGGGTATCCGGAGACGAGAGGGAGAACGGGCGGCCCGGCAGCGAATTTTAAAACACCGGCAGACGTCCGACGGTAGACCGAATACGGTACCGCTACGGTCGACCGTTCGGGTACCAGACGGTCTCCGATCGCGACGAAATTCGACACGCGGCCTGGCTATAACTAATTACGACCACATGCCAAGTTTCACCCCGATCAGAGAAAGTTTCAACACACTTTTAAAACAGGGTTTTGACGATGCCGCGGGCGCGTGCGAGTGCGGTCGGGCTCAGAACGGACAACGACGAGAACCGGCAACTAACAACGGATGCAAGTTTTGAAAACGGGCGGCAACGGGATGTCGATGCAATGCTGATGATGTGCATGATGCGATGATGATGCGACAAATGAAAATACCCACACAACGAAAACGGAATAAAGGGGGGAATCTTCTGGAACATCGGCATCGGGCTGTCACAAGAAGGATGCGGGGCTCCACGACGACGCCTTCAAGAAGGTTATTCGACGCCCACAGGCACCGTCGCCATCGGTCGGCAAGACCCGATAAGCTTTCGCTCGGAGCAAACCAACACCACTAGCACCCCACGCACATCACCTCCGTTGGCCCACCCACCTCTCGCAGAGCCACCGCATAGGGAGCACTAGAGAGCCACCAAGCTGGACACCTCCCCGTCGGCCAAACACCAACGAGCCACATCCGTCGAGATCTGGAGTCCCACCACCGCAGCGCCACCAGGAGCCACCAAGGCCAGTGCATCGTCGACCCACGCGAGGACGCGCCCATAGAGCAGGGAGGGGGGCGTCCGTCCCTACATGCTGGAGAAGAGGAGCTGGCCTGAAGACCAGAGCCCGCCGATAAAGCTACGACGACTGCCACTCACGAGAGCCCCTTCTCGGAATCCGCCAGGCCGGAGAAGATTGGTTGGGGAAGAGCCCAGCTGGCAGCCGACGGAGCAGCCGACCCGCCTGGATCCGTAGCACCACGAAGAAGGGGATCGAGCCTCCCCCACTCCAAGCCCCCGCGGCCAGTCGAAAGGAATACGACCCCGCAGTCGCCGTCTGCCACCGGGCCTTAGCCCAATGGCCTCCTTCAACGACGGTGAGGGTAGGATGTGGGTCGGGAGGGCGGAGCGACGACACGGCTAGGTTTCCGCCCATGTCGCCTCGGATGAGACGACACGGGGGCTAGTGGTAAGGGAATAGATTTATTCGTCGCCTTTCTTCCTTGGAGCGAATAGTAATCGTGAAGACATTAGAGCAACTCCAGCGACGCGCTAAAAAATGCCACCTTTTGCGCACGCGGACCCGAGTCGGGCGCTCCAGCAGACGCGCTGTAAAGTTGGTTGCACGCATGGAGAAAAACGGCATCCTACGCTAGTTATTTCGGGCGCCCGCTCCAGCGCGCTGAACACCAACCTTTCGCGCGCGCGAGACGTACTGATGCCTCTCCGGTCGCCCCGCCCCGCGTTGTCGCCGGCGAAATCGACCGATGGAACACGCCCGTGACATCCCCCAACCCCTCCCTACACTCGCGGCCCCTCCGCCGCCAGCGGCGGCGCAAACCCTAGCACGGGGTTGAGCTGCGACTTCGCCGCCTGCGCCCCTCCTCCTAGCAGTGGCCTAGCACGCGGCTTGTTCATCACGCCACGGACAACAACGTTGGGTGGCGTCACGCCGCCGCCCGCCGTGAAGCCACGGGCCCCCGTCTCCAAGCGACCGAATGCGAAGGCGGCGACGGTGGAGACAGCACCCCGAAAGAAGAAGGCAACGGACGACGCTACTAGGCGACCGAATAAGAAACTTGCAGGGCGTCCGAGGATGAAGAAGAGGAGGAAGAAGATGAGACATGATTGTTCATGTGCCATTTGTTTGCGTGAAGTTTTATTTGTCATGAACTTGCTTGGGTGATTTTGAACTATGTCATGCAATTGAACTAAGTTATGTGTGCTCAAATGCATTTTTTTTATGTTTGAAAAAATTATACTGTCTTGCAGTTCATGATTCCGGAGACATGCATGTGGCTGCTTCGTGTGCAGCTTTTTGCAGCGACTCCTAGAATGGTTCTGTCGTGTTCTTTTTTACAACGCCGGCTCGAACAGGTGCCATGCCGGGCGGTAAAAAAGACATGTTTGTGGTGTAAAAGTATTTTAGCGTGCCGTGCCGTTAAATGACTCTTGAATTTGCTCTTACACGAGGATGCAAGTTGGGCTGAAAATGATTTAGTGTTGATCTTGATTAGTACAATTGTGACTTTGTGATCATATGAAATGATTTAGTGTTTATACAGAAAAAGGATGATAAGCAAGTTCGTCAAAGGCAAATGATGGCCGCCGGCGTAACGCGCAGGGAAACGAAGCCGAGTTCCAAGCAAAAAACGCGGGCGGCAAGGCAACGAAGCTTCACCGTAACTCGGATTGGATTCCCTACGCATGCCAGCGCAACCGCAACGCGTAGGGAGTACTCAGTTCATCTCAACTTGAATGTTGAATCCGAATCCCACCGTAACTCGGATTGGATTCCCTACGCATGCCTTCGCTAGCTCCTGTTGATAAATACTACGGATCCACGCGCGCATCCCGTTGATCCACGCGGAAGCTCCTCCCTCCCCCTTCTCCGGCGGCCATCTTCGATCTCTGCTTCTTGCTTAGTTCCGCCGCCCTCTCCAGCAACCAAATTAGCAGTTCGTTCGTCGAGCTAGCGCGCGCCATGGCCGCCCGTAAGCGACCTGCTGCCGCCCTCGACGCCTTCCGCGCGACGACGACTCAACATCAACAATCGGCGACGTCCCGGTCCTGCAAGAGGAGCCGCGCCTTCATCGGGTGCACCGACGACTACCAGCAGGTGGAGTGCCTAGGCAAAGGAGGCTTCGGCGTCGTCCTCAGGGTGCGCCACAAAGTCACCAAAAAGGACTTGGCCGTCAAGTTCCTCTCCTCGCCGGACGACACCGAGGAGGGGCCCGACGTCGAAGATCTTCATCGGGAGGCCGGATTCCTCGAGGCATGCCAAGGAAATCCTTACGTCGTCGGCTTCGAGGGCATGGTGCACGACCTGGACGCAGGCGACGTCGGCCTCGCCATGGAGTACGTCGAGGGGTCTAGCCTCGAGTCTTTACTGTGGGACAGGCGCGACGGCCCGCCGCTCCCGGAATCCATGGTGCGCGACTTCATGTGGAAGCTTCTGAACGGAGCCGAAAAGATGCACGACCGCCATGTCGTCCACCGCGACATCAAGCCCGGCAACATCCTCGTCGGGGAAACCGGGGAGCTCGTCAAGATCTGCGACCTTGGGCTCGCCATCTCCATGTCCGACAAGCCACCATACAATCAGGCCGGCACATCATCCTACATGGCGCCCGAGATGATCATGGGGAAGCGGGACTACGACGCGCTCGTGGACTCGTGGTCCATCGGCTGCGTCTTTGCCGAACTGCTCACCGGCGCGACGCTGTTCATGCTCGACGACGAAGATGAGGAGAAAGACCGGACAAAGAATGCCATAAAGCAGCTGGGGAGCATCTTCCGAGTGCTCGGGGTGCCGGACGAGAGGACGTGGCCAGGGTGCACGTCGCTGCCGCTCACCGTCAAGGCGCCGCAGCTGCTACAGGAGGGGCACAAGCACAACCGGCTGCGGGATTTGTTCCCTCAAGAGAAGCTGTCCGAGGAAGGATTTCAGGTGTTGCGAGGGCTCCTCACGTGCAACCCCGACAAGCGACTGACGGCAGCCGCCGCGCTGAAGCGCCCATGGTTCGCTGCTCCTCGTTCAGCCGCCGCCGCCGCTGCCACGGAGGCCGACGCTCTGTCGTTTCCGAAAAGGAAGGCACCAAGGATCAAGTTCATCCCGCCGGCGATGCCAGAAATTCCACTGGCCGTGTGGAACGCAACGCAACGGGTGTAATGAAACCCTCTTGTCGTGACTGTGCTTGGATAAGCCATCTATGTAATGTACTCCCTCCGTCCCAAAATAAGTGTCTCAAGCTTAGTACAACTTTATACTAGAGCTAGTATAAAGTTAAGACACTTATTTTGGGACGGAGGGAGTAATAGCTAGCATAAACTCTCTTGATGTAACTGTGCTTGGATGAGCCATCAAGTAGAACTTGATCGCCGGATCGGCCATTAGTGTTGGCCTGGTTTTCTGAATTCTATGTGCCATTGCGCACATGTTCAGAGAATCAGAGATGTGTAATTGTGAGCTTGTGTTCAGAGATCGATTACAGTGCTGGCCTGTTGTTTACATGGTCAGTTGTTATTGAGTTATAGTATTGCACGATTTGTGTTGTTTTTCAGAAATCATGAAGTGATGATAAACGTGTACAGTACAAATATTCTAAGCAACAGAAATCTGTAGAGTGATGTATGAATTGATATTAAAAATGTCTTGCTGGTGCAGATTTCATGAGAACTTATAAATTTTATAAATTTGGTAATGGTAATAGTGGAGCAATTGGACTAGTTCATGCAGTTTCAGTGTCTCTGTTTCCACAATCTTTTCCATATGCAATTTCCTTTGCTGTGAAATACAGAGTAGATAGGAAAAGAAAGTGTGTCATGTAAAGTATTTTTAAAGTTAGCTACACATCAAGCTGTCGCCTCAGATTAGTATTATAACAGGATCTTCAATACATGGAAGAAGATCTGCACTAAAACTGGTGGTACCCTTGCACTAAAACTGAAACTATGATATGGATCTGCTCTGTTCAAGCACCTAGCTCTGAAGCAGGAAGCAGGGACCTGAATTCGGGAAGGCTAGACGCAGTAGGCAGTACGTGAAGCTCTAGGCTGATATAAGTGCACAAACGGCATTACCATCTCCAGTAGAACAGAATAAGTTTCAGCAACAGTACGACAACAATCAGGATCAACAACAACAATAACAATAAATTCGAACAAACTTTGGGAGTGTTAGTACGTAGGAGGAAGCTAATTCTATGTATTTATTTTTGACTGCAACAGCAGGTGCTCTGCATTTCCATTCTAGTAAGGAAAAAAAATCTTTACATTACTGAAAGACACCCCAGAAGAACCGAAAAGAAGATGTACAAACGGCAGGAGAAGGGACATGCCTGGCTGAAGCCCAAGCAAACAATGTACAAACGGCAGGAGAACGGAAATCTTTGTATAACAAATTAAGTTTCAGAACTCATGCAATAAGAATCAGAGTGGCGCAGCGGAAGCGTGGTGGGCCCATAACCCACAGGTCCCAGGATCGAAACCTGGCTCTGATAGGTTTTTTCATCTTTATTTTTTTTCTTCATAAATTTTCATTTGGACTTCCACTTCCAGAGTTGTTCCTGGACAGGAGGAGCAAAAGAAGAGCTGTTCTGGGCAAGCCAACATTGGCTGCAGCGGGTTTCAGCCACAGCCGTGCATGCAATGCAATCATCTCTTCTCCTCCTCCTCCTCCTCCTTCAAATACTCATCAACTCAACTTTCACGTGAAGCTCTAGACTGATATAAGTGCACAAACGGCATTACCATCTCCAATGGAACAGACCCTAGAAACTTAGCGGAATATTATTTTTTTCGGATGAACTTAGCGGAATAAGTTTCTGCAACAGTACGACAACAATCAGGATCAGCAACAACAGTAGAGAAGCACTTCGGTACATCCTCACTAAACGTATAAGGGCAGTATGGTCATTGCACGTTCTGTACAGTATCCGTCGCCCCGTCCACCCGCCCGTCCGTCGTACGTACACCACGTCAGCCCACGCGTCGGCGGTTTGGTTGGAAAAAAAAAGAAAAAACCTATCTTCATCACGCCCGCCTCCGCCGCTGCGACTCCACCATGCGACGTCTCCACCGCCGTCTCCGGCGCCGACGTGGCTCCACCACTCGCACGTCTCCGCCAACGCCGCGAGTCCAACACACGTCGCCTCCACCGCCGACAGGACTCCCCCCGCCGTGAGTCCGCCACGCGACGTCTTCTCCGCCGCCGCCGGTACGCCGCCGCACACGTCTCCACCGGCGATGTGACCCTCTCCCTTCGCTTCGACGCCGACGGTTGCAGTGACCGACGTGGCATCGACGTCGAACGATGTCGATCAACCCTTCGACGACGGACAGTAAGTTTTTTCATTTAATCCATACAATTTTTCATGATTTCATTGTATGAGTGTTTATTGTGTCATTGATACAATACCTATTGAAAGGTTTATTGATAGAGCAAGACAACACCAGATATGCTGGCGATGACTCTAGTAGTGAGGATGAATCTTCGTCATTGAATGCAAATATATCACTCGGACACAACTATATGAGTCAGGATGAATCATATAGTGATAATGTAAGTGTTGTGTACGTTGACTATAAATAATGAAAATATAAGCTATTACATTAAGACTTACAATTACTATTGAATTTAAATAGGTGCATGCCAATGATGACAATGACGATTATGATATAGATGATCAATCTTATGCTGAAAGTGGAACCCAGGTATGTTTCAAATATGTTGTTGTATTATTACTAACATACAAATTGTATTACCACTTACACTTTTGAATCTGCACAGAGAAATATGATGGTGACACTGAGGCGAGAACCTTACATGATGACAATGATGAGGATGATGACAATAATGAGGATGATAACAATGATGAGGATGGTGATAATGATGAGGATGATGACAATGCATCTAATGAAGGAAATATGAGCGAAGTAAGTTATATTACATGTTCAAATTACTCATGAAAACTGAAAACATATCAAAAGACCGACGAACATGGTGATATGTCTTATTTTGCAGGGGTGTTGATGGTTCTAATGGGAACGATGAGCATGTTGGCGATCTTGATTTTGACCTTGACATCGGCTATGATGAATATCAGCAAGAGACATTGGATAGACATTGGGAAGTCATGGCCAAGACATTCAGGTCAGAAGGAGAGGCGTACATGTTCTATAACCAGTGCACGAAAGATCGTGGATTCAGTATCAGAAGGGACTTGAAAAGATTTGGAAAAGGTTCCCAAAAAGTTTTACACATGAGGAGGTATCTCTGTTTCAGGGCAGGAAAACGACAGGCAAAAAATTTAACCATGGAAGGCCGGACCCGCAGACTGAGACCGGAAAGTCGAGGTTTCTGTGAAGCCCATTTAAAAGTGAAGCTTGATAGAAAGAGTGGACTTTGGTATGTCAGCAGTTTCTTCGATGATCATAACCATGTTCTTGCAAAACCAGACGAAGTCCCTTTCCTCCGGTCTCACAATGTGATCAAAGATTTCCAGAAAGTAGAAATTTCAGCTATGGCAGGAGCTGGGATAAGAAAGCATATCATTTTTGATAACTTTGTCAGCAGGTACGGTTCGTACGCTAAGACGGGGTTTGGAAGGAGGAAATTGTATAATATGTGCTACAGGGAGAAGATGAAACTGCTTGTCCAAGGTGATGCTGACACTGCTATAGGAATCATGTTGGCTAGAAAGGACAGGGATCCGGATTTCTTCTTTGAGCATACTGTTGACGCTGAAGGTAGGCTGAACAACCTGTTCTGGTGTGATTCGCAATCACGTCGGGATTATCTTGACTATGGTGATGTCACTGTGTTTGACAGTACGTACAAGTTGAATAGGTATGGAATGCCATTTATCCCTTTTGTTGGTCTCGACAATCACCGTTGCACTACGGTTTTTGCATGCGCCATTGTTTCAGATGAGACTGAAGGTACGTATGTTTGGCTGCTAGAGACGTTTTGAAAGCTCACTGTCAGAAGAAGCCCCAGTCTGTAATTACCGATGGAGATGCAGCGATGATAAGGGCTACCCGGAAGGTGCTTCCTGACGTGTGGCATCATCTATGTTCATGGCATATTGAAAAAAACATGCAGAAACACCTCCACCACAAGTCATTGAAGGAATTCAGGTTACTCTTGTACTATGCCACCACACATACAGTTTTCGAGGAGAGATGGTCCGCGTTTGTTCAGAAATGGCACACGGAGAAAACAAAAACATGGCTCCATAGGATGTACAGGAAGAAGAAGCTTTGGGTTGCATCATATTTGTCTGGTGGGTTATTTCTTGGTATGCGTAGTAATCAGAGGAGCGAGAGCCTGAACTCATGCCTGCACCTACATCTGGACTACGGTATGACAATTGTTGATATGATTGTACACTATGAAAATTGCATCATGCGCCTGCGCGAGAATGAATCGCATGACGATTGCATGGCCTCACAGACTCTACCAGTAGCAGTGACTGAGTGTAAGACCATTGAGGTGTTTGCTGCCAAAGCATTCACGAAGGCAAACTTTTACATCTTGTAGGAAGATTTAAAAAAGGTACATCAGCTTGAGGTAATTGATAGATTAAGAGGAGCAGACAGTCACAGATTCGTGGTTGATTGGAAAAATAACAGGGATCATAGGTTTAATGTGGACTACGCACCAGGTAACTCTGCAGAAACTATAAAGTGCAGTTGTCGAAGTATGACTCGCAAAGGCATTCCTTGCAAGCATATTCTTCATGTTTTGAATGCACTCAACTTACCTGCAATACCTAAGTGTTGTATCCTGCGACGGTTCACGAAGAAAGCAAGATTTGGATTGCCCGTGAAGTGCACCAGTGATCTATTTTCATGGGGTTGGACGGGTAAGGAGGCCAGAGCTAGATATAGTAAGTTGAGCAGTGTATCTGCAGAAGCTTCTCATATCGCATGTCATAACCCATTCTTATTCGACAAGATGTTGGCAGCAATGGAAGAAATTATAGCGAATAAGGACATCTTGAATAATGAAGAACCCAGTCAGCAAAGCTTTGTGAGTAATGATGAATTTCAGCCTAAGCAGAATCATATTCTTATTCGTGATCTAGTGAAGGTGTCCACCAAAGGGGCACCTAAACAGAATATTAGAGGTCAGGGTAAGAATGGTCCTGAGGTGACAAAAAATGAAAGACCAAAAGCATTTGATGAGAAAAGCGGACATTTATGTAGACTATGCAGACTTTTAGGTCATAACAAGACCACTTGCAACCAAAATCCAGAGTACGTATGTTGTTTTGTTATTTTACTTATGTTGTTTCGTTTTGGTAATTATTTTCTTATAACCTATAATTTATTTCATGCAGTAACTCGGGTTGAAGACAGAAGCGATGTTATTGTAATCTTGAGATTTTTATATGTGCAATACTATTGTGTTACATAAGACAATATGTATATGTTTTTCATGTTATTTAAGACAATACATATATGTTTTTCATGTTATATGTTGTTCATTTTATATAAGACAATACTATGTGCATTTCAGCCGACATCGATTGTGTTATTTTTTAATGCAAAATGCATGTACCGACGCCATGACGGCGCTGTGTGTTCTGGGTAAAATCCCCTCGCGCCGACTCCATGCGCCGACGTCACGCGGGAGAAATTGACCCCGTCGTTTTCTGGGCAAAAAACGTCGCGCCGACTACCCCGACGCCACGCGAACGCAGATGCCCCGTCGGGTTTTTTTCGTGCAAAAAACGTCGCCCCGACTGCATGCCCCGACGCCACACGGACGCAGTTGACCCCCGACATTTTTTTCCGTGCAAAATACGTCGTGCTGACTGCATGTCCCGACACCACGCGGACGCAGTTGACCTCGTCCGTTCGTTCGTTCAAAAAACGTCGCGCCAACTGCATGCACCGACAACATAGCAAAGTTGATAGAATTTTCAACAACAACGTAATATTTATATATTACTAAAACTATATAATTACTATTACGTAAAAAATCTTTAAACACAAAATATGATAAAATAATCTAGTCCCGTAGTAAACTCAAACACGCATGAATCTCCTCTGATGTCATTTATTTCTTTCTCCTTGCAATCCTAATAACTTTGTCTTTAATTTCCCCAAGTGTGTTCTTCAAAGAAAAAATAATTTGCGCTATCACTAGCTCCCTCGCATCATCAATTGATCTCTGCAAAACAACACTCAAATCATTTTAGTCCACTATAAGTGTTCATAGTAAAGAGTACTAATATTAGTTTTGTACCTGTGAAAAAGATCGATCCCATATATCGCCATTCCAAAATTTAAAGCAATGAAGAACAAATAATCCACATAAGTTCTTGATGTATGTAATTAACAATAAATAATTATGCATCACACACATATAATACATCAACATTATATTCAACTACATACTCACCCATCTTTTTGTTGAGGCATGTCGTAGGTTTTAATAGGCCATGTGGATACATCCGGATACTGCACAGATCCGGTTGCATTTGCTTCTGCAATATCTGCTCCAATTTCTCTTCTCTAAACATAGCAATATAACGCAAGAAACTTTCAATAAATAATGTAAACACACGATGGTTCCGCAATGCAAATATGTATTAAAACTTACCAAGTCCTCAACGAGTTTTTTAGTTGTACTGTCAAGTTCTTTTCCCATCAACGAGTCTAGAACCTGGAACTCTTCCTTTTCCTTATGCATGACGACCGTAACCCAATGTGTGTTATCCTTGTTGAGAGCCCTATAAGCCTGCACAAAGAAAAAAAGAAAATATTAACTAGATCAATGCAACATTTGTTATACTAGTGCATTATTTGTATACATTACAACCACAAGAACATATCTTAGGTGCTTTGAAATACTCGTTGAGACACCTATTTACGGGTTCATTAGAATTTGACACTTTTTCGTACTCATTACCGTTTAAATTCTTATCCTTTCTATATTCAAGCAGCCACTCCACCCTCCAAGTAGGTATTATGTAACGTTCGTCTTTAGCTTCCCCCAATAAAAAAGATGAGTACGCATTCATAACCTGAAAATAATATAACAAATGTAATGATTGTACTTTGTTGTCAAATATAATGATAAAAATATAAATAACTTACATCACCGCTTATCCATTGGCGGTTCAGAATCTGACAAGCTCTCTCTGCATTCAAAGCGTCGGTCACACCATCATTGAAAATTTATGTACCTTTATGTTTCCTTGAGCGCTCACATGCGCGTAAGAACATAACACTTGCTTTTATCACATCAACGTCAGCACTAGTTTTCTTACCATCTACTTTATTAAACAGTTCTGCAAATCACAAATTAAAATTAGTAAGCGTAACTCTATAATAAACTTTGTTTTACGAAAACAATATTGATTCATAACAATCTTACTCACTTTGGCAGAACGTTTTGCATGCTTGATGGGTTTAACAACAACAAAAGGAGACTTTATGGCTCTTGATGCAGTGCGTTTACGTTTGCCAATCCCCTTTTCCACTTGCTCATCTACTCCATTATAATGGCCAGATCCGTGTGATGAAATTTCATTTGTATCTAAAGACGTGACTGCCTTTTCATCTGATACCTCAGGTACTTTAATAGGATCACTCCAATCACAGTTGAAACTATTCAGATATTCTGGAGTGCAATAATAAGGTACCTTACCTTCGTCATCATCCTTTTCTTATTAATTTACCTTGAGAAGGTGTGCGATAGTAGTCCTTATCAGACTGATAAACAAACTCCTTATGACCAAATGCACCAACATTCGTAGATTCATTAATGTCACCATATAGATTTTCTTCTTCTTCCTCCATGTTACCGGTTCTATAGAACACACCGGTTTTGTTCATTTTCTCAATCATCCTCTAAAAAATATTCATTAACAAGAGTTATGTAAGTCAATGAAATACATTATGCACGATAGTAAAAATGTGTTGCATCGTTACCCGTGCACATAACTCTGGCAAGCAACGCATTTCCTTGCGTATTTCCTTCACCTCATGCCAAATGCGGTCCATAACATTGCTCGCGGAAGCCTCTGATGTGTTGCTCTCTTTCTTCTTTCCACTAACAATAGATTTTTTAGCACTTGATTTTTTATTTTTTTCAGCTTGTTCTTAAGCAATTTTTTTCACCCTATACTCATATGTAATATTATCATCAATCTACAAAAACAATAATTAGAGAGCGATAATTATACATCAAATTTAGACAATAAGTCGAACCATGGAAATGTAACATTAAAAAATAAATTTAGAGAATATGGATTACCATTCCAACACCACGACCATAATCATAGTCGTATTTGTCTCTTTTATCCGCGAGAGGTTCCGTCCAGTTCCTCATCAAGGGGCTCATAAGTGACTACGGATCATATCTTGGACCTATAATTGGTTGTATTTTCTCCCAATATGCATACTTGTCACGCCCAAAATGCGACCCTATCCTCAATTTGGCACGAAGGCCTCGTCAGGGATAGAATCGCATCTCGTCGTGTCGCAAGAATGGATATCGTTACAAGTACATGTACTGAAAAGATGAGATATATATATATATATATAGATTGGCTTACACTCGCCACAAGCTACATCATAGTCACATCAGTATAATACATAATCATCAAGAGTAAGAGCAGGGTCCGACTACGGACGAAAACAAACGACAAAAGAAGAACGACGTCCATCCTTGCTATCCCAGGCTGCTGGCCTGGAACCCATCCTAGATCGATGAAGAAGAAGAAGAAGAAACTCCAAATGAACAATCAACACGCTCGCGTCAAGTAACCTTTACCTATACCTCCAACTGGTGTTGTAGTAATCTGCGAGCCACAGGGGACTCAGCAATCTCATTTCCAAAGGTATCAAGACTAGCAAAGCTTATTAGGTGAGGCATGGCTAAGTGGTGAGGTTGCAGCAGCGGCTAAGCATTATTTGGTGGCTAACTTACGAGTACAAGAAATAAGAGGGGGAAGATCTACGCATAACGGACGTGACTACTGATGATCAAATGAATGATCCTGAACACCTACCTGCGTCAGACATAACCCCACCGTGTCCTCGATCGGAGAAGGAACTCACGAAAAAGACAGTCACGGTTACGCACATAGTTGGCATGTTTTAATTAAGTTACTTCAAGTTATCTAGAATCAGTGTTAAACAAAGTTTCCACGTTGCCACATAACCGCGGGCACGGCTTTCCGAAAAGATTTAACCCTGTAGGGGTGCTCCAACTAGCCCATCACAAATTACCACAAGCCGCATAGAAATCCTCAATCACGAAGCTCGCGATCTCGTCGGATTCCCTAGTGGAAAACCTCAACTACGAGATTACCCAAAGCATCACTGGAATCCCGATGCACAAGATATCTCGTCAAAGGTAAAACTAATCCAGCAAGGCCGCCCGGCGTGTCGACGATCCCGATAGGAGCCGCGTATCTCGTTCTCAGGACACGACGGATAAGCGAAGTGTACGAGTGCCAAACCTCGAGTTTCCTCGCGGTGGCCCCGCACAGTGCTCTGTTTTGGACCAGCACCATCAGCACTGACCCTCCCTGTATTATGTAGAATTACTCCTCGGGTAGCGCTAACTCCCTATGCATTTCATTTTAACAGATTTATTATGTTGGGCAAATGTAGTACCAATGTTGGGCCTTGCCAGACCAGCTTTAATCTAAAACGAATTATCAAGGGGGTCCCCATAACAACCCCGATCGTGTTAGGAGCGCTCAATTATGGAACATAACACCGGTAGCCGAAACTAAGGGGAGCAAAGGTGGACCAAAACACCAGGCTAGAAAGGCCTAGCCTTCCACCTTTTACCAAGTATATAGGTGCATTAAATTAAATAACATTAATAGGGTGATATAACAAGGAACCCATGATATCACATGGAAGCAACTGCACCTGCAACTAGCAACGCTAATAACATGGTTAAGCAAGCGGTAACATAGCCAATCAGAGGTTTGCTAGGTTGAACAGGTTGAAGGTTTTCATGGCATTGTTGAGAGGCTGATATTTAACATGTGGTAGGCAACGAGACATAATCGATAGAAACGGTAATACTAGCATGGCAATGATAGTAATGGTATCTAGGAAAATGGTCATCTTGCCTGAGATCCCGCTTGGAAGAAGAATGCCTCCGTGAAGCAGACGAACCAACGTAGTCGAACGGGTCCTCACATCCGACACGCTTGCGGAACTCTAACGAGACGAAGCAAACCGGAAACAAGAATCAACACACGATATTCACCACACGATGCACAACACAAATGATGCATGAGCAGCTGAACACATGCAAGTCACGGCATGACAATTCACCCAATCAAACACTACACGTTAAGTGAAGTTCAATATGCAACGAGTTGCATATTGACGAAACTCCACGTTTATTTATTTAGTTCTATCCAGATTAGATACACGGCAATATTAAATGTGGTTAAACATGGCAAGAGGTGAAGTGTAGTTAATCTACCTATCTAGGCATTTTAAATGAGGTCGGAAATGACATATAGCACCTCCGAAACGACCTCACAAATTAATTTACAATTCTGTCCAGATCTGAATTAACGCATTTAATTAGTTGTTAAACAGCAAAACAAATAGGTTCACGTGATTCTATGCGTCATTTCAAGCAACCTACACATAGAGAACATCTCCAACGGAGCTACGGATCAAAAGTTACAAGCACCGCAAGATATGATGGCATGAATGCAATATGTGTGCAACAGCGGTCCCGAGCACCTCAAAACATACAACCAGCAAGAAAAAATGAAACTTCACAAGATTCTAAGAAAGTTTCATATAGGACACGATCAAGTCGGAGCTACGGTTCAACAACTACGAGCAAAACAAGAAAGCACTCCAATCTGCCAAAATCAGCCACATTGCATTTTCTACGCCCCACAACTACGAGTTACACAACTCCGATATAATCAACCAAGGCATGACACGAAAGAGGGCAAGAAGCACTACAACAAACAACTAACAACAACTAGCATGGCAGCAAGGATCACTAGAGAAAGAAGTCACAAAATGGCATGTCACACACTATTTCACACTTAGTGAAAATTGCACCTCATGAAAGTGCAGTTTTCGATCTGAAGCAATATTGACAGCAGCAAAACCTATAGCTACAGGACTCCAAATGGCATGAAAATTTACAGCATACTAGAGAAACACAAGGGGTACAACTAACTCCATTGCACCAACCTCAAAAGAGCTACAGAACAAAAGATAGAAGCAAGAGAAGTCAGCAATAAAATATAACAGATTCCAGACTTAGAATTATTTCAGCTCCTCCAAATCAGCACTATTTCTAGCAACTTGAGAGCAATCAAACCACACCTAAACATGCATTTCTATTGCAACAAAAAATACCAGGGGCTAGTATAAACACCCAAGAACAACTCCCTAGTTGACAACTCCGTCAAACGAAGCACGGAATAAATCCTACGAAATAAGCAAAAGGGCACCACGGCAAAATATCGCACGAACTAACTTACTCAAAAGCTAAAACCAATTGCACAGAAAAATCACATGGATTTTTCTACCCCAAAAACATATAAAATATGTGGGGTTGCACAACAAAATAATGCCATACGAAAATGCGAGAAAAATAACCTAGACACGGAAAAATAAACTAGCGCAATTCCCTACACGCAAAAATACCAATGACCGCTCTAAAATACATGGAATAAAGGTTCCTAAAACATGGGCATTTATACTACGGCATCCGAGCAATTCGAACACGCGCGGAAAATTATTACGAGACGAAACCTATAGAAACATCACGCTAACCTATGCATACGACATGTCAAACAACGTCAAATAATTATGCAAGTTTTATAAACGGATTCTACGCGCAAAACTACATGAAAAACATATTTAATACGTTGTGATCCGACAAACGGTTTAATATCTACGGGCATTTGAAATATGCCTATATTCCTGAAATAGAACTAAATTCTACATCCTAAAAAAATACTATTGGGCCGAAACAGGGTGAGCGTATCTTAGCTACCAACGCTCGGGCGCGATATAGAGGAGGCTGGCAGGTGCTCACCTCGGGCCAAGGTAGGTCGGTTGGAGCGGAGGCCGAGCTGGGTCGGAGGGGCGAAGCTGGGCCGGAGGGGCTGCATGGGGCGCGGACGAGCGCGAGCTGGGCCAGGAGGAGGCGAGGGCTAAGGCGCCTGGTGGTCCATGCGACCCACGGGGCGGAGCGCTCGCGTGGCCCTCCTGGCGCTGGCGACGCGAGAGCTGCAGGGCCTCCCTGCTCGTTCCCGAGCGGGAGGAAGGAGCGGCGGGGCAGGTCAACGGCGATGGCATCGGGCGATGGCGAGCTTGCCACAGCCGGGATCAGACAAATCCGGCCAATGTGCTCCGGATACACACGACGGCGACATCAAATGGACACGACGACGGGAGGCTGGTGCGGCGGCGCTTCTCGGAGGTTGGGCTCCTACTGCGTGCGGGATGTGGCAGGAGCCGGCCGGGGACTCGCGGGGAACGAGGGTGGCGGCGAGGCGACGGCCATGGCCGGCGGGCAGAGCACGGCGGTGGGGCGAGGCCAGCTGCGGGCGCGGGAGCGAGGGCATCGAGTGGCTGCTGCCATGGGCGGAGCTCGGGAGGAGCTGGCCGAGCGGCGGCTCGGGGGCGAACCGGTCTTGGACGGGCCCCAGATGGGCTTGGCGGGCCCGACGGCTGGAGGGGAAGAGAGAGAGGTGGGAGGTTGGGCGGCTAGGGTTTGAGAGGCGCGGATCCCGAGGGGGATTAGGTTTTCTGTCAAAAATGCACGGGAGGTCTATTTATAACAATTGGGGGCTAGGGTTATCAAAATTCGGCCCCGTTTTCGCCCACGCGATCGGAATCGAACGAACTCGAACGCGGGGTGGGCTAAGTGTCCGTGTAGAGTAGGCTAGTCAGGGAAGATAGGGAAACCGTGCGGCGCGGAAACACGATTTGAAAACACCCAAAAACGTCCGACGGTAGACCGAATACGATGCCGCTACGGTCGACCGTTAGGGTACCAGACGGACTTCGATTGCGATGAAATTTGAGAGGCGGCCTACCTATAATAAAATAAGACCGCACGTCAAGTTTCAACCCAATTAAAGAAAGTTTTAAAAACACTTTTAAAACAGGGTTTGACGATGCCGCAGGCGCGTGCGTGTGTGGTCGGGCTCAGAACGAACAACGACGAGAACCGGGAACTAACAACGGCTGCAAGTTTTGAAAACTGGCGGCAACGGGATGCCGATGCAATGCTGATGATGTGCACGATGCGATGATGATGCGACAAAAGAAAAATAGACACACGACGAAAACGGAAAGAAAAGGAGAATCTTCTGGAACGTCGGCACCGGGCTGTCACAATACTGCAATACACCAAATAAATTTAAATAATATCTATTTGACTAACAATACATGAGTAATAATTCGAATAATACATACCTGCAAAAGGGCAAGGTTTCCATGTGGCCATTCCCTAACACGGCCATCCTCTAGAAGCTTTCCAATCTCCGAAAGAAAGAACTTCAAAGTAAACTCGTTCCACTTGAACTTACTTATCATCCTTTTGTCCTTAACTAAGGCATAATATTCCTTCGGAATATATTCATGGGAGACTGGTGCGATTACTGTTCCCAACAAAACTAGAAACGTCATCCGGACAAAGTCATCATCCGTGTCTTCATTCTTCACAGTTTTATTGATAAGATCATCAATCATGATCTTACCCTTTTTTTTGTCCACAAAATTAGTTGGTATTCTTTTCATAGTTTTTTGTCCTTTTGTTCTAAGAAAACCAACTACATCAACTCCTTGATTTTTCAACCCAAAAATAGATAACACATCATCATGCCCTATTGAAATAAGGCCTTTACTACCAGCTGACTCTTGAACCATGAATTTTTTGTTAGGGCGATTGTAACATGCCCTGCAACCCAAAAAGTGAAGTAAAAATTCATGCATCTTAACGGACGACATTTGTAACATGCCTTGCAAATCCGTTTCATAAAAACGTAAATTTTTGACTTGCTGAAAGTTTATCAACAAGACTAACCCACTTCTCAACAGAACATGGAATCACACCGTCGATATCCATCCTTCATAATTTAAACAATTTGTCACGTACGATGCAACTTATTTGATATTTCAATAATAACATGAAAACATTATAAACATAGTTACCCCATTAGGATGTCGATGAAGGAAGAACGGACGGACGGACGATGAAGGCCGACGGCAGACGAACGGTGAAGGCCGCGACGACGCACTGACGTACGGTCAAGGCCAACGGCGGACGGACGATGACGGTGACGGCCGCGGCGATGCGCGGACGGACGGTGACGGTCGCGGTGTCGAAGTTGTGATGGGCGCGGTGTCGGGATGGATTGAGGGCGGCGGGGCTGGACAGCGGCGAGATCACGTCGGTGTAGGGCTAGGCGTCAGGGGAGGGGGTGCAGAGCGAGGCATCGTGTCACGCCCAAGATGCGACCCCATCCTCAATTTGGCACGAGGGCCTCGTCAGGGATAGAAGAGCATCTCGTCGTGTCGCAAGAATGGATATCGTTACAAGTACATGTACTGAAAAGAAGAGATATATAAAGAGTTGGCTTACACTCGCCACAAGCTACATCAGAGTCACATCAGTACATTACATAATCATCAAGAGTAAGAGCAGGGTCCGACTACGGACGGAAACAAACGACAAAAGAAGAACGACGTCCATCCTTGCTATCCCAGGCTGCCGGCGTGGAACCCATCCTAGATCGATGATGAAGAAGAAGAAGCAACTCCAAATGAACAATCAACGCGCTCGCGTCAAATAACCTTTACCTGTACCTGCAACTGGTGTTGTAATAATCTGTGAGCCACAGGGGACTCAGCAATCTCATTTCCAAAGGTATCAAGACTAGCAAAGCTTAATGGGTGAGGCATGGTTAAGTGGTGAGGTTGTAGCAGCGGCTAAGCATATATTTGGTGGCTAGACTTACGAGTACCAAAAATCAGAGGGGGAAGATCTACGCATAACGGACGTGAACTACAGATGATCAAATGAATGACCCTGAACACCTACCTACGTCAGACATAACCCCACCGTGTCCTCGATCGGAGAAGGAACTCATGAAAGAGACAGTCACGGTCACGCACACAGTTGGCAAGTTTTAATTAAATCAACTTCAAGTTATCTAGAGCCAGTGTTAAACAAAGTTTCCACGTTGCCACATAACCGCGGGCACGGCTTTCCAAAAGATTTAACCCTGCAGGGGTGCTCCAACTAGTCCATCACAAATTACCACAAGCCGCATAGAAATCCTCAATCACGAAGCTCGCGATCTCGTCGGATTCCCTAGTGGAAAACCTCAACTCTGAGATTACCCAAAGCTTCACCGGAATCCCGATGCACAAGATATCTCGTCGAAGGTAAAACTAATCCAGCAAGGCCTCCCGACGTGTCGACGATCCCGATAGGAGTCGCGTACCTCGTTCTCAGGACACGACGGATGAGCTATGGTTACCACGCCAAACGCCGAGTTGCCCCGGGTAGCGTTAATAAGCTGCTCTGTTTTGGACCAACACTCATGAGGAGCACTGGCCCGGGGGTTGATTAAAATAGTCCGCGGGTGCCGGCGGGTCCCTATGCAATTTTATTAGGTGATTAGGCAAATTTAGTACCAAAGTTGGGCCTTGCCAGACCAGCTTTAATCTAAAACGAATTATCAAGGGGGTCCCCATAACAACCCCGATCGTGTTAGGAGCGCTCAATTATGGAACATAACACCGGTAGCCGGTAACTAAAGGGGGCAAAGGTGGAACAAAACACCAGGCTAGAAAGGCCGAGCCTTCCACCTTTTACCAAGTATATAGGTGCATTAAATTAAATAGCATTTAATATGGTGATATAACAAGGAACCCATGTTTTCACATGGAAGCAACTGCACCTGCAACTAACAACGCTAACAACAGGATTAAGCAAGCGGTAACATAGCCAATCAGTGGTTTGCTAGGTCAAACAAGTTGATGGTAATCATAGCATTGTTGAGAGGCTGATATTTAACAGGTGGTAGGTAACGAGACATAAACGATAGAAGCGATAAACTAGCATGGCAATGATAGTAATGGTATCTGGGGAAATGATCATCTTGCCTGAGATCCCGCTTGGACGAAGTATGCCTCCGTGAAGCAGACGAACTAACTTAGTCGAACGGGTCCTCACAATCCGGCACGCTGCGGAACTCTATTGAGACGAAGCAAACCGGAAACACAAATCAACACACGAAATTCACCACATGATGCACAACACATATGATGCATAACACATATGATGCATGAGCTACTGAATACATGCAAGTCACGGCATGTCAAATCACACAATCAAACACTACACATTAAGTGAAGTTCAATATGCACGAGTTGCATATTGACGAAACTCCACGTTAATTATTTAGTTCACTCCCGGTTATCTACACGGCAATATTAATGTTGTCAAACATGCAAGAGGTGAAGCGGAAATTAAACTACCTATCTAGGCATTTTAAGTGAGGTCGGAAATGACATATAGCACCTCCGAAACGACCTCACATGTTAATTTACAATTTTATCCAGATCTGAGTTAACACCTTTAATTAGTTGTTAAACAGCAAAACAAATAGGTTCACGTGATTCTACGCGTCAAGGCAAGCAATCTACACATAAAGAACATCTCCAACGGAGCTACGGTTCAAAAGATACAAGCACCGCAAGATATGATGGCATGAATGCAATATGTGTGCAACGACGGCTACGAGCACTTCAAAACAAACAACCCGCAAGAGAAAATGAAATTACACAACATTCTAAGCAAGTTTCATGTAGGACTCGATCAAAACGGAGCTACGGTTCGAAAACTACGAGCAAAACAAGAAAACACTACAATCTGCCAAAATCAGCCACATAGCACTTTCTACGCCCCACAACTACGAGCTACACAACTCCGATATGCTCAAGCAAGGCATGGCACGGAAGAGGGCAAGAAGCACTACTACGAACAGCTAACAACAACTAGCATGACAGCAAGGAGCACTAGAAAAAGAAGACACAAAATGGCATCCCACACACTATTTCAGACTTAGTGAAAATAACACCTCATGAAAGTGCAGTTTTCAGCCTGAAGGCATATTGACAGCAGCAAAAGGGCATCACGGCAAAATATCGCGCGAACTAACTTACTCAAAAGCTAAAACAAATTGCACAGAAAAATCCATGGGATTTTTCTACCCCGGAAACATATAAAATATGTGGGGTTTGCAACCAAAATAAAGCCACACAAAAATGCGGGAAAATAACCTATACACGGGAAAAATAAACTACCGGGAAACCCTACACGCGAAAATACCAATGACCGCCCTAAAATGCATGCAAAAATGATTCCTAAAACATGGACATTTCTATCATGGCATTCGAGCAATTCAAACACGCGCGGAAAATAAATGCGGGCACTTTCCTATTGAGACAACACGTAAATCCATGCATACGATACATCAAACTATGTCAAATAAATATGCAAGTTGCTAGATCGTATTCTACACGAAATTCTACACCAAAACAATATAAAGATCACCTCGATCCGACTAACGGAAAAAAAGATACGGCGTTTTAAGTATACGTCTATTTACTGGAATTTTATTAATTCCTAAAATTCCTATAATCTAAATGGGCCGAAAGGGCAGCACAAGGTACTATTAAACGCACATGGCGGGATTAGGGCTGCTCACCCTAGCTGGGCTCGGCCCAGGTTGCAGGGGAGGAAGAGGCAGGCCGGGGCGCTGGGGAGTTGGAGGAGGAGGCGGCCCACGTGGGAGGCTGGCCTGGCGCGGGCCTTCGGTGTCGCTGGGCCGAGGCGGGGCGCCTGGGCCACGCGAGCCACGCGGGAGGAGGCCAGCGCTCCCGTCTCGCGACCTCGTTCTCACGAGCAGAGCTCCATGGTGGCGCTGACGCGGTCAACGGCGAGGTGCCCCGTCGTGGATCCAGGCGGGAGGAGGCGGGATGGACGAGGACCCGCTGGATCCGGTCATGACGGGCCGGATCTGGCCGAGGGTTGGCCAGCGACGAGGGTCCTGCCCGCGGGAGTGGTTGGCGGCGGCCAGCTCGGGCTTCGGCCAGAGGAGGCACTCGGCCGGCGGGCAGCAGGGCGGCACGGCGAGGCGCAGGCGGATGTGGCGACGCGGGGCCGAAGGGCAAGGCGGCTGGGGTTGGCTGGCTCAGCTCTCCGGCGAGCCGCCAGGAGACGGCCCGACGGGAAGGTGCGGCGGCGCGCGGCTCGGGGCAGGAGCTCGGGAGCTCGGGGCAAAATGTGGGCGACGGCGTGATCCGGGCCCAGATGGGCTCGGCGGGCCCGAAACGGGTCTCACGGGCCGGCGGCGGCTGCGGGAGAGAGAGGCTACGGAGAGGGGGAGAGGTGGGGCGGCGCGGATCCCGAGGTGGGACTAGGGTTAGCTAGAGTAGGCAGGTTTTGGGGGTCTATTTATAGGAAATGGGGTTAGGTTTAGCGGTTTTTTCGCCCCGGTTTCAACCGCGCGGTCGGAACTGATCAATTCCGAACGCGTGACGTGCTAAGTGGCCACGTTGTGTAGATGTCCGGAGACGAGAGGGGAACGGGCGGCGCGGCACGAATTTTTAAAACAGCGACAGACGCCCGACGGTAGCCCGAATACGGTGCCGCTACGGTCGACCGTTCGGGTACCAGACGAACTCCGATCGCTACGAAATTCGAGAGACGGCCTAGCTATATCCAATCGCGACCGTGTGCCAAGTTTCACCTCGATCAGAGAAAGTTTTAAACGCACTTCAAAAACAGGGTTTCGACGGTGCCGCGGGCGCGTGCGAGTGCGGTCAGGCTCGGAACGAACGACGACGATAACCGGCAACTAACAACGGATGCAAGTTTGAAAACGGGCGGCAACGGAGATGCCGATGCAATGAAGATGATGCGCATGATGCGATGATGATGCAACAAATAAAAATAGACACACGACGAAAACGGAAAGAGAGGGGAATCTTCTGGAACGTCGGCATCGGGCTGCCACAACTCTCCTACACTACAAGAGGATCTTGCCCCGAGATCCAAGAATCAAAGGGGGGGAGAGGATGAGAAAGAACAAGAGGCAAAAACTTAGTCGCTTCTTTGACAAACGAGTGAAACCAACGATCCTTAAAGGTTGCAAAGAGATGAGGAATGATAAGAGAAAGAAGCAAGAATTCACGGAAAATTTCGGCAGCACTTCGGTAGGAAAATGGGACAATTTCGGCAGCACTTCGGTAGGAAAATTTCGGCAGCACTTCGGTAGCAAGTCTTCTGCATGAAATTTTTTCATTTTTTTCCACCCTTCATAATGAACGTAAGAAGGCGGCACGTCAAATTTTAGAATTTTCTGAAAATACGTGTTTTTTTAATTTCCATTCAAAAAGAGGCAAAAACACATGCCGGACGTGACGCAACGTGCGTTCGGTCTCCGATTTCGTCGAATTTTTGCGTGGTATCATTACATGTGCATTCTCAGGTGCCGACAAAACTTGGATAAATTTCATGAATGCATCAATGTACTTCATGTGCAACCCATCGGTGTCGGTATGGATGGAAGGGGTGTTACAACGCGATCTTGCAATTCTCCTTCATTAATTTTTTTTATTTTTTCCACGCTTCGTAATGAACGTAAGAAGGCGGCACATCAAATTTTAGAATTTTCTGACAATCCGTGTTTTTTTGAATTTCATTCAAAAACAGGCAAAAACACATGCTGGACGTGACGCAACGTGCGTTTGGTCTCGGATTTCGTCGAACTTTTGCGTGACATTATTGCATGTGCATTCTCAGGTGCCGGCAAAAGTTGGGTAAATTTCATAAATACATCCATGTACTTCATGTGCAACTCATCGGTGTGGGTATGGACGGAAGGGGTGTTACAACGCGATCTTGCAAGTCTCCTTCATGATTTTTTTTATTTTGTTTCCACGCTTTATAATGAACGTAAGAAGGCGGCACGTCAAATTTTAGAATTTTGTGACAATACGTGTTTTTTTAAAATTTCCATTCAAAAACACGCTAAAACACATGCCGGACGTGACGCAACGTGCGTTTGGTCTCCGATTTCGTCGAACTTTTGCGTGGCATCATTGCATATGCATTCTCAGGTGCCGGCAAAAGTTGGGTAAATTTCATGAATGCATCTATGTACTTTATGTGCAAGCCATCGGTGTGGGTATGGACGGAAGAGGTGTTACAACGCGATCTTGCAAGTCTCCTTTATGAATTTTTTTTATTTTTTCCATGCTTCATAATGAACGTAACAAGGCGACACGTCAAATTTTAGAATTTTCTAACAATCTGTGTTTTTTTAATTTCATTCAAAAAACAGGCAAAAACACATGCCGGACGTGACGCAACGTGCGTTTGGTCTCCGATTTCGTCGAACTTTTGCGTGGCATCATTGCATGTGCCGGCAAAAGTTGGATAAATTTCATGAACGCAATATAATTTTTTTGCGTTTTAATAGAATGTTTATATCGTTTAAGAAAAATTATAAGTTATTTATTTTTAGTTTTTTTTCCATTTTTGTAAACTTTATAATAATAATAATTCGAATTATATGAACGCAATTTTTTTACATAAGTTATATTTAACTTATGTAAACAATTTAAATATTTCAAATAAATAATAATAATAACATTAAATTTAAATTCATAATAAACTTAGATAAAATTTCATAGTTCATTCCCGATTACATTCGAACATAATTAAAAACTAAAAATAAAATTTAATTAAACATTACTAAATTCTAACTAAACCCTAATCTAATCGGAGTCCAGGTAGACGACGGCGGGCCCGTCCACCGCGCCGTCGCCGTCCGTGCCGTCGTCGTCGTCGGAGCTGTTGGCGAGGCCATCCCAGTCGACGTCGTCGTCGTCATCGCCGACGGGTGCCGGGTTTGCCGCCAATGCCGCCGCCGCCTGGATCGCCGCCACGATCTCTGCCTCTTCCCTCGCCGCCGCGGCGGCCGCTGTCGCCTGAGACGCCCGCATGGCGACGAGTAGCGCCGGCGAGTCGTCGGGGTCGTCGTCCTCGCGGAGGACAAACTATTCCGGCGGCACTTCGTACTCCGCCGGAGCCACCGCAGAGGCCATTGTCGGGGACCGCCGGTGGTGGGTGGGGGATTGCCGCCTGCCGGTGACGGTTGATGATGTCGTAGTAGCTTTTTCCATCCCAAAAGGTGTGGCGTCCGCGGATGTTGTGGCGGCCGCCGGGATGGATCCGGAGCTGCTCCGGCGTCGCGGGGTCGTCCAGCGTTGGGTAGCCGTCCTTGCGAATCCTCCACGGTTTCGCGAAGCGGCACCCCGACGGGACGAGGAGGCCGTAGCCGTGGAGCTCCTCCGACAACGGCTTGTCGAGGCTTTGGGGCCAGTTGCTCTCCGACGCGCCGCCGCCGTCGGAGCTGCTGCCGTGCGCCATCGTCGGGAGGAACGACGGAACGATGGAGAGCAGGGGAGAGGGGGAGAGAACGTCGGGAGCAGCGACGGGACGACGGAGAGCACGTGAGAGAAGGAGAGAGCGACGGGTGTGCCGACGTGCCGCGGGACGCCGGGTATATATAGCGCAGCGACGGAAGGGGGTGACGGGGTAGTTGGCCGGCGTTACTCCCCCGGAGTGAATGCGCGTCGCCTCGGGAGCCGTCGAACCAGCGAGCCAGCGGCGACGGCGTCAGAAACCGATGCGACGGGGCTCTGACGACGCGGCCGTCATTAATGGCGTCGCCTCGGGAGCCGGCGAACCAACGAGCTATCGGCGACATCGGGAACCGACGCGACGAACTGGCGACGGGGCGCTGACGCGGTGGTTAATGGCGGCGGCTTCGGGAACCGACGCGACGAACTGGCGACGCAGCGCGCGATTAATGGCGCGGCCTCGGGAACCGAAGGATTGACCGCGGTCAGTCCGACGTGAAGACGCCACGTCACGCCGGGTGGATGCGGATACGACGCGTATTCCAGGGCTCCTGTACGTCGGTAGTTCGTCAACTGGCGCCCGTCGGGCTGACGCGCGTACGTGGGACGGGAAAAAAACATAATGGCCTTTGTTACGAAGGGGTATCGTTTAATCTTAGTCGTCCTTGTGTTTGGGGGATTGTACCGAAGAAGAAGTGACAACAATAACAATAAATCTGAACAAACTTTGGGAGTGTCAGTATGTAGGAGGAAGCTAATTCTATGTATTTATTTTTGACTGCAACAGCAGGTGCTCTGCATTTCCATTCTAGTAAGGGAAAAAAAAATCTTTACATGACTGAAAAGAAGATCAAGCGAAAGTCGTAATCTGCACGAACAGTTCGTCTGTACACAAATAAAAGAGTAATCACTCCCAAGCCTCCTCGAGGAGACCCATCTCATCAGCAGCTTTCCTCAAAAACCTCTTCAGCCACGGTGGATGGATTTGGCGTTGAAGATCCTGCTGTTCCGCAAGCTAAATCTTTTTGATTACACGCTCTCGTCGGAGGTTGGACAGTTAGTAGTTGCATAGGGCCTTCGCCGGTTGCAGACTTGCAGTGTCATTTACTTTACATCTTCATCGCGTGCTGGTCGCCGGTGTCTTTGTCATCACCGGCCTCAAGTATGAAACTATGGCGCGGAACTGCGTACTTGTTTTGTTCAAGAATAGGTGAGATTTACATGCCCGGCTGAAGCCCAAGCAGGCAATGCACAAACGGGAGGACAAGGGACATCATTAAGTAACAAAGTAAGTTTCGGAACCATTGCAACAAGAATCAGAGTGGCGCAGCGGAAGCGTGGTGGGCCCATAACCCACAGGTCCCAGGATCGAAACCTGGCTCTGATAATTTACTTTTTTTTTCCTTCGTTCGTTTTCCTGAGTTCCTTCCTGCTCCAAGATTCGTGCACGCCCACGGCGCCTTTTGGGCGGACCGACCCGCACAGAACGAAACGCTCACGCAAAACCCAGAACCCTAGCCTCCCTCTCCGCCCCCCTTGGCGCTCCCATGGCCATGGAGCCGGCCGCCTCCAGCCCCCGCGGCGCGTCCAGGAAGCGCCTGCGGAGCCAGTCGCCGCCTCCCGGAGGGCAGGCCCCGACCGAGCCCGCGCTCGCCCGCCCCCGCTTCGCGGAAAACCTCGACCTGGTCCTCTCCCTCCAGGGCAAGGAGCTCTCCCTCCAAAGGTCATCCCCCCCGCTTGCTGCCCACCCCCGTCTCGCAATTCGATGCAGCTTAGCACTCGTGTGCCAATCTCCGAGTAGGATCGAAGCAGTTATTCTGTAATTTGCATGCTTCTGGTCTGGCTGCTGCGGCTACGCGGATTTGGGGATGCGCTGCCTTCCTTAAGTAGCTACGTGAGGAGAGGAGATTCGTCTGATCCAGCCAGCTACTATATTTGGAAATGTAGCTTTGTTGTAGTTGTGTATTTCAAAGTGAGCTTTAAGTAGCTACATGAGGAGTAGGAGTTTACACCTGCACTGATTGGATCATTGTTGACTTAGGATAATAAACAGCAATTACTCTGTAAAAACAGTTGCATTAATTAAGGTCAGATTTTATTTTAATTGTTCCGTGGAGGCGAAAATATGCTCATGATTATACAGTATCTCTTTATGACATCCGATTCCCACTAGCATCTGTTTGGTGGTATTTGTATATATTGTAGTACACAGTTCAGTGTTTCTTAGTTGGGGAATCATTCCTGGATGAACTTTATTATGCTCCTTCTGTTTGTACTTCTAACATTTGTATGTTAAACCATGCAGAAAGGTTGAACTGGCCTTCAATTTTATAAAGACCGAGTCAAATCGTTCAAGCCATGGCCATAGGGCGGACAATATCCAGCTATTGCGAATGGTGTCATTTATTGGAAACTGGGTGCAATCTATCCTAGTTCTGTCTAAGAAAGTTCCAGAGCCTTTTGATCCTGTGTTAGATTATAGATGCTGGGAAATTTTGAGATTTTGCATTGAAAAGAAGCCGTCAGTCTCAATTTCTCTGAAACTGCTTAACCCACTTGGTCGCATTGCAAAGGATGGTTCGAGCAGAGTTCAGATCGGCGCTTCATGTGATGACCATGAATCCTTTTTGCTCTTCGAACGAGTTTTCGACTGCGTGTCATTTCTTTTCTCCTCCAATACAAGAGCTTTCTTCAACGCAGGCGTGGATTTGTGGACCTCTTGTGTCACCGAGGCTATAAATCTTGTCCAGAAGGTTTCAACTAATGAGAAAAAGGGTTGTACCATTCTTCAGAATCTTGGAAATTGTCTGCTTGAGCAGTTTTCAAGCTTTCTCAGATTCTATGCAAACCCTAAGAATATTTTCCGTCCTTTTGTTGACAAGATTCTTGATCCGCTGTTGGAATTGTTGGTTTTACTTAATTCACAAGCAAATTCTATCAAGCACAAGCAGGCAGGATCCACGTTGAAGATTGCTGAAGAAATTTTGTCAAATGGTCTGTTTCATCCACAACATCTTAGTGGATATTTTGGACTCAAGAATTTGAATAAAGGTAGTGTCAAGGATGTCAAAGGAAGCTACCATAGGCATCTATTTGAGCGATTCAAAGGAATAAAAGAAGAAAGCAAGGCTGTATTGCTTTCTGGGTTCGGTTACTTGCTTCAATTGTTTGTTACCAGGGCTAGAAATCAAAGAACATCTTTAGCACCGAAGGGAACATCCTTCAAAAGCCCACAAAAAACCAGTGAGGGCTCTGAAGAACCCCAGCAACAAGGAGAATCCATTTTTGAAGTGTTCATGCAATTTATGGAACCTTTGGTGTTAGAATGCAAGTCATATTTGCAAAAGGACCTCTCTGATTTAGGAGTCACAAAGCTAGTAGAAGTTCATTGCATGCTGAAGTCCATCAATGAGATGCTAGCAACAGTTACTGAAGAGAAAATTTATGTCCCTACAGAGGACACCTCGGAAGGATCTTATCTCCAGTTCTTGCAAGAAATTTACAGGGTCTTAATCTTGATGGCTGAAAAAATGTACGACTTCTGGGTGTCAGCTGTGCATTTAGAAGATGCAAACGTTAAGAAGATGCTGCCTTTAATGTTTGTGGAGATTGTTGTTGCAGTTGGTCATTTTCTAGAAATAGAATACAAGGTCATGGGGAGTGACCTTGTAAAACCATGGTCAATGATTTTTGCTTTGTCTGCTATCAATGTATCTTCCAAGGACATCAAACCCTGCTTCCTACTAACCTCAAAGATTTCAAGCCTTTCGTCCCAAGTGATTCGTACATTTAGTGAGCTTCGTCAGGTCCGTTATGTTCTTTTTCAGTGATCACCTTTAGCAATGCCCTCTAAAACACAATTGTTTATCTTTTTCTTTATTTTCTTATATGCTTCTTACTTTTTGCTTTTGTGTTCTTCCGTTGCCTGCCAATGGTTATATTTCTGCAATGGTATGTATATTGTATGAACTACTGAAATAGATTTTTTATTTTGAGTCTGATGCTTCTCTCTGTTTTCCACCTTGTAGGTTGCACACTCCATTTGTACGCTGTGCAATACTGTGAGAACATTCAGAGCTGTTTCTGGTCCTGATGCAGTACCAGGACCGTTTTCTGTGGCTTCTTTGTCCTCACATAAATGTTTTGAATCACTGGCAACATTACTGAGCTCTCAAACATTGAGGGATGCTATCTGTACTTCAGTTAACTCAATGCCAGAAGGTCAGTCTAGTCGTTGCATAGAGGAGCTTACAGTAGATCTTACAGATACATTGAAATGGATGAAAAGTCGCGACGAGGTTGTAGATTTGGAATCACAGGGGGAGCCCCGCTTGATGTCCAGGAAGTCAGTTTTTCATCAGAGAGCTGAACTTTTTGGAAGGTACTTATCTGAACTATACACAAGCGTGCTTGACTCGATAACTGTGACCGCTTCAAATACCACACTGGTTGCAAAATCTGTTGAAAGGTTGGTCAACACAATACGTCCCAACTTGAGTCAGTTGGTGAGAAATGAATCAATAAATTCAAGTGAGTTCATTTCGTCAGTTGTAGGAAAGAACCTATCTAACAAACAATGTGCCAACTGGCAAAAGATTCCAAGTTTGTCTTGGTTTTTTGCCTTCTTCTTTCGCATATATACATCATGTAGAAGTCTGCATCTGCAATCTGTTGGCCTCATGCCTCCAGATTTAGCAATAGAAACAACAGAATTAGTGGGAAATTCATTCATTGTATGCTGCGGAAAGGAATGGACCAATACATCCAATATTATAGCTGAAGGCTACTTTGCTTGGATTGTTGAAAGTGCAGGCTCCCTTTTGGATGCCATCGAAATATTATCACAGTCCATTCCAAGAAACCATTCTGGTTTTACTACGCTTTTTTACACCCTTCATGTGATGGCTCTGCAAAGACTTGAAGACCTTAACAGGCAGATTAATGCATTTGACTTTTTGCTTGAAGATGGCACACAGCAGTTTGATACCAAGGATAGGGGAAACACTGAGTTATTAAAGGATCCTTGCTGTCTTGAGGCTGCTCGACTAACCAGTTTTATGATGAACAATATGAGAATATTATCTTCAGCAGGAACTGACAGTATTTCTTCCTGGGATATGAGTATATACTCTTTAGATGAAGATTCTTTTCATATAGCAACTTGGCAGCTTCTGTGTGAAAACATTGATATTTGGAGTTCTCATGCATCCAAGAAGGATTTAAAGAGCTTCTTTTCGAACCTGATAAAGTTTTCTTTTGTTCAAAAGAGGTCATGCAGAGATGAGGAGAGTAGTGACTGTCAAGATTCATGCAGAGAAATAACCTTGCATACTATTTCGGTGGAGCTTCTGTGTGATACTATCATTTATGACCAAAAGGTTTCATTGTCCTACTCCTTCCATCCAAAGAAAACTTTGTTCAAGAATTTACCGTACATGCTGATAGTATTAGTTCTGCTTTGATGATGATGGTTTGTTTGTGTCGCAGTTTTAAGTTTTAGTAGTATCTTCTGTTTGTTCTTTCCTACTTGGTCTAATTTGGAACGTATGTACTATTTCACAGGTGCTATTAAAGAATTTGGCATCAAGTTTTTGCGGTGCTCTCAAGAAATCGATATCTTCTTTTATCACCAGAGCTGATGAAGATAATGCCTTATTGGACATCTCACCTGATTTGATGGAGATATTAAATAAACCGATTAATGAGAAGTTGGTTGGTACATATCTTGATTCTACACATGCACACGGTGTAGATAAATACCGGATCTGTGAGAATTTACTAAATTTTTGTAGCACAGTTCCCGGATTTCATTCCAACACCAAGTCATTCTTGCAACTTATAACTTATATTCTCCATCTTGAAAGGCAAGTGTACATTTTTTACATTTGTCCATTTATTTGTACGGATGGTGATGGCTATCCTTTCTGCCATTGCACTAGAGTATCTCTGTATGCTCCCAGTTTGAACTTTTGACCCAAAAAAGTGTTCACAAATACTTGCCCCTAGGCATATTTTCCCATTTATGGTCATTAATTCTACTTATCTCCTCGGCTTTCCCTCACTGTTTAGTCTTGTGAGATTAATTGGAGGGTAGGAAGGTGTAGGCATGCCAAATCTCGTGACAGTAAAAGGTCCATTGTTTTTATGGATCCTGATTATGTTGATATTTAACTTTCATGTCACCACAAAAAACTAGTCAGTGTAGTTGCTAATCTGTACAACTTACGAATTATCCATTTTAATTTTATTGGTTATTTATAGTCTATGTTTAATCTTTCTGTGTGTCTGATAAATTAAGATGAACTTATCATATGATGACGTGTGACTGTCAACTATCAACTATGTGCCATCTAGTTAATGCTACAGCCTTCTTGGGTAATCTGGGTGATCCACAATTTCGGGGAATATACACCGGACATGCTCATTTCTTATCTGCAAGTCTGTGCTCCGATTAGCTTTCTGACAAATTATTTCTTTCCTTTCAGACTTCTGCTATTGACATTGCTAAGTCGTCGTTATGAATCGTGTAATCCGATTGAGCTAATTCGTCTGTTTATATGTTGTCGAAGGGCAATGCAAAATCTTGTTTTGAAATTTGGCAAAGAGTACCCAGAGTCAAAACAATACTCAATGTTTTCCGAACTTCTAGGCAACTCATATTCTCTTATTTGGCTTTTGAGATCTGTCCAGGAGATTATTGGATTGTCACACGAAATATTTGGAGAGCACACTGATCAGAAGAAAAATACCTTGTTCTCCTTGGTAGATAAGACATCAGAAATATTTTCTACACTAGCGAACTTGAATTCAAAATTTTGCTTGCCAGGTCCCAAGAAACAAATTGGATCTTCCCTGAAGCATACTGCTAATGAAAGTGATACTTCTGAACATGATGGTCAGGCATTTGATACTCTAGAAAATTCAGCCTTGGAGCATGTCAAAACTATGGCTGAACAGTTAGAGAAGACTACAGCTGTCATACCTGTAACCGCAAAGGATCGCAGGTGTGTTATAAAAATAGAGAACTCCTATGACAATGTTTGTTGGGATAAACTATTATGCACTATGTCTTGCATAGGTGGATTCTTGTGGGGTCTTGTTTCAGCATTTGAAAGCACAATCAAAGACTATCCAACTGCAAGCTCAGAGGAAAGAAAACTGATGCTTCACTATGCCTCCAATTTTAGCAGATCTATTGCTAAATTTGAGACCTTTGTAGATATCTGTCTGCATGTCTTGTTTATGGAGAACAAGGATTTTGGGTCTGTTGATTTGATCTCTGGCCGTCTACCACAAGAGCTGGATTGTGAGAATGGTTTTCTGAATATTGAAGTAGTCATGGATGGATGGACTATGCATCAGCTAAAGGGTAACAAATTACAGTCAGATGGTCCACCCGGTATGAAAGGATCTCTTTTGGAAAATCTGTTAAGTGGTGAAAATCCATTTGTAGCATTTACTTTGAGGGAGCTCTACAGTGTATCTGCTGCTGTTGTTAAGTTGAAGGGCCTCATATCCTTTTCAGGTGATGTCTGTAGGAAGGCATGCGATCCTTTTCAACACCTGTCGCTGAATCCAATGGTTGGGACAGCTTGCATTGCTCTACAGAAAATTGCAGACATGTCTGATTGGCCAGATATGTTTTCTCTTGTATGGATTGATGGAATATTAAGATATCTTGAAGTTTTAGGAACATTTCCTGAACTCAACTTGTCAAAAGAACTGTATGCTCAGGTCGTAAATGCACATGTGAGTGCTATTGGAAAATGCATTTTACTTCAAGGAAAGAGTGCGACTCTACCTACCCATGAGATTGGATCAAACACCAAAACACTTCATTTACAGAATACATCTGGCTATGTAGTTACAAAGAATATTATCGATAGGCAGAATAGGTTAAATTCATTTATATCAAGACTTAGACTGTCGATGAGAAATTTTGTTATTGTTGCATCAAACACGCATCTAAGTGCAACTTTACAAGTCATTGAAAGAGCCTTGGTTGGAGTGAATCAATATAGCCACTCAATATATGAAGTGAAGACTGGAACATCTGATGGTGGGACAGTTTCTTCTGACGTTGCTGCTGGAATTGACTGCCTTTATCTTGTTCTTGGATCTGTGCCAGGTTCGCAGCCCAAAATTTTCTATCTGATATTCTCTGGAATGCAATCCTATTATTCATGTAATGGAATGTGATTTCCGTCTACTTGCTTCTGGCATATGTTAAATTGGCTTATCCAAATAAATCAGTAATCTACTACTCCATCCATTCCTAAATATAAGTCTTATAATAGATTACACTAGGGGACTACATACATAGACATACTTTAGAGTATAGATTCACTCATTTTGCTCCGTATGTAGCCTACTAGTGAAATCTCTAAAAAGACTTATATTTAGAAACGGAGGGAGTAAATCTGTAACATCATAATATGCATGGGAACTAGATTACTTGCCTTAACAATAGTGATTGAATATACCTGACAATAGCATTAGTCTCAAATTTTTGTTGTTCATTAATGTATGTTCCACTGTCCACTACTGAATATATGAAGTTCTTAATAAGCATCAAGTTGTTCTTCGATGATGAAGACTTTTGATCAGTCATAGGTGGTTCTGGACGTAATGAAGATCTATTTTAAATAAATACTCCCTCCATTTTTATATACAAGGCCACAAACTCTTAATGTGTGTTTTTATCTCCAACGCAAAACAAGACAACTCTCTCACTTCTTTATTGGTTGATTAATGTGGTGCATGCAAATCAACCTTCTCACTCCTACATGCATGCATGTGGTATTGATATCCTCGGTTGCTAGTACGAGGCAAATTTCATCAATTTTACTTTGGTTGGTGTTAGTGGCCTTGTATAGCTGCAAATTATATTTTTGATGGTGGCCTTGTATACAAAAATGGAGGGAATGTGTAAAATTCTATCTTGGAGGAGTGCTTCATCCAGACTTACACATTTTGGTTTCTCTTTAGGTAACAGGTAGTAGTTGCTTAATGCTTACAGTCCGTGAATAGCGGTAAATGAATAGATAACACATCATAACCAGAACATTTGTGATTCTACTCTGGATCTTTTCATCTGAATCTTCTATTCTTAAATAGTTGCAACCCACAATCTATTTTTCCTTCTCATGCAACCATGCCACATCATCAAGTCATGCATTTAGTCATAAGTATTTATTTTTCCTCATGTAACCATGCCACATCATCAAGTCATGCATGTGGTCATAGGTTATAATGTGTGCACTAATCTACACATTTTTTCTTTTTGAGAAAACGCAAAAGCCTTGCGTTTCTTTGCATTGAAAAGGGGGGGGGGTAGTACAGCCTCCGAAGAGGAAGTTACAGCACAGTTACATGTAGGTCTAGTGGACATCCCAGGTTGGGGGCAAAGCTACCCTAAGCCCTTTGTCCCCAGCCCGAGCCCAGCACCTAACCTCATCTTGAATCCTATCTAAGAGCTCGTTCAGCGACGGAGGTATGTGATCGAACACACACGCGTTCCTATGCTTCCATATCATCCAGGGGACCAGCAGCGCGACAGAACGCAGTGTCTTGCGGAGCGGTGGGGGGGTGGCGTCTCGCGCCCTACTCCACCAGTCCTGGATGGAAGCGTCGTGCATCGGCAGAGGGGCCGGGAGGTGCAGCCAGGACAGCGTCTCATGCCATGCCTGCCGCGCGAAGGAGCAGGAGATCAGCAGGTGCCGGATAGTCTCGGGCTCCTGGTCGCATAGGAGGCAGCGAGTGTGGTGAGGGAGCCCTCGGCGCGCAAGCCTGGCTGCGGTCCAACAGCGGTCCAGATCCGCAAGCCAGTGGAAGAACTTGACTTTCGGGGGAGCCCAACCTTTCCAAATGAGCTGCCAAGAGTGGCATGTTAATGATCCATGGAAGGTTGCCCTGTAGCAAGACCTCGCCGAGTAGATGCCGTTGGCCGTCCACTTCCAGATGAGCTTGTCCGGCTCCGAGGACAGATTGATCCGAGCGACGAGCTGCCATGTCCTCAAGTATTGGCCTATCTCCTGCAGGCCCACCACACCTCTGATGTCACGGGCCCAGGCATTGTCGGCGATGCCTTCCGCCACCGTCCTCACTTTTCTTCTGTTCTTGGGGATGCATAGGTATAGGAGTGGCGCAAGGTCGCGAATTGACTGCCCATGCAGCCATCGGTCCTCCCAGAACAGAGCGGTGAGGCCATCACCTACTAGCATGAGGGTGGATGCATGGAATAGGCCGCGCTCCTCAGGGGAGAACTGTAGGTCAAGGCCTTGCCATGCACGGTCGGCATCCGTCCTCGATAGCCAGAGCCAGCGGAGCCTGAGCGCTAGCCCCGTGCGCTCCAGGTCTCGAATGCCCAGCCCGCCGTAGGCGAGCGGCTGGCAGACAGTGCGCCAGTTGACGTGACAGTGCCCTCCCATTGCAGCCTCACGACCCGCCCAGAGGAAGCCGCGCTGTATCTTCTCAAGCTGTTTCAGGGTCTTCTTCGGGGGCGAGAGAGCCAGCATCTGGTGAATCGGGATCGCGCTGAGAACAGATTTGACCAATGCCAGCCGTCCTGCCTTGTTCATGAGCCATGCCTTCCAGGACGGGAGGTGGCCTGCGACGGCGTCTACCAGTGGCTGCATCTGTGCCGCTGAGGGCCGGCGAGAGGAGAGCGGGATGCCCAGGTACGTGATGGGCAGCGCCGCGGGCTGGCAGCCCAGCGCCTCCAGCAGGGCGTCGGCATCCTCACCCCCATGCAGGGTCGTGGCGGAGCTCTTGCCGTAGTTCACCCGCAGGCCAGATGCGGTCTCGAAGATGCCCAAGATGCTCTTCACAGCAATAACCTCCTCCATCTCGGCGTGGCAAAACATCATCACGTCGTCGGCATATAGAGAAATTGCCAGAATGCTGCGACGGGGGTGCAGGCGCCTGAGGATGCCGGTGTGGAGCGCCCTGTGCATGAGGCGGGCCAGCGCATCGGCCGCCAGGACAAAGAGCAGCGGCGATGTGGAGTCGCCCTGGCGCAGCCCGCGCCTGTGCCAGATCGGGGGGCCGGGTACTCCATTGAGCATAACTCGCGTGCTGGCCGAAGAGAGCAGGATGGACAGCCATTCCCTGATCCTGTCACCGAAGCCATATTGGCGCAGGACCTCGAAGAGGAACGGCCAGGATATGGAGTCGAAAGCCCGCGTGAGGTCGAGCTTGAGCATGATGCACGGCGAGCCCAGGTGCTGGAGCATCCGCAGAGACTGCTTGACGAGCACGAAGTTGTCGTGGAGCGTGCGTCCGGCGATGAAGGCGTTCTGGTTGCGGCTCACCAAGCTATCGAGCTTGGGGGCGATGCGCAACGACAGAACCTTGGCGAATATCTTGGCGACTATGTGGATCAGGCAAAGGGGCCGATAGTCTCCCAGCTTGTGTGCATCCGCTCGCTTGGGCAGCAGGGTGAGCAGGGCTTGGTTGAGCTTACCAAACCCTCTTCCTCGTAGCGCATACAGCTGCTCGAAGGCGTCCAGGATGTCTTGCCTGATGATGCACCAGCAAGCGCGCAGGAATTCGGCGGTAAACCCGTCCGGCCCCGGTGCCTTGTGGGGCGGCATGCAGCACACCGCAGCCCAAATCTCCTCGGAAGTGAAAGGCTCGTCCAGGCTGCCCAGCTGGCCGGGCGTGATGAGCTGCGCCAGGTCAAGCGTGTGCTCTCGGGCCACCGCAGTGCCCAGGAGCCCGTCAAAGTGTTCAAATGCGGCCTGGGCCATCTCCTCGTGATCAGTCCGAGCCTGTCCATCAACTAGGAGGTTATGCACGCGATTCTTCTGGCGGCGGTAGGTGCACTGCCGGTGGAAGAAGCTCGTGTTAGCATCTCCCTCCGCGAGGAAGGTAATACGGGCGCGCTGCCGTGCGATGGTGCGCTCCAGGGAGGCAAGCCCGAGGTATGACTGCTTGAACTGCCTGCGCAACCAATCCTCTGATGGGGTGAGCGGGCGAGTCTCCATCGCGAGGTCGAAGCGGGCAATCAGCTCGCGGGAGATGGCCAGCTTGTCCCGGATACTGCCCGTGGAGCGGGCGCTCCAGCTCGTAAGGGCGCGGGTAGTGGCTTGCAGGCGCCGGACCAGCCGCTGGAAGGGGTCGGGGTCATGTACCGAGCTCCAGGCTGTGGCGACGGCGTCGTGGAATCCGTCGAGGCGTAGCCAGAAATCCTCGAAGCGGAAGCGCCTATGGGCCACGGGCATAGGAGAGCAGTCCAAGAGCAGCGGGCAGTGATCGGACACGACGGATGCGAGGCAACGGAGGTGGCACTCTCCATGGCAGTCCTCCCACTCCGAGGTGCATAGTACCCGGTCAAGGTGCACGAGCGTCGGCGGCGATTGCTCGTTGGACCAAGTAAAGCGGCGCCCGTTGAGGTAGACTTCCTTCAAGGCTAGGTCGTTGATAGCACGCCGGAATCTGCCCATCATGCGGCGATTCAGGTTACCCGAACTCTTGTCAGCATCCCGGTATATGAGGTTGAAATCACCACATAGCATCCATGGGCCCTGGCATGCGGCGCGAATGTCCCGCAACTCTTGCAGAAACAGCAGCTTCTCGGGGTCGCCTTGAGGGCCATACACCGTGGTAAGCCACCACGGGGCTCCTTCAGGCGCGCGCACCTTGACCGTGATCGCGTTTTGGGTAAATAAGGGGTCGGAAATGGTGACGGCTCTAGTTTTCCAAGCGATGAGGATGCCGCCGCGGGTGCCGTTAGCCGGGAGATAGGTAGAGCCATCGAACTCGGACCCGAGGGTGTCCAACACAGTCGACGAGCAAATCAACTCCATTTTCGTTTCCTGGAGACATACAATGGATGCCCGAGTAGTACAAAGCAGAGAGCGAATCGCGCAGCGCCTAGCGCGTGAGTTTAATCCCCTAACATTCCAGACCACAATCTGAGGACCTCGATACATGGAAGAGAGATCGACAACAGACGCCGCCAGCCTAGCGCGCACGGACCATGACATCACCCGCCGGCGTAGCCAAGTCAGCGGGGATAGCTCGGTCGACCAAGGCGGCCATGGCCTGCAGCACTGGAAGCCCCAGCGGCATGGCAAACATCTCGTCATAGGTCTTCATCTCTGTGGCTGTAATCTGCTGGTTCACCCCCACAATGCCGAGGGTGCGCATAATCTGCACCACCGCGCGCCGATCTGATGCGCAGGGAGCCGTGGCTTTGTCGGCGGCTGCGGAACGTCCCCTCCTGGGACTGAAGTTGAGGGCGGGGCGCTGCCGCTTCCCGGGAGAGGGCAGAACGGCGTCGAGCTGTTTGGTGGCCGCGGAGAGGAAGGCACCCAGCGTCCAGGGTTGGCTGGGGGCGTGGCAGTTGCGCCGTCGCTGCAGGGTGATCGGCGGCGAGGCGAAGCGACCAGGGGCCAGAGCACGGGTGCTAGAGCTAGCAGCGCGGGGGGAGGAGTCCTGCCTGGGCGTGGGTCTCAGCAGTATCGAGAGGCGCCCTGGGCAGGGGGACGAGCCCGGTGTCACGCGCGGCAGGGTCGACGGCTCCGTGAGCGTCGCGGGCCTAGGCGCCCCGGCAGGCGTGGCAGTTAGCGCGGGTGTCGCCACCGGCGCGGCCCCAGGGGCAGCGATATCCCAGGTCCTGGGCCCATTCGCAACAACAGCCAACCCGGCCAGGTCAGCTACCGCGGGCGCAGAGGCAGGGGCAACATCACCAATCTCCGCGGGCCCCGGGGTGACAGTTGGGGCCGGTGGGGACGGGGCGGGCAAGGCCGAATTGGCGGGAGCGTGCAGATCGCGTCCCGCCTCCCCGACGTGAGTGCGCGCGTGGGCCTGCTGCGGCTGTGCAGGGAGGGGCTGCGGCGGTGCGGGGGGGGGGGGGCAGAGGAGATCCTCGCCCCCTTTGGTCCAGACAGGGCTGCAGGAGGGACAGGGAGGGTCATCCCGTCTGGTTGCTTTGCAGGAGCCGGACGTGGCTGGCAGCGATCCCGACGGGGTGTGGGATCGGGCTCAGAAGTGGCGGGCCCGGGCGAAGCATCCTCGGTCAAGGGCGTGTTAGAATCGGCGGCCCCCTCCGGTCCTCGTCCAGCGAATGGGGGCGTGCCCCCCGTCCCACTGCCAGCCGTCGCGCCGTCATCAGCGGGAGGGGAGTTGGCAGCTAGCGATGGGGCCACCGGCAAAGTGGCTTTGGGCGTCACTGCGGGCCCCTGGCGCCTTCCTTTCCTGGCGCCCTGACGCGGGCGTGCAGGCCCCTGCTGACCGGGCCAGGCGAGCATCCCCTGGCGCGTGGGGCGGCGCCCTTGTCGCGGTGCGGCCAGGGCGCAACCGTACAGGCACCGCCGGAGCGGCCGGAAACGCCACCGGAGCGGCCAGAGACGCCGTGGGCATGCGGCACCAGAGCGTCCACTGCCATGCCATCCGCCTGGCCGGCCTGCGCCCCGTCCGTTCGACGACGTTTGCGGCCCCGCCGGCGCGTGCGTCCATTGCCGGGGCCCTGCCCCCTGCTCGGCCCAGGGCCATGCCTGCCAGTAGCATCGTCAGCCTCGCCACCATTGTCGGAGGAGTGGGCAGCGGCTGGAGCGGGTCGGATCAACTCGGCCTTGGTGAGGGCGATGGCCACCGGGAACGTGAGCGTTCTGACGGCCGACGCCTCCGAGGGCACGCGGCCGGGCAGCTGCTCGACGATTTCCAGGACGGCGGCGCGCCGGATGGCAGCCGGGTTGTGCGCGCGCCCTGCGATGCGGAAGACCGCCATGTCGTCGCGGGAACGAGTGCGGGGGTGCAGTCTCTCGATCCAGCAACAGTCTCCCAGCAGGTGCTCGGCAGTGGAGAGCAACCAGGCGTGAGCGGGGATGCCGCAGAGCTCCAGCTCGACGCGGTACTCGAGCTCGCCGGCGCCGGCGTGGGCGAGCTTGCACCAGGGCCGGAGCGACAGCGAGAAGCGGCTGGAGCTGATGAAGTGCTCGCCACGGAGCCGCCGCATGATAGCCAGGGAGGAGAAGATGATCAGGAAGTCTTCGGGATGGTGCTGGTGAACCGTGAAGTCTCCTTCCTCGAGCTCGAGGGAGCCGAGGAGCAGGGCGGCGACCTCGTCAATGGACACGGAGGGGTGAGTGCCCGTGACCGAAGCCACCATCGCGCGGGCGAGCACCAGCTCGGCCTCGTCTATCTCCTCGGTCTGCGCCATGAACACGCGGGGGGGGGGGGGGGGGGGCGCGTCCGCGGCCGGCAGGGCGGGAGGTGGGGGGGGGGGGGGACTGGAGCCAGCAAGACGGGAGCGGGGCGCGCCGCTGGGGGAGGGGCAGCGCGAGGAAGCCGGGTCTGCAGGACCGTGGCGTTGCACGGGGATCGCTGGGTCGCGGCCGCGGGCCGCCTACCATCACAGTTTCGAGAGGAGTGACCGGAGGCTAGGCAGCGACGGCAGCGAATGTCGTTGGGGCAATCCCGGACGCAGTGGCGATGATCGAGGCACCGGAAGCAGAGGCTCGCGAGCTCCTCGGGGGAAGGGCTGCGGCGGCGCGAGGTCGAGGGCCTGGCAGGGGCCTCCTGGCGCGGGCGACGGCGGTGCTCCCGTCGGCGAGCCTGCTGGAAACCATCTGCGTCCAGCACCGGCCCGCCCGAGACACGGCGGACTTCCGAGCGGGGGCCAAGGCGATCTTTGGCGGGAGGACGGGCCGCGGGAGCGACGCAGCCAGGAGCGGCGGCCGACGGCGCGGGGACGGCCGGCGGGGTGCGGGCGACGTCGCTGTACGAGCGCGCCGACGAGCCGCTCTCCGAGCCAGAGCTGCAGTCCCCATAGGAGACGCGCTCGCCGGAGAGGGACGTCCGGCGGTCGGCAGGGTCAGCCAGCACCGGAGCCATGTCGCGAGGGGCGGGGGGGGGGGGGGGGGGGAGGGCGGGGAGGGTGCTGCCGGCGGGGCAGTCCGGGCAGCGCGGCGCGGTGGCTAGGCGAGCGGAGCGTGGAGGGAGAGGGGAGCGCACATCCTGGCAGGAACAATAACATGATATCTACACATTTTTTCACTAATTTTTGTTATGGGCATAAGCGGTATATACTTTAGAGCAAATATATGTAGATCATGTTACACTTTTTTTACGCATCTTTTGTCAAATGCTTCATATGAGTTATTGTTCTTAAAATATAAAACAAGAGCAATCCTAATATTATTTAGCAATAGTTTTTGTTTTCCAACACCTATTTATACATCTGTTTATCATGTTTTCCGCGGCAACGCGAGGGGCATCATCTAGTAGTTCCTAATGATGAGTAAAAAGCTCCTAATGATGAGTACTGTAAGGGGTTGGCTCATGTAGCGTGGTGGTAGAGAATGTTGGCTGTTGCGTGAAAGGTTACAGTTTGAAACCCTGATATGTGCCCCTAAAAATATACTCCCTCCGTACCATAATATATGACGTTTTAGCAGTTCATTTGAGCTGCTAAAACGTCATATATTATGGTACAGAGGTAGTAGAACGTGCAGGTCATGCTTATTCTCAAAATAGCTTATACTATATAAAGATGTGGAGTTAATATTTTTGCAAGCATCATCTCAAACTACAAGGCTGGTCATCAGCATTCTGCAGTTTGCACCTTGTTTCATGGCGGGGAGCAAGTTTTTTGGACTGATTTTGTACTCATATTGCAGGAAATAGGCGTGTTTTCCAGAGAACTGTCCCAAGCCTAGTTGGTGCTTTATTCAACATTGTTTTACACCTTCAAAGTCCACTCATTTTCTATATAGAGAAGCTACCTCCTCTTTGCCCTGATTTGCATCCAGATGCTGGAGCGATTGTTCTAATGTGTGTTGAGGTTATCACATCATTTGTGGGGAGGCATACTTTTCAAATCGATGCGTGTCATGTGTCCCAGTGCCTGCATCTTCCTGTGATGCTTTTCAAGGGCTTCAAACATCTTCTTGCTGATCGCAGTGTATCCTGTTCACCAGAAAACATTCGTGAGCAAATTCCAGGACAATCTTTAGCTAGTAAGGAATATATACTTGACAGACAATTTTCTGTTGACATGTATGCTGCATGTTGCAAATTGTTGTGCACTGTTCTTCGCCACCAACAAAGGTAAAGATTTGACTTATTTTCTTTTTGTGCTTTTATGTTCTTTATTAAGCTATAAGCCTTTATATTGTTTTTTTCCCTCTGACCAGTGAGGTTGGACAATGTGTGGCTGTCCTGGAAGACTCGGTAAACATACTACTTGGTTGCTTGGAGTCTGCAGATTCCAAGATGGTTAGCATGGCAGGATGTTTCACTTGGAACAAGGAGGAGGCACTAAAATGTGCTTCCTTTTTCAGAAGGATCTATGAAGAGGTTTGTGATGCTTATGTTCTGCGATGTTTATGCTTTGGTAGTAATGCTATGTGTGGATATTTACAATGCAAAGTGCTTTGAGAGGTGCTTACACAAAATAAACCAGTGTTTTTAAGCACCAGTGGTTATTTCTGTAGCAGAGGTGCCTAAATAAGCACCTACGCTCTACAAATAAGCACCAGTGCTTAATCGGTTTATATTTTTCAAAGCACTTCTCTAAGCACCTTGCATTGTAGATGGCCTTAGGAACCGTTTGCTGCAGCACAGACTTTGTATTTTGCTTTCACAGAATCAGGAACATAAATGGCACAGTATATACTCCCTCCATTCCTAAGTATAAGTCTTTTTAAAGATTTCAATGCGGACTACATACGAAGCAAAATAAGTAAATCTACGTTCTAAAATATCTCTACATACATCCATATATAGTTCGTATTGGAATCTCGAAAAAGACTTATATTTAGGAGCGGATGGAGTAGATGTCATGTCATTCAGACATCCATGTTTTATGGTTCTTATGTGAACAAATCATATGCACTGATTCTTCTTTTGTGTGGATATAATACAGATGCGTCAGCAAAAAACCATCATGGAACATCACTCGATGCACTTTCTTGCTGGTTATATTTCCATGTTTTCTGGACTGGGTCCATTTCAGACAGGCATAACACGGTATGTTCTCCCTTGATGAAGACCTTCTGTTTAATTATTTATGTTTTTGTCTCAGCACTCTCACCCTTGTCCATGGTAGGGAAATTGACGAGGCCTTGCGACCTGGGGTGTATTCCCTAATTGATATCTGCCAGGAAAGCGATTTTCAACAGCTTCACACATACCTGGGTGGTCTGTAAATTCTGCCTGTTCTATTTATGAATAACCGTTACTGCTATAAATACTAATCCGACACCCAAGATAATCCTTTCCTTGTTTGGCTTTGCAGAGGGCCCATGCCGAACCACTCTTGCTAACCTAGTGCATGACTATAAATTGCACTTCCAGTATCAGGGCAAAATCTAGTCCCAAGTTGCTAAAGTTTTTTGGAATACTTGGTTATTCGTCCTGCTTAGGCTGGATATGAAATCTACAGTGTCACCTTTTGCATGATGTTGGGTTCATGGCGTTGAATGGATATGCATCAAACTTTGGAGGAACCAATGGAGCTATGGTTAGTGGTATTAAACCAGCCTGCTGGTATGTGTGGCAGATGAAGAGAAACCGAATCATTTGCTGTAAATCCCAGTAACCAAACTCGGCAATCTCAAGCAAATGTTGGCGTCCATATTTTGGGGTTAATACACAGCACGCTCAGTCTAGACTAAAACTAGGAGTATGTTATCCAACACCATGATCCATTGTTCTTCTTAACTAACGTTGCTAAAAGTGTAAAAAAGGGTTGCAGGGGCACCTGATTAGTCTGCTGTTGAAAATTCTGAAAATAAAAAAATATACTCCCTCCGTCCCATTATATAATTGCGTTTTTGACGCTAGTGCAGTGTCAAAAATGCTCTTATATTATGAAACGGAGGGAGTATATCTCAGATGCACACGTGTGCAGAACTTGTTATTTGACTGGCTTGAGCCAACCTGCAATGCAGCATGAGGTTTTCCATTGGAAAATGATTTAGCCGCCTCAATGTCAGGATTGTAACTGGCCTTCTGTTTCACCTTTTCTTCTCTACATTTAGCATCTCTAAACCACCAACAACTGTGCTGTCAAAAAAAAAAAAAAAAAAACTGCGCCGCCTTTTGTTTCTTGGCAAACCATTTGTGTTGCCGTGGCCATTGTCGGTGGCAACCGAGGATAAAATGAAATGGATTTCAGTAAAATTAGTTTCACAATTCCAGCCATGCCTCCTTAGAGATTAGGATGTCACCATATGTGTGTGAGGGCTAGGTGGGTGCAAGTGTGTGATGCCGTTGGCAAGGATCAGTGTGGGGATTACCAAGGACGTAGCTGAATCCCAGACCACTCGAGGAAGGTGGCACATAGTTGACTTGCACGAGCTACGTCTGTACATTTCGTCGTGGTCTGTTTAGTGTTCTGAGAGGGGCTTTGCATAACCAAGCAAAGCCATCGCGGTCGCCGTCAGTCGAGGTGCACGAGCGAGAGAGAATATGTGAGGTGATAGATAGGAGGGAGGGAGGGAGGGATGGGGGGATAAGGGGAGCCATGGAAGGTGTGCTGCGGTTGTAGTAGTAGTACAAGATCAACATGGTGGGGCACGCCACGGAATGGAATTAGGTGGATGCGGCAACAAGATCGCCGATCGGGGGTGAGAGGGACCAAAAGCTACCCGCCCGCACGCACGCACACCGCGGTGGCCACTATCATATGATTGGATAAAAAGTCCTCGCCCTAGGCCACAGGGCTGAATCAGATTCCCACGATCGCCTGTTATCCATCCGTCACCTCACCTCACCTCACATCTCCTCTCCCGCCCCCGTGACCCGACGCTTCCAACCTCATCCACATCTCGTCTCTCGTTGCAGCGTGCAGTGCACCACGCCGTGCCTCCCCGACCCGACCCCGTTCCGGCTCAAGGTTCGTCTCATGGTAATAATGCCCTCTTATCTTTTGCGGTTCTGTTTATGATGTAAACGCATGCTTTGCGCCACTTGTTAATGGGGACGTGAGGGGTTGTATTCTGCATTAGCATGGTAAGTAGTATTAGCTAACTTCTCATGATTGATTGATTGATTGATTGATTGATTTACGATCGCTGCACGCATGAACCTGATCATCCATTTTTCATTCAGTGAACACTATAGGCCAACATATTGCAGGGAAAGAGAATGAACCTGGGGAAATGAAAGTGCATGGTTTCCCACTAAATACAGAGAGCAGATTTACTAGTCAACCCCGAACCACCAAGTTGACTCAAATATTTCCATGCTCCCCCCATCCCCATCAAGCCGATTTTTTGCTTTTCTCCATCAAGATATGGTGTTTGATTTGTCGTGAGTTCGAGGTTTGTCTTCCAGCCATCATGAGGTTTAGCTCCAATCACCATCCTTTGATAGTATACTACTACATGGGATGGGACTGGGATGCAGTGCAAAAAAAGAGGTCCTAGCTAGGGCCTCTCCCTTGGCTTATCTCTCCTTTCGCTGCCTTGCTGCTGACTTTTTTTGGCAGCCAGCACTACGCGACCGAGTTGCAATTGCAAAGCAGCGGCGTGCCTCCAGTTGGGATTGGGCCACGTGTGCCCAGGCATTGTCACCCTGACTCGGCATCATATCTTTCCCTTCTTCCACCCACCCACCAACCACAGAGGCCCAGCTAGCGCGAGAAAGATAATACAAGTTGCCGCCCGGCCGCATAGCGCGTTGCATGCACGATCCGTTCCGTCGTCCAGTGCGTCCGGATTACGATCATGATTGCATGGCATTGCTGGGATTATGTCAGCCGTTACGTGCAGGAGAGACTTGGGATCAATCGTATTGACGTCATCGTTTTGCCTTGGATTTTTTCGTCATCCAACACCTCAACTACACTTCGGTTTTACACACAGGCGATGTAAACTGGTTTGGGATTTTCTTTCATCCTTGTATCAGGAGGAAACCCTACATATCGGAACGCCAGTGTACCACCATCGAAAGGTGAGGGAGGAAACGTGTGGTACAGCGCTAGTCGCACAAATGGCAACGTGCTACCAGTCTCCACTAGCCATAGCCAGCCTATCTGTGCATCTCCCAGTCCACTTATAATTGCGTGCTGTGGCCATCCCTATCCCGTCAATTCTCCTTGTCTGACTGCAGAAGATGGCGCGCACCGACGGCGCACGTAGCTAGTACGATCGAGGTCCCCCAGCCCTCTCTATTGCCTTGCCTTGGCACTTGGCAGCACGGGCACGGTGGAGGACATGGTATCGACATGGAACGATGCTAGTATTGCATATTGCTACTGGGTCCGAGCGATATAATTTGTTGGGTAACTGTAAGAGCAACTCTAATTAGGCGACCCATTTCGTATGTCGTCGTCCGTTTGGGTAGGTGCGGATAAAAATGATATTCCAACGCGTCGATCTATTGCCAAAATGTGTTCGCCCGACCCATTTCTAACCTAAATTTGGGACTGAAAAGCGTTGACGCGGACACGCGTGCCCTCTCGGTGTCCGTCCCAACCACCGCGATCAATATTATTTACGACGGTCGCCATCCTCGGACCCACGCGTAAGCGATCGCGATCGGTCTTTTTTAATCAAAGCGTGCGGTAGGTTCCGCCATCTGCTTCCAGAACCCCGTCCGTCCACATCCAGCCACCTCCTCGGCGACCAAAACCCTAGCACCATGGCCGGCGGCTTCCCAAACAAGGGCAAGGCCCCGCTCTACCCCGTGCCATCTCCCCGCCGCCGTCTTCCCACCGGCCTCGTCAGTGTGTGAGCGTCCCGGTGCACCAAGCGCGGTGGCACTGAGAGCACCGCTATGACAGTCCGAGACCGACGTTCCAGAAGATTCCCTTTCTGTTCCGTTTTCGTCATGTGATTATTTTATTTGTCGCATCATCATCGCATCACGCGCATCATCCGCATTGCATCGGCACTCCGTTGCCGTCAGTTTTCAAACTTGCATCCGTTAGTAGTTGCCGGTTCTCTCCGTTCTCGTTGTTGCCCGTTCTGAGCCCGACCACACTCGCACGCGTCGCGGCAGCGTTTAAATCTTGATTTTTAAAGCGTGTATAAAACTTTCTCGGATTGGGTTGAAACTTGACGTGCGGTCTTATTTAGATGTAGGTAGGCCGCCTGCCAAATTTCGTCGCAATCGGAGTCCGTCTGGTATCCGAACGGTCGACCGTAGCGGCACCGTATTCGGTCTACCGTTAGACGTTTTTCGGTGTTTTAAAATCGCGTTGCCGCGCCGCACCGTTTCCCTCTCTTCCCTGGCTAGCCTACTCTACACGGCCACTTAGCCGGTCCCGCGTTCGAGATCGTTCGATTCCGATCACACGTTTGGATCGGGACGAAAAACTGCTAAACCTAGCCCCCTTCCCTATTTAAACAACCCCACCTACCTAATCTAGCCCCTCACCCTCTTTCTTCCTCGAAATCCGCGCCCCTGCCTCGTTTTCTGCGCCACCCCACCAAACCCTAGCTTCTCTCTCTCCTCCCTCCCTCCTATGCGCCGCCGCGTGGGCCCGCGCCAGCCAGCCGACCCGACGCCGCTCCTGGGCCTCGCCAGCTCCGAGCAGGCCCAGCAGCGCCCCGACCCACCTCGCGCAGCCAGCCTGAGACCTCCTGCGGCCCAGTCCCTCCACCGAGCCAGGCCGAGGCCTGCTATGGTGAGGACCAGATCCCCTCGCTATATGTCGCCCGTGCTCCTTGTAGCTATCCCACGCCCATGAGCTATTTAGGCCTGTTTGCATTTTGGCCCGTAGTAGTTTAGGTTTTTTATGTGAATTAGTATTTTCAGAAAATCCTAGATTTTAAAACGCCGGTAGATTTTAAACCGAGTATCTGATCGCGACGTATTGTATATGAAACTTGATTAGTTTTTCGCGTAGATTCGTAATTTGCAACTTGCATGCATGTTTGAAGTGATTTGACTTGCCATATGCATAGAAACGCGTTGTGACGGCCCGATGCCGACGCCCCAGAAGATCCCCCTTTCTTTCCGTTTCCTCGTGTGGTTATTTTTTCGTTTGTTGCATCGTCATTTAGTTTGCATCATCGCATCATGCATGGCATCATGTCATCGGTGTTTTGTCGGTGTTGCTTGTTGCCGTGTTGTTGGGTGTTAGAGCTTGTGAGTGTGACGTCGTTTGTTGACGTGTTGAGAGCGGGTGCGTGAGAGCCACCGCTAAACCCGGTTGCACTGCCGACCTAAACCTTCTCCCCTCCCCTCCTCTCTTATTTGTTTTTGCGGTTGCTAAGATTTCCCGTTTTAAACCTCTATTTAAAAGGGTTCGTCCTTTTCTTTTCAATAAAAGGGTCCTTTTATTAAATGTGGGGGCAACCCTTGGATTTTCTTTATTTTCTCCTTTTGTTTAATTTAAATCCGTCTCATTTTCTTTTCCTCTTTAAAGAGCTTTATTTTAATCTTTAAATAAAAGAGGTTGTATTTTGTTCTCCTGTCAAAAGGAGTTTGATTTTTATTCTTTTGTAAAAGGGTTTTATTTTAATTCTTAAAAAAAAGGTTTCATTTTATTTCTTTTGAAAATGCCCAAAACTATTTCTTATAGTGGGGTATGTTTTTAAGTAGTTAAAAGACATTTTCTTTATTTTAGTTTTTCTGTTAAAACCTTTTCTTGTGAGTTTATTTTTTTTTCTTTTCTTTTAAAAAAGAAAAAAAATCAGGTTTAAAAAAAAAACATCAGGTGGAGGGAGCCCAGTCCAGCCGGCCAAGGCCCAGGCCCCCTCCAACCCTAGCGTCATCCCCTCCTCTCGTTCTCGTCCTCCCCCAGCGCCTCCTCCCTTCTTCCTCCCCTCGCCTCGCCCCCTGCGTTGCCTCCCTGCACCCAGGCCACCAGCCCCCGCCTCCAGGTCGCCGCCCGACAGCAGCTCGCCCCGCGCGCCATGGCCTTGCGTCGCCCCTACCTCCTCACCTCCCCGCGCCACCAGCGGTTCACCGCGCCCGCTGCAGTACCTAGGTCGCGTGCCCGTGCCCGAGCTGGCCTCCGGTCGCCGCGCGAGGGCCCCTCGACCTCGTCCGGCCTCTCTGGTCGCCGCCCCCTGCCTCGCGCCCTGCCGACCTCGTCTCTCCGCGCCGCCTCGCCCTCCAGCTCGCCGCGTCGCCGTCCCGCGCCGTGCGCCGCGCCGTTCCCCGCGCCATGGAGCCGCCTCGCGCGAGGTCCCCTGCGCCGCAGCCGCCGGCGCCCCTCGCCGCTATGGCCCGCCTGCAGGAGCCCGCGTCCTCTGCACGCCGCCGACCTCTGGAGCCGCCTGCCGCTATGTTGGAATTATGCCCTAGAGGCAATAATAAATGTATAGTTATAATTCCTGTATCAAGATAATAGTTTATTATCCATGCTATAATTGTATTGAATGAAGACTCATTTACATGTGTGGATACATAGACAAAACACCGTCCCTAGCATGCCTCTAGTTGGCTAGCCAGTTGATTGATGATAGTCAGTGTCTTCTGATTATGAACAAGGTGTTGTTGCTTGATAACTGGATCACGTCATTGGGAGAATCACGTGATGGACTAGACCCAAACTAATAGACGTAACATGTTGATCGTGTCATTTTGTTGCTACTGTTTTCTGCGTGTCAAGTATTTATTCCTATGACCATGAGATCATATAACTCACTGACACCGGAGGAATGCTTTGTGTGTATCAAACGTCACAACGTAACTGGGTGACTATAAAGATGCTCTACAGGTATCTCCGAAGGTGTTAGTTGAGTTAGTATGGATCAAGACTGGGATTTGTCACTCCGTATGACGGAGAGGTATCTCGGGGCCCACTCGGTAATACAACATCACACACAAGCCTTGCAAGCAATGTAACTTAGTGTAAGTTGCGGGATCTTGTATTACGGAACGAGTAAAGAGACTTGCCGGTAAACGAGATTGAAATAGGTATGCGGATACTGACGATCGAATCTCGGGCAAGTAACATACCGAAGGACAAAGGGAATGACATACGGGATTATACGAATCCTTGGCACTGAGGTTCAAACGATAAGATCTTCGTAGAATATGTAGGATCCAATATGGGCATCCAGGTCCCGCTATTGGATATTGACCGAGGAGTCTCTCGGGTCATGTCTACATAGTTCTCGAACCCGCAGGGTCTGCACACTTAAGGTTCGACGTTGTTTTATGCGTATTTGAGTTATATGGTTGGTTACCGAATGTTGTTCGGAGTCCCGGATGAGATCATGGACGTCACGAGGGTTTCCGGAATGGTCCGGAAACGAAGATTGATATATAGGATGACCTCATTTGATTACCGGAAGGTTTTCGGAGTTACCGGGAATGTACCGGGAATGACGAATGGGTTCCGGGAGTTCACCGGAGGGGGGCAACCCACTCCGGGGAAGCCCATAGGCATTTGGGGGGGTCACACCAGCCCTTAGTGGGCTGGTGGGACAGCCCACCAATCCCCTATGCGCCAAGAGATAAAAATCAAAGGAAAGAAAAAAAAGGGGAAGAAGTGGGAAGGGGGAAGGACTCCCTCCCACCAAACCAAGTAGGACTCGGTTTGGGGGGGGGGGGGGAGAGTCCTCCCCCCTGGCTCGGACGACCCCTTGGGGATCCCTTGGACCCCAAGGCAAGGTCCCCCTCCCTCCTCCTATATATATGGGGCTTTTAGGGCAGATTTGAGACGACTTTCTCACGGCTGCCCGACCACATACCTCCATAGTTTTTCCTCTAGATCGCGTTTCTGCGGAGCTCGGGCGGAGCCCTGCTGAGACGAGATCATCACCAACCTCCGGAGCGGCGTCGCGCTGCCGGAGAACTCTTCTACCTCTCCGTCTCTCTTGCTGGATCAAGAAGGCCGAGATCATCGTCGAGATGTACGTGTGCTGAACGCGGAGGTGCCGTCCGTTCGGTAATAGATCGTGGGACTGGTCGCGGGATTGTTCGCGGGGCGGATCGAGGGACGTGAGGACGTTCCACTACATCAACCGCGTTCTCTAACGCTTCTGCTGTACGATCTACAAGGGTACGTAGATCACTCATCCCCTCTCGTAGATGGACATCACCATGATAGGTCTTCGTGCGCGTAGGAAAATTTTTGTTTCCCATGCGACGTTCCCCAACAGTGGCATCATGAGCTAGGTTCATGCGTAGATGTCTTCTCGAGTAGAACACAAAAGGTTTTGTGGGCGGTGATGTGCGTTTTGCTGCCCTCCTTAGTCTTTTCTTGATTCCGCGGTATTGTTGGATTGAAGCGGCTTGGACCGACATTGCTCGTACGCTTACAAGGGACTGGTTTCATCGTTACGAGTAACCCCCTTTGCTCAAAGATGACTGGCAAGTGACGGTTTCTCCAACTTTAGTTGAATCGGATTTGACCGAGGAGGTCCTTAGATGAGGTTAAATAGCAACTCATATATCTCCGTTGTGGTGTTTGCGTAAGTAAGATGCGATCCTACTAGATACCCTTGGTCACCACGTAAAACATGCAACAACAAAATTAGAGGACGTCTAACTTGTTTTTGCAGGGTATGATTGTGATGTGATATGGCCAACGATGTGATGTGATATATTGGATGTATGAGATGATCATGTTGTAATAGAAATATCGACTTGCATGTCGATGGTACGGCAACCGGCAGGAGCCATAGGGTTGTCTTTATACTAACATATGTGCTTGCAGATGCGTTTACTATTTTGCTAGGATGTAGCTTTAGTAGTAATAGCATAAGTAGCACGACAACCACGATGGCAACACGTTGATGGATGATCATGGTGTGGCGCCGGTGACAAGAAGATCGTGCCGGTGCTTTGGTGATGGAGATCAAGAAGCACGTGATGATGGCCATATCATGTCACTTATGAATTGCATGTGATGTTAATCCTTTTTTGCACCTTATTTTGCTTAGAACGACGGTAGCATTATGAGGTGATCTCTCACTAAAATTTCAAGACGAAATTGTGTTCTCCCCGACTGTGCACCGTTGCTACAGTTCGTCGTTTCGAGACACCACGTGATGATCGGGTGTGATAGACTCAACGTTCACATACAACGGGTGCAAAACAGTTGCGCACGCGGAACACTCGGGTTAAGCTTGACGAGCCTAGCATGTGCAGACATGGCCTCGGAACACATGAGACCGAAAGGTCGATCATGAATCATATAGCTGATATGATTAGCATAGGGATGCTTACTACTGAAACTACTCTCGACTCACGTGATGATCGGACTTGGGATAGTGTAAGTGGATCATGAACCACTCAAATGACTAGAGAGATGTACTTTTTGAGTGGGAGTTTAGCATATAATTTGATTAAGTTGAACTCTAATTATCTTGAACATAGTCTAAGTCCACTTTGAATATATTTGTGTTGTAGATCATGGCTCACGCAAGTGTCATCCTGAATTTTAATACGTTCCTAGAGAAAGCTAAGTTGAAAGATGATGGAAGCAACTTTGTAGACTGGGCTCGTAATCTTAAGCTAATCTTACAAGCTGGAAAGAAGGATTATGTCCTTAATGCTGCGCTAGGAGATGAACCACCCGCTACGGCTGATCAGGATGTTAAGAACGCTTGGTTAGCGCGTAAGGAGGACTACTCAATAGTTCAATGTGCAGTCTTGTATGGCCTAGAACCGGGACTTCAACGTCGCTTTGAGCGTCATGGAGCATTTGAGATGTTCCAGGAGTTGAAGTTTATCTTTCAGAAGAACGCCCGGATCGAGAGGTATGAGACCTCCGATAAATTCTATGCTTGCAAGATGGAGGAAAACTCGTCTGTCAGTGAACATGTGCTCAAAATGTCTGGGTACTCAAACCGTCTAGCTGAACTGGGGATTGAACTCCCGCAAGAAGCTATCACTGACAGAATCCTTCAATCACTGCCGCCAAGCTATAAAGGCTTTGTGTTGAACTACAACATGCAAGGGATGAACAAGTCTCCCGGCGAGTTGTTTGCGATGCTGAAAGTCACAGAGTCTGAACTCCGTAAAGAGCATCAAGTGTTGATGGTGAGCAAGACCACTAGTTTCAAGAGAAACGGCAAAGGCAAGAAGGGCAATTCGAAGAAGAGCGGCAAGCCTGTTGCCAATCCGCCGAAAAAACCCAAGGCTGGACCTAAGCCTGAAACAGAGTGCTTCTATTGCAAGGGTATGGGTCACTGGAAGCGCAATTGCCCCAAGTATCTGGCAGATAAGAAGGCGGGCAAAGAAAAATCAGGTATATTTGATATACATGTTATTGATGTGTACTTAACTGGCTCTCGTAGTAGTGCCTGGGTATTTGATACCGGTTCTGTTGCTCATATTTGCAACTCAAAACAGGAATTGCGGAATAGACGAAGGCTGGCGAAAGACGAAGTGACGATGCGCGTAGGAAACGGTTCCAAGGTTGATGCAATCGCCGTCGGCACAGTGTCACTTCAACTACCATCGGGATTAGTGATGAACTTAAATCATTGTTATTTAGTGCCTGCGTTGAGCATGAACATTATATCTGGATCTTGTTTATTGCGAGACGGTTACTCTTTTAAGTCTGAGAATAATGGTTGTTCTATTTCTATGAGTAACATCTTTTATGGTCATGCACCGAATGTGAGAGGATTGTTCATATTGAATCTTGATAGAGATACGCATATACATAACATTGAGACCAAAAGAGTTAGAGTAAACAATGATAGCGCCATATTTTTGTGGCACTGCCGCTTGGGTCATATTGGTGTAAAGCGCATGAAGAAACTCCATGCTGATGGACTTTTGGAGTCACTTGACTTTGATTCACTTGACACGTGCGAACCATGCCTCATGGGCAAGATGACTAAGACTCCGTTCTCCGGAACAATGGAGCGTGCAAGTGACTTGTTGGAAATCATACATACCGATGTGTGTGGTCCAATGAGCGTGGAGGCACGCGGCGGATATCGTTATTTTCTCACCTTCACTGACGATCTAAGTAGATATGGTTATGTCTACTTGATGAAGCACAAGTCCGAAACATTTGAAAAGTTCAAGCAATTTCAGAGTGAAGTGGAAAATCATCGTAACAAGAAGATCAAGTTCCTACGGTCTGATCGTGGGGGTGAGTATCTGAGTTTCGAGTTTGGTACTCACTTAAGACAATGTGGAATTGTTTTGCAGTTAACACCGCCTGGAACACCACAGCGTAATGGTGTGTCCGAACGTCGTAATCGTACTTTATTAGAAATGGTGCGATCTATGATGTCTCTTACTGATTTGCCGTTATCGTTTTTGGGTTATGCATTAGAAACAGCTGCATTCACTTTAAATAGGGCACCATCGAAATCCGTTGAGACGACACCATACGAACTGTGGTATGGAAAAAGGCCAAAGTTGTCGTTTCTTAAAGTTTGGGGATGTGATGCTTATGTCAAAAAGCTTCAGCCTGAAAAGCTGGAACCCAAAGCGGAAAAGTGCGTCTTCATAGGTTACCCAAGAGAGACAGTTGGGTACACCTTCTATCTCAAATCCGAGGGCAAAGTGTTTGTTGCTAAGAACAGAACTTTTCTCGAGAAGGAGTTTCTCTCGAGAGAATTGAGTGGGAGGAAGATAGAACTTGACGAGGTTGTCGAACCTCTCATCCCTCTGGATGGTGGCGCAGGGCAAGGGGAAACCTCTGTCATTGCAACGCCGGTTGAGGAGGAAGTTAATGATGATGATCATGAAACTCCAGTTCAAGTTTCTGTTGAACCACGCAGGTCGACGAGATCACGCGCTGCTCCAGAGTAGTACGGTAATCCCGTCTTATCAATCATGTTGTTAGACAACAATGAACCTGCAAATTATGAAGAAGCGATGGTGGGCCCAGATTCCAACAAATGGCTAGAAGCCATGAAATCCGAGATAGGATCCATGTATGAGAACAAAGTGTGGACTTTGGAGATGCTGCCTGAGGGCCGCAAGGCTATTCAGAACAAATGGATCTTTAAGAAGAAGACGGACGCTGACGGTAATGTGACCTTTTATAAAGCTCGACTTGTGGCAAAGGGTTTTTCACAAGTTCCAGGAATTGACTACGATGAGACTTTCTCTCCCGTAGCGATGCTTAAGTCCGTCAGAATCATGTTAGCAATAGCTGCATTTTTCGATTATGAAATCTGGCAGATGGATGTCAAAACGGCGTTCCTTAACGGTTTCCTTAAGGAAGAGTTGTATATGATGCAACCCGAAGGTTTTGTCGATCCTAAAAATGCTGACAAGGTGTGCAAGCTCCAGCGATCCATTTATGGACTGGTGCAAGCATCTCGGAGTTGGAACAAACGCTTTGATGAGGTGATCAAAGCATTTGGGTTTATACAAGTGGTTGGAGAATCTTGTATTTACAAGAAAGTGAGTGGGAGCTCTGTGGCGTTTCTAATATTATATGTGGATGACATATTACTGATTGGAAACAACGTAGAGCTTTTGGAGAGCATAAAAGGTTACTTGAATAAAAGTTTCTCTATGAAGGACCTAGGAGAAGCTGCTTACATTCTAGGCATTAAGATCTATAGGGATAGATCAAAACGCCTGATAGGACTTTCACAAAGCACATACCTTGATAAAGTTTTGAAGAGGTTCAAAATGGAATAGTCCAAGAAAGGGTTCTTGCCAGTGTTACAAGGTACGAGATTGAGTAAGACTCAGTGCCCAGCAATTGATGAAGATAGAGAGCATATGCGCTCCGTCCCCTATGCTTCAGCCATAGGCTCTATCATGTATGCAATGCTGTGCACTAGACCGGATGTTAGCCTGGCCATAAGTATGGCAGGTAGGTTCCAGAGTAATCCAGGAGTGGATCACTGGACGGCGGTCAAGAATATCCTGAAGTACCTGAAAAGGACTAAGGATATGTTTCTCGTGTATGGAGGTGACGAAGAGCTCGCCGTAAAAGGTTACGTCGATGCAAGCTTTGACACAGATCCGGACGACTCTAAGTCGCAAACCGGATACGTATTTATTCTTAATGGGGGTGCAGTAAGCTGGTGTAGTTCCAAGCAAAGCGTCGTAGCAGATTCTACATGTGAAGCAGAGTACATGGCTGCCTCGGAGGCGGCTAAGGAGGGTGTCTGGATGAAGCAGTTCATGACGGATCTTGGAGTAGTGCCGAGTGCACTGGATCCAATAACCTTGTTCTGTGACAACACTGGTGCCATTGCCTTAGCAAAGGAACCAAGGTTTCACAAGAAGACCAGACACATCAAACGACGCTTCAACCTCATCCGCGACTACGTCGAGGAGGAGGACGTAAATATATGCAAAGTGCACACGGATCTGAATGTAGCAGACCCGCTGACTAAACCTCTTCCACGGCCAAAACATGATCGACACCAGAACTGTATGGGTGTTAGATTCATTACAATGTAATTCACATGGTGATGTGAGGGCTAGATTATTGACTCTAGTGCAAGTGGGAGACTGTTGGAATTATGCCCTAGAGGCAATAATAAATGTATAGTTATAATTCCTGTATCAAGATAATAGTTTATTATCCATGCTATAATTGTATTGAATGAAAACTCATTTACATGTGTGGATACATAGACAAAACACCGTCCCTAGCATGCCTCTAGTTGGCTAGCCAGTTGATCGATGATAGTCAGTGTCTTCTGATTATGAACAAGGTGTTGTTGCTTGATAACTGGATCACGTCATTGGGAGAATCATGTGATGGACTAGACCCAAACTAATAGACGTAGCATGTTGATCGTGTCATTTTGTTGCTACTGTTTTCTGCGTGTCAAGTATTTATTCCTATGACCATGAGATCATATAACTCACTGACACCGGAGGAATGCTTTGTGTGTATCAAACGTCGCAACGTAACTGGGTGACTATAAAGATGCTCTACAGGTATCTCCGAAGGTGTTAGTTGAGTTAGTATGGATCAAGACTGGGATTTGTCACTCCGTATGACGGAGAGGTATCTCGGGGCCCACTCGGTAATACAACATCACACACAAGCCTTGCAAGCAATGTAACTTAGTGTAAGTTGCAGGATCTTGTATTACGGAACGAGTAAAGAGACTTGCCGGTAAACGAGATTGAAATAGGTATGCGGATACTGACGATCGAATCTCGGGCAAGTAACATACCGAAGGACAAAGGGAATGACATACGGGATTATACGAATCCTTGGCACTGAGGTTCAAACGATAAGATCTTCGTAGAATATGTAGGATCCAATATGGGCATCCAGGTCCCGCTATTGGATATTGACCGAGGAGTCTCTCGGGTCATGTCTACATAGTTCTCGAACCCGCAGGGTCTGCACACTTAAGGTTCGACGTTGTTTTATGCGTATTTGAGTTATATGGTTGGTTACCGAATGTTGTTCGGAGTCCTGGATGAGATCACGGACGTCACGAGGGTTTCCGGAATGGTCCGGAAACGAAGATTGATATATAGGATGACCTCATTTGATTACCGGAAGGTTTTCGGAGTTACCGGGAATGTACCGGGAATGACGAATGGGTTCCGGGAGTTCACCGGAGGGGGGCAACCCACTTCGGGGAAGCCCATAGGCATTTGGGGGGGTCACACCAGCCCTTAGTGGGCTGGTGGGACAGCCCACCAATCCCCTATGCGCGAAGAGATAAAAATCAAAGGAAAGAAAAAAAGGGGGAAGAAGTGGGAAGGGGGAAGGACTCCCTCCCACCAAACCAAGTAGGACTCGGTTTGGGTGGGGAGAGTCCGCCCCCCTGGCTCGGCCGACCCCTTGGGGATCCCTTGGACCCCAAGGCAAGGTCCCCCTCCCTCCTCCTATATATATGGGGCTTTTAGGGCAGATTTGAGACGACTTTCTCACGGCTGCCCGACCACATACCTCCATAGTTTTTCCTCTAGATCGCGTTTCTGCGGAGCTCGGGCGGAGCCCTGCTGAGACGAGATCATCACCAACCTCCGGAGCGCCGTCGCGCTGCCGGAGAACTCTTCTACCTCTCCGTCTCTCTTGCTGGATCAAGAAGGCCGAGATCATCGTCGAGCTGTACGTGTGCTGAACGCGGAGGTGCCGTCCGTTCGGTACTAGATCGTGGGACTGATCGCGGGATTGTTCGCGGGGCGGATCGAGGGACGTGAGGACGTTCCACTACATCAACCACGTTCTCTAACGCTTCTGCTGTACGATCTACAAGGGTACGTAGATCACTCATCCCCTCTCGTAGATGGACATCACCATGATAGGTCTTCGTGCGCGTAGGAAATTTTTTGTTTCCCATGCGACGTTCCCCAACACGCTATCCTCCTGCTCGCTGTCGCTGCGCCGTTTTGCTGCCCTGCTGCTGTCGTTGTTACCTGCTGCTAGCTGCTGGCCGTTGCAAGCTTGCGCCGCTGTCAATGCTGCTGTTGCCGCGCGTTGCTTGCTGATGCTGCCGCCTGATGCTGCTGTGTGCTGTAGCTAGCTGCTGGGGCCGTGCTGTTTTGCTGCTAGCTGCAGTTGCTGCTTGCTTGCTCTACGCCGATGCGTCTTGCTGCTGCGTTTTTGCTTGCCTGCCGCGTTGCTGTTGTCTGTGTAGTTGGAGTAGTTCCTGCCCGAGTGTTAGCTAGTGGTCCTGTATATTGCTAGTTGCAGCTGCTTGTTGCTGTTGCCGCTACCTGACGCCGTTGCTAGTGCTGCTGCTGGTGCTGGCCGTAGCCTTGCTTCTACTTGCCCGATTTGCTGCTTGTAGTTGCTTTGCATGCCGTAGCTGCTTGCCGTAGTTAGTTGCTTTGCTAGCTGCTGCTTGCTAACATTCCTGGTGTAGTAGCTTTGCCGCTTGCTGTAGCTTGCTCTAGTTTGCCTAACGCTGTTGCCGAGCTTGCTGTGCTGTGGCCAAAGCTAGATGTTGTAGTTGTTGTCGCCCATTGCCCGCTAGATGTTGTTGTGTCGCCTTTTGGGACCATCGTCGAAGTTCGCAGCACCATCCCCTCCTTCATGGGACCGACAAGTTTGCCGAGAACCCCGTCGTCCTCGACGACCCCGGAAACGAGTTCGACCTCCTCCACGTCGCCGAAGACCCGTGTTTGACTACCGATGTGAAGACCGTGAACCACGACGCCGAGCGAACGACTACCGTCGACGAGACCGTGTACCACTACTTCAACTACCGGCGCGTGTACGACTACTTCCACGGCGACCACGACGACAACTACTTCCACGACGTCCACGACGACCGTTGTTCTCCTTCACCGAACCCCTCTGATTTGCACGCTTCAAAGGTATACCAATGGGACATGTCATGTACCGTGTGCTAGTGATGTACGAATGTATGAGTTGTTTGAGTTTAATGCATGTATGCACCGTATGTATGCACCGTTGTTTGCCCGTGCACGTTGACTTCCTTTTCGTCGTGCCCTCGACACATGGGAACCCGAGATACGGGATCACCCCATCTTTATTTAGCGTTCCCGCACACGCTTCCTATACGTTGGCACGATACCCCGTTGAGTTATCGGGATAGGAACGTTGCCGTGGCATCGTTTCCGATTTGCCGCCATGGTTTCCTCTCGCTCGCCGTGGCGACACCTTGCTTCTTTCCCTTCTTGCCGTGGTGTGATGTCTTGCATGCATGACACATTCATGGCATATAATCTTGTGTTGCATGTTCTTGTGCCGTAGCTCCGTTCTAAGTCCGACGTGCTATCGACTAGGTTGTCATGTAGGTTCGTCGCTTCACCCTTGCCATGTTAACTACAATTTAATATTGCCGTGTAAATAATCGGGAGTGAATTAAATAATTAATCGTGGAGTTTCGTCGATATGCAACCCGTTGCATATCGAGCTTCACTTAATGTGTAGTGTTCGCGTGAGGTGAATTGCCATGCCATCCCTTGCATTTTAACCTGTTCATGCATCATATTAGGGTATGCATCATGTCTTGCTTTGTGGTGGTGAATACTTGTGTTGATGTTTGTTTCCGGTTTGCCCGTCTCGATAGAGTTCCGCAAGCGTGTCGGAATGTGAGGACCCGTTCGACTACGTTGGTTTGCCGACTTCTCCGAGTTGTTCTTCTTCCAAGCGGGATCTCAGGCAAGATGATCATTTACCCAGATACCATTACTATCATTGCCATGCTAGTTATTTCGATGCTATCGATTATGTCTCGTTGCCTACCACATGTTAAATATCAGCCTCTCAACAATGCCATGAATACCTTCAACCTGTTCGACCTAGGAAACCACTCCGTGGCTATGTTACTGCTTGCTTAACCTTGTTGTTAGCGTTGCTAGATGCAGGTGCAGATGCTCCCATGTGATAACATGGGTTCCTTGTCATATCACCATATTTAAATGCTATTTAATTTAATGCACCTATATACTTGGTAAAAGGTGGAAGGCTCGGCCTTTCTAGCCTGGTGTTTTGTTCCACCTTTGCCCCCTTAGTTTTCGGCTACCGGTGTTATGTTCCATAAATGAGCGCTCCTAACACGATCGGGGTTGTTATGGGGACCCCCTTGATAATTCGTTTTAGATTAAAGCTGGTCTGGCAGGGCCCAACTTTGGTACTACATTTGCCTAATAACTAATGAACTGCATAGGGAGTAATTAACCCGAGGATATTTAATCAACCCCCGGGCCAGTGCTCCTCATGAGTGTTGGTCCACCCACCCAGCAGTCGGCGGTGCCACCACGGGGCAACTCGAGGTTTGGTTCTCGTCCACTTTGCATAGACGGTGTGTCCTGAGAACGAGATACGCGGCTCCTATCGGGTTCGTCGACACACCGGGTGGCCTTGCTGGATTAGTTTTACCTTTGACGAGATATCTTGTGCATCGGGATTCCGGTGATGCTTTGGGTAATCTCAGAGTTGAGGTTTTCCACTAGGGAATCCGACGAGATCGCGAGCTTCGTGATTGAGGATTTCTATGCGGCTTGTGGTAATTTGTGATGGACTAGTTGGAGCACCCCTGCAGGGTTAAATCTTTCGGAAAGTCGTGCCCGCGGTTATGTGGCAACGTGGAAGCTTTGTTTAACACTGGTTCTAGATAACTTGAAGTTAACTTAATTAAAACATGCCAACTGTGTGCGTAACCGTGACTGTCTCCTTCGTGAGTTCTTTCTCCGATCGAGGACACGGTGGGGTTATGTCTGACGTAGGTAGGTGTTCAGGATCATTCATTTGATCATCAGTAGTTCACGTTCGTTATACGTAGATCTTCCCCCTCTTATTTCTTGTACTCGTAAGTTAGCCACCATAAATATATGCTTAGCCGCTGCTGCAACCTCACCACTTAACCATACCTTACCCATTAAGCTTTGCTAGTCTTGATACCTTTGGAAATGAGATTGCTGAGTCCCCTGTGGCTCACAGATTACTACAACACCAGTTGCAGGTGCAGGTAAAGGTTACTTGACGTGAGCGCGTTGATTGTACATTTGGATTTGCTTCTTCTTCTTCTTCTTCTTCATCGATCTAGGATGGGTTCCTGGCCGACAGCCTGGGATAGCAAGGATGGACGTCGTTCTTCTTTTGTCGTTTGTTTACGTCCGTAGTCGGACCCTGCTCTTACTCTTGATGATTATGTAATGTACTGATGTGACTCTGATGTAGCTTGTGGCGAGTGTAAGCCAAGTCTGAATATATATCTCTTCTTTTCAGTACATGTACTTGTAACGATATCCATTCTTGCGACACGACGAGATGCGCTTCTATCCCTGACAAGGCCTTCGTGCCAAATTGAGGATAGGGTCGCATCTTGGGCGTGACAAGTTGGTATCAGAGCAAGGACCGACCTAGGAGCCCCCTTGATTGATCGAACATGGCCGAGTCGAGTCTAGTGAAAAACTATTTGAGTCTAGTTATATATCGGAGAGTAGGATTCTTTTTTCTCCTCTTCTATGCTCTGGTGAGGAATCTTGACGTAATAATTTACTCTACTCCTTTTCTCACTCCAATTTTTTTAGGATCACGCGGATATATTTGGAATCTATATGATGCCGATGTGACGGAGTTCTGTCTTGGTGCCTCCTGTCTGACTTGATTTTCTTCCGGGGAGTTGAGCTCTAGGGGATTCTTGAGCACATCGTTATCATTCAGATTTCTTAGTATCTCAGTACGAAGGATGTTCGTAATTGCTTCAATACTAGTAGTGGCGAGATAACCCCGATGTCCCGAGTACTGGTGCAGATTGTTCGGGAGTACTGCCATACTTTGTATCGTTGTGATCACGAGGGTCTGTTGTAGATGAAGGTTCGAGATTCTGGTCGTGTGTTGACGGATGTGATACAGGTGACGGGTTAGTATAGGAGTTGTGTGAATATTACTCCTTGTATCCGTGTACCAGATTGCATGACCAGATATTTCGGGAATTCATAGGTGGGAATTCAAGTAGTTGCTTATAGGACAATCTTCCAACAAATGCATGATGTTAGGTTGGGGTTCGACATCTAGTGGATTCGTTTGTTCATGGTCGACTTACAGCAGTACACATTGTGTCTTAAAGAGTCCTTGTAGCTTGCTACGACTCGGGGACGCTTCGTATGTCGGGTGCACTGCCTTGCACTTGATGGCTAATGTAAATCGTGCCCGTGCGATCGTGTCCACGAAAATATCGAACGGAAATCTTTCTCATGAGTTTGTTCTGGCTTGTTTCATAAGCCTCACCCTTTGTTTTGTTGGAATATGGTAATTCAAGTTGCTTCGATGTCAAGTGGTGATTTCAGACCTTTCCAAGAGGTGTTCTCATATTTTTTATGTGAATGCTAATCCTTTTGCTCAATCAATCGTCTTATCAATTTTTGTCAACCGGAGTCATCGTATCAATTCCATTCAACCGGTGTGTTTCTCTCCAAGGGGATTCAATCCTCTCCAATTTTGCAAGATCATTCTCTCATTTTATTCCGGAGTTCATCTCATCTAGACCAAGTGTCTTTGTTTTTCCCCGCCCTCCCACCCTTTTTCTTCGGGGATTGGTTTTCATCCAAGTGCATTCATTTCATTGCGCTTCCGCTGTCTGTTCTTTTCTCTCTTACCCGGTGATTCGTTGTGAAGATTCTCAGGAGCTTCATGTTCATCTTTGTTCATTCTTGTCATCCTTACCGGTGAATTTAATTCAGTTATCCAGGGTCATCATATCCTTTTCAAACATTAAATTCTTTCCTATGTTGGGAATTCTTATGAGCCTATCTTGTTATTCATTCCTCTCTCTTTCTATCCGGAGTGCTAAAGATATTTCAGTAGTTTCTCGTTTTCAATTCTTTTAATTATTTCGAGGTGCTAACCTCATCTAGTTCTCTTCATACCGGTGCGATATCTCTCTTCTAAGCAATCTTTTCTAACGGTGATTTCTTTGAGTGGGCCCATAACCCACATGTTCTTTCCCAGGATCTTTCCTGGCTCTTTTAATCGTTTCCCAGAGATCATTAATTCTTTTCAGCTATGACGTAAGTATGGATTTCATCAGTCATACTCCTTCTTCAAGACCAATTTGAATTAATTCTCTTATTTGGCACAACCTTGCATCCTTCTTTATTCCGGAGTGTCTCATTAATTCTTGGTGGTGTTCTCCTCCTCAGTCTCAGCTTGCTATCCGAAGGAGTGTTTCTCTCAGTCTTGTTCCATTCTTGTGAAGATTTTCATTTCAGCTTCGTGGCATTATCTTATTTGCTCCAATCATGAGTAATCCCTTTCGTGCTATCCGGTGCAGTTCTGAGTTGTTTCTATTTCTCGTTCCTCCGAAGGCCATCATTTTAGAAGATTCTTCGTTCTCAGCTTTCAGCTTTCGTTCTCTAATTCTTCTCAATTGTTGTCTCTTCGTTCGTCACTCTATTATCCGGTGCCTTGTTCAAGTTTTCTCTCAGGTGGCTCATGAGCTCTTCATTCTCATGTTTCTCCATTAATTCGTGGTGTTCCCATGCAATTGTGAATTATTACCGGTGTTTCTTGCAACATTTCTTCTAGTTGTGCTTTATCTATCTCTCTTTAATCTTTTCAAGAAGAATAAGTGGTATGCTAGATCCGTTGCTTGTCATCAATTTAACTTGATGAAGGATAAGCATAATATAATTCTTATTCTTGTTCTTCCTTCTTCCAAGAGATTTCAATTCTTCTTCTGGAGTGGCTCATGATATTAATTCCTTTTTCTCAAGTGTTCTGATATTTTCTTTCCCGGAGTTCCAAGTTTTATCAAGTATCTCCTTGTGAAGCTTCATCTATATCTTGGCAAGGTCATAATCTTATTCTTTCTACCTTTATATCTCTGCATCATTCATTCGTATACGGAGGTCCTTCTTGGTGGTTCATCAAGGTTTCAATCCATTCTCAAGTGTTCTTCAAGATTCCTGTTGGAGTACCTCAAGTATCCTTTCTCTTGCATTCATATGTGCAGTTGTTCTTCCTTATTCCTTTGAGGTGGTATTATAGCATTCTTGTTAGTGTAGGAGTCTCGAAGAGAGTTCCTTTCAAATATGAGATAATTAGATCCACCAATTCTTTGATCATGAGATATTTCAACCCATGATTTCTTCGTTGAGCTATCTTGGTTTGGGTTTCACCTAAAGCTTTTCCTATGGATTGTGCTATCATGGTGCTTGTAATTAATCCAAGTTCTCGATGCACCCTCGGTGTAAGAAGTTTTGATATCTTTGCTTTCAACTATCCTTGTTTCTTTTAGTGGTTGGTTGTCACCTCATATATGTTGAGATGATCTTCATAAGCCCACTACTGTCTTCTTCTTCGTTGTTGATTTTCCATCTACTATGTCAATCCTCCGTGTGGAGGCTCTTCAATTCTATTGTGATGATAGTTGTCATTCTTTTCTTCTTTCTCTTCTTCCGCTTGAGCTAGTTCCTATTCCATTGTTCCGGAGGCATTGTGATGTTGCTCTTTTGGGTCTATTATGTTGTTCTATCAAGATCATGGTGTGCCCTTGCTCTACTTAGTTGCTTGTTGTGCATATTGTCTAATTCTCCTACCTTTTCGAATTTTTTGTCCCATTTTCCTACCGAAGTGCTGCCGAAATTTTCCGTGAATTCTTGCTTGTTTCTCATATCATTCCTCATCTCCTGGCAACCTTCAAGGATCGTTGGTTTCACTCGTTTGTCAAAGAAGCGACTAAGTTTTTACCTCTTGTTCTTTCTCATCCTCTCCCCCCTTTCATTCTTGGATCTCGGGGGCGAGATCTTCTTGTAGTGTAGGAGAGTTGTGACAGCCCGATGCCGACGCCCCAGAAGATCCCCCTTTCTTTCCGTTTCCGTCGTGTGGTTATTTTTTTCGTTTGTTGCATCGTCATTTAGTTTGAATCATTGCATCATGCATGGCATCATGTCATCGGTGTTTTGTCGGTGTTGCTTGTTGCCGTGTTGTTGGGTGTTAGAGCTTGTGAGTGTGACGTCGTTTGTTGACGTGTTGAGAGCGGGTGCGTGAGAGCCACCACTAAACCCTGTTGCATCGCCGACCTAAACCTTCTCCCCTCCCCTCCTCTCTTATTTGTTTTTGCGGTTGCTAAGATTTCCCGTTTTAAACCTCTATTTAAAAGGGTTCGTCTTTTTCTTTTCAATAAAAGGGTCCTTTTATTAAATGTGGGGGCAACCCTTGGATTTTCTTTATTTTCTCCTTTTGTTTAATTTAAATCCGTCTCATTTTCTTTTCCTCTTTAAAGAGCTTTATTTTAATCTTTAAATAAAAGAGGTTGTATTTTGTTCTCCTGTCAAAAGGAGTTTGATTTTTATTCTTTTGTAAAAGGGTTTTATTTTAATTCTTAAAAAAAGGTTTCATTTTATTTCTTTTGAAAATGCCCAAAACTATTTCTTATAGTGGGGTATGTTTTTAAGTAGTTAAAAGACATTTTCTTTATTTTAGTTTTTCTGTTAAAACCTTTTCTTGTGAGTTTATTTTTTTTTCTTTTCTTTTAGAAAAGAAAAAAAAATTAGGTTTTAAAAAAAACATCACGGGGAGGGAGCCCAGCCCAGCCGGCCAAGGCCCAGGCCCCCTCCAACCCTAGCGTCATCCCCTCCTCTCGTTCTCGTCCTCCCCGAGCGCCTCCTCCCTTCTTCCTCCCCTCGCCTCGCCCCCTGCGTCGCCTCCCTGCACCCAGGCCGCTAGCCCCCGCCTCCAGGTCGCCGCCCGACAGCAGCTCGCCCCGCACGCCATGGCCTTGCGTCGCCCCGACCTCCTCACCTCCCCGCGCCACCAGCGGTTCGCCGCGCCCGCTGCAGTACCCAGGTTGCGTGCCCGTGCCCGAGCTGGCCTCCGGTCGCCGCGCGAGGGCCCCTTGACCTCGTCCGGCCTCTCTGGTCGCCGCCCTTGCCCCGCGCCCTGCCGACCTCGTCTCGCCGCGCCGCCTCGCCCTCCAGCTCGCCGCGTCGCCGTCCCGTGCCGTGCGCCGCGCCGTTCCCCGCGCCGTTCCCCGTGCCATGGCGCCGCCTCGCGCGAGGTCTCCTGCGCCGCAGCCGCCGGCGCCCCTCGCCGCTATGGCCCGCATGCAGGAGCCCGCGTCCTTTGCGCGCCGCCGACCTCCGGAGCCGCCTGCCGCCATCCTCCTGCTCGCTGTCGCTGCGCCGTTTTGCTGCCGTGCTGCTGTCGTTGTTACCTGCTGCTAACTGCTGGCCGTTGCAAGCTTGCGCCGCTATCAATGCTGCTGTTGCCGCGCGTTGCTTGCTGATGCTGCCGCCTGCTGCTGCTGTGTGCTGTAGCTAGCTGCTGGGGCCGTGCTGTTTTGCTGCTAGCTGCAGTTGCTGCTTGCTTGCTCTACGCCGATGCGTCTTGCTGCTGCGTTTTTGCTTGCCTGCCGCGTTGCTGTTGTTTGTGTAGTTGGAGTAGTTCCTGCCCGAGTGTTAGCTAGTGGTCCTGTAGATTGCTAGCTGCAGCTGCTTGTTGCTGTTGCCGCTACCTGACGCCGTTGCTAGTGCTGCTGCTGGTGCTGGCCGTAGCCTTGCTGCTACTTGCCCGATTTGCTGCTTGTGGTTGCTTTGCATGCCGTAGTTAGTTGCTTTGCTAGCTGCTGCTTGCTAACGTGCCTGGTGTAGTAGCTTTGCCGCTTGCTGTAGCTTGCTCTAGTTTGCCTAACGCTGTTGCCGAGCTTGCTGTGCTGTGGCCAAAGCTAGATGTTGTAGTTGTTGTCGCCCATTGCCCGCTAGATGCTGTTGTGTCGCCTTTCGAGACCATCGCCGAAGTTCGCAGCACCATCCCCTCCTTCATGGGACCGACAAGTTTGCCGAGAACCCCGTTGTCCTCGATGACCCCGGAAACGAGTTCGACCTCCTCCACGTCGCCGAAGACCCGTGTTCGACTACCGATGTGAAGACCGTGAACCACGACGCCGAGCGAACGACTACCGTTGACGAGACCGTGTACCACTACTTCAACTACCGGCGCGTGTACGACTACTTCCACGGCGACCAGGACGACAACTACTTCCACGACGTCCACGACGACCGTTGTTCCCCTTCACCGAACCCCTCCGGTTTGCACGCTTCAAAGGTATACCAATGGGACATGTCATGTACCGTGTGCTAGTGATGTAGGAATGTATGAGTTGTTTGAGTTGAATGCATGTATGAACCGTATGTATGCACCGTTGTTTGCCCGTGCACGTTGACTTCCTTTTCGTCGTGCCCTCGACACATGGGAACCCGAGATACGGGATCACCCCATCTTTAGTTAGCGTTCCCGCACATGCTTCCTATACGTTGGTACGATACCCCGTTGAGTTATCGGGATAGGAACGTTGCCGTGGCATCGTTTCCGATTTGCCGCCATGGTTTCCTCTCGCTCGCCGTGGCGACACCTTGCTTCTTTCCCTTCTTGCCGTGGTGTGATGTCTTGCATGCATGACGCATTCATGGCATATAATCTTGTGTTGCATGTTCTTGTGCCGTAGCTCCGTTCTAAGTCCGACGTGCTGTTGACTAGGTTGTCATGTAGGTTCGTCGCTTCACCCTTGCCATGTTAACTACAATTTAATATTGCCGTGTAAATAATCGGGAGTGAACTAAATAATTAATCGTGGAGTTTCGTCGATATGCAACCCATTGCATATCGAGCTTCACTTAATGTGTAGTGTTTGCGTGAGGTGAATTGCCATGCCATCCCTTGCATTTTAACCTGTTCATGCATCATATTAGGGTATGCATCATGTCTTGCTTTGTGGTGGTGAATACTTGTGTTGATGTTTGTTTCCGGTTTGCCCGTCTCGATAGAGTTTCACAAGCGTGTCGGAATGTGAGGACCCATTCGACTACGTTGGTTTGCCGACTTCTCCGAGTTGTTCTTCTTCCAAGCGGGATCTCAGGCAAGATGATCATTTCCCCAGATACCATTACTATCATTGCCATGCTAGTTATTTCGATGCTATCGATTATGTCTCGTTGCCTACCACATGTTAAATATCAGCCTCTCAACAATGCCATGAATGCCTTCAACCTGTTCGACCTAGCAAACCACTCTTTGGCTATGTTACTGCTTGCTTAACCTTGTTGTTAGCGTTGCTAGTTGCAGGTGCAGATGCTCCCATGTGATAACATGGGTTCCTTGTCATATCTACATATTTAAATGCTATTTAATTTAATGCACCTATATACTTGGTAAAAGGTGGAAGGCTCAGCCTTTCTAGCCTGGTGTTTTGTTCCACCTTTGCCCCCTTAGTTTTCGGCTACCGGTGTTATGTTCCATAAATGAGCGCTCCTAACACGATCGGGGTTGTTATGGGGACCCACTTGATAATTCGTTTTAGATTAAAGCTGGTCTGGCAGGGCCCAACTTTGGTACAACATTTGCCTAATAACTAATGAACTGCATAGGAAGTAATTAACCCGAGGATATTTAATCAACCCCCGGGCCAGTGCTCCTCATGAGTGTTGGTCCACCCACCCAGCAGTCGGCGGTGCCACCACGGGGCAATCGAGGTTTGGTTCCCGTCCACTTTGCATAGACGGTGTGTCCTGAGAACGAGATACGCGGCTCCTATCGGGTTCGTCGACACACCGGGTGGCCTTGCTGGATTAGTTTTACCTTTGACGAGATATCTTGTGCATCGGGATTTCGGTGATGCTTTGGGTAATCTCAGAGTTGAGGTTTTCCACTAGGGAATCCGACGAGATCGCGAGCTTCGTGATTGAGGATTTCTATGCGGCTTGTGGTAATTTGTGATGGACTAGTTGGAGCACCCCTGCAGGGTTAAATCTTTCAGAAAGCCGTGCCCGCGGTTATGTGGCAACATGGAAGCTTTGTTTAACACTGGTTTTAGATAACTTGAAGTTAACTTAATTAAAACATGCCAACTGTGTGCGTAACCGTGACTGTCTCCTTCGTGAGTTCTTTCTCCGATCGAGGACATGGTGGGGTTATGTCTGACGTAGGTAGGTCTTCAGGATCATTCATTTGATCATCAGTAGTTCACGTCCGTTATACGTAGATCTTCCCCCTCTTATTTCTTGTACTCGTAAGTTAGCCACCATAAATATATGCTTAGCCGCTGCTGCAACCTCACCACTTAACCATACCTTACCCATTAAGCTTTTCTAGTCTTGATACCTTTGGAAATGAGATTGCTGAGTCCCCTGTGGCTCACAGATTACTACAACACCAGTTGCAGGTGCAGGTAAAGGTTACTTGACATGAGCGCGTTGATTGTACATTTGGAGTTGCTTCTTCTTCTTCTTCTTCATTGATCTAGGATGGGTTCCAGGCCGGCAGCCTGGAATAGCAAGGATGGACGTCGTTCTTCTTTTGTCGTTTGTTTACGTCCGTAGTCGGACCCTGCTCTTACTCTTGATGATTATGTAATGTACTGATGTGACTCTGATGTAGCTTGTGGCGAGTGTAAGCCAAGTCTGAATATATATCTCTTCTTTTCAGTACATGTACTTGTAACGATATCCATTCTTGCGACACGACGAGATGCGCTTCTATCCCTGACAAGGCCTTCGTGCCAAATTGAGGATAGGGTCGCATCTTGGGCGTGACACGCGTGCTGTCCTATTATGTTTTTGTCTCGTATAAATTTTCGTGCGTGTCCGGATTGCTCAAACCCCGTAGATAAAATGCCCATGTTTTTAGAAACCTTTTGCCATGTATTTTGGAGTAGTTGTTTGTATTTTTGCATGAAGGATTCCATCGCTAGTTTGCTATATCGCGTTTAGGACGTTATCTCGCATATTCGTGTGTCGTTATTTTATTTTTGCAACCCCTCATGTTATATATGCTTTCGGGGTAGAAAAATCCATAGAATTTAACTGTGCATTTAGTTTTAGCTTTTGAGCAAGTTAGTGCGCGTGATATTTTGTCATGTTGCCCTTTTGTTTATTTTGTGGGATTTATTCCGTGCATAATTTGAAGGAGTTGGCAACAAGAGATATGCCCTTGGGTGTGTAGACTAGCCCCTGGTAATTTTAGTTGCAATAGAAATCCATGTTTAGGTGTTGTTTGCTTGCTCTCAACTTGCTAGGAAATAGTGCTGATTTGGAGATGCTGAAATATTTCTAAGTCTGAAATCTGTTATATTTTGTTGCTGTCTTTGCATGAGTTTAACTGGTGATCTGTAGCTCTTCTCAGGTTGGTGCAATGGAGTTAGTTGTAGACTTTAAGATTCTCTACCATGATGTCAATTTTTATTCCATTTGGAGTCCTGTAGCATATAGTTTTGCTGCTGTCAATATGTCTTCAGATCAAAAACTGCACTTTCATAAACTGTTTTTTCTCTAAGTCTGAAGCTGCGTGTGAGCAACCATTTTGTGAGTTCTTTTCCTAGTGATCCATGCTTCCATGCTAGGTGTTATTAGTTGCATGTTGTAGTTCATCTTGACCTCTTTTGCCTCATGCCTTGTTTGAGCATTTTGGATTTGTGTAGCTAGTTGTTCGAGGGCGTAGAAAATGCTATGTGGCTGATTTTGGTAGATTGTAGTGATTTCTTGTTTAGCTCGTAGTTGTTGAACCGTTGCTCCGTTTTGATCGTGTCCTACATGAAACTTGCTTAGAATCTCGTGTAGTTTCATATTGTATTGCTGTTTGTATGTTTTGAAATGCTTGTGACTGTCGTTGCACACATATTGCATTCATGCCATCATATCTTGCGGTGTTTGTATCTTTTGAACCGTAGCTCCGTTGGAGATGTTCTCTATGTGTAAATTGGTTGTAACGACGCGTAGAATCACGTGAAACTATTTATTTTTCTGTTTAACAAATATTTAAACGTGTTAGTTCAAATCTGGACAGAATTATAAATTAACGTATGAGGTCATCTCGGAGATGCTATATGTCATTTCCGGCCTCATTTAAAATGCCTAGATAGGTAGATTAATTACGCTTCACCTCTTCCATGTTTAACCACATTTAATATTACCGAGTACCTAATCGGGATAGAATTAAATAATTGGTATGTGGAGTTCCGTCAACATGCAACTCGTTGCATATTGAACTTTACTTAATGTGTAGTGTTTGATTGTTGTGAATTGCCATGCCATGTCTTGCATATGTCCAACCGTTCATGCATCATATGTGTTGTGCATCATGTGGTGTATATCGAGTGTTGATTCTTATTTTCGGTTTCCTTCGCCTCGATAGAGTTCCGCAAGCGTGTCGGAAAGTGAGGACCCGTCCGACTACATCGGTTCTTCTGCTTCACGGAGTCGTTCTTCTTCCAAGCGGGATCTTAGGCAAGATGACCATTTCCCTAGATACCATTACTATCACTGCCATGCTAGTTTTACCGTTTCTATCGTTATGTCTCGTTGCCTTCCACCTGTTAAATATCAGCCTCCCAACATTGCCATGAAAACTTTAACCTGTTCACAACCTAGCAAAGCACTGATTGGCTATGTTACACTTGCTTAACCATGTGTTAGTGTTGCTAGTTGCAGGTGCAGTTGTTTCCATGTGATTACATGGGTTCTTTGTTATATCATCGTATTAAATGCTATTTAATTTAACGCACCTATATACTTGGTAAATGGTGGAAGGCTTGGCCTTTTTAGCCTGGTGTTTTGTTCCACCTTTGCCCCCTTAGTTTCGGCTACCGGTGTTATGTTCCATAATTGAGCGCTCCTAACACGATCGGGGTTGTTATGGGGACCCCCCTGATAATTCGTTTTAGATTAAAGCTGGTCTGGCAAGGCCCAACATTGGTTCTACATTTCCCCAACATAATAATTCTGTTAATACTGAAATTCATAGGGAGTTAGCGCTACCCTAGGAGTAATTCAACATAATGCAGGGGGGCCAGTGCTGTTGGTGCTGGTCCAAAACAGAGCCACTTGCGGGGCCACCCGGGGAAACTCGGGGGATTTTTATCCGGCCACCGTACGTATTGCTCATCCGTCATGTCCTGAGAACGAGATACACGGCTCCTATCGGGTTCGTCGACACGTCGGGCGGCCTTGCTGGATTAGTTTTACCTTTGACGAATGTCTTGTGCATCGGGATTCCGGTGATGCTTTGGGTAATCTCAGAGTTGAGGTTTTCCACTAAGGAGTCCGACGAGATCGCGAGCTTCATGATCGAGGATTTCTATGTGTTTATGGTAATTTGTGATTGATTAGTTGGAGCACCCCTGCAGGGTTAAATCTTTCGGAAAGCCGTGCCCGCGGTTATGTGGCAACGTGGAAACTTTGTTTAACACTGGTTCTAGACAACTTGAAGTTAACTTATTTAAAACTTGCCAACTGTGTGCGTAACCGTGACTGTCTCTTTCGCGAGTTCCTTCTCCGATCGAGGACATAGTGGGGTTATGTTTGACATAAGTAGGTGTTCAGGATCATTCATTTGATCATCGGTAGTTTAGGTCCGTCATGCGTAGGTCATCCCCCTCTTTATTCTTGTACTCGTAAGTTAGCCACCTCACGTATGCTTAGTCGCGTGCTGCAGCCTCACCACTTAACCATACCTCTCCCATTAAGCCTTGCTAGTCTTGATACCTTTGGAAATGAGATTGCTGAGTCCCCTGTGGCTCACAGATTACTACAACACCAGTTGCAGGTACAGGTAAAGGTTACTTGACGCGAGCGCGTTGATTTTCATTTGGAGTTGCTTCTTCTTCTTTTTCTTCATTGATCTAGGATGGGTTCCAGGCCGGCAGCCTGGGATAGCAAGGATGGACGTCGTTCTTCTTTTCTCGTTTGTTTTCGTCCGTAGTCGGACCCTGCTCTTCTTCATGATGTTTATGTATTGTACTGATGTGACTCTGATGTAGCTTGTGGCAAGTGTAAGCCAATTCCATATATCTCTTCTTTTCAGTACATGTACTTGTAATGATATCCATTCTTGCGAAACGACGAGATGCGATTCTATCCTTGACGAGGCCCTCATGCCAAATTAAGGATAGGATCGCATCTTGGGCGTTACAAGTTGGACTAGAGCAGTAACGACCTAGGAGCCCCCTTGATTGATCGAACTTGATGGAGTCGAGTCTAGTGAAAAACTGCTTTGAGTCTAGTTATATATCGGAGAGTAGGATTATTTTTTTATCCTTTTCTATGCTCTCGTGAGGAATCTTGACGTAATAGTTTTAATTCTACTCCTCTTCTCACTCAAACTTTTTTTAGGAACACGCGAATATTTTTGGAATCTATATGATGTCGATGTGACGGAGTTCTGTCTTGGTGCCTCCTGTCTGACTTGATTTCTTCCGGGGAGTTGAGCTCCAGGGGATTCTTGAGCACATCGCTATCATTCAGATTTCTTAGTATCTCAGGACGAAGGATGTTGGAAATTGCTTCAATACTAGTAGTGGCGAGAGGAGTCCGGCTTCCCTAGTACATGTGCAGAGAGTCCGGATGTATCGCCATACTTTGTATCGTTGTGATTACGAGTGTCTGAGATAGATGAGTTTCCGAGATTCTGGTTATGTGTTGACGGATGTGATACACTGGACGGGTTAGTATAGGAGTTGTGTGATATATTACTCCTTGTATCCGTGGACCAGATTGCATGACCAGAAATTTCAGAAGTTCTTAGGTGGGAATTCAAGTAGTTACTTATAGGACAATCTTCCAACAAATGCATGATGTTAGGTTGGGGTTCGACATCTAGTGGATTCATTTGTTCAAGGTTGACTTCCAACGGTTCTCGTTGTGTCTTAAAGAGTCCTTGTAGCTTGCTACGACTCGGGGACGCTTCGTATGTTGTGTGCACTGCCTTGCACAGGATGGCTACTATAAGGATCGGGCCCGTGCGATCCTGTCCACGAAAATATCGGACAAAATCTTTCTCATGAGTTTGTTTTGGCTTGTTTCATAAGCCTTCTCCCTTTGTTTTGTTGGAGTATGGTAATTCAAGTTGCTTCGATGTCAAGTGGTGATTTCAGATCTTTTCTAAGCGGTGTTCTCATATTCATATGAGAGTGCTAATCCTTTTGCTTAATCAATTGTCTTATCAATTCTTGTCAACCGGAGTTGTCATATCAACTCTCTTTCAATCATTGTGCTTCTCCTCAAGTGAATTCTATCCTCTCCAATTTTGCAAGTTCAATCTCTCTTTTCTTTCCGAAGTTCATCTCAGCTGTCCCAAGTTGTCTTTGTTTTTCCCGCCCTCCCACCCTTTTCTTCAGTGATTCAATTTTCATCCAAGTGTCGTCTTTTAATTGTTGCTTCCGCTATCTCTTCTTCCTTTTGTAGCCGGTGAAATATCTCTCTGTTAAGCAATCTTTTCAACGATGGTTTCTTTGAGTGGGCCCATAACCCACAGGTTCTTCCTAGGATCTTATATAGCTCTTGTAATCTTTTCCGGAGATCTCTAATTATGACGTAAGAATGATTTCCATCAGTCATATTCCTTCTTCAAGATCAATTTGAATTAATTCTCGTATTTGTCTCAACCTTACATTCTTCGTTGTTCCGGAGTGTCTCAGTTATTCTTGGTGGTGTTCTCCTCATCATTTTCAGCTTCAAGACTGAAGGAGTGTTTATCTCATATCTTGGTCCATTTCCTGAAGATTCATCATTTCGGCTTTGCGTTATCATCTTGAGTTGTTCCCAGTCATGAGTAATCCCTTTCTTGCTATCCGGTGCATTTCTGAATTGTTTTCATTCTCGATCCTCCGAAGGCCATCATTTCAGAAGATTCTTCGTTCTCAGCTTTCAGCTTTCATCCTCAATTCTTCTCAATTGTTGTCTCTTCTTTCGTCTCTCATTTATTCCGGTGTCTTGTTTAAGTTTTTCTCTCAGGTGGCTCATGATCTCTTCATTCTCATGTATCTCCATTCATTCATGGTTATCCCCATTCAATCCAATTCTTACCGGTGTCTCCTTCAAGACTTGTTCAAGTTTGTGCTCATATATCTCCTCAATCATTTCTAGAAGAATAAATGCTACGCTAAATCCGTTGCTTGTCATCAATTAAACTTGATGAAGGATAATCATAACATAATTCTTATTCCTGTTCATAGTAATCTGAATTCTTCTTCCGGAGTGCCTCATGATATCAATTCTTTTCTCAAGTGCTTATCTTTCTCTTCCGAAGTTCCAAGTTCTATCAAGTATATCTTCGTGATGCTTCATCTAAATATTTTCAAGGACTGAACCTTATTCTTTTCATCCTTCATATCTTCGCGTCATTCTTTGTACACGGAGGTTCGTCATGGTGGTTCTTCAAGATTTCATTCATTCTCAAGTGTTCTTCAAGATTCTTGTTGGAGAACCTTTAGTATTCTTTCTCTTGCATTTCCAAGTGCAATTATCCCTCCTTTATTCTTTGAGGTGGTATTATAGCATTCTTGTTGGTGGAGTCTCGAAGATATTTGTTTCAAGAATGAGATAGTTAAACCCACCATTCTTTGATCATGAGATATTTTCAACCCATGATTTCTTCATTGAGCTATCTTGGTTAAGATTCACGTGAAGCTTTTCAAATGGATTGTTGCTAATATGGGGATTATCGATGATGCAAGTTCTCAATGTATCCTCTTGCTGAAAGAAGTTTCCCTTCTCTTGTTTCTCCCAATCAATCTTTGTTTCCGTTAGTGGATGGTTGTTAACTCATTGTTAGAGATGGTTTTCGTAAGTCCACTACAAGCTTGTTCTTTCGTTGTTGATTTTCAACAACTCCATTCAATTCTTCTGTCAGGCTGCTATTCAATTCAATTGTGGTTGTAGTTGTCATTCTCTTATTCATTCTTTCTTCCGAATGATCTAGTTTCTATTCTCTTGTTCCGGAAGCATTGTGATGTTGCTCTTTTGGGTCAATCTTGTTGTTCTATCAAGATCATATTGTTCCCTTGTTCAACTTAGTTAGTTTGTTGTGAATTGTCTCAAGATCTGTCCATCTTATCGATTTTTTGTCCCTTTTTCCTACCGAAGTGCTGCCGAAATTTTCTTTGAATCCTTTCTTGTTTCTCTTATCATTCTTCATCTCTTTGCAACCTTCAAGGATCGTTGGTTTCACTCATTTGTCAAAGGAGCGACTAAGTTTTACCTCTTGTTTTTTCTATTCCTCTTCCCCTTTTCATTCTTGGATGTCGGGTCGAGATCCTCTTGTAGTGTAGGAGAGTTGTGATAGCCCGAGACCGACGTTCCAGAAGATTCCCCTTCTATTCCGTTTTCGTCGTGTGATTATTTTATTTGTCGCATCATCATCGCATCATGTGCATCATCCGTATTGCATCGGCACTCCGTTGTCGTCAGTTTTTGAACTTGCATCCGTTAGTAGTTGCCGGTTCTCTCCGTTCTCTCCGTTGCCCGTTCTGAGCCCGACCATACTCGCACGCGCCGCGACATCGTTTAAATCTTGATTTTTAAAGCGTGTATAAAACTTTCTCGGATTGGGTTGAAACTTGACATGCGGTCTTATTTAGATGTAGGTAGGCCGCCTGCCAAATTTCGTCGCAATCGGAGTTCGTTTGGTACCCGAACGGTCGACCGTAGCGGCACCGTATTCGGTCTACCGTTGGACGTTTTTTGGTGTTTTAAAATCGCATTGCCGCGCCGCACCGTTTCCCTCTCTTCCCCAGCTAGCCTACTCTACACGGCTAATTAGCCGGTCCCGCGTTCGAGATTGTTTGATTCCAATCGCACGATTGGATCCTGGACGAAAAACTGCTAAACCTAGCCCCCCTTTCCGATTTAAACAGCCCCACCTACCTAATCTAGCCCCTCACCCCCTCTCTTCCTCGAAATCCGCGCCCCTGCCTCGTTTTCTGCGCCACCCCACCAAACCCTACCTTCTCTCTCTCCTCCCTCCCTCCTCAGCACCGCTGCATGGGGTCGCGCCAGCCAGCCGGCCCGATGCCGCTGCTGGGCCTCGTCAGCCCCAAGCCGGCCCACCTCACACAGCCAGCCCGAGACCTCCTGCGGCCCAGTCCCTCCACCGAGCCAGGCCGAGGCCTGCTAAGGTGAGGACCAGATCCCCTCGTTATATGTCGCCCGTGCTCCTTGTAGCTGTCCCGCACCCATGAGCTATTTAGGCCTGTTTGCATATCGGCTCGTAGTAGTTTAGGTTTTTTCTGTGAATTAGTATTAAAAATCCTAGATTTTAAAACGCCCGTAGATTTTAAATCGAGTATCGGATCACGACGTATTGTATATGAAACTTGATTAGTTTTTCGCGTAGATTCGTAATTTGGAACTTGCATGCATGTTTGAAGTGATTTGACTTGCCATATGCCTAGAAAAGCGTGCTGTCCTATTATGTTTTTGTCCCGTATTAATTTTCGTGCGTGTCCGGATTGCTCAAACCCCGTAAATAAAATTCTCATGTTTTTAGGGACCTTTTGCCATGTATTTTGGAGTAGTTGTTTGTATTTTTGCATGAAGGATTTCGTCGCTAGTTTGCTATATCGTGTTTGGGACATTATCTCACATATTCGTGTGTCGTTATTTTATTTTTGCAACCCCTCATGTTATATATGTTTTCGGGGTAGAAAAATCCATAGAATTTAACTGTGCATTTAGTTTTAGCTTTTGAGCAAGTTAGTGCGCGTGATATTTTGCCATGTTGCCCTTTTGTTTATTTTGTGGGATTTATTCCGTGCATAATTTGAAGGAGTTGTCAACTAGAGATATGCCCTTGGGTGTGTAGACTAGCCCGTGGTAATTTTGGTTGCAATAGAAATCTAAGTTTAGGTGTGGTTTGCTTGCTCTCAACTTGCTAGGAAATAGTGCTGATTTGGAGATGCTAAAATATTTCTAAGTCTGAAATCTGTTATATTTTGTTGCTGTCTTTGCATGAATTTATCTGGGGATCTGTAGCTCTTTTGAGTTTGGTGCAATGGAGTTAGTTGTAGACTTTACGATTCTGTACAATGCTGTCAATTTTCATGCCATTTGGAGTCCTGTAGCATATAGTTTTGCTGCTGTCAATATGTCTTTAGATCGAAATCTGCACTTTCATAAACTATTTTTTTTCTCTAAGTCTGAAGCTGCGTGTGAGCAACCATTTTGTGAGTTATTTTCCTAGTGATCCATGCTTCCATGCTAGGTGTTATTAGTTGCATGTTGTAGTTCATCTTGACCTCTTTTGCCTCATGCCTTGTTTGAGCATTTTGGATTTGTGTAGCTAGTTGTTCGAGGGCGTAGAAAATGCTATGTGGCTGATTTTGGAGATTGTAGTGATTTCTTGTTTAGCTCGTAGTTGTTGAACCGTTGCTCCGTTTTGATCGTGTCCTACATGAAACTTGCTTAGAATCTCGTGTAGTTTCATATTGTATTGCTGTTTGTATGTTTTGAAATGCTTGTGACTGTCGTTGCACACATATTGCATTCATGCCATCATATCTTACGGTGTTTGTATCTTTTGAACCGTAGCTCCGTTGGAGATGTTCTCTATGTGTAAATTGGTTGTAACGACGCGTAGAATCACGTGAAACTATTTATTTTTCTGTTTAACAAATATTTAAACGTGTTAGTTCAGATCTGGACAGAATTATAAATTAACGTATGAGGTCATCTCGGAGATGCTATATGTCATTTCCGGCCTCATTTAAAATGCCTAGATAGGTAGATTAATTACGCTTCACCTCTTCCATGTTTAACCACATTTAATATTACCGAGTACCTAATCGGGATAGAATTAAATAATTGGTATGTGGAGTTCCGTCAACATGCAACTCGTTGCATATTGAACTTGACTTAATGTGTAGTGTTTGATTGTTGTGAATTGCCATGCCATGTCTTGCATATGTCCAACCGTTCATGCATCATATGTGTTGTGCATCATGTGGTGTATATCGAGTGTTGATTCTTATTTTCGGTTTCCTTCGCCTCGATAGAGTTCCGCAAGCATGTCGGAAAGTGAGGACCCGTCCGACTACATCGGTTCTTCTGCTTCACGGAGTCGTTCTTCTTCCAAGCGGGATCTTAGGCAAGATGACCATTTCCCTAGATACCATTACTATCACTACCATGCTAGTTTTACCGTTTCTATCGTTATGTCTCGTTGCCTTCCACCTGTTAAATATCAGCCTCCCAACATTGCCATGAAAACTTTAACCTGTTCACAACCTAGCAAAGCACTGATTGGCTATGTTACGCTTGCTTAACCATGTAGTTGCAGGTGCAGTTGTTTCCATGTGATTACATGGGTTCTTTGTTATATCATCGTATTAAATGCTATTTAATTTAACGCACCTATATACTTGGTAAATGGTGGAAGGCTTGGCCTTTTTAGCCTGGTGTTTTGTTCCACCTTTGCCCCCTTAGTTTCGGCTACCGGTGTTATGTTCCATAATTGAGCGCTCCTAACACGATTGGGGTTTTTATGGGGACCCCTTTGATAATTTGTTTTAGATTAAAGCTGGTCTGGCAAGGCCCAACATTGGTTCTACATTTGCCCAACATAATAATTCTGTTAATACTGAAATGCATAGGGAGTTAGCGCTACCCGAGGAGTAATTCAACATAATACAGGGGGCCCAATGCTGTTGGTGCTGGTCCAAAACAGAGCCACTTGCGGGGCCACCTGGGGCAACTCGGGGGATTTCTATCCGGCCACCGTACGTATTGCTCATCCGTCGTGTCCTGAGAACGAGATACGCGGCTCCTATCGGGTTCGTCAACTCGTCGGGCGGCCTTACTGGATTAGTTTTACCTTTGACGAATGTCTTGTGCATCGTGATTCCGGTGATGCTTTGGGTAATCTCAGAGTTGAGGTTTTCCACTAAGGAGTCCGACGGGATCGCGAGCTTCGTGATCGAGGATTCCTATGCGGCTTGTGGTAATTTGGGATGGATTAGTTGGAGCACCCCTGCAGGGATAAATCTTTCGAAAAACCGTGCCCGCGGTTATGTGGCAACGTGAAAACTTTGTTTAACACTAGTTCTAGACAACTTGAAGTTAACTCAATTAAAACTTGCCAACTGAGTGCTTAACCGTGACTGTCTCTTTCGCGAGTTCCTTCTCCGATCGAGGACATGGTGGGGTTATGTTGGACGTAAGTAGGTGTTCAGGATCATTCATTTGATCAGCAGTAGTTTACGTCCGTCATGCGTAGATCATCCCCCTCTTTATTCTTGTACTCGTAAGTTAGCCACCTCACATATGCTTAGTCGCGTGCTGCAGCCTCACCACTTAACTATACCTCTCCCATTAAGCCTTGCTAGTCTTGATACCTTTGGAAATGAGATTGCTGAGTCCCATGTGGCTCACAGATTACTACAACACCAGTTGCAGGTACAGGTAAAGGTTACTTGACGCGAGCGCGTTGATTTTCATTTGGAGTTGCTTCTTCTTCTTCTTCTTCTTCTTCATTGATCTAGGAAGGGTTCCAGGCCGGCAGCCTGGGATAGCAAGGATGGACGTCGTTCTTCTTTTCTCGTTTGATTTCGTTCGTAGTCGGACCCTGCTCTTCTTCATGATGTTTATGTATTGTACTGATGTGACTCTGTTGTAGCTTGTGGCGACTGTAAGCCAATTCCATATATCTCTTCTTTTCAGTACATGTACTTGTAATGATATCCATTCTTGTGAAACGACGAGATGCGCTTCTATCCCCGACGAGGCCCTCGCGCCAAATTAAGGATAGAATCGCATCTTGGGCATTACAACCGTGTGCCGCTCCCTTATCCTGATGTCACGCTCCCGCATGGCTGGCATCTGGATCATGAGACGATTCCGGTGTCGGCCATGCCGCGGTCGGCGCGGGTGTATGCGGAGGAGGTGAGCCGCCGTCGGCATCTGCTGACGACACATCAGCGGCGAGAGCCTGCGTACGCGGCTGACTCCCCTAACTGGGAGGTGTGGTTCGTGGTGGAGCACGAGGAGCAGCGCCGTCGTGGCGTGCGCGAAGTGCAACCAGGAGGCCCTCCGTCGTCCCCGCCTGTCGTCAGCGACGAGGACCAGGAGGCTGAGGCCGCCTACCAAGCGGCACTCGCAGTTGTTCTCCGTGACAGCGAGGAGGAAGCGCGGCGCAGTGCCGACGAGGAGGCGACGTACCAGCAGCAGCTCGCGGAGGCCATCGCGCTATCGGCCGCCGACGACTGTGTCATGCCACCTCCGCGAAGCCCGAGCCCATGGAGCTGCGGGAGGTCTACCAGTGGACCGACATCGTCCAGGAGTTCATCACTGCGCCGCCCATCTGGCTGGGCGTGACACCGCAGCAGGAGCAAGCCTACGTCGAGCACTGGAGGGTGCATCACCTGCGGGCGGAGGGCACCGAAGGCCTTCGGCTGATGGAGCTGGAGAAGCACACGGAGGATGAACGACGGGAGGCGCAGGCGGAGGAGCGTGTCCTTGCTGCTGCGCTGCCACTGCCACCAGCACAGCCCGCGCCGGCGGGATAGACGAGGGAGGCGCAGGCAGCTGCGCTCTGAAACACGACGTTCCCCTGGGCCGGCGCTGCGCCTACGCTGGCCGACCTCACCGGCCCCGATGACGCCACCGATGACGCCTAGGGCTGCCCTCGTAGTTTTAGGTTTTTTAATGTTTAATTAATGTAATGCGGACACCTGGACTCTTGCCGGCCATCGTGGCCAGCTTTTACTGTTTAAATGTGCATTTATGTATTTTTTCCGCACACCGACAAAAATGGGTTCGGCCAGCGTTGGGTGCATGCGCCGACCCTTTTGCGGAAGCGGACGTTCTTGTCCGCCTGACCAACCCAAACAGACAAAAAGCGGACAAAACCGTCGTCCGTTTGGGTCGGCACGTTGGAGTTGCCCTAAGATCATCTACAGTCGGACTCCTTATATTGATTGGACGCGGAGATTAGTGATTATACATGAAAAAAGAAAAAAATTGGCATCACCTAACGACCTGACCCCTCGTAGCATTCTTAAATGTCCGAGCTATCTGACACCCCTCATATTGCCTTCATATATGGATTGAGTATGAGGTGCGCCCGATCATGTTCGGTCGGTGGTCCTGCATTCGTCACATATGATTTAACGCACATTTTCTCTTTGTTTATTTTTTCCTCTCACTTTATCTCCGCAAATCACATGCATGTGACCGGATGTATAGGTGAAAAATGAGATACATGGTTGTGAAAGTAAAAATTGTTGGGGAACGTTTCATGGGAAACAAAAAATTTCCTGCGCACACGCAATACCTATCCATGGTGATGATCATCTACAAGATGGGAGAGTGAATCTACATACCCTTGTAGATCGCTAAGCGGAAGCGTATATAACGCAGTTAATGTACTGGAACGTCTTCGCGATCCAAATCGCAGCCCGTCCCGCGATCTCATCACGATCCGTCCTGCGATCCCATCACGATCCATCCCGATCTAGTGCCGAACGGACGGCACCTCCGCGGTCAGCACACGTACAGCTCGATGACGATCTCCGCCTTCTTGATCCAGCAAGAGGGGCGAAGAGGTAGATGAGTTCTCCAGCACGGCGGCATGGTGATGGTGGTGGTGGTGGTGGAGCTATTCCAGTAGGGCTTGGCCTAAGCACCGCTGAAACTAGACTAGAGGAGAAACAGATCTAGAGAGAGAGGGCATCACGTGGCTGTTTTTCTGTGTCTCAAAAACCCTCAATACCTCTAGTATATATAGGAGGGAGGGAGGGGAGGAGTCACCCTCAAAGACTCAAGGTTTGGCCAAAATTGGAGGTGGAGGAGTCCTACTCCAATCCTACTAGGAGTAGTATTCCTCCTTTCCACTTGGAAACCCTTTCCACCTTTTTCACCTTTGGGTTTTTTGCCTCTCAAACCTCATGGGCCTTAGTGGGAGCTTATGTTAGACCACTAGGGGATGGGTTGTATCCTCCCACAGCCCATAAGGCCCCTCGGGGCGTGACACCCCTCCCGATCGTCCCCGGTACCCTCCCGGCACTCCCGGTACACTACCAATGAGCCTGAAACTTTTACGATGACCAAAACATGACTTCCTATATATCAATCTTTACCTCCGGACCATTCCAGAGCTCCTCGTGACCTCCAGGGTCTCATCCGGGGCTCCGAACAACTTTCGGTAACCGACACCTATAACTCAACTATACCAAAACATCACTGAACCTTAAGTGTGCAGACCCTGCGGGTTCGAGAACTATGCAGACATGACCGAGAAATCTCTACGGTGAATAACCAATAGCGGGACCTGGATGCCCATATTGGCTCCTACATATTATACGAATATCTTTATCGGTTGAACCTCTATGTTAAGTATTCAGTTAATACAGTATGTTGTTCCCTTTGTCCTTCGGTATGTTACTTACCCGAGATTCGATCATCGGTATCTCTACCTAGTTCAATCTCATTATCGGTAAGTCTCTTTACTCGCTCCGTAATACAAGATCCCGTGACTAACTGCTTAGTCATATTGCTTGCAAGGCTTATTGTGATGTTGTATTATCGAGTTGGCCTCGAGATACCTCTTTGTCATATGGAGTGACAAATCCCAGTCTTGATTCACGCCAACCGAACAGACACCTTCGGAGATACCTATAGAGCACCTTTGTAGTCACCCAGTTACTTTGCAACGTTTGATACACACAAGGTATCCCTCCGGTGTGCGGGAGTTGCATGATCTCATGGTCGTAGGAACAGATACATTGACATGCAGAAAACAGTAGCAATAAACTGCCACGATCATATGCTACGTTTATAGTTTGAGTCTTGTCCATCTCGTCATTCTCCTAATGATGTGATCCCTTTATCAAGTGACAACATTTCTCTATGGCTAGGAAACCTTAACCATCTTTTATCAACGAGCTAGTCAACTAGAGGCTTACTAGGGACAGTGTTTTGTCTATGTATCTACACATGTATTTGAGTTTCCAATCAATGCAATTATAGCATGGATAATAAACGATTATCATGACCAAGGAAATATAATAATAACCAATTTATTATTTCTCTAGGGCATATTTCCAACAGTCTCCCACTTGCACTAGAGTCAATAATCTAGTTCACATCACTATGTGATTTTGATGAATCTAACACCCATACAGTTCTGTTGTTTGATCATGTCTTGCTTGTGAGAAATGTTTTAGTCAACGAGTCTGAACCTTTCAGTTCTGAGTGTGCTTTACAAAATCTCTATGTCATCCTGTAGGTGTTGCTACCAACGTGCCATTTTGGAACTATTCCAAATGACTGCTCCACTATATGAATCCGGTTTACTACACAGAGTTTTCCGGATTAGTGTCATAGCTTGCATCGGCGTAACCCTTTACGACGAACTCTTTTAACACCTCCATAATCGAGAAAATTTTCCTTAGTCCACTAGTTACTAAGGATAACTTTTGACCGCTGTCGAGTAATCCATTCATAGATCACTTTAACTTTCGTACCCCTTGACAAATTCATGGCAAGGCATCCATCAGGTGCGATACACATCATAGCATACTATAGAGCCTATGGCTAATGCATAGGGGAGGACCTTCGTCCTTTCTCTTTCTTCTGCCGTGGTCGGGCTTTGAGTCTTACTCAAATTCACACCTTACAAACAGCCAAGAACTCCTTCTTTGCCGATCTATTTTGAACTCCTTCAAAAACTTGTCAAGGCATGCATTTCATTGAAAGTTTTATGAAGCGCCTTGATCTATCTTTATAGATCTTGATGCTCAATGTTCAAGTAGCTCAATCCAGGTTTTCCTCTGAAAACACCTTTTCAAACAACCCTATATGCTTTCCAGAAATTCTACATCATTTCCGATCAACAATATGTCAACCACATATACTCATCAGAAATTCTATAGTGCTCCCACTTACTTCCTTGGAAATACAAGTTTCTCACAAACTTTGTACAAACCCAAAAGCTTTGATCATCACATCAAAGCGCATATCCAACTCCGAGATGCTTACTCCAGTCCTTAGAAGAACCTCTAGAGCTTTCATACTTGTTAGCATCCTTAGGATCGACAAAACCTTGTGTCAAGGAAACCATCGAGGAAACAATGTTTTGACATCCATCTGCAAGATGCAGCATGTGCTAACATAATTCCAACAGACTTTTAGCATCGCTACGAGTGAGAAAGTCTCATCGTAGTCAACTCCTTGAACTTTTTGGAAACCTCTTTGCAACAAGTCGAGCTTTATTAAATGGTGACTTTCACCATCATTGTCTGTCTTCTTTTAAAGATCCATCTGTACTTAATAGTCTTACGACCATCAAGTACTTATTCCAAAGTCCACTCTTTGTTTTCATACATGGATCCTCTCTCGGATTTCATGGCCTCCAGCCATTTGTCAGAATCCAGGCCCACCATCGCTTCTCCATAGCTTGTAGGTTCATTGTTGTCCAGCAACATGACCTCCAAGACAGGATAACTGCACCATTCTGTAGTACTGCGTATCCTTGTCAACCTACGAGGTTTGGTAGTAACCTAACCTGAAGCTTCATGATCACCATCATTGGCTTCCACTACAACTGGTGTAGGCGCCACATGAACAACTTCTTGCGCCCTTCTACTCTCTGATTGAACTGTTGATTCAATAACCTCATCAAGTTCTTCCATCCTCTCTCTCAATTCTTTCGAGAGAAACTCTTTCTCGAGAAAGGATCCGTTTTCTGAAACAAACACTTTGCTTCTGGATCTGAGATAGGAGGTATACCCAACTATTTTGGGTATCTTATGAAGATGCATTTATCCACTTTGGGTTCGATCTTATCAGGCCGAAGCCTTTGTACATAAGCATCGTAGCCCCAAACTTCTAAGAAACAACATCTTAGGTTTCTGCAAACCATAGTTCATACGGTATCATATCAACGGAACTATGTGGTGCCCTATTAAAGCGAATGTTGTTGTCTCCAATGCATAACCCCAAAACGATAGTGGTAATTCGATAAGAGACATCATAATATGCACCATATCTAATGGGGTGTGGCTACAACGTTCGAACACACCATCACACTATGGTGTTCCAGGTGGCATTAGGTGTGAAACAATTTTCACATTGTCTTAAATGTATACCAAACTTGCAACTCAGATATTTACCTCCACGATCACATCGTAGACATATTATCCTCTTGTCATGACGATCTTCAACTTCACTCTGAAATTGCTTGAACCTTTCAATAATTCAGACTTGTGTTAGTAAATATACTAGTATCTACTCAAATCATCTGTGAAGTAGGAACATAATGATATCCACTGCGTGCCTCAGCACTCATTGCACTGCATACATCAAAGTGCATTACTTCCAAAACGTTATTTTCTTGTTCCATCTCAATGGAAAACGAGGCCTTCAGTCATCTTGCCCATGTGGCATGATTTGCATGTCTCAAGTGATTCAAAATCAAGTGAGTCCAAACTATCCATCTGCATGGAGTTTCTTCATGCGTTTAAACCAATAGGGATGGTTCGTATGTCTCAAACGATTCAAAAACGAGTGAGTCCAAAGATCCATCAACATGGAGCTTCTTCATGCGTTTTACACCAATATGACTCGTGTCAGTGCCGCAAGTAAGTGGTACTATCATTACTACTTTGCATCTTTTGGAATCAATATTATGAACATGTGTATCACTACGATCGAGATTCAATGATCCATTCATATTAGTGCATGACCATTGAAGGTATTATTCATGCAAACAAAATAACTTTTATTCTCTAACTTAAATGAATAACCGTATTGCAATAAACACAATCCAATCATGTTCATGCTCAACGCAAACACCAAATAACATTTATTTAGGTTTAACACTAATCCCGATGGTAGAGGGAGCGTGCGATGTTGATCACATCAACCTTGGAAACACTTCCAACACATCGTCACCTCGCCTTTAGCTAGTATCTGTTTATTCCGTAGCTTTTATTTCGAGTTACTAACACTTAGTAACCTGAACCGGTATCTAATACCCCGGTGATACTAGGAGTACTAGTAAAGTACACATCAAAATCATGTATGTCCAATATACTTTTGTCGACTTTGCCAACCTTATCATCTACCAAGTAACTAGGGTAGTTCTGATTCACTGACTGTTCCCCTCATAATAGAAGCACTTAGTCTTGGGTTTGGGTTCAACCTTGGGTTTCTTTACTAGAGTGGCAATTGGTTTGCCATTTCATAAAGCATCCCTTTTAACCCTTACCCTTCTCGAAACTAGTGGTTCTACTAACCATGAACACTTGATGCTCCTACTTGATTTCTACCTTCGCGATGTCAAACATTGCAAATAGCTCAAGGATCATCAATTTCTATCCCTGGCATGTTATAGTTCATCATGAAGCTCTGTAGCTTGGTAGCAGTTACTTTGGAGAACTATGCCAATCACTATCTTATCTGCAAGATCAACTCCCACTCGATTCAAGCGATTGTAGCACCCAGACAATCTGAGCACATGCTCAACGATTGAGCTTTTCTCCCTTACTTTGTAGGCAAGTAATCATGTCGAAGGTCTCATACCTCTCAACACGAGCATGAGCCTGAAATCCTAATTTCATCTCTTGGAACATCTCATATGTCCCGTGACGTTCATAACGTCTTCGACGCCTTACTTCTAAGCTGTTTAAGCATTACACACTGAACTATCATGTAGTCATAAAAAACGTGTATGTCAGATGTTCGCAACATCTATAGACGACGCTTTGGGTTTAGCACACTGAGCGGTGCATTAAGGACATAAGCCTTCTGTGAAGCAATGAGGACAATCCTTAGTTTATGGACCCAGTCTGCATAATTGCTACTATCATCTTTCAACTAAATTTTCTCTAAGAACATATCAAAACAGTAGAGCTACAGCGCAAGCTACAACATAATTTGCAAAGACATTTGGACTATGTTCATGATAATTGAGTTTAGCTAATCATAGTACTAATAAACTCCCACTCAAATAGACATCCCTCTAGTCATTCGAGTGGCGCATGATCCAAATCCACTAACTCAAGTCCGATCATCACGTGAGTTGAGTATGGTTTCAGTGGTGAACATCTCCATGTTGATCATATCAACTATATGATTCATGCTCGACCTTTCGGTCTCTTGTGTTCCGAGGCCATGTCTGTACATGATAGGCTCGTCAAGTTTAATCCAAGTGTTCTGCGTGTGCAACTGTTTTGCACCTGTTGTATGTGAACGTTGAGTCTATCATACCCGATCATCACGCGGTGTCTCTTAACGATGAACGGTCGCAATGGTGCACAGTCGGGGAGAACACAATTTTATCTTGAAATTTTAGTGAGGGATCACCTTATGATGCTATCGTCGTTCTAAGAAAAATAAGGTGCATAAAAGGATTAACATCACATGCAAATCATAAGTGACATGATATGGCCATGAACTTGTGCTTCTTGATCTCCATCATCAAAGCACCGGCATGATCTCCATCGTCAACGGCGCCGCACCATGATCTCCATCATCGTGCCGCCATTGAGATTGTCGCTCTATCTATGCTATTACTACTAAAGCTACAACCTAGTGATATAGTAAAAGCATCTGCAAGCACAAACGTTAGTTTAAAGACAACCCTATGGCTCCTGCCGGTTGCCGTAGCATCGACGTGCAAGTCGATATTTAACTATTACAACATGATCATCTCATACATCCAATATATCATATCATGTCTTTGTCCATATCACATCACATGCATACCCTGCAAAAACAATTTAGACGGCCTCTAATTTGTCGTTGCATGTTTTACGTGGCTGCTATGGGTATCTAGTATGATCGCATCTTACTTACGCAAAGCCACAACGGTGATATGCAAATTGCTATTTAACCTTCTCCAAGGACCGCCTCGGTCAAATCCGATTCAACTAAAGTTGAAGAAACATACACCTGCTAGTCATCTTTATGCAACAAGTTGCATGTCAGTCGATGAAACCAGTGTCTCGTAAGCGTACGAGTAAAGTTGGTCTAGGCCGCTTCAATCCAACAATACCGCCGAATCAAGAAAAGACTAAGGAGGGCAGAATATTGAACATCAACACCCACAAACTCTTTTGTGTTCTACTCGAGATATCATCTACGCATGAACCTAGCTCATGATGCCACTGTTGGGGAACGTTGCATGTGAAAGAAAAAATTTCCTACGCACATGCAATACCTATCCATGGTGATGATCATCTACAAGAGGGGAGAGTGAATCTACATACCCTTGTAGATCGCTAAGCCGAAGCGTATATATCGCGGTTGATGTAGTGGAACATCTTCGCGATCCAAATCGCAGCCCGTCCCGCGATCTCATCACAATCCGTCCCGCGATCCCATCACGATCCATCCTGATCTAGTGCCGAACGGACGGCACCTCCGCGGTCAGTACACGTACAGCTCGATGACGATCTCCACCTTCTTTATCCAGCAAGAGGGGCAAAGAGGTAGATGAGTTCTCCAGCACGGCGGCATGGTGGTGCTGGTGGTGGTGGTGGAGCTATTCCAGCAGGGCTTCGCCTAAGCACCGCTGAAACTAGACTAGAGGAGAAACATATCTAGAGAGAGAGGGCATCACGTGGCTGTTTTTCTGTGTCTCAAAAACCCTCAGTACCTCTAGTATATATAGGAGGGAGGGAGGGGAGGAGGCAGCCTCAAACCCTCAAGGTTTGGCCGAAATTGGAGGTGGATGAGTCCTACTCCAATCCTACTAGGAGTAGGATTCCTCCTTTCCACTTGGAAACTCTTTCCACCTTTTCCACCTTTGGGTTTTTTACCTCTCAAACCTCATGGGCCTTAGTGGGAGCTTATGTCAGCCCACTAGGGGATGGTTGGTATCCTCCGACAGCCCATAAGGCCCCTCGGGGCGTGACACCCCTCCCGATGGTCCCCGGTACCCTCCCGGCACTCCCGGTATACTATCGATGAGTCTGAAACTTTTCCGGTGACCAAAAGAGGACTTCCTATATATCAATCTTTACCTCTAGACCACTCCGGAGATCCTCGTGACGTCCGGGATCTCACCCGGGACTTCGAACAACTTCCGATTACAAACTCCTATAACTGAACTATACCGAAACATCACCGAACCTTAAGTGTGCAGATCTTGCGGGTTCGAGAACTATGCAAACATGACCGAGACACCTCTACGGTCAATAACCAATAGCGGGACCTGGATGCCCATATTGGTTCCTACATATTCTACGAAGATCTTTATCGGTTGAACCTCTATGTCAAGTATTCAGTTAATCCCGTATGCTATTCCCTTTGTCCTTCGGTATGTTACTTGCCGAGATTCGATCGTCGGTATCTCTATACCTAGTTCAATCTCGTTATCAGCAAGTCTCTTTACTTGTTCCGTAATACAAGATCTCGTGGTTAACTCCTTAGTCATATTGCTTGCAAGGCTTATTGTGATGTTGTATTACCGAGTGGGCCCCGAGATACCTCTCCGTCATACGGAGTGACAAATCCTAGCCCCGATTCACGCCAACCCAACAGACACCTTCGGAGATACCTGTAGAGCACCTTTATAGTTGTTGGGGAACGTCGCATGGGAAACAAAAATTTTCCTACGCGCACGAAGACCTATCATGGTGATGTCCATCTACGAGAGGGGATGAGTGATCTACGTACCCTTGTAGACCGTACAGCAGAAGCGTTAGAGAACGCGGTTGATGTAGTGGAACGTCCTCACGTCCCTCGATCCGCCCCGCGAACAATCCCGCGACCAGTCCCACGATCTAGTACCGAGCGGACGGCACCTCCGCGTTCAGCACACGTACAGCTCGACGATGATCTCGGCCTTCTTGATCCAGCAAGAGAGACGGAGAGGTAGAAGAGTTCTCTGGCAGCGTGACGGCGCTCCGGAGGTTGGTGATGACCTTGTCTCAGCAGGGCTCCGCCCGAGCTCCGCAGAAACGCGATCTAGAGGAAAAACCGTGGAGGTATGTGGTCGGGCTGCCGTGGAAAAGTCGTCTCAAATCAGCCCTAAAACCTCCGTATATATAGGTGGGAGGGAGGGGGCCTTGCCTTGGGGTCTAAGGACCCTCAAGGGGGTCGGCCGAGCCAAGGGGGAGGACTCTCCCCCCCAAACCGAGTTGGACTAGGTTTGGTGGGAGGGAGTCCCCCTTCCTTCCCACCTCCTCCTTTTTTTTCTTTCTCTCTTGATTTTCTTCTCCTTGGCGCATAGGGCACTTGTGGGCTGTCCCACCAGCCCACTAAGGTCTGGTGTGTCTCCTCCAAGGCCTATGGGCTTCCCCGGGGTGGGTTGCCCCCCCGGTGAACTCCCGGAACCCATTCGTCATTGCCGGTACATTCCCGGTAACTCCGAAAACCTTCCGGTAATCAAATGAGGTCATCCTATATATCAATCTTCGTTTCCGGACCATTCCGGAAACCCTCGTGACGTCCGTGTTCTCATCCGGGACTCCGAACAACATTCGGTAACCAACCATATAACTCAAATACGCATAAAACAACGTCGAACCTTAAGTGTGCAGACCCTGCGGGTTCGAGAACTATGTAGACATGACCCGAGAGACTCCTCGGTCAATATCCAATAGCGAGACCTGGATGCCCATATTGGATCCTACATATTCTATGAAGATCTTATCGTTTGAACCTCAGTGCCAAGGATTCGTATAATCCCGTATGTCATTCCCTTTGTCCTTCGGTATGTTACTTGCCCGAGATTCGATCGTCAGTATCCGCATACCTATTTCAATCTCGTTTACCGGCAAGTCTCTTTACTCGTTCCGTAATACAAGATCCCGCAACTTACACTAAGTTACATTGCTTGCAAGGCTTGTGTGTGATGTTGTATTACCGAGTGGGCCCCGAGATACCTCTCCGTCACACGGAGTGACAAATCCCAGTCTTGATCCATACTAACTCAACTAACACCTTCGAAGATACCTGTAGAGCATTTTTATAGTCACCCAGTTACGTTGCGACGTTTGATACACACAAAGCATTCCTCCGATGTCAGTGAGTTATATGATCTCATGGTCATAGGAATAAATACTTGACACGCAGAAAACAGTAGCAACAAAATGACACGATCAACATGCTACGTCTATTAGTTTGGGTCTAGTCCATCACGTGATTCTCCCAATGACGTGATCCAGTTATCAAGCAACAACATCTTGTTCATAATCAGAAGACACTCACTATCATCGATCAACTGGCTAGCCAACTAGAGGCATGCTAGGGACGGTGTTTTGTCTATGTATCCACACATGTAAATGAGTCTTCATTCAATACAATTATAGCATGGATAATAAATTATTATCTTGATACAGGAATTATAATAATAACCATATTTATTATTGTCTCTAGGGCATAATTCCAACAGTCTCCCACTTGCACTAGAGTCAATAATCTAGCCCTCACATCACCATGTGAATTACATTGTAATAAATCTAACACCCATACAGTTCTGGTGTCGATCATGTTTTGGCCGTGGAAGAGGTTTAGTCAGCGGGTCTGCTACATTCAGATCCGTGTGCACTTTGCATATATTTACATCCTCTTCCTCGACGTAGTCGCGGATGAGTTTGAAGCGTCGTTTGATGTGTCTGGTCTTCTTGTGAAACCGTGGTTCCTTTGCTAAGGCAATGGCACCCGTGTTGTCACAGAACAAGGTTATTGGATCCAGTGCACTCGGCACTACTCCAAGATCCGTCATGAACTGCTTCATCCAGACACCCTCCTTAGCCGCCTCCGAGGTAGCCATGTACTCCGCTTCACATGTAGAATCTGCTACGACGCTTTGCTTGGAACTGCACGAGCTTACTGCACCCCCATTAAGAATAAATACGTATCCGGTTTGCGACTTAGAGTCATCCGGATCTGTGTCAAAGCTTGCATCGACGTAACCTTTTACGGCGAGCTCTTCGTCACCTCCATATACGAGAAACATCTCCTTAGTCCTTTTCAGGTACTTCAGGATATTCTTGACCGCTGTCCAGTGATCCACTCCTGGATTACTGTGGAACCTACCTGCCATACTTATGGCCAGGCTAACATCCGGTCTAGTGCACAACATCGCATACATGATAGAACCTATGGCTGAAGCATAGGGGACGGAGCGCATATGCCCTCTATCTTCATCAGTTGCTGGGCACTGAGTCTTACTCAATCTCGTACCTTGTAAAACTGGCAAGAACCCTTTCTTGGACTGTTCCATTTTGAACCTCTTCAAAACTTTATCAAGGTATGTGCTTTGTGAAAGTCCTATCAGGCGTTTCGATCTATCCCTATAGATCTTAATGCCTAGAATGTAAGCAGCTTCTCCTAGGTCCTTCATAGAGAAACTTTTATTCAAGTAACCTTTTATGCTCTCCAAAAGCTCTACATTGTTTCCAATCAGTAATATGTCATCCACATATAATATTAGAAACACCACAGAGCTCCCACTCACTTTCTTGTAAATACAAGATTCTCCAACCACTTGTATAAACCCAAATGCTTTGATCACCTCATCAAAGCGTTTGTTCCAACTCCGAGATGCTTGCACCAGTCCATAAATGGATCGCTGGAGCTTGCACACCTTGTTAGCATTCTTAGGATCGACAAAACCTTCGGGTTGCATCATATACAACTCTTCCTTAAGGAAACCATTAAGGAACGCCGTTTTGACATCCATCTGCCAGATTTCATAATCGAAAAATGCAGCTATTGCTAACATGATTCTGACGGACTTAAGCATCGCTACGGGTGCGAAAGTCTCATCGTAGTCAACTCCTGGAACTTGTGAAAAACCCTTTGCCACAAGTCGAATTTATAAACTGTCACATTACCGTCAGCGTCCGTCTTCTTCTTAAAAATCCATTTGTTCTGAATAGCCTTGCGGCCCTCAGGTAGTATCTCCAAAGTCCACACTTTGTTCTCATACATGGATCCTATCTCGGATTTCATGGCTTCTAGCCATTTGTTGGAATCTGGGCCCACCATTGCTTCTTCATAATTTGCAGGTTCATTGTTGTCCAACAACATGATTGATAAGACGGGATTACCGTACCACTCTGGAGCAGCGCGTGATCTCGTCGACCTGCGTGGTTCAATAGAAACTTGAACTGGAGCTTCATGATCATCATCATTAACTTCCTCCTCAACCGGCGTCGCAACGACAGAGGTTTCCCCTTGCCCTGCGCCACCATCCAGAGGGATGAGAGGTTCGACAACCTCGTCAAGTTCTATCTTCCTCCCACTCAATTCTCTCGAGAGAAACTCCTTCTCGAGAAAAGCTCCGTTCTTAGCAACAAACACTTTGCCCTCGGATTTGAGATAGAAGGTGTACCCAACTGTCTCTTTTGGGTAACCTATGAAGACGCACTTTTCCGCTTTGGGTTCCAGCTTTTCAGGCTGAAGCTTTTTGACATAAGCATCACATCCCCAAACTTTAAGAAACGACAACTTTGGCCTTTTGTCATACCACAGTTCGTATGGTGTCGTCTCAACGGATTTTGATGGTGCCCTATTTAAAGTGAATGCAGCCGTTTCTAATGCATAACCCCAAAATGATAACGGCAAATCAGTAAGAGACATCATAGATCGCACCATCTCTAACAAAGTACAATTACGACGTTCGGACACACCATTACGCTGTGGTGTTCCAGGCGGTGTTAACTGTGAAACAATTCCGCATTGTCTTAAGTGAGCACCAAACTCGAAACTCAGATATTCACCCCCACGATCAGACCGTAGGAACTTGATCTTCTTGTTACGATGATTTTCCACTTCACTCTGAAATTGCTTGAACTTTTCAAATGTTTCAGACTTGTGCTTCATCAAGTAGACATAACCATATCTACTTAAATCGTCAGTGAAGGTGAGAAAATAACGATATCCGCCGCGTGCCTCCACGCTCATTGGACCACACACATCGGTATGTATGATTTCCAATAAGTCACTTGCACGCTCCATTGTTCCGGAGAACGGAGTCTTAGTCATCTTGCCCATGAGGCATGGTTCGCACGTGTCAAGTGAATCAAAGTCAAGTGACTCCAAAAGTCCATCAGCATGGAGTTTCTTCATGCGCTTTACACCAATATGACCCAAGCGGCAGTGCCACAAAAATATGGCGCTATCATTGTTTACTCTAACTCTTTTGGTCTCAATGTTATGTATATGCGTATCGCTATCAAGATTCAATATGAACAATCCTCTCACATTCGGTGCATGACCATAAAAGATGTTACTCATAGAAATAGAACAACCATTATTCTCAGACTTAAAAGAGTAACCGTCTCGCAATAAACAAGATCCAGATATAATGTTCATGCTCAACGCAGGCACTAAATAACAATGATTTAAGTTCATCACTAATCCCGATGGTAGCTGAAGTGACACTGTGCCGACGGCGATTGCATCAACCTTGGAACCATTTCCTACGCGCATCGTCACTTCGTCTTTCGCCAGCCTTCGTCTATTCCGCAGTTCCTGCTTCGAGTTGCAAATATGAGCAACAGAACCGGTATCGAATACCCAGGCACTACTACGAGAGCCGGTTAAGTACACATCAATAACATGTGTATCAAATATACCTGATTTTTCTTTGCCCGCCTTCTTATCTGCAAGATACTTGGGGCAATTGCGCTTCCAGTGACCCATACCCTTGCAATAGAAACACTCCGTTTCAGGCTTAGGTCCAGCTTTGGGTTTCTTCGGCGGATTGGCAATAGGCTTGCCGCTCTTCTTCGAATTGCCCTTCTTGCCTTTGCCGTTTCTCTTGAAACTAGTGGTCTTATTCACCATCAACACTTGATGCTCTTTACGGAGTTCAGACTCTGCGACTTTCAACATCGCAAACAACTCGCCGGGAGACTTGTTCATCCCTTGCATGTTGTAGTTCAACACAAAGTCTTTGTAGCTTGGCGGCAGTGATTGAAGGATTCTGTCAGTGATAGCTTCTTGCGGGAGTTCAATCCCCAGTTCAGCTAGACGGTTTGAGTACCCAGACATTTTGAGCACATGTTCACTGACAGACGAGTTTTCCTCCATCTTGCAAGCATAGAATTTATCGGAGGTCTCATACCTCTCGATCCGGGCGTTCTTCTGGAAGATAAACTCCAACTCCTGGAACATCTCAAATTCTCCATGACGCTCAAAGCGACGTTGAAGTCCCAGTTCTAAGCCATACAAGACTGCACATTGAACTATTGAGTAGTCCTCCTTACGTGCTAACCAAGCGTTCTTAACATCCTGATCAGCCATAGCGGGTGGTTCATCTCCTAGCGCAGCATTAAGGACATAATCCTTCTTCCCAGCTTGTAAGATTAGCTTAAGATTACGAGCCCAGTCTACAAAGTTGCTTCCATCATCTTTCAACTTAGCTTTCTCTAGGAACATATTAAAATTCAGGATGACTGTTGCATGAGCCATGATCTACAACACAAATATATTCAAAGTGGACTTAGACTATGTTCAAGATAATTAGAGTTCAACTTAATCAAATTATATGCTAAACTCCCACTCAAAAAGTACATCTCTCTAGTCATTTGAGTGGTTCATGATCCAGTTACACTATCCCAAGTCCGATCATCACGTGAGTTGAGTATAGTTTCAGTGGTAAGCATCCCTATGCTAATCATATCAACTATATGATTCATGATCGACCTTTCGGTCTCATGTGTTCCGAGGCCATGTCTGCACATGCTAGGCTCGTCAAGCTTAACCCGAGTGTTCCGCGTGCGCAACTGTTTTGCACCCGTTGTATGTGAACGTTGAGTCTATCACACCCGATCATCACGTGGTGTCTCGAAACAACGAACTGTAGCAACGGTGCACAGTCGGGGAGAACACAATTTCGTCTTGAAATTTTAGTGAGAGATCACCTCATAATGCTACCGTCGTTCTAAGCAAAATAAGGTGCATAAAAGGATTAACATCACATGCAATTCATAAGTGACATGATATGGCCATCATCACGTGCTTCTTGATCTCCATCACCAAAGCACCGGCACGATCTTCTTGTCACCGGCGCCACACCATGATCATCCATCAACGTGTTGCCATCGGGGTTGTTGTGCTACTTATGCTATTACTACTAAAGCTACATCCTAGCAAAATAGTAAACGCATCTGCAAGCACAAACGTTAGTATAAAGACAACCCTATGGCTCCTGCCGGTTGCCGTACCATCGACGTGCAAGTCGATATTTCTATTACAACATGATCATCTCATACATCCAATCACATCACATCGTTGGCCATATCACATCACAATCATACCCTGCAAAAACAAGTTAGACGTCCTCTAATTTTGTTGTTGCATGTTTTACGTGGTGACCATGGGTATCTAGTAGGATCGCATCTTACTTACGCAAACACCACAACGGAGATATATGAGTTGCTATTTAACCTCATCCAAGGACCTCCTCGGTCAAATCCGATTCAACTAAATTTGGAGAAACCGACACTTGCCAGTCATCTTTGAGCAAAGGGGGTTACTCGTAACGATGAAACCAGTCTCTCGTAAGCGTACGAGTAATGTCGGTCCAAGCCGCTTCAATCCAACAATACCGCGGAATCAAGAAAAGACTAAGGAGGGCAGCAAAACGCACATCACCGCCCACAAAAACTTTTGTGTTCTACTCGAGAAGACATCTACGCATGAACCTAGCTCATGATGCCACTGTTGGGGAACGTCGCATGGGAAACAAAAAATTTCCTACGCGCACGAAGACCTATCATGGTGATGTCCATCTACGAGAGGGGATGAGTGATCTACGTACCCTTGTAGACCGTACAACAGAAGCGTTAGAGAACGCGGTTGATGTAGTGGAACGTCCTCACGTCCCTCGATCCGCCCCGCGAACAATCCCGCGATCAGTCCCACGATCTAGTACCGAACGGACGGCACCTCCGCGTTCAGCACACGTACAGCTCGACGATGATCTCGGCCTTCTTAATCCAGCAAGAGAGACAGAGAGGTAGAAGATTTCTCTGGCAGCGTGACGACGCTCCGGAGGTTGGTGATGACCTTGTCTCAGCAGGGCTCCGCCCGAGCTCCGCAGAAACGCGATCTAGAGGAAAAACCGTGGAGGTATGTGGTCGGGCTGCCGTGGAAAAGTCGTCTCAAATCAGCCCTAAAACCACCGTATATATAGGTGGGAGGGAGGGGGCCTTGCCTTGGGGTCTAAGGACCCTCAAGGGGGTCGGCCAAGCCAAGGAGGAGGACTCTGCCCCCCCAAACCGAGTTGGACTAGGTTTGGTGGGAGGGAGTCCCCCTTCCTTCCCACCTCCTCCTTTTTTTTTCTTTCTCTCTTGATTTTCTTCTCCTTGGAGCATAGGGCACTTGTGGGCTGTTGTGTCTCCCCCAAGGCCTATGGGCTTCCCCGGGGTGGGTTGCCCCCCCGGTGAACTCCCGGAACCCATTCGTCATTCCCGGTACATTCCCGGTAACTCTGAAAACCTTCCGGTAATCAAATGAGGTCATCCTATATATCAATCTTCGTTTCCGGACCATTCCGGAAACCCTCGTGACGTCCGTGATCTCATCCGGGACTCCGAACAACATTCGGTAACCAACCATATAACTCAAATACGCATAAAACAACGTCGAACCTTAAGTGTGCAGACCCTGCGGGTTCGAGAACTATGTAGACATGACCCGAGAAACTCCTCTGTCAATATCCAATAGCGGGACCTGGATGCCCATATTGGATCCTACGTATTCTACGAAGATCTTATCGTTTGAACCTCAGTGCCAAGGATTCGTATAATCCCGTATGTCATTCCCTTTGTCCTTCGGTATGTTACTTGCCCGAGATTCGATCGTCAGTATCCGCATACCTATTTCAATCTCGTTTACCGGCAAGTCTCTTTACTCGTTCCGTAATACAAGATCCCGCAACTTACACTAAGTTACATTGCTTGCAAGGCTTGTGTGTGATGTTGTATTACCGAGTGGGCCCCGAGATACCTCTCCGTCACACGGAGTGACAAATCCCAGTCTTGATCCATACTAACTCAACTAACACCTTCGGAGATACCTGTAGAGCATCTTTATAGTCACCCAGTTACGTTGCGACGTTTGATACACACAAAGCATTCCTCCGGTGTCAGTGAGTTATATGATCTCATGGTCATAGGAATAAATACTTGACACGCAGAAAACAGTAGCAACAAAATGACACGATCAACATGCTACGTCTATTAGTTTGGGTCTAGTCCATCACGTGATTCTCCCAATGACGTGATCCAGTTATCAAGCAACAACAGCTTGTTCATAATCAGAAGACACTGACTATCATCGATCAACTGGCTAGCCAACTAGAGGCATGCTAGGGACGGTGTTTTGTCTATGTATCCACACATGTAAATGAGTCTTCATTCAATACAATTATAGCATGGATAATAAACTATTAACTTGATACAGGAATTATAATAATAACCATATTTATTATTGCCTCTAGGGCATACTTCCAACAATAGTCACCCAGTTATGTTGCGATGTTTGATACACACAAGGTATTCCTCCGGTGTCCGGGAGTTCCATGATCTCATGGTCATAGGAACAAATACAATGACATGTAGAAAACAGTAGCAATAAACTGACACGATCATATGTTACGTTTATAGGTTGGGTCTTGTCCATCACGTCATTATCCTAATGATGTGATCCTGTTATCAAGTGACAACACTTGTCTATGGCTAGGAAACCTTAACCATCTTTGATCAACGAGCCAGTCAACTAGAGGCTTACTAGGGGCAGTGTTTCGTCTATGTATCCACACATGTATTTGAGTTTCCAATCAATACAATTATAGCATGGATAATAAATGATTATCATAACCAAGGAAATATACTATTAACAAATTTATTATTGCCTCTAGGGCATATTTCCAACAAAAAATTGAGGGCGTCAGTGTTCGCGGACGCACCCGCGGCATTTGAAGGGCTGGATTTGCTAGTTCTGACTGTAGATGCTCTAAGGTTGGTCATAGTAGGCACGGCCGGGCGACAAAATCCGAGGCGTTGTGTCAAACAATAAAATGGGTCCTACTTCACTAAAAAAACTATATAAATATAATGATGTAAAGATCATAATATCTTACATAGTAATGAAAAATATCAAGAACCATGCGCATTCTAGATTGTAAAGTCTTCACTTAAATAACATCATTCTCTTAGTGTTTCTTGGAATAAAATCTTCAAGAATATTCTCATAAACAATCTTCTCCAATACCTCACTCTCAAGTGCTATTGTGGACAAATCAGTAAGTCTTTGTTGTGTTATGCTAGTGCGCATATACGACTTCAATAGCTTCGATTTCAAGAAGCTCAGTTTTCCAGATTCATGTTTTCTAAATGAAGCCATGACTTGGATGCCTAATTGATGGAAATAATAAAATTAACTACAAAGTTTCAAGAAAAGTATATATAGGTCGAAGTTGGAACTCACAACCAAGGTCAAAGGCTCACGGAATCACCGGCTATCGGCGCAACAACGATTGAGAAATCGGAGATGGTGCAAACTTTCCCTGGCTTCTTACCAGCAGGAGGCAACTACTCCTTGCTCCCGCCCTCCTCCCTTTATGGATCTGATGATTTGCGATGCTGGCTCGCCGCCTGGGTGTAAGTAACAAACAAAAGGGGGAAGAGACGCTTTGACCACTTGGTCTCGAACGCTGTTTTCTCCTAAAAGCATCTACACCTGGACCCTTCATACCCGTCTCCAACGCTGTGGCAGTCCGCTCGGTCACTCATCAGTCACGTAATTTTGACCCAATCGGGCGCCTGAAACGAGCCTCAGGGCTGACCGACTTCCCTCATATTCAGCCCAAATACGGGTGGACACGAGGGAGCCCGCGCGCGCCTGCCACATCAGACCCGATGTCATGGGAACGATCATGACAATGAATACTAGGGTTACGAATGAGGGGCATAGCCTAGCTACAACGCAAATGTCACTCGGATTTAGCGAGTTTGGGGCCCTCTCGGAGGAGGTAAAGACCATACGTCTCGTGCCCAAAAGCTAATGTTTTCTCTTGGGGTGTATGATTATAACGGTTCCTGAACCCTTGTCACAGAGCTCGGGGGTGGCTTATATATAGTGTGCCAGGACCCACTGATGGGGTCACCTACCAGGGCTATGGTCATGGACCAGGCATACAGAGCCCACCTAGGGCCCCACACGGCCATTAAAATCTTAGGACTATAGATGCATTGAGACGCATACACAGGATCCACTCAGACCCATGGGGCCACTCGAACGTCTTCCATTTAGTCGGCCATACACCAGTACTTGGACACACACAAGCTTGGACAACGTGGTAGCTTGAACCGTCGAGGGACTTAAAACATACATGAAGTGGACTCAATACCAGTTTTACGAGTAAAAGATATAGTTAGAGAAACAATTTCTAGTAACGCCTATAGTTACTCTCATTTAATGCCCATGTAGTGACGCTCGGCGTGTCCTGACACACTATATAAGCCACCCCGAGCTCCGTGACACACTCCCACAGAAAACACAAGCCTCCGGACACGAGACGTAGGGTCTTTACCTCCTCCGAGAGGGGCATGAACTCGCTAAATCCGAGTGACACTTGCACCGTAGCTAGGCTCCACCTCTCGTTCGTACCCTAGTATTCATCGCCATGATCATGTCCATGAAAGTTGGCGCCCACCATGATGCCTAGAGATTTACAACGTAGATGGAAATTTTTCGGTGACCATGATGACCCTCGGCGAAGAGATCTTGTTCGGTTCCCTCAGCTTCATCGCCAATGATTTGGCGTGGTTGCAAGAAGCTCCATTGGACACGGATGCGCTACCAGCCCACGGTGCGGCGCACTTCCGTGCAACTTCATTTGGAGTCCTTCTCCAGCAGCCGTCAGCTCCATACCATTCGACGCCCCTTCACTCTACTATGCACCGTCGCAAGCACTCCACGTGCTCACGGCTCCAACGGTGGATCAAGAACACCATGGCTCTTCAAACCACGACTGAGCAGGTTGCCACGCTCAATCCCGATGAGCCCACCCTTAATTTGTTCCCCTCCTTATGCGACGGCTCTTCCGACGAGTTCGAGTGCAGGCGCAGCGAGCCAACTGCAGAAATCCTGATAGACGGCATGACCAGAACACCTCCTGGGTTCTCCACGGGAATTCCCACCGACGAGATGGAGATGTATGCAATGACAACGCCGACGACATCTATGTTCCCCAACCACTGACATGGGAGCAGCAGGAAGAACTCATGAAGAGGAATGAGCACGCCCTACTCACACCTATTATCGGGACCACCCCAAAAGAGATAGCTTTGGAATCCATGCACCATGTGGCATTGAATGGTGCATTTTGAACACACAAATAGTCTAGAGTTCAAATAAGTTTAAAAAAGAAATCCCTTTATAACAGATGAGTTTTCGTATGAAACCCTTATACTTCGAAAGAGATTGTCCCTTTTGTACACGAAGTGCATCCAGTTTTTGCCGTAACCCTCTCAATTTTTTAGCACATGCTATGTGGGTGAAATGATGATACCATGCCAACTTTCAACCTTTTCAGAGTTCATTTGTAGTGCTTTTCAATTTCATGGTCATTTAGCTCAAAAAAGAAGTAAATGCATGAAAAATACTAAATGAAGTCAGAAATTGTTGAAAATTGATGATGTGGCTTTGAATGGTGCATTTTGAACACATAAACAGTCTGGAGTTCAAATAAGTTCAAAAAAATGAAATCCCTTTGTAACAGATGAGTTTTTGTATGAAACCGTGATACTACGAAAGAGATTGTCCGTTTTGTACACGACGTGTATCCAGTTTTTGCCGTAACCCTCTCAACTTTTTAGCACATGCTATGTGGGTGAAACAATGATACGATGCTAACTTTCAACCTTTTCAAAGTTCATTTGTAGTGCTTTTAAATTTCATGGTCATTTAGCTCAAAAAAGCACTAAATGCATGAAAAATACCAAATGAAGTCAGAAATTGTTGAAAATTGATGATGTGGCTTTGAATGGTGACACACAAATAGTCTGGAGTTCAAATAAGTTCAAGAAAATGAAATCCCTTTGTAACACATGAGTTTTTGTATGAAACCCCGATACTTCGAAAGAGATTGTCCGTTTTGTACACGAAGTGCATCCAGTTTTTGCCGTAACCCTCTCAAATTTTTAGAACATGCTATGTGGGTGAAATGATGATACCATGCCAACTTTCAACCTTTTGAGAGTTCATTTGTAGTGCTTTTCAATTTCATGGGCATTTAGCTCAAAAAACCAGTAAATGCATGAAAAATACCGAATGAAGTCAGAAACTATTAAAAATTGATGATGTGGCTTTGAATGGTGACACACAAATAGTGTGGAGTTCAAATAAGTTCAAAAAAATGAAATCCCTTTGTAACACATGAGTTTTTGTATGAAACCGTGATAGTTCGAAAGAGATTGTCCGTTTTGTACACGAAGTGCATCCAGTTTTTGTCGTAACCCTCTCAACTTTTTAGCACATGCTATGTAGGAGAAATGATGATACCATGCCAACTTTCAACCTTTTCAGAGTTCATTTGTAGTGCTTTTCAATTTCATGGTCATTTAGCTCAAAAAAGGAGTAAATGCATAAAAAATACCAAATGAAGTCAGAAATTGTTGAAAATTGATGATGTGGCTTTGAATGGTGCATTTTGAACACACAAATAGTCTTGATTTCAAATAAGTTCAAAAAAATGAAATCCCTTTGCAAGAGATGAGTTTTCGTATCAAACCGTGAAACTTCGAAAGAGATTGTCCGTTTTGTACACGAGCAATAGTGAGCAGCAAGTTTTCCCTTACACGAAAGTTGATGAATATACTTCTCGCTCCTCATTGGTTACCCCAAGTGGAAGGTGGAGATGTAGTGAGCAACAATTTTCTCTTACACGGAGACTGTAAGGTTTATCGAACCAGGAGGACTCCGAGGATCAACAAGTAGGTGTCCCATGCCCTGGCGCAAGCAGAAGACATGGACCTGCACACACACAAATAACTTTGTTCCCAACGAGTACAAAGAGGTTGTCAATCTCTCCGACCTTGTAGTTTGCAAAGGATCAAAATACAAGCGGGAATAGTGGTAGTGATTGCAATGGAAAAGTAAATGAAATCTCTTGAAGAGAAGCTCGAACTAGAAGTCTCTATACCTAGAAAACCTCATGATGAGTGGCAACCTACTATCAAAATCAAGATAAAAAACTATGAGTGCAATGCTTTGTGTGATTTGGGTGCTAGTGTTTCCGCGATTCCAAAGTCTTTATGTGATATTCTTGGTTTTCATGAGATTGAAGAGTGTTCTCTTAATTTGCATCTTGCCGATTCTACTGTCAAGAAGCCCATGGGGAGGACCAATGATGTTCTTATTGTTGCAAATAATAACTATGTACCCGTGGATTTCATTGTACTTGACATAGATTGCAATCCTTCATGTCCCATTATTCTTGGTAGACCTTTCCTAAGGACTATTGGTGCTATCATCGATATGAAGGAAGGGAATATTAGATTTCAATTTCCTTTAAAGAAGGGCATGGAGCACTTTCCTAGAAAGAAAATAAGATTGCCTTATGAATCTATGATGATGGGCTACGTATGGTTTGAGTACCAAAGATGACTATACGTGATTCCATCACTTTCGCCAAGTTAAGGGCGTTAAACAAAAGCGCTTGTTGGGAGGCAACCCAACGAATATATCATTTTTCTTTCTGTTTTGTGTTTTCCACACTTTCATAATTCTGTTATGATTTTGTTTTTTGTGTTTCTTTTTGCGTTTGTGCCAAGAAAAACCGTTATGATTAGTCTTGAGGATGATCGTTTGGTCATGCTGGAAAAGACAGAAACTTTCTGCTCACGAAAAGAATTTTCATTTTTTTTCTGTAAGAGATTTTGAGTTGATTCCTTTTTCTGCTGATTGCTATGCAAATTATTCAGACTGTCGTAATTGTTCAGAATTTTTGAAGTACTAGAGGTATACGAAACATACAGATTGCTACAGACTGGTATGCTGTTTACAGATTCTATTTTTGTTGTGTTGGTTGCTTATTTTGATGAAACTATGGATAGTATCGGGGGGGTATTAGCCATGGAAGATTGAAAGTACAGTAACCCAACATCAGCACAAGTAGAATTTAAGTTTGCTACAGTACCTAAGGAATTGGTGGTTTGCTTTCTTGTACTAATGTTATCACGAGTTTCTGTTTAAGTTTCGTGTTGTGAAGTTTTCAAATTTTGGGTGAAGTTCTCATGGACAAAAAGATAAAGAGTGGCAAGAGCTCAAGCTTGGGGACTCCCAAGGCACCCCAAGAGATTCAAGGATGCCGTAAAAGCCTAAGCTTGGGGATGCCCCGGGAAGGCATCCCCTCTCTCGTCTTCAATCCATCGGTAACGTTACTTGGGGCTATATTTTTATTCACCACATGTTATGTGTTTTTGCTTGGAGCGTCTTGTATCGTAGGAGTCTTTTATTTTTTTTGTGCCACAATCATCCTTGCTGCACACCTAGAGAGAGATACATGCACACACCGTGATTTTGTCGAGCTTCACTTATATCTTTTGGTAGACAATTCAGCTCACATGTGCTTCACTTATATCTTTTGAGCTAGATACTTTTGCTCTGTGAGTTTCACTTATATCTTTTAGAGCACAGCGGTGCGTGGCTTGGTAGTTGATCTATGCTTTGAAAGTAGTCTTAAAAGGGGTAGTTATCCAAAGGGATATGAAAACTTCCACCTTCATGTGCATTGAATAGTTAGAGAAGTTTGATTCATCTCAATTAGTTTTGAGTTGTGGTTATGGTAATATTGAAGTCATGCTAGTAAGGTGTTGTGGATCTAGAAATACTTGTGTTGAAGTTAGTGATTCCCGTAGCATGCACGTATGGTGAACCGCTATGTGATGAAATCTGAGCATGATTAGTATATTGATTGTCATCCTTTGCGTGGCGGTCGGGATCGCGCGATGGTTTATACCTACCAACCCTTCCCCTAGGAGTATGCGTTGAATGCTTTGTTTCGATTACTAATAAATTTTTTGCAACAAGTATATGAGTTCTTCATGACTAATGTTGAGTCGATGGTTTAGATGCACTTTCACCTTCCACCATCACTATCTTCTTAGTGCCGCGCAACTTTCGCCGGTGCACAAAACCCACCATTAGCCTCCCTCAAAACAGCCACCATACCTACCTACTATGGCTTTTTCAAAGTCATTCCGAGATATATTGCCATGCAACTACCACCATGACATGTGCCACCACGTCTACATTGCCTTTGCATGATCGTAAGATAGCTAGCATGATGTTTCCATTGATGTCTATGCCATGCTAGATCATTGCCACGGTACACTACCGAAGGCATTCCATATAGAGTCATAGTTGCTCTAAGTTTTGAGTTGAAAGTGTGATGATAATCATTATTGGAGCATTGTCCCATGTGAGGAAATAAAAGAGGCCAAAGAAGCCCATAAAAAAGAGAGGCCAAAGAGCCCACCAAAATAATAAAAAAATGAGAGAAAGAGAGAGAAGGGACAATGCTACCACCTTTTCCACACTTGTGCATATTAAGCACCATGATCTTTATGATTGAGAGTCTCTCATTTTGTCACCACCATATAGCTAGTGGGAAATTTTCATTATATAACTTGGCTTGTATATTCCAATGATAGGCTTCCTCAAAATTGCCTTAGGTCTTCGTGAGCAAGCAAGTTGGATGCGCACCCACTAGTTTTCTTTAAGAGCTTTCACATACTTGTAGCTCTAGTGCATCATTTGTATGGCAATCCCTACTCATTCACATTGATATCTATTGATGAGCATCTCCACAGCTCATTGATATGCCTAGTTAATGTGATTATCTTCTCCTTTTTGTCTTGCAACCTCCACCTCATTCCACACCATCTATAGTGCTATAACCATGGCTCACGCTCATGTATTGCGTGAGAGTTGAAAATGTTTGAGAAAGTAAAGGTGTGAAACAATTACTTGGCCAATATCGGGGTTGTGCATGATTTAAATTCGCTGTGCAATGATGATAGAGCATAGCTAGACTATATGCTTTTGTAGGGATATCTTTCTTTTGGCCTTGTTATTTTGAAAGTTCATGATTACTTTGCTAGTTTGCTTGAATTATTATTGTTTCCACGTCAATAGCAAACTATTGTTTTGAATCTAATGGATCTGAACATTCACGTCACATAAGAGGAATTACAAAGGACACCTATGCTAGGTAGCATGAAAGCATCAAAAATTCATTCTTATCATTTCCCTACTCGAGGACGAGCAGGAGTTAAGCTTGGGGATGCTTGGTACGTCTCAAACGTATCTATAATTTTTGATGATTTCACGCTTTTATCTTGCCTTCTTTGTATGTTTTATGTACCTTTTTATATCTATTTGGGACTAACTTATTAATTCAGTGCCAAGTGCCAGTTCCTATTTTTTCCGTGTTTTTGACTCTTTTCAGATCTAATTTTGGAACGGAGTCCAAACGGAAGAAAAACCCCGAAATGATTTTTTCCCGAACGGAAGAAGTCCAAGGGGCTTTTGGGCCAAGCCAGGTGGGCTCCAGGGAGCCCACAAGCCCCCACTCCGCCACCAGGGGGAGGCGGCGGTGGGCAGGCTTGTGGCCTCCCTGGCCGCCCCCTCACCTAGGTCTTTGGCCTATAAATTTCCAAGTATTCCGCAAAAAATCAGGGGAGCCTCGAAAATACTTTTCCGCCGCCGCAAGCTTCCTTTTCCGCGAGATCTCATCTGGAGACCCTTCCCGGCACCCTGCCGGAGGGGACTTTGAAGTTGGAGGGCTTCTTCATCATCATCATCACCCTTCCAATGACTCGTGAGTAGTTCACTTCAGACCTACGGGTCCGTTGTTAGTAGCTAGATCGCTTCTTCTCTCTCTTGGATCTTCAATACAAAGTTCTCCATGATCTTCATGGAGATCTATCCGATGTAATCTTTTTTGGCGGTGTGTTGTGATCAGATTATCTATGATATATATTTGAGTCTTTGCTGATTTCTTATATGCATGATTTGATATCCTTGTAAGTCTCTCCGAGTCTTGGGTTTTGTTTGGCCAACTAGATCTATGATTATTGCAATGGGAGAAGTGCTTGGTTTTGGGTTCTGCCAGGTGGTGACCTTTCCTAGTGACTGTAGGGGCAGCAAGGCACACATCAAGCAGTTGCCATCAAGGGTAAAAAGATGGGGTTTTTATCATTGGTTTGAGATTATCCCTCTACATCATGTCATCTTGCTTAAGGCGTTACTCTGTTCTTATGGACTTAATACACTAGATGCATGCTGGATAGCGGTCGACGTTTGGAGTAATAGTAGTAGATGCAGAAAGTATCGGTCTACTTGTTTCGGACGTGATGCCTATAGAAATAATCATTGCATAGATATCGTCACGACTCTGCACAGTTCTATCAATTGCTCGACAGTAATTTGTTTACCCACCGTCTACTTGCTTTCATTTGAGAAGCCACTAGTAAACACTACGGCCCCCGGGTCTATTCACATCCATTGTTTACAACTCTGCTTTTACTTTTCTTTGTTACTTTGTTGCTTTCAGTTCTCACTTGGCAAACAATCTATAAGGGATTGACAACCCCTTCATAGCATTGGGTGCAAGCTTTTGTGTTTGTGCAGGATCTTGAGATACTCCTCCGCCGGATTGATACCTTGGTTCTCAACTGAGGGAAATACTTACCTCCGCTATGCTACATCATCCTCTCCGCTTCGAGGGAACACCAATGCAGAAGGATTCCTGGTGTCGTCAACGTGCCCATTTCTGGCGCCACTGGAAGGTCTTTTGTGCAGTAGCATAACGGACATGAATGGACGAACTGATGATTATTGATAGAGAAGGGGATGCACGGGGGCATCACCAAGCTTAGACGCTTGAGTCTCCTTGAATATATCTTGGGGGTGCATGGGGGAATCCCCAAGCTTGAGCGCTGGACACTCCCGGATCTTCTTTCATCATCTTCCATCGCATACTTGAAAACTCCCTTCATACGAAACTCATCATAAGCTGATTAGAGTGGTTAGTACCCATTATAAAATTATTAATTATCTAGTGTAAATAAATATTTTCATGAAAATATACTGTTTCTCATGATTTCCAAAAGGTTTTTGCAAAGGAAAAGCAAGCTTAAGACTTGGAAAATGATGAAAACGCAAAATGTGGCAGAATCTGTGAAAAACAGAACAACACGTAGTAAATAATTTTTTTGGGGCACTTCTACAACTCAAATCAAAAACTCAGAATAGATGTCAGAAAGAAAAATATATATATATCATGCTTTCAAAAAAATTCAGATAAAAAAGATGATGTGGTGGTTCGTGGCGATTTTTCCCGTCAATTAGACATAATCTGTATCTGGACAGCATGTCACAACTTTTGAACTTTCTTGCAATCAGAGGCTAAAACTTGGCACAAAGCTTAAAAATAAAGATACAGTGATATTGCTACAGTAGTAACACACATCAAGACCACTAAAAACTGAAAGTAAAATCTCAAAGTAAAGATAACAAGGGTTGCCTCCCTAGAGCTCTTTCTTTATAGCCATAAAGACAAGGTTAAGAATTTAATGATGCTCTTGTAGGAATAACGGTTGTAGAAAAAAGAGAGCATCAAGAAGCAAATACCAAACGCATTTAAGTCTAACATGCTTCTTATGCATACGAATATTGCAATAGAATAATTCATTGAAGAACAAAGCAATAAGCATAGGAAGGCAAAACAAGTGCAGCTTCTAAACCTTCAACATAAAGAGAGGGAACTTGATATTATTGAAATATCTATAAGCATATGTTCCCTTCTCATAATAATTTTTAGTGGGATCATGAATAAACTCAATAATATAAGTATCACATAAAGCTTTGTTACCATGATCCACATGCAAAAAGGTACTCTTACTCTCCACATAAGCATAATCTCTGGGGAGCCCATGGTTAGGACATTTTAGCATTAAAGTTTTCAGTCTCCCCTAAGCTTGAGCTCTGCTCTCTCCGTCATGAGGATAGAAATTATAAGTATAACTCCTATTCTCATGGACTTCATGAAGAGGATAAAGCTTGGAGTAAAAGAGAGACTGAATCTCTTCCCAATCCCGTAGGTGAGAATCATCTAGTAGCCTATACCATTCCAATGCTTTTTTCCTTTTAGTGACAAGGAATATAATTTCCTCATGACTCCATCTCTTGTCAAACCTGAAATCTTAAACAACTCACAAAGTTCTGTAAGTTTCAACAAATGAATACTAGGATTGACGGTTCCATCTCCTCCATAACAATCATTCCTAATTATTTCAATTATTCCAAGTGGTATTTTGAATGAGATACATTCAGTAGGTGGAGGAGCCTTCTCTACCACGGGTGTGGTAAAGCGGCCTTCCCCAAGCAGCGAACTAAGAGTGCAGTTTTCCATAAGCCTAACTTGTCATGCCAATTATGAAAGCAAACTAACAAGACTAAAAAGCAAAGGTAAAAGATAGCGTGCAACTCCCCTATCCTGAAGACTGGAGTCCCCGGGAATGGCGCCAAAAAACTTGCTTGATGACGAGTTGATGAATATACTTCTCGCTCCTCGTTGGTTACCCCAAGTGGAAGGTGGAGATGTAGTGACCAGCAAGTTTTCCCTTACACGGAGACTATAAGGTTTATCGAACCAGGAGAACTCCAAGGATCAACAAGTAGGTTTCCCCTGCCCTGGCGCAAGCAGAAGACGTGGACCTGCACACACACAAATAACTTTGCTCCCAACGAGTACAGAGAGGTTGTCAATCTCTATGGCCTCGTAGTTTGCAAAGGATCAAAACACAAGCGGGAATAGTGATAGTGATTGCAATGGAAAAGTAAATGAAAGCAGTAAATGGTGGAGGTGTAAGCAATGGTGGTGATATGGACCGGAGTTACATGATGTTCACTAGTGATGTCTCTCTCCCAAAAGATGATAAACAACTATGCTTGGGTAAACAAACTACAGGTGAGCAATTGACAAAATTATAAACGCACCGCAATGCTAATTATGCTACTTGAAAGTTAGATGCTCAATAGTAATGGGCAGTACGCCAAGTCAAGTAGACCGTTTATTCATCAGCATCTACTTACTAATCATCCACCTTGAGATATCTATCCAGAACATCTCGCTGGTATTAAGTTGCGAGCCCCACCCAAAGTATAAACTCAAAGCAACGAACAACTGCATTAACGAACTATGCGTAAGGTAAACAATCCTTGCAACCGTGGTCACAAGCACCGTTGTTTTCTCCCTGGTGGCAACAACACATCCCCTAGTCTCATGTTTCTGTCACTCAAGCTAGACATCAGGGGGCATGAACCCACTATCATGCAAAGCGCTCCCTCTTGGAGTTACAATCTATTACTCGGCCAAAGCAATAAAGAGCAACAGATAACATGCATGAATCACTAAAGAACATAACAAAAAAGGATAATAAAATATATAACTCATAACAATCTGAATCCATTGGATCCCAACAAACCGAGCATAACAATAATAGGAAAATTTACATAGATAACTTGATCATGTAGGGCAGCTCACAAGGGCTAATCATGGAAGCACAAGATTGGATAGAATACATCACATAGCTACTGGTCATGGACTCATGGTGCAAGGAGGACTACTTGCTACGGCGACAGAAATCCTTCTGTCGTCTCTTGAGCTTGCGTTGGTTTTCCCTTGAAGAGGAAAGGGCGATGCATCACAGGAGCAGTAAGTGTTTCCCTCAGTTTGAGAACCAAGGTATCAATCCAGTAGGATAATCGCGTCAAGTCCAAAGTACGTGCGCAAACACAAGAGAGCTTGCACCCAACACAATAAAGGGGTTGTCAATCCCTTCAAGATTGATTGCAAAGTGAGATCTGAAGGAGGAAAGTGCAACGAAGTAAAATTGTAAGGCTGAAAATATGGTGTGAAGTAGACCCAGGGGCCATAGTGTTCACTAGAGGCTTCTCTCAAAATAGCATATAATACGGTGGGTGAACAAATTACCGTCGAGCAATTGATAGAACCGCGCAAAGTCATGACTATATCTAAGGCAATGATCATACATATAGGCATCACGTCCGAGACAAGTAGACCGATACTTTATGCATCTACTACTATTACTCCACACATCGACCGCTATCGAACATGCATCTAGTGTATTGAGTTCATGACGAACAGAGTAACTCTTTAAGCAAGATGACATGATGTAGAGGGATAAACTCAAACCAATGATGAAAACCCCATCTTTTTACCCTTGATGGCAACAATACGATGCGTGCCTCACTACCCCTTCTGTCACTGGGTGAGGTCACCACACGATATGAACCCAAAACCAAGCACTTCTCCCATTGCAAGAATCATAGATCAAGTTGGCCAAACAAAACCCACAACTCGAAGAGAATTACAAGGATATGAAATCATGCATAAGAGAGATCAGAAGAAACTCAAATAAGATTCATAGATAATCCGATCATAAATCCACAATTCATCGGATCTCGACAAACACACCGCAAAGGAAGATTACATCGGATAGATCTCCATGAAGATCATGGAGAACTTTGTATTGAAGATCCAAGAGAGAGAAGAAGCCATGTAGCTACTAGCTATGGACCCGAAGGTCTATGGTGAACTACTCACGCATCATCGGAAAGGTCATGGTGTTGATGAAGAAGCCCTCCGTATCCGTACCGCCCCTCCGACAGGGCACCAGAACGTGCCCCAGATGGGATCTTGTGGAGACAGAAGCTTGCGGCGGCGGAAAAGTATTTTCGTGGATCTCTTCTTCAGTTTTGGAATTTTTCTGAATTTATAGGCGGAAGAGGTAGGGCAGACGAGCCACAGGGGGCCCACAAGCCTGCTAGGCGTGGGCCCCCCTGACTGCGCCTAGGGGGCTTGTGTGGTCCCCGACTTGCCCCTGCCTTGGTTCTCAAGTCTTGTGCGTATCTTCTGTTCCGGAAAAAAATCTTTTCGGAAGTTTTATTCCGTTTGGACACCGTTTAAAATCCTCCTATGAAAAGGGTCAAAAACACGGAAAAAACAGGAACTGGCACTTGGTAGTGAGTTAATAAGTTAGTCCCAAAAAAGATATAAAAGGCATACAAAACATCCAAAGTTTGACAAGATAATAGCATGGAACCAACGAAAATTATAGATACGTTGGAGACGTATCACTACTCACGGCACATCCGGGAAGCGTCCATGGAGATGGAGAAGCTCCTGAAGGTCAATCCTCCCTCTGGCAGGGTGCCGGGAAGAGATCTCCTGACGCTCCCGATCTCGGAAGCGCTGCGGTGGCGAAATGATGGAGAAATTCACGATTCTGGATGTGATGGAAGGGTTTCCTCTTGGAGGAGTAAATATAGGCCAAAGGAGGGCGTCGGAAGAGGTGGGGCCCACCCAGGCGGCCTGTGGGCGTGGCCAGGGGCCAGGCCGCGCCGAGAAGTCGCCTGGGCAGCCCCTGGCCCCCTCTGGCCCATCTTTGGTGATCCGGAAGCTTCCGTTATGCTGATTTTTGTATATTTTTCTCGGGATTTTTGGGGCTCCGGAAAATTGGGTAAAAGCCGTGCAAAAAAAGACATCAGCAGACAGAATCTAGCACTGGGTGCACTGAGTTAGTAGGTTAGTCCAAATATGTGTAAAAAGATATAAACTATAGCAAAACATATAACAATGTCACCCAAAAGATCACGGAACAAGCAGAAATTATAGATACGTTTGGGACGTATCAACATCCCCAAGCTCAATTCCTGCTCGTCCTCGAATAGGTAAATGATAACACAATAATTTCTGTGGTGACATGCTAACACACATATAAGAACTTCAAAGTAAAGCAAGTAAGATATGCAATTCAAGTCAAGACAATAACAAACAAGAGTCTATATCTAGTATTGATATTAGCAAGGTAAGAACATAAAGGTGCAAGAGCTCTCGCTGTCCGTGACTCGAATGTCTCCAAATGGTGTTTAAGTGCAAGAAGTGGGAGATGGGTTTAGAGCATAAGTTATTTTTTTAATTGAGAACTCAATCTACTAAACCTCACACTTGGTCTCCTTCGGAATCTTATTTTGATTCATCCCCATACCACTAGTGAGGCACAAGTCAAAATGATCCTCTCCCTTTAGACTTTGAGCACTCATGCAATGGATGAGCGTAAGCAAGATATGTTGGCACTTAGGATGGGAAATAGAATAATGATGGGGAAAGAAGACAAAAGGGTGTGAAAGGCTCACATCAATGAGGACAACCATAGGCGAGAGAAAGCCAAATTATAGATATGATGTGTGGAACAGGGATTGCCATGCAACAGATGCACATATGAGCTAAGGTAAGCTCTCCAATGGAACTAGTGGGGGTGCATCCAACTTGCTTGCTCATGAAGACCTAGATCTCATTTGAGGAGGCTCATCATTGGAATATGCAAGCCAAGTTCTATAACGTAAGGGTCCCCACATAGTTATGCATGAGTGATAATGTCTATGTGGTACAAATATAGCAATGGAGTATGAGTGTGGAACTTTCAAAAGGAATATTAGTGTTGCCCCCTTCTCTCTTTTTATTTCTTTATTTTTATTTTTGTGGCCTCTTTGGCTCTTTCTATTTATCCCTCATTTGTCCTCTTTGGGATCTTTTCATTTGTCCTCTTTGGGATCGTTTCCTCACTTAAGGGCAACACTCTATGTTTTACAAGAATAAAAAGAAGATCATCATACTTTATAAGAAGTACTCAACAAAAAGACAAGTGAAAACTATCATGATGTATGCAAATGTATGCCTCTGCGAGTGTAGCAGGATATGCAATGAAACTAGCGCGTCATGTAGCAATAATAAGGGCAAGGCCCAACTAGCATGCAGCTCCTCGATCAAGAAAAAGCATGTATGACATGAAGATCAAGTCATGAGATGGTGGATGTTGCATGGCAATGTATCTCGGAAAGGCTATGGAAATGCCTTAATAGGTAGGTATGGTGGCTGTTTTGAGGAAAGATATAATGAGGCTTATGATGACAGAGCGTATCATGCCAAGGGTTTGGATGCACTGGCGAAGTTAGCACCAACTCTCAAGATGAGAAAGGGCAATGCACGGTACCGAAGAGGCTAGCAAAATATGGATGGTGGAAGTGCCAACAATCGAATACTCGCATTAGTCTGAAGAACTAATGCACTTATTATCGGTAACTCTCTATCTAGTTAGGAGATTCACAAAGAGACAAGTACCCCGAGAAGGAGTGTTTGGGGGTTTGGTTATCCTTGTGCATCCTCGACCCATGGTAATGTGAGGGTACTCTATATATTCCAACCCCTCCAGAGGTTAGCGATCAATTTAGTAGCTGGAGTTCTCAACTAATTTTTAGTTTTTGAAAAACACACGGATTTCCCAAAATACGACACCTATCACTAATAGGCTCAAGCTCTTGGCACCAACAGTCCAAACATTCCTCAAAGGAATACCTCAAAACTATTGCAAGTTACTACTATACTTAAATAGCAACCTGAGTTACCTACTCATGCAAGACACACAACTCAGTGCAACGAGCCAACTCTCTAAACAAGATAAGCATCATAACTCAAGAGAGTTCCAAAAGCAACCTAAATAAAAGCTCTTAAAAAGATAAAGCATGAAAACTAAGAGCTAAGCACGACAACAACTATGTAAATATAAGGAACACACAAAAAGGATAAGCATGAAAACCTATATTGTGTTCTAGAGTGGAATGGAGAGTATTTCTCTCCCAAACAAGGAAGGCTAGGTTCCACTTGTTATGAACAGAAAGAAAAACTAAAACAAACTAAAAAGTAAAGAGCGGGGCGCTCCAAGTATAGCAATAACATATGAAGTGATAAAAATATAGCATGGAGATGGACGAACTAATGATTGTTGCTAGAGAAGGGGATGCATGGGGGCATCCCCAAGCTTAGACGATTGAGTCTCCTTGAATATTTCTTGGGGGTGCATGGGGACATCCCCAAGCTTGAGCGCTTGACACTCCTAGATCTACTTTCATCATCTTCCATTGCATACTTGAAAACTCCCTTCATACGAAACTCATCACAATCTGATTAGAGTGGTTAGTGCCCATGATAAAATAATTCATTATCTACTGGAAATTAAGATTTTCATGAAAAGCTATTGTTTCTCATGATTGCCAAAAGGTTTATGTAAAGGAAAAGCAAGCTTAACATTTGCAAAATGATGAAAATGCAAAAGGTGGCAGAATTCGTGAAAAACAGAACAACGGGTAGTAAATAATTATTTTGGGGCACTTATGCAAATCAAATCAAAAAAATCAGAACAGATGCCCGAAATACAATTATATAGATCATGATTTCAAAAACATTCAGATCAAAAAGATGATGTGGTGATTTGTGGCGAATTGTATCGTCAACTAGACATAATCTGTTTCTGGACAACATGTCACAACTTTTGAACTTTTTTGCAATCAGAGGCTAAAACTTGGCACAAAGCTTAAAAATAAAGATATACAGTGATGTTGCTACAGCAGTAGCACACATCAAGACCACTAAAAACTGAAAGTAAAAACTCAAACTAAAGATAACAAGGGTTGTCTCCCTAGAGCTCTTTCTTTATAGCCATAAAGATAGGATTAAGATTTTAATGATGCTCTCGTAGGAATAAGAGTTGTAGAACAAAAGAGATCATCAAGAAGCAAATACCAAACACATTTAAGTCTAACATGCTTCCTATGTATAGGAATATTGCAATAGAATAATTCATTGAAGCACAAAGCAATAAGCATAGGAAGGCAAAACAAGTGCAGCTTCAAAACCTTCAACATAAAGAGAGGGAACTTGATATTATTGAAATATCTATAAGCATATGTTCCCTTCTCATAATAATTTTTAGTGGGATCATGAATAAACTCAACAATATAAGTATCACATAAAGCTTCGTTACCATGATCCACATGCAAAAAGGTACTCTTACTCTCTGCTACCTCTTGAGCTTGCGTTGGTTTTTTTCCTTTGAAGAGGAAAGGGTGATGCAGCACAGTAGCAATAAGTATTACCTTAGTTTGAGAACCAAGGTATCAATCCAGTAGGAGTATCAAGCCAAGTCTCTAAAAGTACCTACGCAAAAACAGTAAACTTGCACCCAACGCTACAAAGGGGGTGTCAATCCCTTCACGATTGATTGCAAGTTGAGATCTGAAGGCGAAAAGTGCAACAAAGTAAAAGTGTAGGGCTGAAAATATGATGTGAAGTAGACTGGGGGCATAGTGTTCACTAGAGGCTTCTCTCACGGTAGCAAATATTTTGGTGGGTGAACGAATTACTGTCGAGCAATTGATAGAACCGCGCAAAGTCATGACGATATCTAAGGCAATGATCATACATATAGGCATCATGTCCGAGACAAGTAGACCGATACTTTCTGCATCTACTACTATTACTCCACACATCGACCGCTATCCAGCATGCATCTAGTGTATTGAGTTCATGACAAACAGAGTAACGCCTTAAGCAAGATGACATGATGTCGAGGGATAAATTCATGTAATAGATATAAACCCCATCTTTTTACCCTTGATGGCAACAACATGATGCGTGCCTCGCTACCCCTTCTGTCACTGGGTGAGGTCACCGCACGGTATGAACCCAAAACCAAGCACTTCTCCCATTGCAAGAATCATAGATCAAGTTGGCCAAACAAAACCCACAACTCGAAGAGAATTACAAGGATATGAAATCATGCATATAAGAGATCAGAAGAAACTCAAATAAGTTTCATAGATAATCTGATCATAAATCCACAATTCATAGGATCTCGAAACACACACCGAAAAAGAAGATTACATCGGATAGATCTTCATGAAGAGCATGGGAAACTTTGTATTGAAGATCCAAGATAGAGAAGAAGCCATCTAGCTACTAGCTATGGACCCGAAGGTCTATGGTGAACTACTCATGCATCATCGGAGCTGCAATGGTGTTGATGAAGAAGCCCTCCATATCCGAATCCCCTCCGGCAGGCACCAGAACGTGCCCCAGATGGGATCTTGCGGAGACAGAAGCTTGCGGCGGCGGAAAAGTATTTTCGTGTCTCTCTCCCGTGGTTTTGGATTTTTTGAGGATTTATAGGCGGAACAAGTATGGCAGAGGAGCCACAGGGGGCCCACAAGCCTGCTAGGCGCGTCCCCCAGGCCGCGGCTAGGAGGCTTGTGGCCTCCCCTGGTGCCCTCTGCCTTGTTTCTCAAGCCTCCTGCGTATCTTGTGTTCCGGAAAAAATCTTTCCGGAGGTTTTATTCTGTTTGGACTCCGTTTGATATTCTCCTCTAAAAAAGGTCAAAACAAGGAAAAAACAGGAACTGGTACTTGGCACTGAGTTAATAAGTTAGTCCCAGAAAAGATATAAAATGCATACAAAACATCCAAAGTTTGACAAGATAATAGCATGGAACCATCAAAAATTATAGATACGTTGGAGATGTATCAAGCATCCCCAAGCTTAACTCCTGCTCATCCTCGAGTAGGGAAGTGATAAAGACTGAATTTTTGATGCGGAATACTACCTAGCATATTTGTCCTTTGTAACTTCTTTCATGTGACATGAATGTTCAGATCCGTAAGATTCAAAACAATAGTTTGCTGTTGACATGAAAACAATAATACTTCAAGCAAACTAGCAAAGTAATCATGAACTTTTGAAATAATAAGGCCAAAGAAAGTTTCCCTACAAAATCATATAGTCTGTCTATGCTCCATCATCCCCACACAACGAATTTAAATCATGCACAACCCGGTATTGGCCAAGTAATTGTTTTCGCACTCTTACTTTCTCAAACCTTTTTCAACTCTAATGCAATACATGAGCGTGAGCCATGGATATAGCACTTATAGGTGGAATAGAGTGTGGTGAAGGTTGTGAGGCAAAAAGGAGGAGATGGTCACATTGACTCGGCGTATCAAAGGGCTATGGAGATGCCCATCAACAGATATCAATGTGAATGAGTAGGGATTACCATGCAATGGATGCACTTAGAGCTATGAGTATGTGAAGGTTCAAAAGGAGAACTAGTGGGTGTGCATCCAACTTGCTTGCTCACGAAGACCTAGGGCAATTTTGAGGAAGCCTATCATTGGAATATACAAGCCAAGTTACATAATGAAGATTCCCACTAGTATATGGTGGTGACAAAACAAGAGACTCTCAATCATGAAGAACATGGTGCTATTATGAAGCACAAGTGTGGAAAAATATAGTAGCATTGTCCCTTCTCTCTTTTTCTCTCCTTTTTTTAATTTGGGCTCTTTGACCTCTTTCCATATATTTTTTTTGTGGCCAACTTTGGCCTCTTTTTTTTTATTTCCTCACATTGGACAATGCTCTAATAATGATGATCTTCACACTTTTATTTACTCACAACTCAAAGCTTAGAACAATGATGACTCTTGATAGGAAATGCCTCCGGCAATGTACCGGGATGTGCAACGATCTAGCTTAGCATATGACTCGCTAGCTATCTTACGATCATGCAATGGCAATATGTAAGTGAGGCAGAAGTAATGAGACGGAACGGTGGGAGTTGCATGGCAATATATCTCAGAATGGCTATGAAAAGGCCATGATAGGTAGGTATGGTGGCTGTTTTGAGGAAGGTCTATGGTGGTTTTGTGTACCGACGAAAGTTGTGCGGCACTAGAGAGGCTAGCAACGGTGGAAGGTGAAAGTGCATCTATACCATGAACTCACATTTGTCATGAAGAACTCACATACTTATTGCGAAAGTTTTTATTAGTAATGAAACAAAGTGCTAAACGCATACTCATAGGGGAAGGGTTGGTAGGTGTTAACCATCGCGCGATCCCGACCGCAACACAAGGGATGACAATCAATAAATCAATTATGCTCCGACTTCCTAACATAGCGGTTCACCATACGTGCATGTTACGGGAATCACTAACTTCATCACAAGTATTTCTAGATTCACAACACCCTACTAACATGACTCTTAATATTACCAAATCCATGTCTCAAAACTAATTGAGAGGAATCAAACTTCTCTTTCTAATCAATGCACATGAATATGGAAGTTTTATTGTATCCTCTTTGGACGCCTATCATATTTAGGACTACTTTCATAGCACAAGACAACTACCAAGTTACTCAAAGAGAGCACTCTCAAAAAGATATAAGTGAAGATCGAGAGTTCTTATTTCTCCAAAATATGACACCGACGTGCTCTAAAAGATCTAAGTGAAGCACTCAGAGCAAAGTTATCTAGCTCAAAAGATTAAAGTGAAGCACATGTGAGCTAAATTGCCTAACTCAAAAGATATAAGCGAAGCTCAATGAGTATTCTTGCAAATTCACGATGAGTGCATGTATCTATCAAAAGGTGTGCAGCAAGGATGATTGTGACACAACAAAAATAAAATACTCCTATAATACACGATGCTCCAAGCAAAACACATATCATGTGGTGAATAAAAATATAGCTCCAAGTAATGTTACCGATGGATTGAAGACGAAAGAGGGGATGCCTTCCCGGGGCATCCCCAAGCTTAGGCTTTTTGTTGTACTTGAATTTGGCTTGGGATGCCTTGGGAATCCCAAAGCTTGAGCTCTTTCCACTCTTTATCCCTTTGTCCAGGAGAACATCACCCAAAACTTGAAAACTTGACAACACAAAACTTAAACAGAAACTCGTGATATCATTAGCACAAGAAAACAAACTACCACCTCTTTAGGTACTGTAGAAAACTTGATTTCTATTTATATTGGTGTTAGATTACTGTATTCTCACTTTTCCATGGCTAGTACCCCCGATACTATCCATAGTTTCATCAAAATAAGCAATCAACACAACAAAAACAGATCATTCTGTAGCAATCTGTATACTTCGTATACTTCTGGTATCTAAAAATTCTGAACAATTACGACAATTTGGGAAATTGGCATATCAACAAGCAGAAAAAAGAATCAACTCAAAAGCTCTTTCTGGATGAAAATGAAAAATAATTTCGTGAGAGAAAAGTTTCTGTCTTTTTCCAGTATGATGAAACATCCATCACCAAAACTAGTCATAAAGGTTTTACTTGGCTCAAACGCAAAAAGAAACACAAAAAACAAAATCATAACAGAATTATGATGGTGTGGACACAACAAAACAGAAAGCAAAAAGAAAAGATAAATTCATTGGGTTGCCTCCCAACAAGCGCTATTGTTTAACGCCCTTTGCTAGGCATAAGGCGATAGAATCACGTATCGTCGTCTTTGGTGCTCAAACCATAAGTAGCCCTCATCATGGATTCATAAGGCAATCTTATGTTCTTTCTAGGAAAATGTTCCATGCCCTTCTTTAATGGAAACTGAAATCTAATATTCCCTTCCTTCATATCGATGACAGCACCAATAGTCCTTAGGAAAGGTCTACCAAGAATGATAGGACATGTAGGATTGCAATCAATATCAAGCACCATGAAAACTATGGGTATATAGTTCCTATTTGCAATAATAAGAACATCATTGATCCTTCCCGTAGGTTTCTTAACAGTAGAATCTGCAAGATGCAAATTAAGAGAGCACTCATCAATCTCATTGAAGCCTAGAACATCACATAAAGACTTTGGAATCGCGGAAACACTAGCACCCAAATCACACAAAGCATTGCATTCGTAGTTTTTATCTTGATTTTGATAGTAGGTTCCCACTCATCATGAAGTTTTCTAGGAATATAAACTTCCAATTCAAGTTTCTCTTCAAGAGATTTCATCATAGCATCGACGATATGATCGGTAAAGGCCTTGTTTTGGCTATAAGCGTGTGGAGATTTTAGCATGGATTGCATCAAGAAAATACATTAAATCAAAGAGCAAATATCATAATTGAATTCCTCGAAATCCAAAGTAGTAGTTTCATTACTACTCAAAGTTTTGATATCCTCTACTCCACTTTCAATGCTTTTAGCATCAAGATAGATGGACTCGAATCATTGGGGCGTTTTTCATCCAAAGTGGATTCATATCCAGCCCCATCATCATTAGGTTTGACACTAGAAAACAAGGATTCAGTGGGAGTCACACCAAGCACTTTAAGATCTTGGTCATTCTCATCACGAGAACACGCCTTTTTAAGCCATTCATGTCTAGCATGAATTTGGGCGGTTCTTTCTTTACTCTCATTCATGGAAACACGCATAGCTTTCAAAGTTTCATCCATATTGATCTTGGGAGGAGCACATCGAACTTTCAAAGCATCAATATCAAGAGACATTCTATCAACGCTCCTAGCCAAATCATCAATTTTGAGTAGTTTTTCTTCTATGGACGCACTGAAAATCTTTTGCGAGTTGACAAACTCTTTAATATTACTCTCTAGATCAGAGGGTAATTTATTTTAATTTCCATGAGCATTGTTGTAGGAGTTGCCAAAGTTATTAGAGGGATTACTAGGAAAAGGCCTAGGAATATAGTTTCCTCTAAAAGCATTGTTGTTGCCAAAATTATTCCTACCAACAAAATTAACATCCAAGCTTTCATTGCTACTCTCAATCAAGGAAGACAAGGGAATATCATTTGGATCTAAAGGAGCACCTTTAGTAGCAAACAATTTCATTAACTCATCCATCTTAGCACTCAACGAGTTAATTTCTTCTATAGCGTGCACTTTTTTACTAGTAGGTGACCTTTCAGTGTGCCACTGAGAAAAGTTTGTCATGATATTGTCTAGGAGTTTTGTGGCTTCTCCTACTGTGATTTCCATGAAAGTTCCACCGGAGGCGGAGTCCAAGATATTTCTAGAAGCAAAATTCAAACCAGCATAGAAGATTTGTATAATCATCCAAATACTCAAGCAATGAGCGGGACAATTTCTAATCATCAATTTCATCCTCTCCCAAGATTGTGCAACATGTTCATGATCTAGTTGCTTAAAATTCATGATATCATTACGGAGAGATAATCTTAGCCGGTGGAAAATACTTGGATATATAAGCATCTTTGCACTTGTTCCAAGAATCAATACTATTTTTGGGCAAAGATGAAAACCAAGTTTTTGCTCGATCTCGCAATGAGAACGGAAATAGCTTCAATTTAATCACATCATTATCCACATCTTTCTTCTTTTGCATATCGCATAACTGAATGAAGGTATTAAGATGGGATGCGACATCTTCACTAGGAAGGCCGGAGAATTGCTCTTTCATAACAAGATTCAGCAAAGCAACATTGATTTCATATGATTCCGCACTAGTGGCGGGAGCAATCGGAGTACTAATAAAATCATTATTATTAGTATTTGAGAAGTCATAAAGTTTGGTGTTTTCAGTCATGGTGACTTCAGCAAGCACACAAGCACACAAGCAAAGAGAAAGCAAGCGAAAGAAAAGGGCGAACGAAAAAAAAGCAAATATTTTTGTAATTTTTTGTTTTTCAGAAGTGGGGGAGAGGAAAACGAGAGCCAAAAAAAGTAAATGCAAGAGATGAGTTTGCGACACTTGGATAAGCTTCACTTGATGCTCCCCGGCAACGGCGCCAGAAATTCTTCTTGCTACCTCTTGAGCTTGCGTTGGTTTTCTCCCTTGAAGAGGAAAGGGTGATGCAGCACAGTAGTAGTAAGTATTTCCCTTAGTTTGAGAACCAAGGTATCAATCCAGTAGGAGTATCAAGCCAAGTCTCTAAAGTACTTGCGCAAAAAACAGCAAACTTGCACCCAACGCTACAAAGGGGTTGTCAATCCCTTCACGATTGATTGCAAGGTGAGATCTGAAGGCGGAAAGTGCAACAAAGTAAAAGTGTACGGCTGAAAATATGATGTGAAGTAGACCCGGGGGCCATAGTGTTCACTAGAGGCTTCTCTCACGATAACAAATTTTACGGTGGGTGAAGGAATTACTGTCGAGCAATTGATAGAACCGTGCAAAGTCATGACGATATCTAAGGAAATGATCATACATATAGGCATCACGTCCGAGACAAGTAGACCGATACTTTCTGCATCTACTACTATTACTCCACAAATCGACCGCTATCCAGCATGCATCTAGTGTATTGAGTTCATGACAAACACAGTAACGCCTTAAGCAAGATGACATGATGTATAGGGATAAATTCATGCAATAGATATAAACCCCATCTTTTTACCCTTGATGGCAAAAACACGATGCGTGCCTCGCTACCGGCAAGGGCACCAGAACGTGCCCCAGATGGGATCTTGCAGAGACAGAAGCTTGCGGCGGCGGAAAAGTATTTTCGTCGCTCACTCCCGTGGTTTTGGTTTTTTCGGGGATTTATATGCGAAAGAAGTAGGGCAGAGGATCCACAGGGTAGCCCACAAGCCTGCTAGGTGCGCCCCCAGGCCGCGGCTAGGGGGCTTGTGGCCTCCCCTGGTGCTCTGTGCCTTGGTTCTCAAGCTTCCTATGTATCTTCTGTTCCGGAAAAAATATTTTCGGAGGTTTTATTCCATTTGGACTCCGTTTGATATTCTCCTCTGAAAAAGTTCAAAAACACGGAAAAAACAGGAACTGGCACTTGGCACTGAGTTAATAAGTTAGTCCCAAAAAAGATATAAAATGAATACAAAACATCCAAAGTTTGATAAGATAATAGCATGGGACCATAAAAAATTATAGATACATTGGAGACGTATCACTCTCCACATAAGCATAATCTTTGGTGAGCCCATGGTTAGGACATTTTAGCATTAAAGTTTTTAGTCTCCCCAAGCTTGAGCTCTGCTCTCTCCGTCATGAGGATAGAAATTATAAGCATAATTCCTATTCTCATGGACTTCATGAAGAGGATAAAACTTGGAGTAAAATAGAGAGTGAATCTCTTCCCAATCCCGTAGGTGAGAATCATCTAGTAGCCTATACCATTCCAATGCTTTTCCTTTTAGTGACAAGCCAAATAATTTCCTCATGACTCCATCTCTTGTCAAACCTGAAATCTTAAACAACTCACAAAGTTCTGTAAGTTTCAACAAATGAATACTAGGATTTACTGTTCCATCTCCTGCATAACTATCATTCCTAATTATTTCAATTATCCCAAGTGGTATTTTGAATGGGATACATTCAGTAGGTGGAGGAGACTTCTCTACCACGGGTGTGGTAAAGAGGCCTTCCCCAAGCAGCGATCCAAGAGTGCAGTTTTCCATAAGCCTAACTTGTCATGCCAATCATGAAAAGCAAACTAACAAGATTAAAAAGCAAAGTTTAAAGATAGCGTGCAACTCCCCTATCTTGAAGACCGGAGTCCCCGGCAACGGTGCTAGAAAACTTGCTTGATGACGACTTGATGAATATACTTCTCGCTCCTCGTTGGTTACCCAAGTGGAAGGTGGAGGTGCAGTCAGGAACAAGTTTTCCCTTACACGGAGACTGTAAGGTTTATCAAACCAGGAGGACTCCGAGGATCAACAAGTAGGTGTCCCCTGCCCTGGCGCAAGAAGAAGACGTGGACCTACACACACACAAATAACTTTGCTCCCAATGAGTACCGAGAGGTTGTCAATCTCTCCAGCCTTGTAGTTTGCGAAGGATCAAAACACAAGCGGGAATAGTGATTGCAATGGAAAAGTAAATGAAAGCAGTAAATGGTGGAGGTGTAAGCAATGGTGGTGATATGGACTGGAGTCACATGATGTTCACTAGTGAGGTCTCTCTCCCAAAAGATGACAAACAACTATGCTTGGGTAAAAAATTACAGCTGGGCAATTGACAAAATTATAAACGCACCGGAATGCTAATTATGCTACTACAAAGTTAGAGGCTCAATAGTAATGGGCAGTACGCCAAGACAAGTAGATCGTTAATTCATCAACATCTACTTACTAATCATCCACCTTGAGATATCTATCCAGAACATCTCGCTGGTATTAAGTTGTGAGCCCCACCAAAGTGTAAACGCAAAGCAACGGACAACTGCATTAACGAACTATGCGTAAGGTAAACAATCCTTCCAACCGTGGTCACAAGCACCGTTGTTTTCTCCCTGGTGCCAACAAAACACCCCCTAGTCTCATGTTTCTGTTACTCAAGCTAGACATCAGGGGGCATGAACCCACAATCATGCATAGCGCTCCCTCTTGGAGTTACAATCTACTACTCAGCCAAAGCAATAAAGAGCAAATATGTGTAAAAAGATATAAAAGTGTAGCAAAACATATAACAATGTCACCCAAAAGATCATGGAACAAGCAGAAATTATAGATACGTTGGTGACGTATCATGTGCGCAGCAACGCTTATAAACCACTCGCGAGCTCTCTCGGCTAGCGAGGTGGGATTAAAAATTTGGCCCGACCAGCACCACACTTTGGTTCTGGTTGGTGGCTCCAACCGCGACCAATACCTCACTTTCGTACCGGTTGCAACCACCAACCGGTACTAAAGTTCTCCTCATCCCGCCCTTTTGGGCTGATGAAAATTGATCTGTAGTCCCGGTTGGTGGCTCCAACCGGAACCAATGCCACCCTTTCGTCCCGGCTGGAGCCACCAATAGGTACTAAAGGTCTCTTCTTCCCACCCTTTTGGGCTGATGAAAATTGACCTTTAGCCCTGGTTGGAGCCACCAACCGGGATGAAAGGTTGGCATTGGTTCCGGTTGGAGCCACCAACCGGAACCAAAGGTGTTCGCATGTATGGCGAGACTTGTCGAAATTTCCAGCAACTCCCATTTCCCCCCGCTCTCTTCTCTCCTCAGTTGAGAGGAGCCTGTCGCCGCCGGCCCGCGCCTCCTCCACGAGCCCGGCGTCGCCGACATCGTTGCCCCCAAGCCCGTCGTGGCCCCGAGCCCATCACCGTTGTCGTCGCCCCCGAGCCCATCGCTGTTGACGTCATCGCGAGCCCGTCATCGCTATCGCCCCCGAGTCCATCGCCGTCGCTGTCGCCCCCGATCCCGTTGTCGCCCCGAGCCAATCGCCGTCATAGTCTCCCCGAGCCCATCACCGTCGTTGTCGCCCCCGAGCCCATCGCCGTCGCTGTCGCCCCCGAGCCCGACGTCGCCGCCCCGGGCCTGTCGTCGCCGCCCCGCGCCACCTCCCTGAGC